>NC_057807.1:326069647-326669647 GCF_018294505.1 Triticum aestivum | reverse complement strand
TGGATCTTTTGCAAAGGCCTTGTTTGTAACCCTTCAGATTCTAACATAGTCGTCTTCCCCTTGCATGCCTTGTATAGAAGAATGGTGCTTTAATTATAAAACATGCGACAACAGAGAGATGGAATAGGTACTGAAGAATAGAAAGGCATGACATATTGACATGTATTCCCTCCATCCGGAAAAAATGGATGGGTCTAGGCGTATTTCAGTTCTAGATACATCCTTTTTTATCCATTTCGGCAACATGTAATCCGGACGGAGGGAGTATGGTGTAAGAGCTAGGGATACGACAGGACAACACACAAAAAACACTAGTTGAATGTAAAACTATATGCTAGCGGAATACGTACAGAAATAACTAAGGCAACATACACGTGTATGATTGGGAAATAAGATGGCATTGCAACAGAGCACTAGAACATCACTTCAATGTAAAAAACATGGTATGGCAGACAGATGAAGTACATACTGATGAATAACAATGCATAAGATATTCAGAAGCATGATGTCCAAATTAAGCAGATGGCATTGCGATAGAGTAGAATGACAGTACTTGAATTTGAAAACATGTTATCATGAATGGAATAGGTACTGAAAAACAGGAAGGCATGACATATTTACATGCATGATCAGCATGCTAAGCACATGGCATTGCAACAGAGTAGATACACTCCAGGACATTATATGCATGTTGTACCCATATCACAGGCCAAGTTAGAGCAAGGACCTTGTGGGGTGAAGAGGATTCATCATCTTTCTGCAAGTCTTCTGAAGAACTGCCTTTACATGTTCCATCATATTGGGTATCATTGACATCAAGTTTATTGGCCTTTACATTGCTCCGTGAGGTTCTTGTGGATATATCAGTGTGTGCAATTATATCTGACATGCATGGAAGACAACTAGTAGTTAGATTTATGTAAATGAGTGCCTGTAGGAGACGACAAAAATAGTAGGACTAGGGTTAACTAGCAGCAACAGGTCTCATAAACTAAAGGGAGAACACAGATGAAAGCTACAGAATATGTATCGTTTGTACTCGAGATTAACTAGATGGCACACAAAAGTATTAAAGAACAACATAGGTAATACTAGAAGTGGTATAATACTATAATCACCAGCCTGTGGGATAGCATTGGCTGATGGATGATAACTATGGAACAGCGTTACCTAAAGAACAAGTATCTTAGCTGAACTATGGAACAACGTGAACTCCTCAACAAGACCCGTAAGAGATCAGCATGAATATACAGTGAAATGTGATGATCTATTTTCCGTGCTTAGATGAATAACAAAGTCATAAATGTTGCACACAAGTAAGATGAGGGTACAACCTATCTGGCTGCCATCCATAGGAGTGAGCATCATGTGCTGACTTGTCGATGGCCCTGCAGTTGTTGTGGCTGTCCATGTCGGGCACGCGCATTTGATGCAGGGAACTGTTGAGTGGGGACTGTAGCTCCCTTCTGGTGTATGCTTCCCTTGTTGGAGCAGCTGCGGTGAGTCGGAAGACGGCGTGTCTGAAGATGCAGATAACGCATAATGTTAAGAACGACATATCTCTTTGATCTAAAAAAATACACTAAGAGATCAACAGCAAGGTACGAGAGTGGTCACACGTCTGTTGACTGAAGACTAAATTGGGGTTACATGATTTTATTTTATTTTGGTACTGTCCGATCTACGCTGGATGGCTTGATGGCCGTCTTGTGCCTCCCGGCTGACACTGTTCGGAATCTTCCCCGAAGAGCCAGCGACCCAACGGCAGAGCAGCCTGCCTCCGCCGTCCGTGGCCCCGGCCAAAACCACGCTCCCCGCCCCACCGCACATCTGTGGTTGCGCCGCCCCCGGGCCAATCCACAAAGACTCCCCGTCATCTAGATCCGGCGGCGGCAGTACCTTCAACCCACGCAACTCTAAAAGATAGCCATCTAAGCGCTGCTTCTGCGGCGAACTTGTGGCCTCGCACCCTTACGTTAGACACCAGCCAACCGGCAGCCTAGGAGCTCCACCGCCTCGTGGGGTGATGCTTCCTGTTGGGAATTGATTGGCCTAGAATAAAAATTCAGACAACTGATGCCTAAATAAAGTGATTTGAGATGATGGTGCGACCTATCTGGCGACATGGTGAAGTAGGCAGGTCTAGCTGCCGAGTCGGTGAGGCCGGCGCGGTTGCGGTGGCGACCGGCGACAGGGAAAGAGCGATGTCGCGACGGTCGATGGCTACGCAGAAGCAACGCCAGGACTTTGGACGGATCCGAAGTTGGAGCCGCTCCGGCGCCATGAACAACGGCGAGGGTGAATCAGCTCTGGTACGGTTCACGTGGCCGTCGTCGAGGCAGCACCAGCAGCACGGAGTAAGAGGCACACGGCCCAGTGCACGACAGCAATTGGACAGTGTCTCCGGCATTAGGGAGGAGGGCGGCTGTGAAATTGGTGCGGTGGGGTGCGCCATGTAGGTGGGGCTGAGGTTTCGCGGCTCGAGATAAGGGAGCTTCCCGGGGAGAAGGTGATTTGGTGCCCACGAGGTATGAATGGGGGCGGGCGGGGGGGGGGGGAATTGGGAGGGGAGTGGAACCATGTCTTACGGACGCATTTGTCTGAAATGTGAGGGGGAGTTACAGTTCTACCCTTGCCTATAGGCTTCTCGGCTTGGGTCTGTGTACTGAGGGTCAGGGATAGTAGAGTAACTTTGCTTCTCCCCAAATAGTGGGCGAGAGCGATTTCGGGCGAGGAGGGCGTGTTTTGAACTATAGTTGGCGCGAGCGATTTCGGGCGAGGAGAGCGTGTTTTGAAATAGTGGGCGCGAGCTATTTCGGGCGAGGAGAGCGTGTTTTGCCGACCATGGTTTATGAATTATTCGGCACATGTCATTTCGGCCGAGGAGAAGGCGCGCTTGGATGAAGTTACGAACCTACCCTCGATGTACAACGGGCCAATTGATGTGTGTACCACATAGGACGGTAATTTCGCGTCTCCCATTTATTTGCCCGGGCAAATTCCACCGAGCAGAGAGGATGTTTAACGGTTCGTTCAAATTTTGGGAGAACGAGCATCCACGTCTACCTTACCAAGTCGATTCGAATCAAATTTTGAAATATTAGCTTGCCACTTCTTTTTTAGATGGAGAGATGATGCTCGGGAGTAATGTGTTTTTACATGCTCGTTGCTAGCGATTTACTATATGACAAATAGTTGACCCACTCAAAAACGCGAATCAAACCCAAAATGAAATACCTCGATTCAATGAACTAGCTCATTCAGTAGGTCAAAATAGTGAACTAAATCCAAAATTGAACACCTCAATCGAGTAGCATGTTGTACAGTATTATAGTACTCCATGAACATGTTGAAAGTCAAATTAATGAACTTGTTTGATATACGCATATATCTGTTCATGTGTGGATTGCAGACAACATGTTCTCCAATTTAAATATTTGAATGCAAGTTTATATCGAAACATGGTTTATATCAGTCTTTGATGCATAAAATGCGACCTCCCCCTCTCCCGGACTCCTGCTCTCTCTCTCTCTCTCTCTCTCTCTCTCTCTCTCACTCTCTCGCCGACAATCTTCAATTCTGTCGCACGCATCCGACACAAAAACCTTGTTGGTCCCTCTCCCTTTCTCTCCATCTCTCTCTCTCTCTCACTCTCTTTGTGTGTGTGTGTGTGGGGGGGGGGGTCTTTCTAGTTCTCATTCATATATACACCATCTATAGGTCTCTCTCGCACACTATGTATGATACTCTAGCTAGTCCAAGCTAGATATCTCGGGTGCACTCATCGTACGCACACAAATTCCTTGGCTCTTTGCCCGTAACTCTCTCATGCACCACTATGTCGTCTCAGAGCTCTTCCCCCCTCTCTCAAACTCTCCATCCACCTGGGTCACACATACACATGCATATCTCACTCGCACTCGAGAGGCCCATCTAAAACTCTATCTCTCTCCCTTGTTCTCTCTCCATCTCACATGCACACACACACAATCTCATGCCCAGCTATCCAAGTATGATGGTCTCTCACTCAATTGTAGGCACACACAGTCCTCCTATATGTATATGACTAGCTAATCTTAGTCTCCATCACAAACATGTGCATGGTCTATCTCGATTTCTCTCATGGAATCTTTCTATCACGCACGCACTCCCTCGATCTCCCACCCATATAGTCCCCTCACAATCTCGAGGGGATCTCTCTATCACAAACACACCCTCTCTCCCTCCCCATGCGTCCATGCCATCCATGTGTCCCTCTCGACCTTTTTTCCTTGTTGGCCAGACCTCTATTGGGCATGTGCTACAGGGGTGTCTCTCTCCATTGCAAACAATCACACACTAGCTATCTTCATGTATCTCCTCGCCTCGCTTTTCCATCTCGGAGATGCATGTGTGATATGTTCGCATAAGAAACGAAAAAACACACACTCTCTCTAATTTATCGTTTGTTGTCACTTTCTCTTTCACACACATACTCTTTTTGCACACTTACTCATTCTCCTTCACACCTACTTGATCTGTCTCGACTGAGGCACTCTCCTCTGTCCATAGCACATAGATTTATTGAAAAGTCAAGCATCACAAAGTTTGACCATGTACGTGGAGAAAAAGAATTACATCTAGTACGGCAAACATATACCATTAGATTCACCATGAGATGTAGTTTTGTATGATGTATCTTTGGTATTGTAGATATAAATAACATTTGCGTAAACCTGATCAAAGTTTCCAAAGTTTGACTTCTAAAAAATTTACATGCACTGCATTATCGAGCGGATGGAATATCTCTTTCCCCCTCTCAGTTATCTGACGCACCACTCAGCCTTATCGGGCTCCTCAATCTCTCAAACTTTATTGGTCAGTTTGGTTCGTGACCTGACCCTCATGCCTTGATGGCCGGTACTGCCTAGTGTGGACGTGAGATGTAAAATATTTCTGCCTGGCCAGGCTTGTGTGGTGCTGAAGCATTTGGTTCATGCCTGGGCCAGGCAAAGCATCAACGTCCCATCAATCAATCCATGCATCAATTATTTAATGCTAATATCCATCCATGTTGCTGTTAGCCTCGTGGCCGCATGACCAGGCACGGCCAGGCGTTCGAAATCGGTCACTTGAGCCAGGCTACTTGCAGTGTCTGGAGTTCAGCCAGGCTAATTAAATTGCAAGGGAACCCAGCCCAGACGGGCTTTTTTTTCACAGGGTAGCAACCAAACAAGTGTGCATGAAATCGAGCCACAACCCCAGGCCACGCAAAAGATGCTCATGACGCAAGCCAAACTGGCCTTATATCTCCCTGGTTCACAGCTACACATGTCTCACTCGCGCTATACATATAGACCCATCCAACACTCTCCGCCCTTGTTCTCTCTCCATGTGACACGCACCCCCCTAAGTACCATAATCCCTCACTCCATCATAGGCTCTGTTTGGATCCATGGGTTAGAGTTAGTTTGGGTTAGTTTGGAGTCAACTAACCCAAAAAGATCCAAACAGGAGGGTTAGTTTAGGTTAGATGTTGGGGAACGTAGCAGAAATTCAAAATTTTCCTACGCGTCACCAAGATCTATCTATGGAGAAACCAGCAACGAGTAGAAAGAGAGTGCATCTACATACCCTTGTAGATCGCTAAGCGGAAGCGTTCAAGTGAACGGGGTTGATGGAGTCGTACTCGTCGTGATTCAGATCACCGATGATCCTAGTGCCGAACGGACGGCACCTCCGCGTTCAACACACGTACAGCTCGACGATGTCTCCCACGCCTTGATCCAGCAAGGAGAGAGGGAGAGGTTTAGGAAGACTCCATCCAGCAGAAGCACAACGGCGTGGTGGTGATGGAGGAGCGTGGCAATCCTGCAGGGCTTCGCCAAGCACCTACGGGAGAGGAGGAGGTGTCACGGGAGGGAGGGAGGCGCCAAGGGCTCAGGTATGGATGCCCTCCCTCCCCTCCACTATATATAGGGGCAGGGGAGAGGGGGGAGGCGCAGCCTTGCCCCTTCCTCCAAGGAAGGGGTGCGGCTAAGAGGGGGGAGGAGTCCATCCTCCCCAAGGCACCTCGGAGGTGCCTTCCCCCTTTAGGACTCTCCCCTTTTTCCTATATCTTGGCGCATGGGCCTCTAGGGGCTGGTGCCCTTGGCCCATGTAGGCCAAGGCGCACCCCCTACAGCCCATGTGCCCCCCCGGGGCAGGTGGCCCCACCTGGTGGGCCCCCGGGACCCTTCCGGTGGTCCCGGTACAATACCGATGACCCCGAAACTTGTCCCGATGGCCGAAACAGGACTTCCTATATATAAATCTTTACCTCCGGACCATTCCGGAACTCCTCGTGACGTCCGGGATCTCATCCGGGACTCCGAACAACATTCGGTAACCACATACAAGCTTCCTTTATAACCCTAGCATCATCGAACCTTAAGTGTGTAGACCCTACGGGTTCGGGAGACATGTAGTCATGACCGAGATGTTCTCCGGTCAATAACCAACAGCGGGATCTGGATACCCATGTTGGCTCCCACATGTTCCACGATGATCTCATCGGATGAACCACGATGTCAAGGACTCAATCAATCCCGTATACAATTCCCTTTGTCTAGCGGTATGGTACTTGCCCGAGATTCGATCGTCGGTATACCGATACCTTGTTCAATCTCGTTACCGGCAAGTCTCTTTACTCATTCCGTAACACATCATCCCGTGATCAACCCCTTGGTCACATTGTGCACATTATGATGATGTCCTACCGAGTGGGCCCAGAGATACCTCTCCGTTTACACGGAGTGACAAAATCCCAATCTCGATTCGTGCCAACCCAACAGACACTTTCAGAGATACCCGTAGTGTACCTTTATAGCCACCCAGTTACGTTGTGACGTTTGGCACACCCAAAGCACTCCTACGGTATCCGGGAGTTGCACAATCTCATGGTCTAAGGAAATGATACTTGACATTAGAAAAGCTTTAGCATACGAACTACATGATCTTGTGCTAGGCTCAGGATTGGGTCTTGTCCATCACATCATTCTCCTAATGATGTGATCCCGTTATCAACGACATCCAATGTCCATGGTCAGGAAACCGTAACCATCTATTGATTAACGAGCTAGTCAACTAGAGGCTTACTAGGGACATGGTGTTGTCTATGTATCCACACATGTATCTGAGTTTCCTATCAATACAATTCTAGCATGGATAATAAACGATTATCACGAACAAGGAAATATAATAATAATCAATTTATTATTGCCTCTAGGGCATATTTCCAACAGTCTCCCACTTGCACTAGAGTCAATAATCTAGTTCACATCGATATGTGATTAACACTCAAGGTCACATCCCCATGTGACTAACACCCAAAGAGTTTACTAGAGTCAATAATCTAGTTCACATTTACCATGTGATTAACACTCGATGAGTTCTGGGTTTGATCATGTTATGCTTGTGAGAGAGGTTATAGTCAACGGGTCTGAACCTTTCAGATCCGTGTGTGCTTTACAAATCTCTATGTCATCTCCTAGATGCAGCTACCACGTTCTATTTGGAGCTATTCCAAATAACTGTTCTACTTGGAGCTATTCTAAATTTTTGCTCCATTATACGTATCCGGTATCCCTACTCAAAGCTATCCGGATAGGTGTTAAGCTTGCATCGACGTAACCCTTTACGGTGAACTCTTTTACCACCTCCATAATTGAGAAAATTCCTTAGTCCACTAGTTACTAAGGATAACTTTGACCGCTGTCCCGTGATCCATTCTTGGATCACTCTTGTACCCCTTGACTGACTCATGGCAAGGCACACTTCAGGTGCGGTACACAGCATAGCATACTGTAGAGAGCCTATGATAAAAGCATAGGGGACGACCTTCGTCCTTCCTCTTTCTTCTGCCGTGGTCGAGCTTTAAGTCTTAACTTCATACCTTACAACTCAGGCAAGAACTCCTTCTTTGACTGATCCATCTTGAACACCTTCAAGATCATGTCAAGGTATGTGCTCATTTGAAAGTACTATTAAGCGTTTTGATCTATCCTTATAGATCTTGATGCTCAATGTTCAAGTAGCTTAATCCAGGTTTTCCATTGAAAACACTTTCCAAATAACCCTATATGCTTTCCAGAAATTCTACGTCATTTCTGATCATTAATATGTCAACAACATATACTCATCAGAAATTCTATAGTGCTCCCACTCACTTCTTTGGAAATACAAGTTACTCATAAACTTTGTATACACCCAAAATCTTTGATCATCATCAAAGCATACATTCCAACTCCGAGATGCTCACTCCAGTCCTCAGAAGGATTGCTGGAGCTTTGCATACTTATTAGCATATTTCAGGATAGACAAAACCTTCTGGTTGTATCACATACAACCTTTCCTCAAGAATTGTCGAGGAAACAATGTTTTGACATCCTTTCTGCAAGATTTCATAAATAATGCAGTAATTGCTAATATAATTCCAACAGACTCTTAGCATCGCTACGAGTGAGAAAGTCTCATCGTAGTCAACTCCTTGAACTTGTCGAAAAACATCTTAACGACAAGTCGAGCTTTCTCAATGGTGACACTTACCATCATTGTCTGTCTTCCTTTCAAAATCCATATGTACCTAACAGCCTTACGTCCATCAAGTAGTTCTTCCAAAGTCTACACTTTGTTTTCATACATGGATCCTCTCTCGGGTTTTATGGCCTTGAGCCATTTATCGGAATCCGGGCCCACCATCGCTTCTCCATAGCTCGTAGGTTCATTGTTGTCTAGCAACATGACTTCCAAGATAGGATTACGTACCACTCTGAAGTAGTACGCATCCTTGTCATCCCACGAGGTTTGGTAGTGACTCGATCCGAAGTTTCATGATCACTATCATAAGCTTCCACTTCAGTTGGTGTACGTGCCACAGGAACAACTTCTTGTGCCCTGCTACACACTTGTTGAAGTGATGGTTTAATAACCATATCAAGTCTCCACCATCCTCCCACTCAAATCTTTCGAGAGAAACCTTTCCTCGAAAAAGGACCCGATTCAAGAAACAATCCCTATTGCTTTCGGATCTGAATTAGGAGGTATACCCAACTGTTTTGGGTGTCCTACGAAGATGTATTTTATCCGCTTTGGGTTCGAGCTTAATCCTGAAACTTTTTCACATAAGCGTCGCAGCCCCAAACCTTTAAGAAACAACAACTTAGGTTTCTCTAAACCATAATTCATACGGTGTCATCTCATCGGAATTACGTGGTGCCCTATTTAAAGTGAATGTGGTTGTCTCTAATGCCTAACCCATGAACGATAGTGGTAACTCGATAAGAGACATCATGGTATGCACCATATCCAATAGGGTGCAACTATGACGTTTGGACACACCATCACACTATGGTGTTCCAGGCTGTATCAGTTGTGAAACAATTTCCACAATGTCTTAATTCTGTGCCAAACTCGTGATTCAGATATTCATCTCTATGATCATATCATAGATCTTTTATCCTCTTGTCACGACGATCTTTCAACTTCACACTGAAATTACTTGAACCTTTCAATAATTCAGACTCGTGATTCATCAAGTAAATATACTCAACATCTACTCGAATCATCTGTGAAGTAAGAACATAACGATATTCACTGCATGCCTCAGCACTCATTGGACTGCACACATCAAAATGTATTACTTCCAACAAGTTGCTTTCTAGTTCCATTTTACTGAAAAACGAGG
Organism: Triticum aestivum; assembly: GCF_018294505.1. Taxonomy (NCBI): domain Eukaryota; kingdom Viridiplantae; phylum Streptophyta; class Magnoliopsida; order Poales; family Poaceae; genus Triticum; species Triticum aestivum. Next base: position 326,659,944 of record NC_057807.1, on the reverse strand, counting down.
CTTTCAATCATCTTGCCCATGTGGTATGATTTGCATGTCTCAAGTGATTCAAAATCAAGTGAGTCAAAACGGTCCATTTGCATGGAGTTTCTTCATGCATATACACCAATAGACATGGTTCGCATGTCTCAAACTTTTCAAAAACGAGTGAGCCCAAAGACCCATCAATATGGAGCTTCTTCATGCGTTTTATACCGATATGACTTACGTGGCAGTGCCACAAGTAGGTGGTACTATCATTACTATCTTTTGGCATGAACATGTGTATCACTACGATCGAGATTTAATAAACCATTCATTTTAGGTGTAAGACCATTGAAGGTATTATTCAAATAAACAGAGTAACCATTATTCTCCTTAAATGAATTACCGTATTGCGATAGACGTAATCCAATCATGTCTATGCTCAACGCAAACACCAAATAACAATTATTTAGGTTTAACACCAATCTCTTTGGTAGAGGGAGCGTGCGATGCTTGATCATATCAAGCTTGGAAAAACTTCCAACACATATCGTTAGCTCACCTTTAGCTAGTCCCCGTTTATTCCGTAGCCTTTTGTTTCGAGTTACTAACACTTAGCAACCGAACCGGTATCTAATACCCTGGTGCTACTGGGAGTACTAGCAAAGTACACATTAACACAATGTATATCCAATATACTTCTATCGACCTTGCCAGCCTTCTTATCTACCAAGTATCTAGGGTAATTCTGCTCTAGTGGTTGTTCCCCTTATTACAGAAGCACTTAGTCTCGGGTTTGGGTTTTACCTTGGGTTTCTTCACTAGAGCAGCAGCTGATTTGCCGTTTCATGAAGTATCCCTTCTTGCCCTTGCCCTTCTTGAAACTAGTGGTTTCACCAACCATCAACAATTGATGCTCCTTCTTGATTTCTACTTTCGCGGTGTCAAACATCGCGAATACCTCAAGGATCATCATATCTATCCCTGATATGTTATAGTTCATCACGAAGCTCTAATAGCTTGGTGGCAATGACTTTGGAGAACCATCACTGTCTTATCTGGAAGATCAACTCCCACTCGATTCAAATGATTGTTGTACTCAGACAATCTGAGCACAAGCTCAACAATTGAGCTTTTCTCCTTAGTTTGCAGGTTAAGAAAGTCATCGGAGGTCTCATACCTCTTGACATGGGCACGAGTCTGAAATCCCAATTTCAGCCCTCAAAACATCTCATATGTTTCGCGATGTTTCAAAAACGTCTTTGGTGCCTCAACTCTAAACCGTTTAACTGAACTATCACGTAGTTATCAAAACGTGTATGTCAGATGTTCGCAACAACCACAGACAACGTTCGAGGTTCAGCACACTGAGCGGTGCATTAAGGACATAAGCCTTCTATGAAGCAATGAGGACAATCCTCAGTTTACGGACCTAGTCCGCATAATTGCTACTATCAACTTTCAACTAATTTTTTCTCTAGGAACATATCTAAACAGTAGAACTATAGCGTGAGCTACGACATAATTTGCAAAATCCTTTTGACTATGTTCAGGATAATTAAGTTCGTCTTATGAACTCCCACTCAGATAGACATCCCTCTAGTCATCTAAGTGATTACATGATCCGAGTCAAACTAGGCCGTGTCCGATCATCACGTGAGACGGACTAGTCATCATCGGTGAACATCTTCATGTTGATCGTATCTTCTATACGACTCATGTTCGACCTTTCGGTCTCCGTGTTCCGACGCCATGTCTGTACATGCTAGGCTCGTCAAGTTAACCCTAAGTGTTTCGCGTGTGTTCCGAGGCCATGTCTGTACATGCTAGGCTCGTCAACACCCGTTGTATTTGAACGTCTGAATAAAACACCCAATCATCACGTGATGTTTTAAAACAGCAAACTGTCGCAACGGTGCACAGTTAGGGGAGAACACTTCTTGAAATTGTTGTAAGGGATCATCTTATTTACTACCGTCGTTCTAAGCAAATAAGATGTATAAACATGATAAACATCACATGCAATCAAATAGTGACATGATATGGCCATCATCACTTTGCTCCTTTCGATCTCCATCTTCGGGGCTCCATGATTATCATCGTCACCGGCATGACACCATGATCTCCATCATCATGATCTCCATCATCGTGTCTTCATGAAGTTGCCTCGCCAACTATTACTTCTACTACTATGGCTAACGGTTAGCAATAAAGTAAAGTAATTACATGACGTTTAAGTTGACACGCAGGTCACAAATAAATAAAGACAACTCCTATGGCTCCTGCCGGTTGTCATACTCATCGATATGCAAGTCGTGATTCCTATTACAAGAACATGATCAATCTCATACATCACATATATCATTCATCACATCCTTTTTGGCCATATCACATCACATAGCATACCCTGCAAAAACAAGTTAGACGTCCTCTAATTGTTGTTTGCATGTTTTACGTGGCTGCTATGGGTTTCTAGCAAGAACGTTTCTTACCTACGCATGAACCACAACGTGATATGCCAATTGCTATTTACCCTTCATAAGGACCCTTTTCATCGAATCCGATCCGACTAAAGTGGGAGAGACAGACACCCGCCAGCCACCTTATGCAACTAGTGCATGTTTGTCGGTGGAACCGGTCTCACGTAAGCGTACGTGTAAGGTTGGTCCGGGCCGCTTCATCCCACGATGCCGCCGAATCAAGATAAGACTAGTAACGGAAAGCATATTGAACAATATCGACGCCCACAACTACTTTGTGTTCTACTCGTGCAAAGAATCTACGCAATAGACCTAGCTCATGATGCCACTGTTGGGGAACGTAGCAGAAATTCAAAATTTTCCTACGCGTCACCAAGATCTATCTATGGAGAAACCAGCAACGAGTAGAAAGAGCGTGCATCTACATACCCTTGTAGATCGCTAAGCGGAAGCGTTCAAGTGAACGGGGTTGATGGAGTCGTACTCGTCGTGATTCAGATCACCGATGATCCTAGTGCCGAACGGACGGCACCTCCGCGTTCAACACACGTACAGCTCGACGATGTCTCCCACGCCTTGATCCAGCAAGGAGAGAGGGAGAGGTTGAGGAAGACTCCATCCAGCAGCAGCACAACGGCGTGGTGGTGATGGAGGAGTGTGGCAATCCTGCAGGGCTTCGCCAAGCACCTATGGGAGAGGAGGAGGTGTCACGGGAGGGAGGGAGGCGCCAAGGGCTCAGGTATGGATGCCCTCCCTCCCCTCCACTATATATAGGGGCAGGGGAGAGGGGGGAGGCGCAGCCTTGCCCCTTCCTCCAAGGAAGGGGTGCGGCTAAGAGGGGGGGAGGAGTCCATCCTCCCCAAGGCACCTCGGAGGTGCCTTCCCCCTTTAGGACTCTCCCCTTTTTCCTATATCTTGGCGCATGGGCCTCTAGGGGCTGGTGCCCTTGGCCCATGTAGGCCAAGGCGCACCCCCTACAGCCCATGTGGCCCCCGGGGCAGGTGGCCCCACCCTGTGGGCCCCCGGGACCCTTCCGGTGGTCCCGGTACAATACCGATGACCCCGAAACTTGTCCCGATGGCCGAAACAAGACTTCCTATATATAAATCTTTACCTCCGGACCATTCCAGAACTCCTCGTGACGTCCGAGATCTCATCCGGGACTCCGAACAACATTCGGTAACCACATACAAGCTTCCTTTATAACCCTAGCGTCATCGAACCTTAAGTGTGTAGACCCTACGGGTTCGGGAGACATGTAGTCATGACCGAGATGTTCTCCGGTCAATAACCAACAGCGGGATCTGGATACCCATGTTGGCTCCCACATGTTCCACGATGATCTCATCGGATGAACCACGATGTCAAGGACTCAATCAATCCCGTATACAATTCCCTTTGTCTAGCGGTATGGTACTTGCCCGAGATTCGATCGTCGGTATACCGATACCTTGTTCAATCTCGTTACCGGCAAGTCTCTTTACTCGTTCCGTAACACATCATCCCGTGATCAACCCCTTGGTCACATTGTGCACATTATGATGATGTCCTACCGAGTGGGCCCAGAGATACCTCTCCGTTTACACGGAGTGACAAAATCCCAATCTCGATTCGTGCCAACCCAACAGACACTTTCAAAGATACCCGTAGTGTACCTTTATAGCCACCCAGTTACGTTGTGACGTTTGGCACACCCAAAGCACTCCTACGGTATCCGGGAGTTGCACAATCTCATGGTCTAAGGAAATGATACTTGACATTAGAAAAGCTTTAGCATACAAACTACATGATCTTGTGCTAGGCTTAGGATTGGGTCTTGTCCATCACATCATTCTCCTAATGATGTGATCCCGTTATCAACGACATCCAATGTCCATGGTCAGGAAACCGTAACCATCTATTGATTAACGAGCTAGTCAACTAGAGGCTTACTAGGGACATGGTGTTGTCTATGTATCCACACATGTATCTGAGTTTCCTATCAATACAATTCTAGCATGGATAATAAACGATTATCATGAACAAGGAAATATAATAATAATCAATTTATTATTGCCTCTAGGGCATATTTCCAACATTAGATGCATCTAACCCATCCAAAAAAACTAACCCATCCAAGAGGTGCTTATTTGGGTTAGTTCTTCTCGGGACCACTAATAAACACTTTTTTCTCTCGCTCTCCCCATAGGAGATCCCTCCCCACTTCCTCGAAGCTTCTCGTCCTCTCCCTCCCTCCCTCTCGCACCGCCCGTGAAGGTGCCTCGCCGTATCCGCGCTCCATCTAACCCTGCCATCCAAACACCTCTTTACTTAGAGTTAGTTCAGGGTTAGTTCAGGGTTAGAATCTAACTCTAACCTCTAACTAAGTTAGAGTATCCAAACAGGGCCATAGGCGCAAGCACTCCCCCCTCCCAAGTATGATTATCTATTACTAGCCATCAGGAACTCACATATTGTCTCCTTCCATCCATATGTCTATCTCGATATCTCTCGGGGCATCTTCTATCGCGCACACACCTTGTCACTCGATCTCCCACCCATGTAGTCCCATCATGATCTCCAGAGGATCTCTCTATGACAAACATACACTCTCTCCTCCCCATGTATGCATTTTCTCCGTACGTCTCTCTCGACCTCTCTCCCTTGTTTGCGAGACCCCTCTTGGCCACGTGCTAGGGGTCTTCCTCTCTCGGTTCCATACAACCACACACTATCTCCTCACCTTTGCCTCTGTTGTCGAACATGCATGTGTGATATGTTTGCATAAGACACGCATGCTTTTTCTCTACTTTTATCGTGTGTTGTCCATGTCTCTTTCACACATGCACACACACTTTTTTCACTCTCTCTCTCTCTCTCTCTCGTTAGGGACTCTGTCACGTCCATAAGCATATGGATGTTTTGAAAAGTCAAACCTCAGAAAAGTTTGGCCAGGTATATGCGGAGAAAACCATTTACATCTGGAACGATCATTAGATTCATCACAACATGTACTTACTTCATACTATCATTTATCTTTGGTATTGTAGATATAAGTAATTTCTTTATAAACTTGGTTAAAGTTTCAAAAGTTTGACTTAAAAAAACAGTTGTAACTACATTATCGAACGGAGGGAGTAGCTCTTTCTCTCTCTCTGCTATCACTCACGGGCCTCAACTCTCACTCGAACTCTCTATACCGACGGATTATACACTCACTGTGTTAGCATATAGCTCCGTATATTGTTTAGTTGACCGGTCAACCAATCAACATGCTGCGTTGTCAGCTCGTGTTCTGTATCTTGGTGTGCTGGCCCATGTGGCAGTGGGTGAAAATAAGTAAACTAGAGGCCCATCTGACACACGGTGAAGTAAACAAAGTTGAAACCACTCGGGGTAGCACCCCGCACGCTAGTAAATTGAGGGCGCATTGAGGACAAACTTCTTGCACGCGAAGGACGCACTCGCGCACAATTCACCACTGTGTGGCGGCATGCACAGAAGGACGCACTTGCGCACACCCAGCACACAACACACAACAACACACGTGTACACCGGCATCGCCGCTGGTTGAGATGGACGGCGAGGCAGCCAACAAGCGGAGGCGGCTCGAGCCAAAACCGCATCCGGCGAGCCTGGACTTCATCAGCAGCCTCCCCGACGACATGCTGCTCGTCATCATCGGCCTCCTCCCCACCAAATCTGCCGTGCGGACCGCCCTGCTCTCCCGGTGGTGGCGCCCCCTCTGGCGCTGCGTCCCCCTCAACCTCACCGTCGACAGCTGCCTCTACGATGGGGATTGCAAACGCATGGCCGTAGTCTCCAAGATCCTTTCATTGCACCCTGGGCCAGCCAGACGCCTTGACATCCGCATGTTCTGTACCAACTGCAAGGTCCAACCCAAGTTCGACGAGTGGTTCTTATCCGCCACCCTAGATCAGCTCGAGGAGCTCAGCTTTGAAGCTGGACGATGTCACTCTCTGCTGCCGTCCGCGCTCCGCCTCACGCCAACGCTACGCCGCGCCAGCTTCAGCTCCTGCTATCTTCCCCAGATTAATGCCGCACCTGCCCTTCTTCTCCCTCAACTCAAGTAGCTCGACCTCTTCGACGTTGTCATCTTGAAGAAGGCTATGGAGCACCTTCTCCGCAGCTGTACTATGCTCGAGTACCTTTGTCTTGAGCAGATCCACGGGTTCATTAGCCTCCACATCGCCTCGACGAATCTCCAATGGATTTATGTGTCTTGCTGGCCCCGCAACAAGACATCAATTGGGAAGAGATCACTCCAGCTGTTCCATGTTATGGTCATTGAGAATGCGCCTTTCCTTGAGAGATTGTTTTATCGGATCTACAAGGTCCAACAAAAATCAGGGTCATTGACACGCCGAAATTGACAGTGTTGGTGTACTCGTCTGCCAAATTCTCCGAACTCTTTATTGGATCTGTAATCGTTCAGGTACAACACTCATCTTCTTCTCCGTCTTCTTGAAATTCACATTTTTAAATTTCTTCTTGATGTATTTACGACCGTCTTCCAGAAAATGATTCCCACAAGCTTGACCCTGTCCATGCGCACAGTGAAGATCTTAGCACTAAAATCTATCGGCCCCAATCTGGATCAAGTTGTTGGATTCCTTACATGCTTTTCGTGCATGGAGAAGCTACTTATCAAGGTGAAACTTCTTTCCTATAAGTAAACGGTAATCACAACGTAGCTCAATTTTTTCGTAATTTTCCCAAATTACGATGACAAGTGTAGTGTTCAAAACTGCATCTACGCACTGCACCAAAAGAAATGTTTTTAGTATTTTTTCTCACGTGATCACCTGCATCATTTTTATGCTGTACTACAATAGTAGCCTAGGCTAGTCATAGTGGAAAGTAACTTAGACTACTCCAGTAACTCTATGGTTACCCTAAGAGCAAGTACTACCTCCGTCCTGGTTTACTCTTCCAATTTTGTAGTATCAAAATTTGACCATAGATTTAACTAACAAAATGTTAATGCATGTCACTAAGAACTATATCGTTGGATTCGTATTTGAACATAATTTCAAATGGTGTAATTTTTAGTGACATGCATTGGCATTTTCTTAGGTAAATCTATGGTCAAAATTTTATACTAAATACGAGGTAGTATTCCCTCCATCCCAAAATTCTTGTCTTACATTTGTTTAGATACGGATGTATCTAACACTAAAATGTAACTTCATACATCCGTATTTAGACAAATTTAAGACAAGAATTTTGGGACGAAGGGAGTACAAAAGTGGGCTATGTAGGCCAAAACATGTGCCAAATTCACTTGTGATGCATTTGGCATCGATGCCCCTCCATTGCTCACTTGGTGCCCCAATCTGGATCACCTACTTTGCTCCGGTGCCAAATTAACTCACGCAATGAAAAAACACTGCGTGGGAGAGAGAGAGAGGATTGAGGCAATAAAAACACTTGTTTGGGAGAGTGAGAGGCTGGTGTAGTTGGTTCGATTGATTTGTTTATACATGTGGGTCTGTGTGCACAGTGGTGCCAACTCTCTCACATCGCGAGAGCGGTGCCTAAATTATTTGATTTGACATTGATGCGTATTATGTGGCATACTTTTGTGAAATATGGCATCGACCACATAGTGGAAGGCAACAAATGCCCAAGCTCTTCACGTGCTCCTAGTTAAATGAGAGGAAATAGAGAGAGAGAGAGAGAGAGAGAGAGAGAGTGAAAAAAATATCACTAGCCAGCCAACCCTATCGTATGAGCGAATGATATTGGTACCTCTTGATGACACGACAATCTTATGCAGCCAGCTACTCTAATATGTTCTCTTCTTTTGCAGATAAAAAAGACCCGAAAGTGAAAAATGTGCTGCACTATAACAATCTCATCAAATGCCTTGATCTCCATCTTACATAAATTAATTTGATCGACTACCGAGGCAGCACATCTGAGATTAAATTGGCCAGGTTCTTTGTTCTGGAGGCAAGTGTGCTCTAGGTAATGAGGTTTGGCGTTCTCTGGCGCAACAATGAATGGCATGCTGATCACCGCAAGCATCTAAGCCTAAATGACAAAGTCTCCGCAGAAGCTGAATTTGTTTTTGAAACATCAAGTGGCCAGAGACTAGAAAACTTATTTGCCCATTAGTGACTTGTCAGGGCAGTGGATTTTAGTTTGTACGATAACGCTGCATCCACCTAAAGTAACGAAAGTTCTAAACGTAAACTTCCTAGTAATTCCCTCTTCCTAGGTGCAGCATTACTCCTAACATTTGTAATATTAGTTTGAAACTTGTAATATTGCCGTGTCCTATTCCTGCGTTTTCAAAATCCTGCGAATCAAACAGGTCCTGAGTTGGTGATGATGTTGTGCCTCCCATCTTTCACCAATAGCCATCGGATCTAGATCTGATGCATACAAACCAAGCTTCTCCATTTTTGCAAAAAGATGCCCGCACTTGTTCCCTATTTACAAACAACTCCTTGTCTCTCACAATCAGCCTTATCTTCCCCCACCACATCTAGAAGGCCGTGGAAAAATCTGGCGCGATGGCCGCTGCCGGAGCCGTCCACCCCCAATCTTGGTGTTCCGTGCAATGCACGGGCATCTACGCATGGGAAATTATGTCGAACATGGCTAGTTGTAAGCAGGCTAGGTCTACAGCCATGATGATAGTGACTGCAGACGGTGAGCTGACTATGGTATGCCGAACACGATGCCTATACTCAGGTTTCATCTCCGGCGCAGGGTCTTGTCACTTCACTATGAGGAGCAGCACGTAATAATTTGATCAACGGGTAGTATAGTGCTAGTACTCCTACTACTACATTGGTAGTACTACTACTAGTACTAGTAGCACCACCGTCTGGATTTAGGAGTACTACCACGTCCATCTGGATTTTAGTATTTGACTAGCAATATCTAGTAATGCATGTCACAAAAAATGTACTACTCCCTCTGTTAATAAATACATGGTGTTTTATTCCTATCGGCGAGAGAACTTAATGTTTTTTGCTAACTAGAGTACTAATAGGATTATATGCAATGAACTAAACACTGCATGTCATGTTTGGTAGTCTCAAGTCATTGAAAGCATGCACGGCCCACATCTCTCATTGGTTGATATGACACGAAATAAGAAACACGGAGGGAGTTAATGCACCGTGCCTAAGTGTTTTGGGATTTTTTGGTTTTCGTAATGTGACTTACACAACATTTTTGTTTACATGCATTAACATTTTATTAGTTAAATCAAAGGTCAAAAGTTGGCGCAAAATGCAAAGGGGACCAATAAACCAGTAAACATCAAACTTCTCTCGTTTGGCCCCAACTAGAGGTCCGGTGAGATGACTATACTGCACCGGCACGGAGGGGGACACAGCTCCATTGACTTACAACAACTGCCTTTGGGTGAATGACACGTGGGCCCAGGGGGTGGCTGGCCCACCTATCATACAACCAAAGGCAGGTGCAGTAGAGGGCCGAGGAGTAGTAGGAAATCCTACGCACCTACGCACGCTAACCAAGGGCAAGAGTGATCACTCGAATCGCAAGATCAGTTGACTAGAAGCTAAGCTAGACCCATGGAGGTGATGAGCGCGAGCATCAGCCGGCTGTGCCGGATGGTCCATGACGCCAGCCTGCGGCCCGGCAATGAAGAACGTTTCCAGGTAGTATTGCTTGAGGCCGCTAGGGCGAGGGGCCACTTGGACGACAGCTTCGTCTCCTTGTTCGACCAGGTCCTCATTGGTTTTCTCAACAAGTTCACCGTCGTTAAGAAGCTCGCGAACGACTTTGACGTAAGCCTCCAGCCGATGCGCCCAGGCTCTGTGATGCCCGCCACCCTCAACGGCCACTATGGTGACAACCTCTTCGACGCACTGGTGGCCCTGCGACTGCCGGCCGTCGCGTCGGAGAATGTTCACCTCGAGGTCGCGCTCGCCGCGCAGCGCCTGGCGCAACAAGACACCATCGTCATAATGTCAGGACCCCGACTCAATGCCACATCGATCTAGCATGTAAGACCTCATATCACTTTGTGGCCTCACGCACGGTATTCCCACGGGTGTCCCCTTACCTTTGCCCGGGACCGTTTGCGCCTTTTGTCATACGTATATAATAGTGTCGCTAGCATCCATATGATAAGGAGCCCGTGCTGACATGGCTAGTCATAAACCCAAAGTGGCACAAACTTACAGGGACAGGCATCCATGACTCAGCATCGAACGTGTCAGTCATCAGCGAGTGAATCCAGGCTGTAGCACTAGGCTAGCATGACTCCGGTGAATCGGGCTGCAGCGGGCTAACAGGACTTCGGTATTCATCGCGTGACATTTCCTCGAAGGGACAGACACGGGAACAAAGAAGGACACATGCGGCCAGCCTAAGTGTTCCGGAGCAGTAGCACGCTACCATGGCTCAGTGGAAGCACTAGGAGACATTTCCCGGTAAGAGAGGCTACTAAGGATAAACAACTAGATAGTCAGATCCCACACATACCAAGCATTTCAATAACATACACACAATATGCTTGATATGTGCAAATACAACATGGCAACACAACATGAATCTACAAATCAAGTATTTATTCAATAGGCTCCGAGGAGCGAGATATTACAAACATGGGTGTCATGACCCAGCATTCAGAGCATACAAGTCAAAGCACAATCGGAAGCTTAATATGTCTAAGTACAGACATCTATACATGAAAAAGGCTGAGAAGCCTGACTATCTACCAGATCCTGCCGAGGGCACAAGATCGTAGCTGAGGTAACAAGCTAAACGTCGAAGTCCACACGGAACTACTAGTGAGACTGAAGTCTCTCTGCAAAAACATAAAATAGGCAAACGTGAGTACAAATGTACCCAACAAGACTTACATCAGAACTAACTACATATGCATCATTATCAACAAAGGGGGTGGTGGGGTTTAACTGCAGCAAGCCAGCTTTGACTCGGTGGCTATCCTAAACTACGACCGCAAGTAACTCTTCTGAGGTGGCGCGCACGAGTCCACATATTCACCATATCAATACACCACTATGGATCCGCTCCCATCTCCCTACGAGAACGCCATCCATAGCACTCCCGCTTATCTTGCGCATTTTAGGGTATCCACTTTCACTTGTCTATGAACTGTACAGGCAACCCAGAAGTCCTTTACCGCGGACACGGCTATTCGAATAGATGATGTTAACCCTGCAGGGGTGTACTTCTTCACACACGCTCTCGCCACTTACCGCCATATACACGTCATGTATCTCGGCAACCTTCAAGCGGAAGCCTGGCGAGGGTGTCGGCCACGGCCTACCTAAACACTCAAGTCTCTCATCTAGGTTTATCGCCTATTCGGGTTCCATCCGCAAGGAGATCCGGCCGGGGTGTCGCTCACGGCCCCAAACGATGTGAGCAGGGTTCCCAAGCCCACCATCCGGGTGCCACTTGGTACACCGTGCCACTGCACCTAGTCTGTCCCAAGCCCACCTGTACCGGGTGCCACTTGGTAGACTACTAGCACTACCTACAAACACCAGAAACTAGTTGCAACTCCTGGACAGAGAACAAGGTGATTAAGAAGCCGAGAGGGTCGAATTACCGGATCCCAATGTGTGGTAGTAACTGTTCATGGATCACAAACACAGAACTCAGTTCCTGAGGACGGTTTCAATGAGACAACCCACCATGTACTCCTACATGGCCTCTCACCGCTACCTTTACCAAATCGTGTTCACACACTTAGCTCACACACAGTAGGACATGTTCACACACCTCCAATTCATCCCCGATGAATCAGACCTGACTCAACTCTAAGCAGTAGCAGGCATGACAAACAAGCATGAATGAGTAGGCACATCAGGGCTCAAACAACTCCTACTCATGCTAGTGGGTTTCATCTATTTACTGTGGCAATGACAGGTCATGCAGAGGAAAGGGGTTCATCTATCGCATCATGTAACAGTTGAATCGTTGTTGTCCTAGTGCAGTAAAATAGAGCAGGAGTGAGAAAGTGGGATTGTATCAGAATGAACAAGGGTTTTTTTTCCTTGCTTGGCACTTCTAAGGATAATATAGTTCTTCATTGGTGTCATCGAATAATCGTCGGAACCACGTTTACTGAGAGGGGACAAACACCGACAACAGAGAAAGAACACATGATCAATGCAATGCACAATATGATGCATGATCATGACATGGCAATATGCTGTGATTTGAGCTAATGCAACTAGCAACAGGTTAAATGAAGTTGGTTTGAAATCTAGGTTCAAATTTAAACTCCATATGTGGATATTCAAATGCCATTATTTTTTTCCCAATTCAGCAACTATAAGTTGTTCTAACATGCATGAAAAGAGTACAGATGGATAGATTGGATTTTTCTGATCATTTTCCATATATAACTTATTTCATTCTGAGTTACGGTTGATTTTATATGAATTTTTGAAGTTTATAACATTTTCTGGAATTTCCTGAATAAACTTAAATCCAGAAAATGCTTTATTGCGTCAGGGTGACGTCACTGTGATGTCAGCGTGTCAACGGAGCCAGATCTAGGTCAAACGTGACGTGTGGGGGCCACACGTCAGTGACTAACTAACTAATCTAAATTAATTAGTGTTAAACTACTACTAACTAAAAATGTCAGTGGAGTAATTAGACTTAATTAAAGACTAAACTAGGATTAGCTGGGGCCCTGGGCCCACTTGTCAGCGACCCTAGGGGGGGTCAAACATGGTCAACCCCGGGTCAGCGGGGTCAAACCCACCGGCGTCTTGACACCGGCGAGGCTAGCCGCGGCGGCGAGCCTCGGGTTTGTGTCTCCGGCGACCAAACGGCCGGCGGAGGGCATATACATGATGCGGACGCACGTCCGCATCGGGTGGTGGTGGCAGTTGGGCCTGGGGTAGCCGGAGTTGTCGCCGGTGATGACCTTGGCGGTCGCCGGAGTTCGGGTGAGGTTGAAGCCGTCGCTATGAGGCACGGCGAGGCACGTGAGGAGGTTCTATGGGCTTCTGCGACTGCGTTGAAGACGATGGCATGCTCGGAATCAAGCCAACGTGGATGTGGCCACGACGGCGACGTGCGATGGCGGCGGCGGCGCGGTCGAGCTCGGTGCAGTCGCTGTGGTGCTCGAGAGCGAGAACGGGAAGGGGGAGGAGGAAGAGGAGCTCACAGGGAGTGTAGGGTGCGTCGAAGCGGGCTCGGGGAAGGCTCGGAGCAGACGGCACGGCTGTGGCGATCTCGGCGTCCGAGGAGGAAGAGGGCGAGGTAGCCGGCGATGCAGGGCGGCAGGCGTCGCGTGGCTCTACGTAGATGACAAGGATGACGCTGCGGTTCTTCAGGGCGGGTCGGCGAGGCGAGGGGAGCACGATGGCTGCGGTTTCACGGCGGCGAGTGCTTGACGGCTGCGGCCATGGCGAGGAGAGGGTAAGAGAGTGGGCAGAGGGGGAGAGTGAAACGTCCAGGGGGGTCGGGGCGGCGCCGAAGAGAAGGCCCGAGGCGTTGCGCTGTCCCGGGGACGCAGGCAGGCAGGTGGCGTGGCAACACGGCCGTGCCCGCGCGTCGGGCACGCGCTCGTCCTCCTGGCAAAGGAGGAAGACGACTGGGGAGGAGGCGGTGGTGGGCTGGGCCGCCAGCTGGGCTGGCCAGGTGGGCTGCACGAGTGAGGCCAGGTACTAACTCTCTCTCTCTCTTTTATTTATTGTTTTTGTTTTCTATTATTCTTCAGTCTTCAGGGCTTTATTTAAAATACTGAAATAGATCCAAAAATCATGAAACTAATAATGGCTACTGTTTAGGATATATACAACAGTAAACATTTTAGTTTATGATTATTTGAGCATTTAAAATATTTAATAGCATTTAAAAGCCCAAATGCAAAGTACATATGATTTAAATCAGTGACCAAATATGTCATGGAAAAATGTGCAACACCTCTGGTTATGGTTTCAAGCATTTTCCAGAAATGATGAACATTTTTGAAAGCCATTTGGATTCACTGAAAATATTTTTAGGTTGAACCTATTTGAATTCCATTTGGTACTAGGGTTTGGACATCCCCATTTCAAGTTTCTTTCAAAGTTTAAACATGATGCACACATGAAGTTATCCTAGTGCAATGCCAGAAGCTAGGGATGTGACAACTCACCCCTACTAAACAAGAATCTTGTCCCGAGATTCAGGCGTAGGGTAAGATGAGGGGGGACGCAACTAACACAATCTTCACGATCCAGGTTGCACTTCATAAGGACGTTGATTCGATCATCATCTTTGTTGCGACGTCTTGCTCTGAGAACTCCATCTAACATGACAACGAGAGGAAAGGGACAACTCCAGAAGAATCGATCTTCTCAAAGATCGAGCAACTCAGGGTCAACTCATGGAGTGAGGCATTGAAACATCTCTTGAGCTGACACACAAAACACACATCAAGAGGGATGGAAAGATGACGGAGGTTCAATTTGGTAGGCAACAATTCCACGCTGAAGTAGGATGGTGCATGGTTTCAAAGTAGCGAGGAGTTGAGTTGCCATGATACCATAACGGGGCACCTTAGGGAAGGTGACTCGTAGAAATATCCCCTTAAGTGGCAAAAAGAATTACCTTTGATTCAGAGATGATTGAAACTCTTTATACCAGCTTAAGGCAAATTACAATCGATCATTTGGAGAAGTTCGAAAGAATGGCATACTCAGTTTGGAAAGGAAACTAGAGTTATAAGACAACTTGACAAACAGAAGGCACATTCCAGTCGATACCGAGGATATAACCTAGTGTCTGAGCATGCCCTCAAGAACTTGAGCATTTCCATATTCATCAAGGTTTTACCAACATCCGTATCAAGGATCCTGGCAACACATCATACTACCATGATGACTAGTGATGGACGATGCAGATGCAAAGGAAGATAACACCTTCTCAGATTTCACCTTGGCGGGGACAAGGGGACAAAATCTGGATGATCGACCGAGAGACATTTAGCACTCCGCTTCTAATGTTCTCCTTGATGTGCTAGTGTAACCCATTCATAGATATGGTTTGATATCTAGAACATCAAGTAAAGGTCGGACTTCGGGAACACCAAAAATCATAAGGCACAACTAGGGGGTAAATCCTACAAAGTCCTTATGGGGAGGTGGCCAACATCCTCAATCAAGATACTACAACAATAGGTCTTCCGGCTGGGTGTGTTGACCACGACATCCACTATACCAGGTTACAGAGAGACCAATATAGTAGTTCTTGGGAATTGTCCCAACCATCATATCTGCCTGAGATTCAGATCTGGTTGGGGTCAGGACATTCCAGACTCATCAAGTCTAGAAAATGAAAGTTTGCAACACAAATCGATGAGATGATGTTGCGAGATTCTCGGGAAATGAACTACGATAGCAAGCTCCAAAACATGAGTTGTTTCTGCTACATACATGTGAACACGCTGTCCTAGACAAGTATGACCACATAGTAGTCTTATAATAAAACACCATTGAGTTCAGGTTGGGAACCATCATCGAGGATAACGAAGTCCTCACATAAGTTTGGATTAGCTCTTATGAAGGAACTCCTTCTCCTTGAACAAATCAGTCAATGGCTTGGTGTGCTAGGGACACATATAGAATGGAGGTAGCGAGCCTATCAAACCATAGCATACTTCGCACATGCATGACTGACTTGGGATGGTTCCAGAGAAAACAAAAACAATCTGTCTCAAACTCATGGCGGCAACTTGCACCGAATGCACATGAATCTGAGAAAGTCACTTCTTTCATCCAAACATATACTTCATGAACGGGGCATGAAGAAAATGCTTATAAAAGTTTCCAATACTAATCGGATGTTCGGCACGAATCATGGAGATGATGAAAATGCTGTCAATGGGCTCAGCAACAATTTATCGAGATTTCCATATAAATGGAATTCCACAATCATGTGAACAATGTGATAGTATTGGTCAGACCAAAAGATGTAATGGTGTATGCTCGAGGAATCAACCATGAGTAAGACAACATTACGAATATCGTTGGTTCTAACTTGATTTGACGATGGCCCACACTTAAATCAAGGTTTGGGCAAGACGATAGGTTCAACAACTGATCACGAGGACCAATCGATGAAGAAATCATCTCTCTACAACAAACACACAAACACAAGATATCCCTTTGGAAATGAACTAAGTTAGGCAAGCTTTTATCTTCCAACTCTCCAAGTTGTTGTTTAGCTTGACCAACTAGCTTAGGGGTATCCCACACAGATTCTTGGAGAAGGGGTGGTTTACAAGAAACCAACTTGATCACGAGCTCAACATAGCGATCAGGTGACAACCTGGTAATACTTCCGAGAAGATATTCAGAAAATCACGAACCACCGGTATGTTACTAAGCTCGAGAACAATCTTGCTTCTCAGGGCAAGATGATATGATCAAAAGAGCGAGGATTTGAAATAATCCTAACTCATCAATCGAAGAGTGCACTAGGAAAATGGACTAGGAAGCACAATCTATCTTAGAATGATGATTCAATAACCAACACGCTAAGAGTGAGAATATTGTCCATTTACTACCAAGCAACGAGTTGCTCGGAGTATTGATTTCACACATCACGATTCACTTGTTGGTATTCCGGTTGCAACAACACGGGGACACGGAAATGAATAATGAGGGCGAGAAGTATCACTGCATCAAGAGTTCGTAGGCTGGTGTGCAATTCCCATGACATTCTTGATATAAAGATGGAAATACTCCAAGGTTGAACAGAATCAAAAGTTGGATTAGCATTTTGATCTGCGGAATACAACTGCTTTGACCAAATCCTAGATATGGGTGAGGTACTGGAGTTTGTTTCTCCTAGTCATTCCAGAATAGAATGGCTTGGCGGACCACAAGAGTAATAGGCATCGATGAACAAATGCACGCATACTCTTGACTATCAATTGATAGACGAGGGTCGGAAGACAACTAAAATGGGACAACTCAAAAGAACATACGATGTTCTGAGTTGTGGATGCATGGATTAGAATGTCGAACGAGTTCAACATATTTCTTCTGGACAATCCATGCAGAGAGGTAGGTTTGGCAGAATCGTAATATAGAAGGGGAACTCATCAAGAGCACTCTTGTTGTGATCTTTTGGTTCCCGAACTTCTGCCATATTGGTTCATGGTATTGGAAGAAGGAAATACCATGAATCTCGAGGACTATCACAAAGGTTACTAATATCCTAAAGGAACTAGCAAACACTATCAACACGAGGTAAGTAGGGTGAATCTCGGGTTCAAAACCCAAGGAGTAGACTACCTACTACTAAGTGGCATCACGGGATGCTTTCGAGAATAAAGGCCAGAATCATCACACTGGGAACACAAATCATGGCTAGCTTACTAGGTGGTACTCTAAGACACCCAGGGTCATAATACTAGCTCCAACATATATACCGAGGCAATGAAGTACCTCAACACACTAGTTGGTGTGGTTAATCTGGCCTAAAAAGACATCGGAACGAAAAGAAGGGATTTAAATGCATCAGACTATTTAGAAACCTGGGATGAATCGGACAGCATAATGGCTGTAAATGCTCGAAAATATTTGAGACATCCTGCAAATGGTGGCATAACCACTCAATATCACCATATCAAGGTTCTGAGACCAGATATGAACATACGGAAGTAGTAGGAACTGAATCGAGGCTTAAGTCCAACAATTCTATAAGTCTACGGATTAGAAACACGTGATCCTAATAGAAAGAAGAGATAGCCTAGTTCCTTAACCCCGTAGGAAGATAGGATGACTCAGATCAGAAGGCCATAAGGTATAAGGAGTAAAAAGAGCCTTACGTTCCATCCCACAATCAATTCCCTTATATAACTAAAGAATTTCTAGACTCAACTTCGACCAGTATGGCTTGGTAATCCTACAGGCAGTCAAGCTCTGATACCAAAGCTGTCAGGACACCGACTCAATGCCACATGAATCTAGCATGTAACACCTCATATCACTTTGCGGCCTCACGCATGGTATTCCCATGGGTGTCGCCTTACCTTTGCCCGGGACCGTTTGCGCCTTTGGCACCCGTATATGATAGTGTCGCTAGCATCCATATGGTAAGGAGCCCGGGCTGACATGGCTAGTCATAAACCCAAAGTGGCACATACTTACAGGGACAGGCATCCATGACCTAGCATCGAACGTGTCGGTCATCAGCGAGTGAATCCAGGCTGTAGCACTGGGCTAGCAGGACTCCGATGAACCGGGCTAACAGGACTCCGGTATTCATCATGTGACATTTCCCTGAAGGGACAAACACAGGAATGAAGAAGGACACATGCTGGCCAGCCTAATTGTTCTGGAGCAGTAGCACGCTACCATGGCTCAGTGGAAGCACTAGGAGACATTTCCCGGTAAGAGAGGCTACTAAGGATAAACAACTAGATAGTCAGATCCCACACATACCAAGCATTTCAATAACATACACACAATATGCTCGATATGTGCAAATACAACATGGCATCACAACATGACTCTATAACTCAAGTATTTATTCAATACGCTCCGAGGAGCGAGATATTACAAACATGGGTCTCTCGACCCAGCATTCAGAGCATACAAGTCAAAGCACAAGCGGAAGCTTAATATGTCTGAGTACAGACATCTATACATGAAAAAGGCTGAGAAGCCTGACTATCTACCAGATCCTGCCGAGGGCACAAGATCGTAGCTAAGGTAACAAGCTAAATGTCGAAGTCCACACGAAACTACTAGTGAGACTGAAGTCTCTCTGCAAAAACATAAAATAGGCAAACGTGAGTACAAATGTACCCAGCAAGACTTACATCAGAACTAACTACATATGCATCATTATCAACAAAGGGGGGGGGGTGGGGTTTAACTGCAGCAAGCCAGCTTTGACTCGGTGGCTATCCTGAACTACGACTGCAAGTAACTCTTCTGAGGTGGCGCACACGAGTCCACATATTCACCATATCAATACACCACTATGGATCCGCTCCTGTGCCTACGAGAACGCCATCCATAGCACTCACGCTTATCTTGCGCATTTTAGAGTATCCACTTTCACTTGTCTATGAACTGTACAGGCAACCCAGAAGTCCTTTACCGCGGACACGGCTATTCGAATAGATGATGTTAACCCTGCAGGGGTGTACTTCTTCACACACGCTCTCGCCACTTACCGCCATATACACGTCATGTATCTCAAGCCTGGCGAGGGTGTCGGCCACGGCCTACCTAAACACTCAAGTCTCTCGTCCAGGTTTATTGCCTATTTGGGTTCCATCCACAAGGAGATCCGGTCGGGGTGTCGCTCACGGCCCCAAACGATGTGAGCAGGATTCCCAAGCCCACCATCCGGGTGCCACTTGGTACACCGTGCCACTGCACCTAGTCTGTCCCAAGCCCACCTATACCGGGTGCCACCTGGTAGACTACTAGCACTACCTACAAACACCAGAAACTAGTTGCAACTCCTGGACAAGCGTGATTAAGAAGCCGAGAGGGTCAATTAAGGATCCCAATGAGTGGTAGTAGTTGTTCATGCATCACAAACACAGAACTCAATTCCTGAGGACGGTTTCAATGAGACAACCCACCATGTACTCCTACATGGCCTCTCACCGCTACCTTTACCAAATCGTGTTCACACATTTAGACCACACACAGCAGGACATGTTCACACACCTCCAATTCATCCCTGATGAATCAGACCTGACTCAACTCTAAGCAGTAGCAGGCATGACAAACAAGCATGAATGAGTAGGCACATCAGGGCTCAAACAACTCCTACTCATGCTAGTGGGTTTCATCTATTTACTGTGGCAATGACAGGTCATGCAGAGGAAAGGGGTTCATCTATCGTAGCATGTAACAGTTGAATCGTTGTTGTCCTAATGAAGTAAAATAGAGCAGGAGCGAGAAAGTGGGATTGTATCGAAATGAACAAGGGTTTTTTGCTTGCCTAGCACTTCTGAAGATAATATAGTTCTTCATTGGTGTCATCGAATAATCGTCGGAACCACGTTTACTGAGAGGCGACAAACACCGACAACAGAGAAAGAACACATGATCAATGCAATGCACAATATGATGCATGATCATGACATGGCAATATGCTGTGATTTGAGCTAATGCAACTTGCAACAGGTTAAATGAAGTTGGTTTGAACCCTAGGTTCAAATTCAAACTCCATATGTGGATATTCAAATGCCATTATTTGTTTTGCCCAATTCAGCAACTATAAGTTGTTCTAACATGCATGAAGAAGTACAGATGGATAGATTGGATTTTTCTGATCATTTTCCATATATAACTTATTTCATTCTGATTTACGGTTGATTTTATATGAATTTTTGAAGTTTATAACATTTTCTAGAATTTCTTGAATAAACTTAAATCCAAAAAATGCTTTATTGCATCAGGGTGACGTCACTGTGATGTCAGCGGGTCAACAGAGCCAGATCCAGGTCAAACGTGACATGTGGGGGCCACACGTCAGTGACTAACTAACTAATCTAAATTAATTAGTGTTAAACTACCACTAACTAAAAATGTCAGTGGAGTAATTAGACTTAATTAAAAACTAAATTAGGATTAGCTGGGGCCCTGAGCCCACTTGTCAGCGACCCTAGCGGGGGTCAAACATGGTCAACCCCGGGTCAGCGGGGTCAAACCCACCGGCGGCTTGACGCCGGCGAGGCCAGCCGCAGTGGCGAGCCTCGGGTTTGTGTCTCCGGCGACCAAACGGCCGGCGGAGGGTATCTACGTGATGCAGACGCACATCCGCATCAGGTGGTGGTGGCAGTTGGGCCTGGGGTGGTCGGAGTTGTCGCCGGCGATGACCTTGGCGGTTGCCGGAGTTCGGGCGAGGTCGAAGCCGTCGCTATGAGGCACGGCAAGGCACGTGAGGAGGTTCTATGGGCTTCTGCGACTGCGTTGAAGACGATGGCGTGCTCGGAATCAAGCCAACGTGGCTGTGGCCACGACGGCGACGTGCGGTGGCGGCGGCGGCACGGTCGAGCTCGGTGCGGTCGCTGTGGTGCTCGAGAGCGAGAACGGGAAGGGGGAGGAGGAAGAGGAGCTCACGGGGAGTGCAGGGGGCGTCGAAGCGGGCTCGGGGAAGGCTCGGAGCAGATGGCACGGCTGTGGCGATCTCGGCGTCCGAGGAGGAAGAGGGCGAGGTAGCCGGCGATGCGGGGCGGAAGGCGTCGCGTGGCTCTACGTAGATGACAAGGACGATGTTGCGGTTCTTCAGGGCGGGTTGGCGAGGCGAGGGGAGCACGGTGGTTGCGGTTTCACGGCGGCGAGTGCTTGACGGTTGCGGCCATGGCGAGGAGAGGGCAAGAGAGTGGGCAGAGAGGGAGAGTGAAACGTCCAGGGGGGTCGGGGCGGCGCCGAAGAGAAGGCCTGAGGCGTTGCGCTGTCCCGGGGACGCAGGCAGGCAGGTGGCGTGGCAACACGGCCGTGTGCGCGCGTCGGGCACGCGCTCGTCCTCCTGGCAGAGGAGGAAGACGACATGGGAGGAGGCGGTGGTGGGCTGGGCCGCCAGCTGGGCCGGCCAGGTGGGCTGCACGAGTGAGGCCAGGTACTAACTCTCTTTTTTTTTTATTGTTTCTGTTTTCTATTATTCTTCAGTCTTTAGGGCTTTATTTAAAATACTGAAATAGATCCAAAAACTATGAAACTAATAATGGCTACTGTTTAGGATATATACAACAATAAACATTTTAGTTTATGATTATTTGAGCATTTAAAATATTTAATAGCATTTAAATGCCCAAATGCAAAGTACATATGATTTAATTCTGTGACCAAATATGTCATGGAAAAATGTGCAACACCTTTGGTTATGGTTTCAAGCATTTTCCAGAAATGATGAACATTTTTGAAAGCCATTTGGATTCACTGAAAATATTTTTAGGTTGAACCTATTTGAATTCCATTTGGTACTAGGGTTTGGATATCCCCATTTCAAGTTTCTTTCAAAGTTTAAACATGATGCACACATGAAGTTAGCCTAGTGCAATGCCAGAAGCTAGGGATGTGACACTTAATCACCCACGTCTACGCGCAAATCGTCCACAAGGACTACTACATGCAAGAGGAGGATGATTGGACGCTGGCCTTCTTGGACCGCAGGGCAACCTTGGACGGCACTGTTCAGAAGCACATTGAGCTCACTGCCAACGCCGCTGCTCCTCACATGTCGGTTAGTGACCCGGCGCACTTGGGCGTGAGGATGTCGTTGATGGATCCGTATGTATTTTTATCTTTCCGTCAAATCCATGTAGTAGTATATGATACTACAGTAATTATCTTACCTTTCGCATCAACTTCATAATTTTCGTACGTACTCCATGCATGAACGGCGCCAGAACCAAACTTCTCATTACTCTAGGCAAAATCGTTATTTTCTATCTATCGATCGCGCCATGGAGCAGAACCAAATTTTACAAGTTACGAGTTCAAAAGGAAAAGCCTGCCGTGTTCGCGTCGCACCCCCACACGTTTGGTCCGGCACGCCGCTCAAGCGGGAATGCGTGCGGTGTTGCATTTTCACTTACAAGTGGGACCGTAGTTGAAGAAACCGACTATCAGCAAACCCCCACCCCGCCCACCGCGCGATGGCTGAGAAAACAGGAGGGAGAAGAGATGGCTGTAGCACGGACTCCAAGAAAATTGGTGTCGGATGGGACTCGTGTGGGTGGCATGTGCCATACTGCTAGACGTGAATGCTAGTTATGGCCCATGCCACCCCACTATATTGAGCCTATATCGAGGTACATAGAACAAATTTCCTGCAGTCCATGCTCAGCCCTCCTCTATCTCTCTTCTCAGCCAGCCAGCGGACGCGCAGAGCCCATCGTCTGTTTGCCCACATGCGGTCCCACATGTCAGTGAAAACGCTAGCGGACCCACTGAACCTGCACATCTTTCACCTCGACGTGTTGATGATTAAAAACAAATCCAAGAAAGATCTTCGGTGGTCGCTTTTGGAGTTACTCAAGAGTAGTAAGATTCTATTTACAGTTTAACCCAAGATGCACATCTCGTGGCTTCAACTACCACTCTATTTTCTTTCATGACACGACCTGGATGCTGGATGTCCCACGTGTCGGCAAAAGGAGGAAGAAACCCGACCAAATCTTCGGTTGTGCTCTCGGATTAGACTAGTTGTGCTAACTTAAATTTTTTATTGTGTACTCCCTCCGTTCCAAAATACTTGACTTCCATTTGTCCAAAAATGGATGTACCTATATACTAAAACATGTCTAGATACATATATATTTTGACAAATAGAAGGCATGTATTGTGCAACGGAGGGAGTAGAATGGATGCAAGTTTTTGTATTGGGAAGAAGAGTACATCCATGTATTGATAGAGCGCAATTTAGTAGATGTTCTATCACTTTTAGCTAGCACAGAGGCTATAGATGAGATTAATGCACTTTTTGATACTCCTACTTGGTATGTGTGTTGCTGCTTAGACGCAGAGAAAAACGGACCGGAGGGAGTACTAGAATAGAGGCTAGACATGAGACTAGATGTGAGGAAGCAACGTCTACTTCTTTACACTCGAAGAAGAAAGAAGCACACAAGATCGAGCCTCCGCAGATCAACAATGAATGCATCGAGAAGGCACTAATCCAACTTACAGGAGTAGTAAAATGTATTCTTGTGGTTCTTGTTTTCTTTGGTCTTGCTTTTCTAGTCAAAATTATCGTTGGAGTTCATGCAAAACGGAGGTCCGTTTGGGGTCGTGCGTTGCAGTTGAACTTACAAGTGGGACCGCAGTTAAGGAAACCGACTATCGGCAAACCCCCACCTCGCCCGCCGCGCGATGGCTGAGTTAGAGAAATGATGAGGTTGAAGAGATTGCTCTAGCATGGACTCCAAGAAATATGGTGTCAGATGGAAGTCGTGCTGGTGGCGTGTGCCGTACTCCTGGACGTGAATGCTTGTTCTGGCCCATGCCACCCTACTACTTGTACTACTTACTATATAGTACTACCTCTGTCCGGGTTTATTGGTCCCCATTGTATTTCGTGCCAAATTTTGACCATAGATGAAACTAAGAAAATGTTCATGCATGCCACCAAACATTATATTTTTCAAAACTATGTTCAAATACGAATCCAATGAGATAATTTTTCTTGACATGCATTAACATTTTGTTAGTTAAATCTTTAGTCAAAATTTGGCACAAACTATAAAAGGGACCTATAAACTAGGACGGAGGTAGTACTACTAGTATCGAGGAATCGAGGTGCTGGTTACGTAGTACAATATGGCTACAGTAAAAACACCCGCACGACGCACGAAGCATGTGAAGCTAGTACAAATAGTGTACTACTATTGTTGATTGGCCTCATCCGATAACCTGTTGCAATGCATGTACAATTATGTATTTGAAAAATATTTTTTTGCCTCGTCGCACCACTCACTCACAAAAGCAACTCGAAAGCCATTCATAAATTTAGTAAGTTTATCACAGGCATATCATTTTATTACATACAATAGGTCATCAACCCACATCGACAACGAGGATACATTATAAATACTAAAGTTTTCACCACACAACAAATAACAAGCAATGAAATGAACTTCAACTCAACCATTCCTCGGTGTTGGAAACACTTGCTTTGAACCACAAGTGATTCTCTGGGACGGGCCATCCATTGTCGATCTGGAGACCAACGCATGACTGATCATCCAGGCTGAAGCGGCCTACTATATCAGTACCAGGGTAGGGAACCACCCAAATGTCCGAGGTATAGACACAGTTGCTTCTCATAAATGGTAGTAACGTTGTGTCAACAGCAGTTGGATCGCCTTTCACCATCATTGGATAGTTTTGTCCAAGGAAGAGCGAGTTTTCTCCAAGACTATCAATTCTGTACCAAGGAGAAGGAGTTGGCACTAGCACACTAGTATCCATCCTGAATACCATGCAACGGGTGTTGGAATAGGTCCGGAGAGTGCGACCATGGGAGACTACACCTGCTTCCTTAGCAGTAACATCATCAGTGGGCTGTATACACACGAGAAGAGGTGATCCATCGGAATTAGTTGCCAGGCGCCAAATAGTATATGGGCGTTGCTTGTCCTCATGCTCATGATCATCACCATCATCATCTCCCCCTTGGTTATAAAAATCTTCAAGTATAGGTGGTGGAATGTTCACAGGACCTTGGAAACTTGCTAACCCGCATGCATGTGGATGAAACAATTATAATTACGATGGAAGACAAACGTACCGAAACAACGAGGATGCCATGCAAAAACAGTACCACGAGTGGTGGTAGCAAACACAAGGCCCTCGTATTGAATTGCATCACAGTACTCATCCGTGTACAAAAACTGACTTTTGAGAAATATCCATCCAGTCAAACCACTGAGGACGGCAACAAGCTTGTCGAACATAGCAACAACTTCATAGTTGTTGTAATTCCAAGAGCAGTTGGGAACTCGAGAAATTGCTATCTTTCGTAGAAGACAGTCACCATGATTGTATTTGAACGTGCATACAATACAGGTGTGCTCAACCTCTGGGCAGTCTGCTAAGATTTTTGGAAGTGGAACCCGGTCACGAGTGTACACATTCACAAGTTCCCACTCACAGTTGGACCCAATGTAAACAACCCAATCTCCATTTGCGCCTGCCCATGTCTTGCCCTCAAGCGATGGCATCTTAACATCATACGTATCATTATCAAGCGGCATCAACTTGCACATGGCAAGGCCTCCGTCGTGACGGCGCCAGTCATCAGGGTCACGGCGAAGAAGATAGGGGAGATCAAACCGCTCCTTGACTCTTGGGTTCCTTGTAATGATGTTATTAGTTGAGTCGAGAATGGGCTTGAACGAACCTGCCATGCTAGCCGAGGTGATGACGTCGCACCGATCAATGAGTTCCTCCACCACGTCATCTTTCAGATTGACGTCGTTTCCGGCCTGTTCCCTCCATGGAGAAGACGATCGAACAATGGCAGAAGAAAGGGTGAAGGTCTGAAGGAAAATGGAGGAGGGAGAGGAAGAGCGTGCGGCAGCAGTTCCAAATCGAGAGGGAAAGGCGAAGAGTCGGTGGATGGTTGCCAGTTTGCCACGGTTCACGAAGGGGCACCCCGGCCTACACGTCAGTTCGGAAATACTCCTACTACTCATCGTCGTCTCACTGATATGTTGGAACGGGACCACATGTCAACAAAACATGGTGTGTAAATTCTTGTGCAAAATGCGATCTGGCTGCGTTGGCCCAAGGTGCCGCATTAGTTATCGACCTTTATTTTTTTAATGGCGTGCCGTTCAGTTTTGAAGCACGACTAACTGGTACTGTATGCAGAGAAAATATAAACTACTCTACCACTACTCCACCTCCAGTACTAGTAGTATAAAGAAGATATATAGGCTGGAGCTTCAGCGCTTTCTTGCCAAGGGCTGCCCACTTGCTTCTCACACTACCACCCTCTCTCCAGATCTAAAAAAGATGGCCCCTCTCTCCCTCCTCACCGGTGGTCACAGATCCGCCGGGGAAGAAAAGGACATGCAGCATTGACGCACTCGTCATCGGCGAGCGAGGTCATGCACTGACGACAACGCCGTCCTCTCAGACCTAGCGCCCGCGCGGGATGGCCTCCGTCCCCAAGCTCGCTACCGTAGTGTGTGCGGAGGACGACGACCACGAGCGAAGACACTTCCCGCCGACCCTCAGGTATGCTACCTCTTTTTGAACCATACCCTTGTTCTATTGCCCCATCTGGCATGTCGTTGCATGTGGATCTTTTTCCACTCCACCATCTTCCCAATTTGCTATCCTCTGCTCTGCTGGCCACGCAGACGAAAACCATAATTTGCACTATTAAAGGAAACCCTACTTCATGCAGATTAATGCATGTCTGGGTTGAATAAGGAAAGGAAGGGAGACTGTACTGTCCAAGAGAGTAGGCATCGAACCCACATCTAGGTTGAAAAGGGGAAAATCAGTAGCTAAGGAACGAGTCTCGTGTCTCTTGGTTGAAGAAGGGTATAAAGGCATGACAACACAATAGAGAATGACTAGGTCGATCGGTTTGTTGTCCTCACATAGGAAAAAGGTGGATAAAGAGAACAAAAATGGGACGTAATCCACATATGCTGCCTGGATATTTGTTGCTCTGGGTAACCATACCCCCCTCACCACTCTGCGTTCGTGGAGGTACATCGTACTGGTGCGCCCACTGTCCGAATGGGCCTCCCATGCTCTTATTGCCACTTTTTTTGCTGTTAGTATAACACCAGCAGTCAAGTCAAGCAATGCCACTGCTAAAGTGATGCAACATTTAACTAATGCCGCTCTTAGTCTAATGCCACCGATAAATTTAAGCAGTGCCATTTAATGTCACCGGATCATTTCAGAGTTAGCTGTTGATTGTGGATGTATTAAAGATTTTTCAGCTAAGGCATTCTAATGATGTTGCACAGCCAGTATACCAACGATGAAACTTGTTACTACCTTCAGATTTTTGCACTGTTAATGCTTATAGATCACATACCTCACTTTCATGAGATAAGTTAATTTTTTTGTACAGTGTCACCAAAATGCCAAGGCGCTGATGTCATTTTATTTTGGTTAAACTGCATAGACAATTATGAAGACAAGAGGAAAGGTCAAGAGTGGGCACCTCCTCCTCTGGCTGTTCTCCTTATTCGTTCGATCAAGTTTTTATGTTTGATCGATTATCAAGATTGGGATAGCAATTTTTAAGGTCCCCCCGAGTTCGAAATGATATTTACCTTGGAGGTACATGGTTTGCAATTTTTTTATACTGTCATTAGTTAATAATGCTAGTTACCTTCAGACTTCTGTATTTGGTTTAATGCTCATGCACAGCTAGTATACCAATGCTGAAACTTGTTACCTTTACATTTTGTATTGTTAATTCTTATAGAAACCTTCCAGTGCTAGAGTTTATTGAAATCTATTCAGTAAAACCATTGTACTGTACCCTGTAATAAACTAACTACTCTACTATTGCACTAGCCACCGGATTAGTGTATATTTGTAGTATTCAAATGGTGTTGCATTAGCGTATGGACATAAATAAAGTGTGGCAAGCTTTCCTAGATATGTGCTCAAGAAAACTACTACCTATTTTTCTAAATACTAGATGTTTGGGTACTTAAATTGAACCGCGAAACATCTTATATTAAGGAACAGAGGGTGTAGAGTTCACTCAAATTATCCCGGTAAATCTAGTCACACCTTTGTTAAAATTAATGTTCATTATGTTACCGGAGGAGGTCTGTATGTTTGTCTCTAATGCCTGTCTACTACATACCCGACATCATGATGTAATGTTAAGTCATTTCCTTTTGTACAGTGTCACTGAATTGTCAAGGCGGTGATGGCATTTTATTTTAGTAGAACTGCACAAAATTTGCTTAAAAGAAGAGGAAAGGTCAGGAATGGCTCAGTTTTTTAGAAAAAACTATGTATGCCATCCTGACATCAGCCGTTGTTGCTTTATTTATTCCTTCAAACAGGTGGTTAGAAACAGTCTTGCTACCTTTTCCCATTAAGAAATAGGAATGCATATATTTGTGAGTCTATGCTTCAACTAGTGCCACTTTTATAGTAATCACACTTTCAATATCTATGCAAACAGGGATGCTCGATTTTAGTGGAACTGCACAAAAAGTCCAACTGGTTCAACATTAGGAGCATGTTTTTTCGAAACCTTTATATCCAATTGGTGGCACTATGAGCTGTTCATTACGAAGGTACATGGTTTGCTACTATCTTGCTACTCTTTTTGTACTGTCGTTAGATAGTAATACTAGTGGTTTGCATGTGAATTTATTGGCATGGTGGACCTACATTGCAGGTGCAGGACAGGATTCAATGATTGGATGCTCAATTTCGGTTGTACCGATTTCACCTCTTCCATCACTGCGAACATGGTGTGGTATATGTTTACTAGCTGCTTGATATTTGTGCAGACAGAGATGTCTGCCCGTTGCTATTTGGCAAACAAACAAAGTGTCCACAATTTTGGTTGAACTGCACAAGAGAATAGTATAGTCACTGCATGCAGTGCCATTTGAAAATAGACACAAAGATTGGATAGTCACTTCATGGACTGCAGAAAAGTAGTACTGTACTATTTACTGGCCAACACTAGGTGCTTCATTGCTTTGGTCTGATTATACAATGGGCATCATATTCCCTAAGTTAAAGTTTGTATTCCGAAAATAGTCTCGCGGTGTGATCGAGAGAAGACCAAATCATATTGCAGTGGATGTTCCTCCATCATGTGTGGTTCATTCTCATGGTTCCGGCTGTTGGTGAAACCACTTACGTTTGCAAGAGGAATTGTAGACTTCACAAACAAACTTGTCTTTCAGTCTGTACTGAATGTTGGCCAAGAGAAGCATCCATGTTAGTAGGAAGAACAGATGTTTTTTCTAGATCTTTGCTTTTGGAGCTACATATTTGTATATGATCTGTGAATCATTGAGATGCATTAACATGTTGATCTTATGTATGGGAATCGTACTAGTTAGTTTTAGTTGTGATGCAAGATCCGAAGTGGCTAATCTTTGCTTTTGGAGCTACATATTTGTATATGATCTGTGAATCATTGAGATGCATTAACAGTTACTTATTTCTGTTCGCTCAGTGTTTACAAGTTACTGATCGATCACTAGCTAGCCTACAAATGCGCTCCTGGCAGTTTTATTTGCGACGCAAGATGCGAAGTGGCAGTTTTTTGAATGAAAATGCCTACCTATGAAGAAACTGACAAGCTACACTATCGATCCTACACGGATAAAAATGCCTACCTCTGAAGAAACTGACAAGCTACACTATCGATCCTACACAGATAAATAGCGGATCACGCACGTACTACCTCCTTTCCGGTTTGCAGGGCTCAATTCAAGAAACAACCTACTCGATCCTACACGAATAAATAGCGGATCACACACGTACTAGTACCTCCTTTACGGTTTGTAGGGCTTAATTCAAACCTCTCACCAACCAAGGTACTCCCTCCGTCCGGGTTTATTAGTCCCGTGAGCAAAGCAGCAAGACCAAGGCATGGCAATAATTAACGGCATGCAGAAGTTTAAGCCTAATTAATTCCAGCAATTTAAGTGGCTGCATGCATGCCCTCGACTGCGACTCGTTGCATGCTGCTTCGCGTACTGCCTGCGGGCGATTCTGAGTGCCTGCATGCAGCCGGCCGTAATTAAGGCAGCTAACTGATGCGAAAAAGATACGCTTTAATTGTTGCGGGCTTTTTAAATCCGTGAAATCATTATTGACAAGGAGGGAGATGATTCGAGTGCACTCGTTTGACCGCCATGCCGGCGTGCGACCCAGACGGGACAGGACGACACAGTCATAATTTCAGTTTCCCTAGTTTTCCACGGCAAGCTGGCGCGCTAAGCCATTATGCATAGAATTCCGATGACTGTCACGCTACCTTCCCCATATAAGTACTGTTTCCAGGCCTTCTCCAGTGCCACCGTGACCCAACTCGCCATATCCTCATAAGCCCCCACCGGCCCGACGTCGCTCGCCACGTCCGCCATGCCCCCGCCCATCCGCGGTAGGCGACGCCGGAGGCGGTCACTGCCGGAACTAGTGTTCGGTTTTTCACCGGAAGGCAGACGGAGGGAGGAGGCATTCTATCTGTCTTTAGATGGCAATGCACAGATCGAGGAGTTGTTGGAGCACGACCGCATGGCGGAGGAGCGGGAGTTGTTGGAGCGCGACCGCCTGGCGGAGGAGCAGCGTATCGCCGATTTGCGCCATCAGCAGGACATGGCGCAGCAGCGCACCGACGCTCTGAGTCGCGAGCAGAGCACCCGCAACTGGGCCGACTACATGGAGGCCGGCGCCCGGCAAATAGCCCTGGAGGCTGTCGGGCACGCACGCATTCGCGACACCGATTTTTACTACCAGCTCGTCAAGTGGGTTTCCCGCTTGGAAGTCGAAGCTTCGGTGGACCACGCCGGCATGGAAAGGGCCAACGCGCGCGAGCAACGCGCCCTATCGCACCTCTGGCAAGTCCGAGGCGAGGCGCAGGACGCTGGTGCCGGCATTTAGCGTGTACCACAGATGGCGGCCGTCATCGTCTAGTTAGCTAAGAGTAAGTTAGTACTTGTCTAGTGGGAGTAGATAGTTAACTTGGCTATGATGGTTGTCAACGTGGAAGTTCAGTACTCTATATGTGGATCAGACCTGTTACTTTGCTTTGAATGTTGAACTTTCCATTTGAACGTATGGAATGGGCTGTAAATGGGTTGTATTTGTCCCCCACGGGTTTAGAGGCTGACTTGTGGGCCTAGCAAGTTGATGCGTACACAATTAGGACATGATTGTACGTAGAGAGGATGATAGCAGGGACCCGCCAAGGTCATGGCAGTACGCAAGCAAGTGCATCCTTATTTCAAGCCAATAAAAAATGGCTCCTCCTAGTGGATTTCTGACATCTGGGTCCCATGCCATTGTCAACGTAGTCAATAAACGAGAGAATTGCACAACGAGCGGCTGACACCAGGGACCCACCAGCTCACCCAGTTATTTTTGTTTTGGGTTAATTTGATAAATGCCTCCGAGAAATGCCACTGCAATTTCCAAACTTTGAAAAATTCCATTTCATGCCATTTCTAGTGGCATTTTTCGAAGTCTGGAGTGGGGTTTTTCAAAGTTTGCAAACTGCAGTGGCGTTTTTCAAAGTTTGCAAAAATTGCAATGGCATTTTTCAAAGTTTGGAAATTGCAGTGGCATTTTTATGAATCGCCATAATTGGATTATCTAAATTGGTTTTTGAGACGGAAGCAGGGTGTCAACTGGGCTGTGCGGGACACTTTGGCCTGTCTAGACAGCCTTTTCTTTTATGTCTACCACAGACCAGCCCAGTAGTTTTTTTTCTTTTTGAAAATGACTAGCCCATTTTTTTGTGATTTGTCAAGTAAGTCGCTTTATCCGGCCTGTTGGGCTTCAAATCTTTCAAGACGAGGAGAGCTTCATTCGGCTGGCCGAGAAAATGGCCTATCAGTAATGAGAAATGGGTTGTACATTTTTAAAACACATCAAACCGGCAATTAGTTTCAAATATGTTTTTTTTATTTCAAGATTTTAAATTGCATTGAATTTTATGCGTGGAAAATTTATTGGATTTTATATCAATATACATTTATTTTTAAAATAAGTCTGAATGTGACTTGAAATTTCGGGATTAAAAACAGTTCAGACCGCACCGACATATGAAAAATTTCGTATAATTTGTTAACCATGGCCACAATATGGGCTGTAATGCTAACAAAAAGAATATGGGCTCCAAAAAACCCGTAAGAATTAGCAAATGGGCTGTAAACTATTTGAAATACTGGCAGATGGGCTGTATGATGTTTTCCACAGATTTGAGGCTTTCCACAGATGGCATGTATACTGTTGGATGTCCATCCAACGGCCGTCGTGCTTCTTCAATCTCTGCTCTTCCTGCTCCAGCCGCTCAAACAAGTGTCGGCGGGACTGCCTGCTCCCTCCTCCCCACGGCCAGATGAGCTGCCACGTAGGCCTCACCGCCCCACCGTACTCGCATCGCTGGCCTAGCCATCCCTCTACTCACCCACAGTCCCACACATGCTGTTATTCTCCGGCAACGGCAGACGAACCAGTAAACCCTCGTACAGTCGTACTCCCCTCTGCGTGGGAAACAACTGCCGAGTCTTCCCTGCCTCCGTGTTGTTCCCTTCCTAGGCCTCGCCGTCATTCGCCGCCCTGGTGCTCTCGGCGTGGCGTGGTCAACGTGATCAATGACCGACATGCATCTGAAGTGGACTGTACGTGGAGAGGCTGACAGCTGGGTCCACGGCCGCACGCAAGGAAATGCCTCCTTATTGCGTGCAAAATAATGATTCCTCCACCTGACATCTGGGACCCACCGAAAGGGCCTTTGTATTTCGCGAAAAAACGTTACCGCCGCTGACAGCTCAGACCCACCAGCTATATCTTCGCACGCAAGGAAGTGCCTCCTTATTACGCCCCAAAAAAAGAATACCCCCCCTGCTAGCTGGGACCCAGTATAGTGGGCCTACTAAGTTGACGGGGACGAAGGGCTTTGTCAACTTAGTCAATATGCACGATTCTAGCTCGACTGACCGTACGATGTCCATCCAACAGTCATAGTGCTTCTTCAACCTCTGGTCTTCTTGCTCCAGCCGCCCAAAGCAGCACCGGTCATGCCGCCTGCTCCTGCCTCCCGTGGCCGGCTGTGCGGCCACGGAGGCCTCACCGCCCCCATACTACTCCCATCGCTGGCCAGGCCATCCCTTCCCTCCACTTACCCACACCCCCTGTTATTCTGCGGCGACGGCAGCGCAGCCGAACCAGTGAACCCTCGTACTCCTCTCCGCGTGGGCATCCACTGCCGCGTCTTCCCCGGCTCCGCGTCGTCCCCTTCCTAGGCCTTGCCGTCGTCCACCGCCGTGGTGCTCTCGGTGCGGCGTGGTCAATGTGGTCAACGACCGAATTCCATCGGAAGAATACTGTACGTGGAGAGGCTGACAGCTGGGTCCATGGCAGCCGCAAGGAAGTGCCTCCTTATTACGCGGAAAATAATTATTCCTCCACCTGGCAGCAGGGACCCACCGTACGGGCCACCAGTATTTCGCGAAAAAAACGTTTGCCCCTAACTGCTGGGACCCACCCGACGGGCCACCGTATTTTGCTAAAAAAATGTTCCCCCTGCTGTCAGCTTGGACCCATCGGAAGTGCCTCCTTATTACGCACAAAAAAATGAATAACCCCCTGCTAGCTGGGACCCACCTTGGTGGGAGGCTGACTTGTGGGCCTACTAAGTTGACAGGGATGGAGGACTTTGTGAACTTAGTCAATATAAACGATTCTAGCTCCAGTGACCGTACGATGTCCATCCAACAGCCGTAGTGCTTCTTCAACCTCTGGTCTTCTTGCTCCAGCCGCCCAAAGCAGCGCCGGTCGTGCCGCATGCTCCTGCCTCCCGTGGTCGGATGTGCTTCCGCGGAGGCCTCACCGCCCCCTACTATTCCCACCACTGGCCAGGCCCTGTGGCGACGGCAGCCTCACACCGCAGCCGAACCAGTGAACCCTCGTACTCCTCTCCACGCGGGCTTCCACTGCCGCGTCTTCCCCGGCTCCCCGTCATCCCCTTCCTAAGCCTTGCCGTCGTCCACCGCCCTGGTGCTCTCAGCGCGGCGTGGTCAACATGGTCAAGGAACGACTTCCATCGGACGTGGACTGTATGTGGAGAGGCTGGCAGCTGGGTCCATGGCCGCAGCAAGGAAGTGCCTCCTTATTACGCGGAAAATAATTTTTCCTCCCCCTAACAGCGGGGACCCACCGAACAGGCCACCGTATTTCACGAAAAAAGTGTTTCCCCCCTGACTGCTGGGACCCACGAGCTACACCTTCGCATGCAAGGAAGTGCGTCCGGGCAAAAAAACGATTCGCCTCCCTGACTGTTGGGACCCACCAGCTACATCTTCGCACGCAAGGAAGTGCGTCCGGGCAAAAAAAATGATTCGCCCCCCTGACTGCTGGGACCCACCAGCTACATCTTCGCATGCAAGGAAGTGCGTCCGGGCAAAAAAAACGATGCGCCCCCTTGACTGCTGGGACCCACCAGTCACATCTTCGCACGCAAGGAAGTGCGTCCAGGCAAAAAACACAAAACGATTCGCCCCCCTGACTGCTGGGACCCACCAGCTAAATCTTCGCAGGCAAGGAAGTGCCTGACAGTCAGGACCCACCTGGTCGAAGCATACATAGCGTTGTCATTCTGGCCGCGAACGTGTACGTACATACTGGTCGATGTAGAGGTGCGCACGTGTCGTAGTAGAGGCGCGCACGTAGCATGTACACGTACGTACAGCGGTGAGGGTGCAAGAAAGAAAATACGGCCACGTACGTACATACAGGCAGGGTCTCGAACGCCTACTCACGCATACGTACATGGCTGGGTCGAAACGGAGAAATAGTGTCGTCATCGTGTTCATGGGGAGCCAACCGGCTGGGTCGGAACGGAATGCGTGGTCGTGTTCATCGGGGGGGGGGGGCTTGGATGGGATAGGCGATGGAAACGAGGCCTGGCGTACCGCACAACGGAGGAAATGGCCTTGTGTTTGACCGGGCACGTTCTAAACGGGATCCTGTTGATCGGGAGGGGCCTGGCGTACCGCACAACGGAGGAAACGGACCTCCTACGGTCGAAACGGGGGTCCTGTTGATCGGGAGGGTTGTGGTGTACCGTAAAACGGACAAAACGGACCTCCTACGGTCGAAACGGGGGTCCTGTTGATTGGGAGGGGTGTGGCGTACCGCAAAACGGACGAAACGGACTTGTGTTGGAGCGTTACGGTCGAAACGGGGGTCCTGTTCATCGGGAGGGGTGTGGCGTACCACAAAATGGGACTCCACGGGATACTGTTCATCTCCACCGTCGACCTCCTCCAGCCTCCACGGGCTCCTGTTCATCCGGCCTCCACCGCGCGCTACTCCACCGGCTACTGTTCAACCACCCCTCCACGGGCACCCCTCTACCGTCTACTATTCATCCAGCCCTCCACACCACGGGGTCCTGTTCAACCACCCCTCCACGGCCACCCCTCCACTGTCTATTGTTCATCCAGCCCTCCACACCACGGGGTCCTGTTCATCTAGAGGCAACACCACCGCTCACTGTTCATCCAACCCCCCCCCCCCCCCCGCAATGCTCACTGTTCATCCAATCGATCGTCTTCAGTTAGCAGTAGTAGCAAAGGAATCGCTCAATCAGGTTCAGTTAACAACCATCGATCGATCGCTCGGGTTCAGTAATGCGTAGCCTACAGTGCAATCGCTCGGGTTCAGTTAGAGCCCAACGCCTCGCTCGGGTTTAGTTAGAGCCAATTCCTTGCACACACACGCGTATGTGTACGAGAGAAACGCGCATCGCTCGGCCCCCGACCTCCCACCGTAACCGGCAACTCCCCGAAATTTTCCTCCCCCTCGCTTCTACCATGGCTTTTTCCGTCATGGACGGCCCAAAGAATGTCATGCAGCTGCGTCTCCAGCCCGCCCAGGACGAAAAGCCCATTTTCTGTCATGATTTTTTGTCAGAGAAGTAGGAGCCCACCACATCTATGATGATACCAGGTTTTGTCACAATTATCGTCATAGAAGTGTCATATGTATGACAGAAAAAAAATTTGTTCGGCCCAAAATGTCATGGATGTGTCTTTTTTTTGTAGTGCAAGGATAAGGGACTACCTCGACACCAAGTTGGCTGAACAAAGGGATCAAGTACGAGACATGGTGGCCAACTACAAGTCTTCTTCCCCTTCGTCATCTTCAAGGCGGCGACGCTCAAGTGGCCAAACTGCGGAACGTCATCGAGCTCAAGCACTACAACACCATCAAGATGAAGATGCTCGCGATGCGTACACCTACAAGTCCCAAAAAGCTCTACATCAAGCTACGGCCAGACATCATGAGCACAAGAGAAGACCACGAGACAAGCACCACCAAGACAGAGCTACGACTACTACCACCACTTCGGCATCTTCGCCAAGTGTTCTCAAGGCATCCTCGCCTTTGGATGTTGTGCCATCTTCGGACTTCATCCACGATGAGAGTGATGATGTGCCATCTTCGACCTTCATCCACGGCGACGACTACGAGATGGTTGAGCATGGGATTTTCCCTTCGACCACGGCAACGTATGATGACTTGAGTGACTTGTGCCACCATATGGAGAGTGAGAGTAACTTCACCACTAGCCCCATATATGATGAGTTGCCACAGTTCCCATGTGAGGAGAGCCACAACTCCCACCACTTGAGTGAGACAAGTGACTCCACCATATGTGACATTGAGTGCACCTTCCTTGAGGGAGTGAGTGAGCCACCACCACATAGAGAGAGCAAGGTCATTTCGATTTCTAACAACTTAACCTCTACCTCTATGGTGTCTTCTCATTTGATGCTAGGTCCCATATATGCTGATGCACCGACCCGCGACGACTTCGTCCTTCCTATGGACAAGATGATGGCCATGGTGGACTATGATGCACCCCCACATGGTTCCATCACGATGATGACGTTGACCACGCTTTGGTCTTTCCCACCTCACCTACACCACTTGAGTGGAACAAGAAAGGTAACATAGGTGAAGGTGATGCTCTTGTCCCACTAGTGGACGTTCTTGACATTGATTGCTTGCATGATGTTGCTCCACCTATTACCATTCTTCATGCTAGTATGATTTCTCCATGCGATGATTTACTCATTTATGATGAGTTTGATGATTGCCATGAGGAGTCTATTGGTTGTGATTCCATGTTACATAGGATTGCTTGTGATAATTCTCTTGGTCACATCATGTTTGACAATTCGCTTGACTTGTCATATGCTATGCATGAGATCAACAATATGTCATATTTGCAATCTCATCGTAGTGACTATGCATATGCCATCAACATAAACCCAATTTGCACATATGGCATAGATGACAAGTCCATGGTTATTGGCATTTGTTTTTCTTGTGATAATATGGATATGCTCCCTTTGCATCATTTATCTCATATGCCATGCCATGACCACCTAGCTTTGGATATGCATTCTTTTGGATGTTCTCCATTTTCTCCATATGATGTTTCCACTATTGCTCATGAGGACACCCCCATAGTTTCCTCATACATTTTAGGAGATTTTGATTCATCCTATCCATTGCATGATCTCACTACGTGTGTGCACCATATGCTCCCCATGAATGAAGATGCTATTGTTGTGTCACACACTTGCTATAATTTGTGTCCAAATCATGTTGAACACAATAACTATCATTGCATGATGGATGACATATTTCTCTACCATGTCTCAAATTTCTTTGAGCGATGCTTATCTTGTGCTAACTCACACATGCACATACACATCATGATGGATGATGTGTACATTTACCACACACACACTTTCTTTGGTTTGTGTCTATTTCGTGTAGGTACCCATGAATACTTGTCAACCTCGCAATCCCACGAGTTGACAAAACGAGCTCTAGAGAGCAACGATGACTTGGGATCCCTTGGAGTGTCTTTCCCACTGCTCTCTTCGCGCAAAGACTTCGTGCATTTCTTCTACATGGCTCTCACATGGTTATGGGTTATTTACCACTTCTCACTTTATGCCTATATTGCCATGTTCACTTTGCATGATATGCTCATTACTATGCCTTTGCCATGCATTTGTGACCCATGCTTTTCATTACACATGATGATTGATTGTACTATGTGTATGTGTATTTGCAAGCTTGGTGGAGATATTGCTTGTTATTGCCGTGTTCTACCTATGACCTATGCCTATGATGATACTATGATCTTGCTTTATGTTCGTGCTTGCGATATGTCATGTGCATTGCCTATGCCTACTACTTGCACACATGACATGATTGCCATGAGTTCCTCCAGTGTGTTGCATCTTCACTCCACTAGTTTGCATGACTTGATTTCTATGCTTTCTCATGTTGCATCCAATTCTTGGATTACTCGCTCCTATCACATGTTTGGTTGCAAACATGTCATTCCTTCACATATGCCATGTCCCATTGATTGCTACATACTTGCCTTGATTGCCTCACACATGATGAACAATTGCTCTTTCTATTGTGTTGAGTGCCCCTCGCTTTTCACTACACCCTATGCACATTATGCTTGGATTTTCTTGCACTTGCATGTGTTTAGTCATATCATCTTCTTGGGTGTTGTGAATGACTCTTATGCCTACCATAGACCGTTCATTGAGAGTCTTATGCATGCTTGCTATGACATTGAGGTAGATGCTTGTTCACTTGTCCCACATATTAGCACATTTACCTCACCCTTGCATGATTGTTTCCATGATGTCCTTGATTTTGCTCAATTTACATACTTACATGCTATGCCACACTCCCTTGTCACACCATATTCTATGCTTGATGACAACACTTGTTGGGTGAATCACCTCTTGAATGCTTGGTTTTGCTTTAATGCAACCACATTTGTTTTTCCAAATGCTTGTTATCTTTGCTCCTTTTGAAGGAATTACAAGACGGTGTGACATTGGAGAGTGACCATTTCGAGCTTCCACATGATACGTGCTTGGTGGTTGTCCACACCTACACGGCGACGCCATCTCTTTCCCATGGTGATGAAGATCACGATCCGTGGACGGATCTCTCCCAGGGGGGGAGATGATGCGGAGCATCCCTCAAGCATCACCAAGGACATCATACCACCTCCGCAAGCATGGAAAGGACCTACGTCGAGAGCTCGCACATGCACTGTCGAAACCGAGGTCACTTCCTTCCTATTTGAAGTCCATTTGATTTCTCATGAGAACCGGGTCCTACCTCAAACGGAGATATATTGCACTCTCAGGTACCGAGGAGATGACCGTGTGGAGGTGGGGATGAAGACTCGGACACACAAGAAGAAGGAGAAGGGGAGAGGCAGCAAGACATGCAAGGAGGCGGAGCCTCCTGGACTCCCCGGATGCCCGGCCACCTCGGCCCCGGGTGCCCGGCCTCGGCCTGGGCCTTGCCCCAGCCGCCCCGCCGGGTGCCCAGCCTCTCAGGTCCGGTTGCCCGGCAGCCCACTTGGGCCGCCCCAGCCCTGACCAGGTGCCCGTCCCTTGCCACCTGGTGCCCGGTCCACCCCCGCTCCGGCCCAGTTCCCCACCGGGTGCCCGGGCCATCACCCCCGGGTGCCCGGCCCAGCTCCTGGCGCGGCCTCAGCCCCTGCCCAGGTGCTCGGCCATGTTGGGTCCGGGTGCCCGGCCACTCCCCAGCCGGCCCCTAACCTGGCCGGGTGCCCGGTCCCGCCTGGGCGTAGGCCTCTGACCGGTCCGGGTGCCCGGCCGGTTTGCCCCCGGGTGCCCGGACTCCTCCGCGTGCCTGCGTGCACTTTTGGGATTTGGTCCATTGTATCCCCCTCTTCCTCTCATTTCATCCCTAGACTATATAAGCACCTCCCCTAGCTCATTTGTAGGACAACAAAGTATTTGATAGACAAAGAGAGAGCTTTGCTCATCTTCCTCCTCATGGAGATCATGACCTCCTAAGGGAGAAGATCCTCTTGTGAATGCCAAGCCCTCCTCTTGGAGAAGGATCCCCATCATAGGATCATCAAGACCTCTCTCCTCATAGGATTGGGATGAACTCTACCATGTATCTTGTTTCCCTTTGATTGTTCATGTACCTTGTGGATCTTGTGTGTTTGTTGGTCTAGTGGATCTGTGATTGGACTAGTTCTTGAGTGTTCTTCTTGTTTTCTCTCTTGTGTTCATCTTGTTCTCGGGGATTCCCCCTCCAATTCATGAAAGATCCACATAGGGTTCCACCCTACAACAAAGGAGTTCATCATCAACACACCATTTGTTACTTCTTGGAGAGTGGTGTCTCCTAGATTGGCTAGGTGTCACTTGGGAGCCTCTGACAAGATTGTGGAGTTGAACCAAGGAGTTTGTAAGGGCAAGGAGATCGCCTACTTCGTGAAGATCTACCGCTAGTGAGGCAAGTCCCTCGTGGGCGACGGCCATGGTGGGATAGACAAGGTTGCTTCTTCGTGGACCCTTCGTGGGTGGATCCCTCCGTGGACTCGCACAACCATTATCCTTCGTGGGTTGAAGTCTCCATCAACGTGGATGTACGATAGCACCACCTATCGGAACCACGACAAAAACATCCGTGTCTCCAATTGCATTTGAATTATCCAATCCCAGCCCTTTACATTCTTGCAAGTTGCATGCTTTGCTTTCCGCTGCTCATATACTCTTTGCATGCTTGCTTGTTATGCATTGTGATTGTTAAACTTGTGCCAAAACTCCACTTGAACTTAAAGAAG
This sequence comes from Triticum aestivum, assembly GCF_018294505.1. Classification (NCBI taxonomy): domain Eukaryota; kingdom Viridiplantae; phylum Streptophyta; class Magnoliopsida; order Poales; family Poaceae; genus Triticum; species Triticum aestivum. The sequence continues at coordinate 326,618,644 of NC_057807.1, read as the reverse complement.
TTAAAAAACTACAACTTTTGGTACTTAGTGTCTAATAACCCCCCTCTAGACACCTCTTCTCAATCCTTTCAATTGGTATCAGAGCTTTGGTCTCCATTGCTTTGGTTTAAACACCATTGGAGGAAGATGGATGAGTCTACTATTGGGAGTCTTAGACATAGAGTGCCTATACTTGATGGAGAGTACTTTCATGAGTGGAAAAATGAGATGCTTGTGATTTTCAATGAATATCATTTGAACAAGTACATTGCTAGCCCTTGTGCACGTCATGTTGATCCTATGCATCCTACCCTTGATGAGTCAATTGACATGATTCGCAATCTTAGAATTGTTGAACTTATCACTAGAGGCTTGCCTAGAAACTTGATTGGATGTTTGCCTACTCTTAAGTGTGCCTACACCATATGGAAATTTCTTGAGGAACGTTTTCCAAATTATTCCTTGAAAAATCTAGATGAAATTCTCCATAAGTCTATTGCCTTGAGTAAGATGAATTCCAATGATCCTATGTTTGGTGATTGTCTATTTGAGCTTACAAACCTTATGCGTGCCAAAGGAGATGTTGGAATTATTAGTGATATTATTTCTGAAGCTATTAAAATTCATAAACAAGATCATTGTAAAACTCACTCTAACGAATCACCCTCTCTAGGATTTGATCCACCACATGACGATGTTGAACATGTATACTATGACGAGGATGATGATAGTGACTTTGATCTTGATGATGCAATGAGACACTTTGGTCTTATGGCAAATCTTCGGGGATATATGGCAGGAGGAAAGGAATGGGTTCTTGATAGTGGATGTACCGATCACATGACCGGAGATAAAGATATGTTTCGTGAGCTTGCTGAAAACGATGGTCCTCGAAAGTATGTCACTTTTGGTGATAACTCAAAGGGTAAGGTGGTTGGCCTCGGTAAGGTGGCCATATCACATGAAAGCTCCATACAAAATGTCATGCTCGTTGAATCTCTTGGCTACAACTTACTTTCAGTATCTAGACTTGCTGATTTCGGTTTCAATGTCCTATTTACTGAAGTAGATTGCCAAGTGTTTCATAGAGATAATCATAAAATGGTCTTTACCGGTGTACGTAGAGGTGATCTATACATTGTTGATTTCACTAAAAAGGCTCAACCTAGAACTTGCTTTATTGCTAAATCTTCTAAAGATTGGTTATGGCATAGACGATTAGGTCATGTTGGCATGCGAAACCTTGACAATCTTATTAAAGGAAATCATATCCTTGGCGTTAATGATGTCATATTTGATAAGGATAGAAAGCAGGTAAACAGGTTGGAGGGAGGCATCTCGTGAAAAACATCATGACCCGAGGAGGCCACTCGAGCTACTTCACATGGATCTTTTTGGTCCCAACGCCTACCAAAGTCTCGGTGGAATTCTTTTGGTCTAGTTATAGTTGATGATTTTTCAAGATTTACGTGGGTGCTCTTTCTCGATGATAAATCGCAGGTTCAAAAGATCTTCAAAAACTTCGCTAGGAAGGCCCAAAATCAATTCGAAGTGAAGATCAAGAAGGTTCGTAGCGATAACGGAACGAAGTTCAAGAACGCAAATGTGGATACCTTTCTTGACGAAGAAGGTATTTCACATGAGTTCTCGGCTACGTACACACCTCAACAAAATGGAGTTGTTGAGAGGAAGAACCGGACGCTCATCGAAATGGCCAGAACGATGCTTGATGAGTACAAGACGCCGAAGCACTTTTGGGCGGAAGCGGTTGAGACAGCTTGTCATGCAACAAATCGTTTGTATCTTCACAAGCTACTCGGCAAGACGGCATACGAGCTCCTCACCAGTAACAAACCCCAAGTTGGATATTTTTGAGTATTTGGCTCAAAGTGCTACATTCTTGATAAGCATCATCGTTCTAAATTTGCTCTTAAGTCTCATGAAGGTTTCCTACTTGGTTATGGCTCAAACTCTCACACATACCGTGTCTACAACAATTTCACCCGGAAGGTTGAAGAAACGGTAGATGTGAAGTTTGATGAATCTAACGGCTCACAAGTAGAGCAATTGCCAATTGATGTAGGAGACAAAGACCCCACGGAAGCAATTCAAGACTTGTCTATTAGCAAGATTCGTCCAACGGAGGTGAAGGAGAGTACCTCATCCGTCGAAGTGGAAGCTTCTACCTCACGACAAGGTGAACCAAGAGTTGATACGGAAGCATCCACAAGTGGGACACACCAAGATGAAGAAAACGAGGAAGTGCACCAAGACGAATGCCAACAACCTCCTTCTCCACCACGACAAGAGAACGACAACGTCAACGACGAAGAAGGCCAAGAAAAAGAACAAGATGAAGAAGCTGTTCAACCAAGACCCAAGTAAAAGCTTTCACGATTTCGAGCAAGAGTTGCTAAAGACCATCCCGTCGAGCAAATCTACAATGATATCCAAACCGGGAGAATCACTCGCTCTAAAACTTGTTTAGCTAACTTTTGTAAACACTATTCATTCATCTCTAGCATTGAACCTATGAAGGTTGGAGAAGCATTGGAAGATCCGGATTGGATAAACGCTATGCATGAAGAGCTACACAACTTTGAGAGAAATCAAGTTTGGACATTGGTTGAGAAGCCCGACAACAACCACAACATCGTCGGTACCAAATGGGTGTTTCACAACAGTAAGATGAAGATGGACAAGTAGTTCGCAACAAAGCACGTCTTGTCGCCAAAGGCTACACACAAGTCAAAGGTATGGACTATGGTGAGACTTATGCTCCCGTTGCTAGACTTGAGTCCATTCGCATCTTACTTGCCTATGCTAATCACCATGATATCACCTTGTACCAAATGGACATTAAAAGTGCCTCTCTAAATGGTGAAATAGAGGAGGAAGTTTATGTTAAGCAACCTCCCGGCTTTGTTAATCCTAAGAAACCTGATCATGTTTACAAACTTCACAAAGCTCTTTATGGTCTTAAACAAGCTCCTAGAGCATGGTATAAATGCTTGACCAAGTTCCTTATTGAAAAAGGCTTTGAAATTGGAAAAATAGATTCTACTCTTTTTACTAAGAGGGTCAATGGAGAATTATTTGTATGCCAAATTTATGTCGATGATATTATATTTGGATCAACTAACCCTCATTTTAGTGAGAAGTTTGGAGAGCTAATGTCGGAGAAGTTTGAGATGTCTATGATGAGTGAACTCAAATTCTTTCTTGGTTTGAAAATCAAGCAAACAAAGGAAGGTACCTTTGTCTCTCAAACGAAGTACACCAAGGACTTATTCAAGAAGTTCAATATGCAAGAATGCAAAGGTATGAGTACACCCATGCCTACTAGTAGACATCTTGATTTGACCAAATATGGTGAACCGGTCGATCAAAAGGTTTATCGCTCTATGATTGGTTCATTGTTATATCTATGTGCTTCACGTCCCGATATTATGCTAAGTGTGTGCATGTGTGCACGATATCAAGATGTTCCTAAAGAATGTCATCTTAAGGCCGTCAAAAGGATAGTGAGATACTTAATCCATACACCAAACTTTGGTATTTGGTATCCAAAGAGGGCCTCTTTCGATCTTGTTGGCTACTCTGACTCGGACTATGCTGGTGACAAGGTTGATAGAAAGTCCACTTCAGGTACTTGTCAATTTCTTGGTAGATCTCTTGTATCTTGGTCTTCCAAGAAACAAAACTCGGTATCCTTATCCACCGCCGAAGCGGAATACATTGCCGCTGGTTCATGTTGTGCTCAATTGCTTTGGATGACCCAACCTCTTAAAGATTATGGGATATATGTGAAACATGTTCCATTACTTTGTGACAATGAAAGTGCTATCAAGATTGCTCACAATCCCGTGCAACACTCTCGAACTAAGCATATTGAAGTTCATCATCATTTCATTCGAGATCATGTTGCCAAAGGGGATATTAATCTTAAGCATATTCACACCGAAAATCAATTAGTGGATATATTCACTAAACCACTTGATGAGAAAGTATTTTGCAGGTTAAGAGGTGAATTGAACATCATTGATGCTTCAAACTTGGAGTAGGAACTCCATTTTGGATACATGCAAGACATGAGCCTATGACTAATCCTTGATATTTCTCTTATGATGATAATCTTATGTCTTGGATATATTTGCACCTTGCATGTTATCTAACCCTTGTAGGTACTTGGATAAACCTAAATCTATGAGATTGCAACTCATTCATATCTTGAGCAATCTCTACATCACCAAGTCCCTACACAACGGTGGTTGAAGATAAGGAAGCACGAAACCATTCAAACATATCCTTTGACAAATTTATTATTGAACTTCATGATTGTCATTTTGGATACACAAGTGCTCTTCCTTGCAAAAACTAACCCATGTAGGTAGATGAACTCAAATTCCAAGTGGTGCTCCCAACTCTTGATGAGCTACATCAACTTTGAGCAACCCACATAAGTTCAACTACATGATCACGATCAACACCACCACCCAAGGTATGTTATTCCATCTTAGAGAAGCTTTACTCCAAGTCATGAGTCAAAGCAACTCGACAAGATGTGAATACATCAAGATGCTTAAACAAAAAATGGTAACCCCATTTTGAGCTTAAACAATGAGTATGACCTATGATCAAGTGATCTCACTTGACTCCTAAGTCAATGTACTCTAACATAGGTGACTTTGTCGCCGACCAATTCTAGATGAAGTTTTCTTGTGTTCTTTTCTGTGCTCTTGCATTTATCTCATGCATATTCGTTTTCCCTTTCCAAAAAAAACTTCATCTAGCTTGTTCAGCATTCCCTGCATCCAATTCATTGCAAACCTTTCAGTTAATTCCTTGCAAATCCTTGTGAGATATTACTTGTCTAGTGAGCTGAGGTGACAAGTGTTTTCTCTGTGATGAACTCGGTCACACCGGTCTCTTGTTTTCGGTCCAACCGAATTATTTCGGTGCAACTGAAGCATACCACTCGGTGCCACCGATTTCACTACAGGAAAGACTTTTGCCATTCGTTCCTGCATTACTTTTGATCCAGCTTCACTCAATGAATCTTGTCCTCTACAAGCATCACATTTACCTTAGTGCTTTGTGCTGTGACTCAAGGACCACACCCATTCACGACAAATTCCAAAAGACCCTTCTTGGAAATTGATGTCAAAGGGGGAGAGAGAGATCACATCAAAGCTTAATCATATCTCTAGGGGGAGAGAATACTCAAGGAGAGAGTAATCTTCAAGGATCCCAGATGCTTGGTGTTCAAGAGGAGAGATGCCACATGTCTTCTTGAGGGGAAAGACATGTTCATATGTGCTTATTTGCATTAGCTCTATTCATTTGTTTCTTTGAGCTCTGATTTTTTGTTCCCTATCTTCTCCCAGTATCCCATGCTAGATTCAAGGGGATCAAGACATCTAAGGGAAGGAAATCCATGAATTTCTTGCACATTTTGACCTTTGGGGACATGTCTATATCCAATGTGGTACTCAGTACTCACTCTCTACATGTCACCCCAGTCTTGGTATTCTTGTGGTTTCTTTCTGTTTGCTCTGGCTAGTAGGTGCATCTGTGTTATCTAACCTTGTTTTCACAGGTTCATTCCATCCTAAGCCAACTCGAGACCACAAGGTAAGTATATGCATCACAATCATGTGTATGAGGAATTCTTGCTGATGTACATACTGTTTGCAAGAGGGACTCATGAGCATGAAGGTACATTTCCCACATTCACATCTTTTGCTCTGATGCATATAGCCAAGATACATGTAACACATTCCCTACTCTGTCATGGTTATGCTCTCACATGCTTCTATATTCCATATTCACATGATTGCATACATGTAGGGGCAGCCTATGCATGTTACATGTCTTTCCAAAGCTTTACTTGCTATTCTCTATATCTTTATCTAAAGCTTTGATGTATGTTGTCATCAATTACCAAAAAGGGGGAGATTGAAAGCACAAGTGCTCCCTGGGTGATTTTGGTAATTAATGTGAACATATCTCTTGTTGGACTAACACTTTTACCTAGTATGTTTCAGACAAGTTCAACAATGAAGTGGCATGGACTAAAGGATGTGGAACCCCTTCAAGATGCTAAGGACAAAGGATTGGCTCAAGCTTCATGCACAAGACTCTACATTTTATATTTTAGTGATCCAAGATCACATTGAGTCTATAGGAAAAGCCAATACTATCAAGAGGGGATGAGGTGTTGCTTAATGGCTTACTTGCTCAAAGTGCTTAGTGATATGCTCCAAAGCCCTCAACTACTTTCTCACATCCACATATGTCCTAAACCAAAAAGTCTAACTCGGCCCTACAAATTCTTTCTATCCGGCGCCACTGAGTTCAGATGTCATAGCCACTGCCACAAACCCTAGGCAAATCGGTCTCACCAATAGGGATCTCTGTCTCACTGAGATGGGATTGTAATCTCTCTGTGTATTTCCATTACCAAAATCGGTCTCACCGAGTTTGCGTAATTGTTCCTACCGAGATTACAATGCAAACTCTCTATTCCTCTTCGTAACATTTCGGTCCAACCGAGATGAGCGAATCTGCCCCACCGAGTTTGCCTGACCAACTCTCTGGTTAGCTTATTACCAAAATCGGTCTCACCGAGTTTGTGTAATCAGTCTCACCGAGATTACGTTTTGCCCTAACCCTAATCATATCGGTCCTACCGAGTTGCATGTCGGTCCCACCGAAAATCCTAATGGTCACTAGATTTGCTGAATCGGTCCGACCGAGTTTCTCAATTCAGTCCCACCGAGATTAGCAAGTTGTGTGTAAGGGTTAGATTTTGTATGGAGGCTATATATACCCCTCGACCCACTCTTCATTCGTGGAGAGAGCCATCAGAACGAACCTACACTTCCAACATACTTTTTCTGAGAGAGAACCACCTACTCATGTGTTGAGACCAAGATATTCCATTCCTACCATATGAATCTTGATCTCTAGCCTTCCCCAAGTTGCTTTCCACTCAAATCTTCTTTCCACCAAACCCAAATCCTGTGAGAGAGAGTTGAGTGTTGGGGAGACTATCATTTGAAGCACAAGAGCAAGGAGTTCATCATCAACACACCATTTTTACTTCTTGGAGAGTGGTGTCTCCTAGATTGGCTAGGTGTCACTTGGGAGCCTCCGACAAGATTGTGGAGTTGAACCAAGGAGTTTGTAAGGGCAAGGAGATCGCCTAATTCGTGAAGATCTACCACTAGTGAGGCAAGTCCTTCGTGGGCGATGGCCATGGTGGGATAGACATGGTTGCTTCTACGTGGACCCTTCATGGGTGGAGCCCTCCATGGACTCACGCAACCGTTACCCTTCGTGGGTTGACGTCTCCATCAACGTGGATGTACGATAGGACCACCTATCCGAACCACGACAAAAACATCCATGTCTCCAATTGCGTTTGAATTCTCCAATCCCATCTCTTTACATTCTTACAAGTTGCATGCTTTACTTTCCGCTGCTCATATACGCTTTGCATGCTTGCTTGTTATGCATTGTGATTGTTAAACTTGTGCCAAAACTCCACTTGAACTTAAAGAAGTTAAAAAACTGCAACTTTTGGTACTTAGTGTCTAATCACCCCCCTCTAGACACCTCTTCTCGATCCTTTCACTAAGCCTAAGGAAGTTTTAGCAGGATAGGTCGATTTCATTCGTGGCAAGAATCATGGCATTGTCCTCATGTTCGGCGGGTGTTTGCTACGATGGCAGAAACCAGCGGTGGGAGGTCGCTGGCGGTGAGGAGGCGAACCGGAGACCCGAGGAGGTAAAGCAGGACACGTGCAGGCTGAGGGTTTTGAAGATTTCCAAAATCTCACTCATGGGTATATATATATCCCGAGCCTGTCGATGTGACCGAGTGGAACAACTCGGTGGCACCGAGATTGCAGAATCGCAATTACTGCGACTCGGTGTGGCCGAAATGTTCAAATCGGTTGCACCGAGATGAAAACCTAGATCAACTTAGTGAACTCGGTTTGACCGAAATGGATGACTCGGTCAGACCGAAATGCACAGAGGTTTTGGAAGTTTAAGTCTATGAAAAATCAGGGACTCCGAGTGCTCCTCACACAGAGTGGTTTGAATCTGGCTTGATCAAACTTTGTGATGTAGCATGAATAGAGTTTGAGACGAGAACATCATAGATAGCTAGAGAGGGTTCTTAGGCATTCTTGTCCATCCACTTGGCAAAAGAGAAAGATCCAAACAGTCAAAACAACAAGTGGATGTCCTCGAATGAGTAAAATAAGCAACCAACATGCTCACACAATAAAATGGCAAATGAAATATGTGGCAAAGCATGCACAAACACTCTAGCATCTATCAAGCAATTTGCGATGACTAGGTCATCTATGTATGAGTATATTGACTTAGGAGTCAAATGAGAACATTTGATCATAGGTCATACTCATCGTTTAAGCACAAGTGGGGTTACCACTTTTACATAAAGCATTGTTGTGTTCACACCATTAGAGTTGCTTTAGCTCAAGTCTTAGAGTAAAGCTCCCCCTAGATGTGATATCCCCCCTAAGAGGGATGAACTAACCTTGGGTTTTGTCGATGATGACTTCATATAGGTGTTGAAGATGTTGATGCTCAATGTTGATGTAGATCATTCGGAGCTATCCATTGGAGTGAGTTGCACTTTCAATACCTACACGGGTTAGTCCCACAAGAAACAAACAAGGATATCCATAGACATAGAATGATGCACACACAAGATGATGTCCATGAAAGCATTAGGTTACCTTGTCCCTTGTCTTACGAACAAGAGGGTTTGTGACTCCTTGAACTAGTGCAAGATGTGGAAATTGTTTGCACTTGTTCTTGCCAAAATAATATGAGTGAAGTGTGTTGGCGGAGTCACCCTCAAGAACTCTCTAGTTCTTCTTCTTCAGGATCCACATCATCTTTATGGGAATCCTTGGGGTTGTAGTTGTACTTGATGAAGTAGAACTTGATGAAGTCTTGGGAACCCACTTGACCAAGGCCTTGGGAGCTTCTTCAAATGCATCAATCTCCTCTTGAAGCTTGTCCTTGCCTTTTTCCTTGTGGCCTTGTGGTGGAAGATCATCTTGAGCTTGTTTCCCTTGGAAAGAAATAGGATCATACTTCTCTTGTTGAGGAACAAACTTCATCTTGGGGTATTGATCTTCTTCCCATTCAACTCCATTGGCATTGAACTTTTGTTCAAAACCAACACCTTGATTCTTCCGGTGCCTTCCTTGCTTGCGTACAATTTCCTCAAATTGCTTTATTCCGTCAAGGCTCTTGTAAACACCTTTCTCTATAATTCCCTTCAATAAGCTATTTTCTTTCTCAAGTGTAACTTGGCGAAGAGAATCATCAGTGGAATCAAGAGAACTACTAGAAGCAACAACATTGGATTTAGCATGATTATTGTTACTACTAGAAGAAGAATCTTTCTTACTCTTGTTGCTAGATTTAACTTGTGGCATGTAAGTAGACAAGAGTAAATGCTTGGCAATGTAATAAGAACTATTACTAAGATCATCATTGAGTGCCTTTAAAAACTCATGCTCTTGCTCTAGGTTGAGCTTTTCAAAGCGTAACTTCTCATGAGTCTTTAAAAGTTCTCGATGATCTTCCAAGGTAGTTTCATGAGCTAACTTAAGAGTGTTTAGTTCTTTAGTTAGATGCTCAATCTTCTCCTTATCATTGTCATTCATTTTATCTTGATTAACATGATTAATTGACGTTTCACCATAGTATTCATCACTAGAGTTTTCAACAAGTAAATCATCATCACCTAACAAATCATCTTCATCACTATTTAAATCAACATACTCAGGATGTGATACCTTTGGGCCTTTAGCCATGAAGCATCTTCCAATTCCTTCATTTGGTGAGTCAAATATGTCGTAGGAGTTGGTTGACACAAGTGCTAGACCGGCAACACCTTCATCCTGGGTATATTCGGAGTCGGAGTGATAAATTCTCTCGGAGTGATGGTCGGAGTCGAAGCCGGATACCCATTCACCAACATGAGCTTGATGTATTCGCTTTGTGTAGCTCTTTGATGATTTGTCCTTCCTTTCCGAATCCTTGCTTCTCCGGGAGGTTCTTCGTTCATAACGATCATCTCTACTCCTTCTCTCTCTTGGTGGTGATTCTTCTCTTCTACTTCTTCTTTTAGGTGAACCTTCTCTTCTTTTGTAGGGAGCCATACACTCATTGGAGTAGTGTCCAGGTCTTCCACAATTGTAGCAATTATGTTCACGACTCGAAGATCTTTTGTCACTGTAGGATCTTGACTTGGAACTTCTTTCCTTGCTTCTACTCTTGTAGAATTTGTTGAAGTTCTTCACCATTAGGCTCAATTCTTCATTGAAGTTTTGTTTCTCACTTGATGATGTAGGAGCATCACATGAGGCTTTGTAAGCACCACTTGACTTGTTGTGAAGTTCCTCTTTATCCTTGAGTGACATCTCATGAGCAACAATTCTTCCAATGACTTCCGTTGGCTTGAGATCTTTGTAATTGGGCATCATTTGGATCAATGTGCACACGGTATCATATTTTCCATCCAAGGCTCTTAGGATCTTCTTGATGATGAATCTATCGGTCATCTCTTCACTTCCTAAGCCGGCAATCTCATTTGTGATGAGAGCTAGCCTAGAGTACATTTCAGCGACACCTTCACCATCCTTCATTTTGAACTTGTCAAGTTGACTTTGTAGAATATCCAATTTGGATTCCTTGACGGAGTCGGTACCTTCATGCATATCAATCAAAGTGTCCCAAATTTCCTTTTCATTCTCAAGGCGGCTGATTTTGTTGAATTCTTCGGGGCACAATCTGTTGAAGAGAATGTCACAAGCTTAAGCATTGTATTGCAGCATCTTAAACTCTTTCGCGGTAGCTTCATGGTTAGGTTCTCTCCCATCAAAGAATTCACCTTGCAAGCCAATACACAGAATAGCCCAAACGGTGGGGTTATGTACAAGAATATGCATTTTCATCTTATGCTTCCAACTAGCAAGATTTGTACCATCAAAGTAAGGACCTCTACGGTGGTAATTTCCCTCGCTAGACGCCATACTCTCCTAGGTTGTGAAACCAAGGCTATGATCACCAAAAGCTATGGAAATCAAGGCAAATGGAGACCGTAGCTCTGATACCACTTGTCGAATCGAAAGTATGTCTAGAGGGGGGGTGATTGGACTACTTGACCAAATAAAATCTAGCCTTTTCCCAATTTTAGTTCTTGGCAGATTTTAACAACTTAGCACAAGTCAAGCAATCAACCTACACATGCAATTCTAAGAGTATAGCAGCAGAATGTAAATCATTGCATATGAAGGTAAAGGGAGGAGTTTGGAGGGAGCAAACAGAATGTTGACACGGAGATTTTTGGCGTGGTTCTGATAGGTGGTGCTATCGTACATCCACGTTGATGGATACTTCAACCCACAAAGGGTAACGACTGCGCGAGTCCACGGAGGGCTCCACCCACGAAGGGTCCACGAAGAAGCAACCTTGTCTATCCCACCATGGCCATCACCCACGAAGGACTTGCCTCACTAGGGTATATCTTCACGAAGTAGGTGATCTCCTTGCCAATACAAACTCCTTGGTTCAACTCCACAATCTTGTCGGAGGCTCCCAAGTGACACCTAACCAATCTAAGAGACACCACTCTCCAAAAGGTAATAATGGTGTGTTGTTAATGAACTCCTTGCTCTTGTGCTTCAAATGATAGTCCCCCCAACACTCAACTCTCTCTCATAGGATTGGATTTGGTGGAAAGATGATTTGAGTGGAAAGCAACTTGGGGAAGGCTAGAGATCAAGATTCATATGGTTGGGTTGGAATATCTTGACCTCAACACATGAGTAGGTGGTTCTCTCTCAGAAAATGAATGCTGGAAGTGTAGGCATGTTCTGATGGCTTCCCTCACGAATGAGGAGAGGGTGGAGGGGTATATATAGCCTCCACACAAAATCTAACTGTTACACACAATTTACCAAACTCGATGGGACCGAATCAGAAAACTCGGTCGGACCGATTTAGTTCATAATGTGTCCGTTAGGCATTTCGGTGGGACCGACACATCAACTCGGTGGAACCGATTTTTTAGGGTTAGGGCATAACATAATATCGGTGAGACCAATTACACAAACTCGGTGGGACCGACTTTGGTAATAAGCTAACCAGAGAGTTGGTGAAGCAAACTCGGTGGGACCGATTCGCTCATTTCGGTGGGACCGAAACGTTACGTAAGGAAAACAGGGAGTTTGCATTGTGAACTTGGTGGGACCGATCGCTCATCTCAGTTGGACCGAAACGTTACGAAGGGAAACAGAGAGTTTGCAATCCCATCTCGGTGAGACCGAGATCCCTATTGGTGAGATCGAAGTGACTAGGGTTTTTGGCAGTGGCTATGTCAAATGAACTCGGTGGCGCCAGATGGATCAAATCGGTGGGGCCGAGTTTGACTTTTGGTTTGGGACATATGTGGATATGATAAGGTGGTTGAGGGCTTTGGAGCATATCACTAAGCACTTTAAGAGCCAGCAAGCCATTAAGCAGCACCTCATCCCCTTTTAATAGTATTGGCTTTTCCTAAAGACTCATTGTGATCTTGGATCACTAAAAGTAAAATGTAGAGTCTTGATCTTTAGAGCTTGAGCCAATCCTTTGTCCTTCGCATTTTGAGGGGTCCACAATCCTAATCCATGCCATGCCAAACATTGAACTTTCCTGAAATATTCATCTTGAAAAAGCATTAGTTCAATGAGCTATATGTTGTTAATCATTACCAAAACCACTCAGGGATAGTTGCACTTTCATGATGATCATGAAACTTCAGATCAAGTTACTACTGGACCTCATAGGTCGACCAGAACATGTTCTGCACCAGAATGATACGGTAATCTGATGTCTACTATGCAACCTTCTTCTTGTAGACTCGTGTTGGGCCTCCAAGCGTAGAGTTTTGTAGGACAGTAGAAAATTTCCTTCAAGTGGATGACCTAAGGTTTATCAATCCATGGGAGGCGTAGGATGAAGATGGTCTCTCTCAAATAACCATGCAACCAAATAACAAAGAGTCTCTTGTGTCCCCAACACACCCAATACAATGGTAAATTGTATAGGTGCAGTAGTCCGGTGAGGAGGTGGTGATACAAGTGTAATATGGATGGTAGATATAGGTTTTTGTAATCTGAAAAAATAAAAATAGCAAGTTAACTAGTAACAAAAGTGAGAGAAAACAGTATTGCAATGCTTGGAAACAAGGCCTAGGGTTCATACTTTCAGTAGTGCAAGTTCTCTCAACAATGATAACATTATTGGATCATATAACAATCCCTCAACGTGCAACAAAGAATCACTCCACAGTTTCTATTGGAGAACATAGGACGAAAATGTGCATCAACCCCTATGCATAGATTAACCCAATGTCACCACGGGAATCCGCAAGTTGAGTGCCAAAACATACATCAAGTGAATCAATAGAACATCCCATTGTCACCACGGATATCCCATCGCAAGACATACATCAAGTGTTCTCAAATCCAATACTCAATCCAACATAACGATACCTCAAAGAGCAAGACTCCATTCATCACAAGAAGGTAGAGGGGGAGAAACATCATATGATTCAACTATAGTAACAAAGCTCGCGATACATCAAGATCATGCCAAATCAAGAACATGAGAGAGAGAGAGATCAAACACATAGCTACCGGTACATACCCTCATCCCCGAGGGTGAACTACTCCCTCCTCGTCATGGAGACCGCCGGGATGATGAAGATGGCCACCAGTGATGGTTTCCCCCTTTGGCAGGGTGCCGGAATAGGCTCCCGATTGGTTTTTCGTGGCTACAGATGCTTGCGGCGGCAGAACTCCCGGTCTAGGTTTATTTTTGGGGGTTTCTATATTTATAGGAATTTTTGGTGTCGGGAACAAGTCAGGGGGGTTCATGAGGAGCCCACAAGACAGGGGCGCCCCAGGGGGGTAGGGCACGCCCCCACCCTTGTGGAGGCCTCGTGGCTCTTCTGGCCCAACTCTTTTGTTTCGGGGATTTCTTATGGTCCATAAAAAATCACCGTAAATTTTCAGTTCATTTGGACTCCATTTGATATTCCTTTTTTGCGAAACTCAAAAACAAGGAAAAAACAGAAACTGGCACTCGACTCTAGGTTAATAGGTTAGTCCCAAAAATAATATAAAATAGCATATAAAACATCCAAGAGATGGATAATATAATAGCATGGAACAATCAAAAATTATAGATATGTTGGATACGTATCACAATCCTGTCCTGGAAGTCATGTTGTTGGACAACAGTGAACCTACAAACTATGAAGAAGCTATGACAAGCCCAGATTCCGATAAATGGCTTGAGGCCACGAAATCTGAGATAGGATCCATGTATGAGAACAAAGTATGGACTTTAGTGGACTTGCCCGATGATCAGGAAGACATTGAGAATAAATGGATCTTTAAGAGGAAGACGGATGCTAACGGTGTCGTGGTGGGTGCACGGCAGATGCCAAGGGATGGCTAAAGAGAGGAGGAGGCTCGAGGGTGCTGGTGGGCTTCGAAGGCGAGGTTGATATGCGTGGGCGCGAGACGCCGGACATACCCAGGTTCGAGGCTCTCCGGAGAGATAACACCCCTAGTCCTGCCGAGTTTAGTTGGATGGTTGATAGTACAATGTCGCTCCTAGAGCTATTTGGAGGAGGAAGGAGGCTGGCCAAGGCTCCGGCTGCTCCTTCTCCTTGGTGTCGCTATGTGGTGGCTAGTCCTATCTTGCTTTCTCTATCTCATGTGGCTTTGCATGCCGTGGGCATCGTATGTCTCTGTTGAATATCTTGTGTCCTCTCTTTGTTGGCGTGGACTCCTGGGGGGTTTTATAGACCAACCCACCCAGGGTTACAATGGTAATATGCCGAGTCGGTGGGTCCGTATAGTCGGTGTCCGGGGTGCCGGGCTGGGTCCCGCTTGAGGGCTTGTGGTTCGCCGGGCTCCCCTAGGTACGGGCCCCGCATGCCTAGGGGGAATGTGCACCGTCTTGTCGATCGTCATGGCGTGGCCGGGTAGAGTCGCGCACAGTGTTCTCCGTCAGGCCTCCGCTTGCTGTCGTCAGCGGAAAGGGCGGGAACATTGTTGCCGTGCCAGCCCTGGTCAGCGGGTAGGTAAGGGGGACTGTTGCCACGCTCTGGCTGACCATGGGCATGGTCGGGGGCACTGTAGTCTTGGTCATCAGTGACTGAGGTCTCGTCCCATCGTACGTCCTGGATGGGACGGGACCTGACCCGTGGCTGGGTTGCCGTGGACGTCACGGGTGGGTTGGCTTACTGGGGAAGCCAAGGCTGCACCGGGTTGAGTTGCCTTGCGCCAGCCGCTACGGCCAGGTTGACGTGCCTTGCTGAGCCGAGGGTCTTGGCCAGGTCACGGGCCATGCCGGGTCGAGCGACCCGGTCTAGCGCACGCCGGTTTGCGAGGCGATGTGGGCCCCGCTGTTTTTGAAACAGATTCGGGTTCCGTTGCCTGCCCGGGGTTCATCCCCCTGATAGTAGTCCCCGAAGCTGTGAAGGTCCGCCGTCTTCAGATGAGTGGGCCTTCGCAGCTTCTCCCTTGAGCAAGGCGGAATCTGTGAACGCCGGGTCCGGCAACACCCACTGTGTGCTGATTTTTTTGGAAACCGGATCACGGCGTCCCGGTCGTGGCGGGAACCGAGGAGTCCGCCGAATCTTGAGGCGATCCCTCGGGCTTCGCGCTGGCACTGCGTGGTGCTCGTAAGCTGGAGGGTCCTGACAGGCCACGCGCGTGACGGGACCGGGCGACGGGCCGGGGGCCCGCCGTCGCGCGCTCTTGGCCACGTGTGTGGATTTATTGTGGCATCTGGGGGCCGGTTGCACTTCCCCGCGCAGTTAGTGCGTGTGTACATGCGCACTTATTGCAGGGTAGTGGAACGGGCGTGTGAAGACGATCCCACTTCCCCACGTTTGAACCGGGGCTTATAAATTGAGGGGGCAAGGGGGCGGCGGGCATTATTCTTGTTCGCGCCCTTCTGTCCCCCTGCTCTCGCCCTGCTCCTTGCTACTGACGCACAGCTGCGCCCGCAGCCCCGAGCAGATCTCTTCTCCGTCGTCCTTCTTCCTTCCGCTTCCATCCATGGCGCTGCCTTCGGGCTCTTGGATGGGTTCCAACGTCACCAACGACGACATCACGCAGCTTCGAGCTTCGCGGCGCTTGCTGCAGGAGACGAATGTTGGTGTCCGCCTGTCGCACAGCGAGCAAAGGCCCCGACCCGAGGGGCAGGAGCGCGTCATCTTCCTTACCCACTTCGAGCGTGGGCTCGGGCTGCCGGCGAGCACCTTCTTCCGCGTCTTTCTGGAGTTCTTCGGGCTTCAACCGCACCATCTCAGCGCCGGCGCCATCGTCCAACTCTCCGGCTTCATGACCCTGTGCGAGGGGTACCTGGGGGTCAAGCCGATGATCGACCTCTGGGCGCGCTTCTTCTCCTTGAAGCAGCAGGGCCCGTCGGTCGGGGAGTTCGCCGACTGCGGCGCCGCCGTCATCTCCAAGCGGTCGGGGGCAAATTTCCCCAAGATTCGGCTCGAGGATTCTGCCAAGAAGTGGCAGAATTCCTTCTTCTACGTCCGCAATCTTGGCGCGGACCACATCAACCTTCCCCCTTTCGCCATGGCGCCGCCACGGGCGAAGACAAACTGGGGCTACTCGCCCCGGCACCCATCGTAGGAGATTGTCAACCTCTCCGAGCGGGTGACGGTGATGAGGACGTAGGAGGGGCTCACCGGCACGGATCTTCTCGCCGCGTTCATCACCCGCCGGATCCTCCCGCTTCAGAGGCGCTCTTGCCTCATCGGCGAGATGATCGGCCTGCAGGACCCCAACTGAATGGGGTCGACGCTGCTGTCTGGGGAGCAGGCCGCGTGTCGTCAACGCCATCTCCAGGGCCAATCTTGGAGAGGATTGGCGATTCGGCAAGGCGCCGTATAGCCAGGCGAACCCGGCGCTGCAGGTGAGCATCTGGTCTCCTTACTTTGCTGCCGCACATCTTCTTGTTCGTCCCGATGCGTCGCGGGAGGTTCTTCTGAATGCTAGCCGGCATCCTTACGCCCGGGCTCCGCTACAGGTGGCGCCGGTGGCACCAGAGGAGCCCGTGGCCCAAGGCGGCGAGGAGGTGGCCGAGTCTGATGCCGGCGCTATGCGCCGAGCCGGTAAGCTTCGAGTCTTTCTCTTCTTCATTTTGTCTTGATTTGTTGCCCGTGTCGCGGTGAAGGCGATGCTGATGCCGGTTGCTTGGTTTAGCAGCGTTGGGCGGGGGAGGCGGCGATGCGGGCGGAGCCGGGTCCTCGCATGGGGCAGCACCGAGCCGCCCGCATGGCAAGGACAGTGTCGTGCCGCGACCCCGCGGATCGAAGCACGCAGCGGACCCGGCCGAGCCCGAAAGGCCGGCCAAGAAGAAGCGCGCGAAGCCGACCCCAGTCCCGGTCTTGACGGGGTAAGTTCTGTTCGCCACTTGCGCCTGGATTTCCTGTCTTTTTTGCTTATTTTGCCTTCTTCTTCAAGTCACCGATCGCGCTGGCGAGGGCGATGGTGGAGGCCACGGCCACTGAGGGGACCGCGTTCCACAGGAGCCGGTCCGACCTCGCCGGTCTGGCCAGGGAGGAGGGACAAGGCGACTCGGACCTCGGCCTGGACCCGGACGATGTCGAGGCCTTGGTCTGGCGTGACAAGAACCGGGCCGAGGCGGAGCTGGAGGCGGCATCGGTCCGGGCTTGGACCGACGCGGCGACGGCGTGGGTGCGAGGCGGCGCGGATCCGGCCTGGCATGAGATGCCGGAGGGCATGGTGGTGGAGGCGACGGTTTTTGAACCGTCGTCGGTGAGGGAGCACGGTCGTGGGGGCCGGCCCGAGGTGGTGCTCCTCGACCAGGAGGTCGTGGAGGTGGGGGGCGGTACCCCGCCGCGAGCCGACATTCTCGAGCGCGTGGGGGATGACGGTGGTGGAGGCGGTGTCCCGAAGGGGGCGCCGCAGGCGGTGGCGCCGGAGGCGCCGTCGGCTATGGAGGAGGCACCGCAGGCGGCGGTGCCTAAGGTGGCTATGCAAGGCGCCCCGGTGTCCGGATCGCCGTTGGCGCCGGAAGGGGCGTCGGAGGAGGTGCTGGCCGCATCGCAAGCGGCCAGCGGGGGGCACGCCTTGGTGCCCCGGCAGGGCGGCCGCCGAGCTGCCATGCCGCAGCCCGCGCGGAGCGGGGGCGCGGCCGTTTTCGGGCCCCAGACCCAAGAGGAGGCAGCGCTGGATGCCGTCAGCCGCCGTCTGCGAGGCCGGACGGAGCGCCTTGAGGCCTTCGCCCAGGCCGAGACGGTGTGGACGCGCGACCTAGAGCGCGTCGTCCTGGTAAGTCCTTCTTCTTGTTGTTTTCTTGTTATTTTATCTCTGTGGGGGCACGCCAGCGCACCCACTGGGTGTAGCCCCCGAGATTCGGGCCAACTGTGTAACAGTTGGGCCAAATCTTAGGCCTTGTGTTGACTTTGGTCTTCTTTTCAGCATCTTGAGGCATTCCGGGTTGCCGCCTACAACCGGCTCCTGGGCAAGCATCGGGAGCTCAAGGAGCAGCTTGCTGCCAAGGAGGAGGAGATTTGCGCCGCAACAGGTACTTTGTTGAGCTCTTCTCTTCTAGTGGGGGCATGCTAGTGCACCCACTGGGTGTAGCCCCCGAGATTCGGGCCAACTGTGTAACAGTTGGGCCAAATCTTAGGCCTTGTCTTATTTTTTTCTTCCTGGTGAGTTCTTCTTCTTTGCAGCTAAGGTGCTGTCTTGTTGGACCCGGCTGTTCTGGGCCGGTCATCACTATGACCGGCTCGTTGCTGATTCCGGCCGTCTTAGCGTCAAGGCAGCGCAGGCGAGGGCGGAGGCGGCCGCGGCCCGGCGGTCTCTTGACGAGGCCAACCAGCTGCACGAGCAGCTGGCGGGTCACAAGAGACGCCTGGAGGCCGAGGTGGAGCTTCTTAAGGTGGAGGCCGCCAAGGCGGTGGAGGCACAGCAGGCCCTGGTCGAGGCGGACCAGCAGCGCAGCCAGCTGGCCGACGACAAGGGCCGGCTCCAGGGCGAGGTGGAGCGCTTGCGGGAGCAAGCCGCCGCGGCGGATGAGGCCCGCCAGGCCGAGGCTCGCCGCCGTGAGGCGGCCGAGAAGGCGACCAAAGACAAGGACGCCGAGCTGAAGGCGGCCCTTGCTAAGGCGGCCGACCTGGAGAGGGCGCTCGGGGAGCGGGACCGTGTCTTGGAGCGGGAGCGATGTGGTATGTTGCTCAAGGTGCAGCACCTGGAAGAGTCCTTCTCCAGTAAGTGCTGCTACTTTGTTGTTTGCCAGGTTGGGACCCGGCACTTTCTTCCTTGTTGCCCTTCTGACCTGCTTCGTCTTTGGCTGCAGGGGCCTTTCCGGAGATGCAGCAGCTGGCGGAGGAAGCCATCCGCTATCAGCGCGACCCCACCGGCGTTGTCGCGTCCGGGACGGATCTGCTAATGGCTTGGACCTTCCCGGAGATCGTTGCCGCTGCTGAGGCCCGGCTGTGGGCCTTGGGAACGCAGATGGAGCAGCTGTCCCAAGCCGGTACCACGATGACGGCGGCCTTGTGGCTCGGTTCCATCCATCCGTGCAGCTTCTCGTGTCTGGCGCGCTGGTTGGAGATGGGCCCGGATCGCCTCAGCGACTGGCGCGTTTCTGCCACCCGGGCCGGTGCTGAGATGGCGCTCCAGATCGCGCTGTCTTGGCATCTGGATCTTCAGCTGGACGCGCTGATGGGTCAGCGCGCTGGCTCGGAGCGGTTGCTGCAGGAGCAGGCCGGCCGGATCGCCTCCCGGGCCAGCTACATCGCCGAGTTCGCCTTCCACGACGAGTTCCATCCGGAATGGACGGAAGATGGCGTGGTCGTGGTTGGCGACGACTACGGCTTGCTTCTTCGCGACCCGGAGGGCATCTCGGAGGAGACGGGCGTCTACGGCGACGCGGAGGTCGAAGAGGACACCGGTGCTTCGCTGGACCCGGAGGCCGGCCGGGGGGAGCCGTCGACGTCGCGGCACGGCACTGGGAGTGTGTGAGTTGGGTCCTTAAAAACGTTGAGCGCGAGCGAAACACCCACTGGGCCGGCTGGCGGCAATCTGGCTTGGCCGGTTGGTGAGCAGCCGGTCGTGCAGCTAACTTAGTTGACGAGCATCGGGCCAGGTTGGTCGACCCGGCGACTTTAACTTAGTGTATGAATCGTAGGGGAGCTTTAGCCCGTTGTGCTTGCCCGCCGTCAGCCAAAGCTGGATCTGCGGTTTTAGGGCGAAGTGGGGGGGGCGACATCCTATCTTATCAGGAATCACTAAGTGAAGCGGCGGGGTGATGATCAAGCCGGCCAGCCCCCGAGCCCCCGGGTCGAGCTTGTCGAGCCGGCGGCCGGGTTTGGTAGTAAGGTGGTGTGAAATATGGACGCAATAAATTGGTTGGCAAAAGGCAGCCCCCGAGTATCGTTCGGGGACCCCATGGTTTCATATGCTTACAAAAGGCGTTGATACATACATTCGTTCGGCTAACTGTAAAACGGATGGAGGAGTTCCGCGTTCCACGGCCAGGTCGTTTCTTCGCTAGCGGTGGCCCTCTTGCGCTTCTTCGATTTGCGTGCGTTGATGAGGTAGTAGGCGTTGCGGTCATGCAAAGCCCTGCTCGTGATAAACGGGCCTTCCCATGGAGAGGACAGCTTGTGTTTGCCTACCTGCTCTTGGACGAGTCGGAGGACGAGGTCGCCTTCGCGGAATGCGAGAGGCTTGATCTTCTTGCTGTGCTAGTGCCTCAAGCCTTGCTGGTAGATAGCCGAGCGGCTAAGTGCTAGAAGGCGCGCCTCTTCGAGCAGGTCGACGCCGTCTTCGCGTGCTTCTCTTGCCTCTTCTTCAGTGTACATCGTGACGCGCGGCGAGTCGAACTCAACGTTGGTCGGGATGATGGCTTCTGATCTGTAGACGAGGAAGAACGGGGTGAACCCAGTCGACCGGTTTGGTGTCGTGCGCAGACTCCAGAGAACCGCGGGCAACTTGTCGAGCCAATTGTCGGGTGAGTGGATAAGTGGCTCGACGAGTCGCGGCTTGATGCCGGACAGGATGAGTCTGTTGGCCCGCTCGACCTGCCCGTTGGACTGCGGATGTGCCACGGAGGCCTGGTCGAGGCGGATGCTGGAGACGGAGCAGTATTGCTCGAGCGCGCCCTTGGCGAAGTTGGTGCCGTTGTCAGTGATGATGCTGTTCGGCATGCCGTAGCGCACCGCTATGTCCTTGATGAACCGGACGGCTGTTGGCCTGTCCAGTTTCTTGATTGGTCTTGCCTCGATCCATTTAGTGAACTTGTCCACTGCCACCAGCAGGTGCGTCATGCCGCCTCGAGCGGTTTTGAAGGGTCCCACCATGTCGAGTCCCCAGACTGCGAAGGGCCAGGCGATCGGTATGATGCGGAGTGCTAACGCCGGCTGGTGGCTGCGTTTGCTGAAGTGCTGGCATCCTTTGCACTTGAGGACGAGCGACTCGGCGTCTTCGAGGGCCGTTGGCCAGTAGAAGCCGTGGCGGAACGCCTTGGCCACGATGGACCGAGATGCGGCGTGGTGCCCGCACTCGCCCTGGTGAATGTCGAGGAGGATGTCGATGCCGCGGTCCTGCTGGACGCAGCACTGGAACACGCCGATAGAGCTGCGTTTGACGAGCTCGTTGTTGATGATGGTATAGGCGGATGCCCGGCGCTGAACTTGCCGAGCCTCGATCTCGTCCATGGGGAGAACCCCATTCTCCAGCCATTCTGATATCGGCAGGGCCCAAGATGGGGCCGTGATGGTGGTGAAGACGGCCACCTGGGTGGGTTCCGAGTCGGCGGCTCCTGGGCTGGGTTGAGCAGCCCCCGGGTTGATGGCGGCGACGGTCGGGTCTGGGGTGATGGTGGCCGGGTTGAGCTGAGCAGCCCCTGGGCTGGGTTGAGCAGCCCCCGGGCTGGGTTCAGCAGTCCTCGGGCCAGCTTGCGGTGCGGCCGGGTCTTCTGGAACGTGGATGGACTCGGAGTCCAGCGACGGCTTGATGGATGGCTTGCGCAGGTGCTCGAGGGAGACGTCGGACGGGATGGCTTGACATGATGAGGCGATCTTGGCGAGCGTGTTGGCTGCCTCGTTCTCTGCGCGCGGGACATGGAGGAACTCGCAGCCATCGAAGGATCCGGACAGCTTCTGGATGAGGAAGCGATAGCTTGCCATGTTGGAGTTGTGGGCGTCCCACTCGCCGGAGCACTGCTGTACCACCAAGTCCGAGTCGCCGTAGCACAGGATGCGCCGGATGCCGAGTTCCTTGGCAAGCCGGAGGCCGTGCACAAGGGCTTCGTATTCGGCAACGTTGTTGGAGGCGGCGAAGTGGATCTGGAGTGCGTAGCAGAGTCGGTCACCCTTTGGGGATGACAGTACGATGCCGGACCCTAAGCCGAGTCGCATCTTGGACCCGTCGAAGTGCATGCGCTAGTGCGTCGAGTCGGGAGGCGGCGGTAGGTACTGGGTCTTGGTCCAGTCGACGAGGAAATCGGCCAGGCCTGAGACTTGATCGTGGTGCGGGGCTCGTAGAGGATGGTGTGTCCGGCTAGCTGGATCGCCCACTTGGCGACCCGGTCGGAGGCGTCCCGACACCCGATGATTTCTTCGATAGGCGACGTGCTGACGACGGTGACGACGTGTTCTTGAAATTACTGCTTTAGCTTCTTGGTGGTGAGGTACACGTCGTAACACATCTTCTGGTAGTGCGGGTAGTTTTGCTTGGAGGAGGAGAGCACTTCGCTCAGGTAGTAGACCGGATGCTGGACGGCCTGGATCTTGCCCTTCTCCGGTCGCTCGACCACCAGCACCGAGTTGACCGCCCGCGAGGTCGCGGCTATGTAGAGCAACAGCGGCTCCTTGTCGGTTGGCGCGGCCAGGACGGGTGCGGTGGAGAGCATGCGCTTGAGGTCTTGGAAAGCTTCGTCCGCCTTGCCGTTCCATTCGAACGGGCTTGTTTTCTTCATTAGCTAGTACAGGGGCAGTGCCTTCTCGCCCAGCCGGCTTAGAAACTGGCTGACCGAGGCCAGGCAGCCTGTGAACTTCTGGACATCGCGCAGCCGGGTTGGCTTGCGCATGCGCTTGATGGCCTTGATCTTCTCTGGGTTCGCCTTGATGCCGTGTTCCGAGACGAGGAAACCGAGAAGCTTTCCGGCTGGGACACCGAAGACGCACTTTTCCGGGTTGAGCTTGACCTTGTATTCGCGGAGGTTGGCGAATGTTTCCTTCAGATCGTCGAGGAGCATGAGGTGCTGCTTGGTCTTCACCATGATATCGTCCATGTACACATGGATGTTCTTGCCGAGTTGCGGTAGCAGGCACTTCTGCATGCAGCGTTGGAAGGTGGCGCCGGCGTTCTTCAACCCAAACGACATGGTGATGTAGCAGTACGCTCCAAAGGGCGTGATGAAGGACGTCTTCAGGGCATCGGCCGGGTCCAGCTTGATCTGGTGATAGCCGGAGTTGGCGTCCAGGAAGGACAGCAATTCGCACCCGGCGGTCGAGTCGATGACTTGGTCGATCTGCGGGGGGGCGAACGGATCCTTGGGACATGCCTTGTTGTGGCTGGTGTAGTCGATACACATGCGCCAGATCTTGTTCTTCTTCAGGACGAGGACTGGATTAGCCAGCCACTCGGGGTGAAACACTTCCATTATAAAGCCGGCCGCCAAGAGCTTGGCGACCTCTTCACCAATGGTTCTTCTCTTCTCTTCGGAAAATCGACGGAGGGGTTGACGGACAGGCTTGGCGTCCTTGCGGACATGGAGTTTGTGCTCGGCGTACTTCCTCGGGATACCCGGCATGTCTTTGGGGGTCCATGCGAAGATATCCCGATTCTCACGGAGGAATTCGATGAGCTCGCCTTCCTATTTGCTGTCGAGGCGGGCGCCTATGACAACGTACTTGCTGCAGCTGGGGTCTTCCGGGTTTAGCTTCAGTTTCTTGGTTTCCTTGGAGGGCTTCAAGGAGGCCTCATCGGCCGGGTCCAGGGTCGGGATCGACGCGTCGGAGGCTTCGCCGGCCAGGACGATGATCCGTCGAGCTGGCGCCGCTCCTCCGCAATGACCAGCGACTCGACTAGCTTGGCGCCGTCTCGGGCGCACTCCAGAGACTTGCGGTAGTCACCGGTGGCAGTAATGAGGCCCTTGGGACCCGGCATCTTCATCTTCAGGTACATGTAGTGGGGAACCGCCATGAACTTGGCGAGCGCGGGCCGTCCCAACAGCGCGTGGTACGCGCTGGACAGGTCCACCACCTCGAACCAGATTGGTTCACGTCGGAAGTGGCTGCTATCGCCAAACAGGACGTCGAGCCGGACCCGGCCAATGGGCGAACAAGAGAGGCCGGGTACGATGCCGTGGAAGATGGCCCGGGTTGGCTCCAGGTCTTCGGCCTTGAAGCCGAGCTTGGTCATCGTGTCGTGGTAGAGGATGTTGATGTTGCTGCCGCCATCGATGAGGACTCGGGAGAACTTGCAGGTGCGCCGCATGACGATGTAGGGTTGAGGACGAGGGCATATCCACCCGGACTTGGCATGACTGCCGGGTGATCCTCCCGGGTCCAGGTGATCGGGCGCTCCGACCAATGCATGAAATCTGTCTTGGCAGGGACGACGGTGTTCACCTCCTGCCAGAGGAGGCACTCGCTGCGCTTGTCATCGCCGAGGCTGGTGAAGATGACGTAGGCCGCGTTCTGGTCCGGGTAGGCGTCGTTCCGCATCGCGCCGCTGGCGGGGGGCGGCAGTGGAGGCGGAGGCGGTTGTCCCACGCCCGGAGCCGGGGCCAGAGCCGGAGGAGGTGGGACGTCGCCCCTCATGATGCGCTTAGTGATGGCGCACTGTTGAAGCGTGTGCGTGGAGGGTCTTGCGCCACTGTGGTGCTTGCATGGGGCATCGAGCATTTCTTCAAAGCTCATGGCGGGTTGCCACGCCATCTTGTCGGTCTGCCGGCGCTTTGCTGCCGGGTCCGCCGCGGGCTCGGCGGCCGCGACGAGCCGGTTGTCGTGACATTGCGTCGGCTGCTCGGCCTTGCGCTTGTTGTTCTGGTGGTGCTGCTGCCGGTTGCCTTCGTCGATCGGCTTCTGCGGAGGGACTGGCTTCGCCTTGCCGGCCTCGTCCAGCGCCACTTGGATCTTCATGGTGGAGTCGGTGTTGGCGTACTTGTCCGCCGTCACCATGAGCGCGGCCATGGTGGCCGGCTCGGAGCGTAGAAGCTTATGCTTGAGGAGGGTGCCGTCTCGGCACCCGCTGACGAAGTACTGGATCGCCTGGACTTCATGGACACCCTCACAGCTGTTCCGGAGCTCGGTCCAGCGTGCGAGGTACTCGCGGCCGATCTCCGTCGGCCCCTGCACGCACATGGCGAGCTGACTGGGGCGACCGGGTCGCTTGTACGTCCCCGTGAAGTTGCGGACAAATGCTTCCTCGAAATCGATCCATGCATTGATGCTGCCCATCGGCAGGCTGTTCAACCATGTGCGAGCCGATCCTTGGAGCATGAGTGGTGCGTAGCGCACGGCGAGACGACGATTGGCACCGGTGATGCCAATGGCCGTGGTGTAGTTGGTGAGCCGATCCTTGTACTTGGGGGTGTCGTGGGGAAGCACGAATCCCTTGGGGAAGGGCTCCTCCCGGATGCGTGGGCCGAAACACGTCGGCCCGATAGCGCCGCTCTCCTCCACCTCCAGGGAGCGAGAGAGCTGATCAAGGCGGTGGCGCGCGTCGGCGTCGTCGATGGCGCGTGGGCCGAGTCGACTGGCGGACAGGCCCTGAGGGGCCGAGTCGGCTGGAGCCAGACGCCGGCCAGGCTGGCTGGGTCCACGCTGGGTCTCTGGGGTGAGCTCGTTGCCCAGAGTGTTGGCGGTGGTGCCGGCCGGGTTGCGCCGGGTTCGGCCCTGGCCGGAGTGCGCCTCACTAGGCAGCGAAGAGGCTGTGTGCAGGAGTTCACCGGGTCCGCCAAGGCGGGTGGAGCCGGACCCCGCCGGCTTGGCGAGATGGTGGAGGCGATCCTGCTGGGTGTTGGCGGTGTGGAGGAGCTCGTGCATCCACCCAATGCGTTCCCTGAGCTCCTCGCCCGTGAGTTGGTCGAGGCCGACCGCGGCTGCCTCCACAGCGCGCATGTTCTTGACTGGGGTCTCGTAGATGGTCCAGCCGGTGCCGAAGGCCCGGCCGATCGCTCCTCCCCAGGCGCGAGTATCAGCGGCCCGGCTTGGCTCGGCCGCGGTGCCGCGTCAATCCGTGGGCGGCGTCGTGCTCCATCTGAGCAGCTTCCAGGCGGCGCCTGGTGGCGGCCAGGATCTCGGACAGGTCCAGCATTTGCTGGCGCCTGTCCTCGAGCTGGGTTCGGGCTTCAGCAACGTTGGTGGCATCGACGTCGGTGCCGATGGGGATGCGGAGCCTCTGCATTGCGGCGCGCAGTGGGTCGGTCGGCTCCGTCCGAGCCGTAGCGGCCGCGGCTTCGGCAGCTCTTCTCGCCTTGCTCGACGAGGAAGAGGCGCCATCGCCGGTGATGAATACCTCTACGTGGGCGTCCATGGCCTCGGCAGTGAATCCGCCGCTGAGAGAAAGCGGGGAGTCGGAGTAGCTGAGCACCCCGCTGGGGTACTCGTCGGCCGCAAGCGCGTCGGAGATGCGCAGCACGGTGAAAGAAGCGGCAAGCGCGCCGATGACGTCGTCCGCCAGAGTGACGGACTCGTCGGAGTAGGAGAGGGGCCCCGTCCGAAGCATGCTTTTGGCCAGTTCCTCGAACTACCCCATGGTGGGCGCCAACTGTTGTGGTGCGCGCATGGCAGATGCCAAGGGATGGCTAAAGAGAGGAGCAGGCTCGAGGGCGCTGGTGGGCTTCGGAGGCGAGGTTGATATGCGCGGGCGTGGGACGCCGGACATACCCAGGTTCGGGGCTCTCCGGAGAGATAACACCCCTAGTCCTGCCGATTTTTGTTGGATGGTTGATAGTACAATATCGCTCCTGGAGCTATTTGGAGGAGGAAGGAGGCTGGCCAAGGCTCCGGCTGCTCCTTCTCCTTGGTGTCTCTATGTGGTGGCTAGTCCTATCTTGCTTGCTCTATCTCGTGTGGCTTTGCATGCCGTGTGCGTCGTATGTCTCTGTTGAATATCTTGTGTCCTCTCTTCGTTGGCGTGGACTCCTGGGGGGTTTTACAGACCAACCCACCCAGGGTTACAATGGTAATATGCCGAGTCGGTGGGTCTGTATAGTCGATGTCCGGGGTGCGGGGCTGGGTCCCGCTTGGGGGTTTGTGGTTCGCCGGGCTCCCCTAGGTACGGGCCCCACGTGCCTAGGGGGACTGTGCGCCGTCTTGTCGATCGTCATGGCGTGGCCGGGTAGAGTCGCGCACAGTGTTCTCCTCAGGCCTCCGCTTGCTGCCGTCAGCGGCAAGGGCAGGAACACTGTTGCCGTGCCAGCCCTGGTCAGCGGGTAGGTAAGGGGCACTATTGCCATGCTTTGGCTGACCACGGGCATGGGCGGGGGCACTGTAGTCTTGGTCATCAGTGACTGAGGTCTCGTCCCACCGTACGGCCTGGATGGGATGGGACCTGACCCGTGGCTGGGTTGCCGCGATCGCCACGGGTAGGTTGGCTTACTGGGAAGCCAAGGCTGCGCCGGGTTCAGTTGCCTTGCACTAGCCGCTGCGGTCGGGTTGACGTGCCTTGCCGAGTCGAGGGTCTTGGCCGGGTCGCGTGCCTTGCCGGGTCGAGCGACCCGGTCTGGCGCACGCCAGTTTGCGAGGCAATGTGGGCCCGCTATTTTTGAAATAGATCCGGGTTTCGTTGCCTGCCCGGGGTTCATCCCCCCGACAAACGGTAATATCACTGACACAAAGCTCGACTTGTTGCAAAAGGTTTTTGACAAGTTCAAGGGGTTGACTATGATGAGACTTTCTCACCCGTAGTGATGCTTATGTCTGTCCGAATCATGTTAGCAATTGTTGCATTTTATGATTATGAAATCTAGCAAATGGACGTCAAAACTGCATTCCTTTACGTGTTTCTTAAGGAAGAGTTGTATATGATGTAACCGGAAGGTTTTGTCGATCCTAAAGGTGTGTGCAAGCTCCAACTATCCATCTATGGACTGGTGCAAGCATCTCGGAGTTAGAATATACGCTTTGATGATGTGATCAAAGCATATGGTTTTATACAGACTTATGGTGAAGCTTGTATTTAGAAGAAAGTGAGTGGGAGCTCTGTAGAATTTCTGATATTATATGAGGATGACATATTGTTGATTGGAAATGATATCAAATTTTTGGATAGCATAAAAGGATACTTGAATAAGAATTTTTCAATGAAAGACCTCGGTGAAGCTGCTTATATATTGGGCATCAAGATCTGTAGGGATAGATCGAGACTTTTAGTAGGACTTTCACAAGGCACAAACCTTGACAAAGTTCTGAAGATGTTCAAAATGGACCAGTCAAAGAAAGGGTTCTTGCCTGTGTTGCAAGGTGTGAAATTGAGTGAGAATGAAAGTCATTCCCTATGCCTCAACCATAGGTTCTGTCATGTATGCTATGGTGTGTACCAGACCTGATGTGTGCCTTGCCATAAGTTTGGCAGGGAGGTACCAAAGTAATCCAAGAGTGGATTACTTACAGCAGTCAAGAATATCCTGAAGTACCTGAAAAGGACCAAGGATATGTTTCTTGTTTATGGAGGTTACTAAGAGCTCGTCGTAAAGGGTTACATTGAAGATAGCTTCGACACAAATCTGGATGACTCTAAGTCACAACCCGGATACATATTTATATTGAATGGTGAAGCTGTTAATTGGTGCAGTTCCAAGCAAAGCGTCGTGGTGGGATCTATGTGTGAAGCGAAGTACATAGCTGCTTCGGAAGCAATGCATGAAGGAGTCTGGATGAAGGAGTTCATATCCGATCTAGGTGTAATACCCAATGCATTGGGTCCAATGAAAATCTTTGGTGACAACATTGGAGCAATTGCTTTAGCGAAGGAATCCAGGTTTCACAAGAGAACCAAGCACATCAAGAGACGCTTCAACTCCATTCGTGAATAGGTCAAGGATGGAGACATAGAAATTTGCAAAATACATACGGATCTGAATGTGGCAGACCTGTTGACTAAACCTCTTCCACGACTAAAACATGATCAGCACCAAGACTCCATGGGTGTTAGATTCATTACTATGTAATCTAGATTATTGACTCTAGTGCAAGTGGGAGACTGATGGAAATATGCCCTAGAGGCAATATAAAGTTGTTATTATTATATTTCCTTATTCATGATAAATGTTTATTATTCATGCTATAATTGTATTGACTGGAAACTTAGATACATGTGTGGATTCATAAACAAATACCATGTCCCTAGTGAGCCTCTACTAGACTAGCTCGTTGATCAAAGATGGTTAAGGTTTTCTAACCATAGACATGAGTTATCATTTGATAGCGGGATCATATCATTAGGATAATGGTGTGATGGACAAGACCCATCCGTTAGCTTAGCATATGATCATTCAGTTTATTGCTACTGCTTTCTTAATGTCAAATACATATTCCTTCGACCATGAGATCATGAAACTCCCGATACCAGAGGAATACCTTGTGCGCTATCAAATGTCACAACGTAACTGGGTGATCATAGAGATGCTCTACAGGTATCCCCGAAGGTGTCTGTTGAGTTGGCATGGATCGAGATTGGGATTTGTCACTCCGTGTATCGGAGAGGTATCTCTGGGCCCTCTCGGTAATACACATCACAACAAGCTTGCAAGGAAAGTGACTAAGGAGTTAGTTACGAGATGATATATTACGGAACAAGTAAACAGACCTGCCGGTAACGAGATTGAACTAGGTATGTAGATACCGACGATCGAATCTCGGGCAAGTAACATACCGACAGACAAAAGGAACTACGTATGTTGTCATAAAGGTTCGACCGATAAAGATCTTCGTAGAATATGTAGGAACCAATATGGGCATCCAGGTCCCCCTATTAGTTATTGATCGGAGAGGCGTCTCGGTAATGTCTACATCATTCTCGGGCCCGTAGGGTCCGCACGCTTAATGTTCGTTGATGATATAGTATTATATGAGTTTTGTGAGTTGATGACCAAATGTTGTTTGGAGTCCCGGATGAGATCACGGACATGACGAGGAGATCCGGAATGGTCCGGAGGTATTGATATATAGGACAATGCCATTGATACGTCTCCGTCGTATCTACTTCTCCTAACGCTTTCCCTCTTGTTTTGTACTCTAATTTGCATGATTTGAATGAAACTAACCCGGACTGATGCTATTTTCAGCAGAATTACTATGGTGTTGTTTTTCTGCAGAAATAAAAGTTCTCGGATTAGAATGAAACTTTTTGGAGAATTATTTCAAAATATATAAAAATACTGGAGCCAAGAACCACCGGAGGGGGGCCTATGTGAGCACAACCCACCAGGGCGCCCCCCCCCCTCCTGGCATGCCTAGGTGGGTTGTCCCCACCTAGTGGACCCACAGACTGATAACCCACAAGTATAGGTGAACGTTTGTAGCCTTTTTTGATAAATAAGAGTGTCGAACCGAACGAGGAGCTAAAGGTAGAGCAAATATTTCCTCAAGTTCTATCGACCACTGATACAACTCTACGCACACTTGATGTCTGCTTTACCTAAAACAAGTATGAAACTATTTTGCAAGAATAAAACTACGAGTACTTTGCGAGAATAAAACTACGAATAAATTGCAATGTAATAAAAGTGGATAGATTTTGTCAACAGGAAAGTCATTTGTCCCTAAGCAATCGATAACAAGTATCGGTAATCATTCTTGCAATTTTACATGAGGAAGAGGCATGAGCTAACATACTTTCTCTACTTGGATCATATGCACTTATGATTGGACCCCTAGCAATCATCCGCAACTACTAAAGATCATTAAGGTCGTGAAACCAAACCATAGCATTAAGTATCAAGTCCTCTTTACACTGCAAAAAAAGACACATCCGTGACATTTTGGGCCGAACGAATTTTTTTCTGTCATACTTATGACACTTCTATAACGATAATTGTGACAAAACCCGGTATCATCATAGATGTGGTGGGCTACTACTTCTATGACAAAAAATCATGACAGAAAATGGGCTTTTCGTCCTGGGCGGGTAGGAGACGCAGCTGCATGACATTCTTTGGGCCGTCCATGATGGAAAAAACCGTGGTAGAAGCGAGGGCGAGGAAAATTTCAGGGAGTTCCCGGTTACAGTGGGTGGTCGGGGGCAGAGCGATGCGCGTTTCTCCCGTACACGTACGTGCGTGTGTGCGAGGCATTGGTTCTAACTGAACCTGAGCGAGGCGTTGGGCTCTAACTGAACCCGAGCAATTCCACTGCAGGCTACGCATTATTGAACCCGAGCGATCAATCAATGGCTGTTAACTGAACCTGTTGGGGATATAACTACTGAGTATAAACCGCCCAGGAGGGGTCGGGTTATGCTCATCCATATTGAAGCCCATGAAGACAAGGAATATGGCGCTTTACTATTGAAGCTTAGAGGCCTAGGGCCCAAGGGCGGATTAGGGCCCATAGTCATAAACCGCCATGAGATGTGTAACTTGTGTTGTAAGTTAGGGAAAGGTAGAAACCGAGCCGGACACGTGTATGAGCCGGCCTCGGTGTTTTGTAAACCGCCGGGTGTCAACCTGTGTATATAAAGGGATGACCCGGCGGCGGTTCAGGGACAAGAAACAACAACTCGAGAGATAGGTAAAGCGGATTCGCTCCCTGCTCATGGAGACCCCAACAATTCCCCCACAACTGGATATTAGGCTTTTACCTTCACCGCAAGGGGCCGAACCAGTATAAACTCCCCCTGTCCTTTGTCCGATTTAACCCCTTTAAGATAATCTCATTGCGATGGATCCACGACTAAGTCCTCTCACTAGGACATCTGACGTGTTAATTCCACGACAGTTGGCGCCCACCATGGGGCTATCGCATGATGGTTTCGAGTTCTTGAAGGGCAACTTTGAAGGACTCAAGGGATACATGGTTGGCCGGATGACCAAGAGTCATCGTGGCAAGCTCTACATCGATGACGAAGGCTGGGGCCCCGAGGCCGGCTCAATCGAGTATGGGTACCGGGTCCCCTTTGGCGGAATTCACGTCTTCATTGGCAAGATCGGCGAACCGGGCCTTGAGCCGGACATCTACACCGACCTTGTGGAGACGGCTCAGCGTGCGAGACCTGCCCGGGTTCAGCCTGCCATGAAGCATGCATTCGTTGGATTCACCCATGGTGTGGAACCTGAACCAGTGTCCGATGGTGAGACGGCCATTTACTCAGATGGCGATTCATCCACCGGCGAGACCGAGTCACTGTACCAGCTGCAAGATGGCCAGTTCGGGGGCTGTTCCGATGGC
Organism: Triticum aestivum; assembly: GCF_018294505.1. Lineage (NCBI taxonomy): Eukaryota > Viridiplantae > Streptophyta > Magnoliopsida > Poales > Poaceae > Triticum > Triticum aestivum. The sequence goes on along the minus strand of NC_057807.1, from coordinate 326,586,157 downwards.
GACAATATTCCGGACCCCCCCCCCCTTAACCGCCAAACCGGGTTGCAATTTTCATGGCCGGTACACAGCCCACATTGAAATCTTCAACTGCGGCAACAATGACTTTCGGACCAACAGTAGGGGCAGGAGGTCCCGTGCGCCGACCGGCCCAAGTTCTGTCCGGTTTATTGGACGCCTGGACGACGCTATTGACCACAACAGTTACCCCGGAGACTCAAGATCGGCATAATGCGGAGGTCACAAAGCTGCGGGATCAGATAACTCAAGCCAAGGAGGACTTGGCGGCTAAGGAGGCCAGGATGGCTGATGAGCGGGCCGCTTTAGATGCCCAGTCGCAGCGGATTCAAGCAGAGAACTACCGTCTCCTGCTGGGTCAGAATGCTTCGAATGAGGTGTTGAGGAGGAGGCACCGGTCTCATCTGCGACCAGTTTATGAAGGAGTGAATCTCTTCAACATGCCAGGAGCTAGACCCAGTGATCCGGCAGCAGTGAACCAGACTGAGGCACCTGGGACAGGAGCACCGGGTCAGCCATGGGTGACGGACCCGCCTCGACGAACAGATAACCCGCCGCAATACATGCCGACACCATCGGGTCACTTCCCTAGCCCTTTGGATAACATGATTGTTGTGGCGTCTTGACTGGCAGCTATTCCGATGGAGGGCAAGTCACTGGCGGTGGTTGAAACGCGATGGGCCAGGGATCTTCTTCAAACCGCTATGGTGCAGCAGCAGGCTTATTCATATAGCTGAGATAGAATACATTCAACCCCTCATCCGAGCAAGAGTTACAGCATGCACATTGATGAACTAGCTGTGTCAAGCAGTGCGCGGAACCGTGACGCCCCTCGAGGGCCTAATCTGGTGCGCGGTGGTATGAATGCTCAGGATGTGGTGAACAATGGTAGAGCGCGTCGGGAGGCAGAGTTAGCAGCGCAGTTGGCAGCACAGTACACGAATCATCAAACTCGCTCCGGTTCAACCGACAGCGTCAGTCAAACAAGGACTGGCTTTCAGCTCTTGGGGGTGCCGTGTCTCACCCCAGCTCTACATAATATGCGGTTACCCAAGGATTTCAAGGGCCCGCGTAAGGTGCCTAATTACACCGCCGATTTACCCCCCGAGTCATGGGTTGAGAGTTATGAGATGGCGATGGAGATGCTGGATGTGGATGAAGTGGCGTGTGCAAAGTACTTCACCATGATGTTGGATGGAACGGCTCGCACTTGGTTAAAAAGTCTGCCTATTAATTCAATCGGTTCATGGGACGAGTTGAAGGCCCGGTTTATAGCAAACTTCAAAGACACGTGCAAGCAACCCATGTCAATCATGGATCTGGCTGCCTGTGTCCAAGGAGAAGGCGAATCAACGACTCATTGGGTGCGCCAGGTTTCGGAAATTCTGCATTCATCGGACCGCATCAATGCTCATTCGGCAATTATAATATTGGAGGGCAATTGCCGGTTTAAGCCGTTGAAGTTGAAGTTGGGACGGCTCAAGCGTCACTGCAATGACATGGGAACACTTATGGCAGCTTTGGTTAAGTATGCCGATTCTGATAATTCCAAGGATCCTGAGTCTGACGACGAGGAGCTGGAGAAGGGAAAGAAGAATGTCGGCACAAAAGGGCAGCAGAACAACCAGGCGAGCCACGGGAATAACGATAAGTGCAAGGCGGACAATAACTCTGGCTTTGTGGCTAACACCAATGTACAGGGTAATAATCAGCGATGTAAGGGTAAACCTCCCCCACGGGGCAGAGGATCAGGTATGAATCTGGAGCGTCTGCTGAACCAGCCCTATCCAAAGCACGGGACGCAAGATAAACTGGCTATGCACCTATGGAAGAATTGCTTCATTATGCGAGAGTTCAAAAATTCAGATCTCTTCCGGTATGATCATGGACCGTCCTCGGTTCAGGACCCAGGTTTCACGGACCGAGTTATGGTGGAGGTAATTCCGGTTCAGGTTTTCAGGGTAACCAAGGGGGACAGGGCAATCAAGGCAATCAGGGCAACCAAGGTAGTTATAATCAACAGGGGAATCAACAATAGCAGTAGTCGGGTTATCAGAGCAACCCAAAGCAGTTAAATGGTGGGCAGTATCATGTCTTCACCACTAGTCTATGCAAGCGTGATCAGAAGCTTCATAAGAGGGCGGTGAATTCCGTTGAACCGGCAGTGCCCCGTTATTTGCGTTGGTCCGAACAGCCTATTGTGTGGAGTCGAGAAGATCATCTGCCATGGGTTGATAATCCAGGTCATCTGGCATTGGTGGTCGCTCCGCAAGTTGGAGGTTATAAGTTCACCAAGGTACTCATGGATGGAGGGAGCAGTATCAACATCCTGTATTATGAAACTTTCCAGCATATGGGGTTAACGGATAAGAATCTTAAACCGTCGAATACTGATTTTCACGGTGTGGTGCCTCGTAAATCGGCCTATCCGGTTGAAAAGATAGCTCTGGAAGTGGTTTTTGGAGATGATCATGATTCAAGATCAGAAACATTTACCTTTGAAGTGGTGAAAATTAGGAGTCCGTACCATGCCCTGTTTGGGCGGCCGGTTTATGCTAAGTTCATGCAAGGCCATGTTATGTTTATCTGCAGCTCAAGATGCCGGGTCATAAGGGGACCATCACGGTTCATGGCAGCTGCAAGATTGCTTTGGAGTGCGAGGAAGGTGATGCGGCTTATGCTGAGTCGGTTTGTGCAACAGAGGAGTTAAAATTCTATAAAGACAATGTTGATCCGGCGGATATGACCTCTCTGAAAAAGCCCACTACGGAGCATGATCCGGCTTTGAAGTTTAAATCGGCTGATGAGACTAAGTTGGTTGATTTTGTTCCTGGCGATTCATCCAAGCAGTTTAGCATCAGCGTTAACTTGGATCCAAAATAGGAAAGCGCGCTCATCGAGTTCATCCGTGAGAACCGGGACATCTTTGCATGGAAACCTTCTGACATGCCAGGTGTACCGATGGAACTCGCTGAGCACACTCTTAATATTGATCCCAAGTTTAAACCGGTCAAGCAGTTTCTTCGCCACTTTAATGAAGAAAGACACAAGGCCATTGGTGAGGAGGTAGCACGGCTTTTAGCAGTAGGGTTTTTTGTGGAGGTCTTTCACCCTGAGTGGTTGGCTAACCCGGTGCTAGTACTCAAGAAGAATGTCATGTGTGTGGACTACACAGATTTGAACAAGGCTTTCCCAGCTAATCCCTTTGCCCTCCGTATTGATCAGATTATTGATGCTACGGCGGGTTGTGAGCGGTTGAGCTTTCTGGATGCTTATTCAGGTTATCATCAGATCAAAATGGCAGTTAAGGACCAGGAGAAGACGGCTTTTATAACTCCCTTTGGAGCCTTCTGCTATGTGTCTATGCCTTTTGGGCTCAAGAGTGCCCAGGCGACTTATCAGCGGTGTGTGCAGAATTTCCTTCATAATCAGATTGGGCGCAATGTTCATGCTTATGTGGATGATATCATGGTGAAGTCCAAGAAAGCAGAAACACTTATAGCTGACTTGCAGGAAACCTTTGATAATCCGAGGGTTTATAAAATGATGCTTAATCCGGCCAAGTGTGTTTTTGGTGTGCCAGCTGGCAAGCTCTTGGGTTTTCTAGTGTCTAACAGGGGCATTGAAGCTATTCCGGAGAAGATCAAGGCTATTACGTCCCTGGCTAAACCGGCGTGTATCAATGACGTTCAACGGCTGGCGGGTCGCATTGCAGCACTAAGACGGTTTATCAGCCAGCTGGGGGAGAAGGCGATTCTGCTTTATCAGATGATGAAAAAGACAGACAACTTTGTCTGGAGTGATGCTGCTGATGCGGAGTTTGAGGATTTGAAGAGGCAGTTAGCCGAACCGCCCGTTCTTGCTGCCCCCATCGATAAGGAACCATTTTTTTTGACCTGGTACTGTAGGGTAAAGCACCCCACAGCTCTTTCAAATTTTATTAACTATACAAAGATACAAGTTATGTACATCAAAAGAAAAAGGGAAAGATCTAAGGCTACAAGAATACAATGCTCACCTCAAGGTGGCAAAAAAAGCAATCCATCTAAGAAGGTCATCCTTATACTTAGCTTTAATCCTATGGGCAAGCAAAGAAATGTCATGAATAAAACATGCTCTCCACCTTTTGAAGGAAGGTTTAATGTTCCTGAAGACTTTATCATTCCTCACAGTCCAGATATTCCAACAAGCAAGAAAGACCACTTCAGCAAAGAAAGGTTGTTGAAAGTCCCTTCTTGCAGCATAAGCAATGGCAGCCATGTTATCACCATGTGGCTAACACACTTGCAGATAATTCCAAACCCTGCAGCTGAAGTTACATGAGAAGAATAGGTGATCCCTGTCCTCTTTAGTCTGAGTGGGGCACAACACACAATGATTACAATCAGAGACATTCCAATGCCTTCTCTCCAGCATATCTTGTGTATTGAGCCGATCCATGATTAGCATCCAGGCAAAAAAATTGATTCTCATAGTACAACAGCTAGACCAGATCCATGACAGCAAAGGGTTGGGGCTAATATGCATATGCAGGAAGGAGTAGTATTTTTTAGCTGTATAAGGCTTGCCATCTTCTCTCCACATCCAAACATCAGACTTAGTAATGTCAAGAGAGAAATCAGACATTAGAAGCTGCAAAGACATCAACTCAGAATGGGCCCTTTCAGAAAGAGGAAGGTGAAATAGAGTAGTGATATCCTGAGTTGCAAAAACCTCCCTGACAGAAAGAAGCGGATCCTTAACATAAGAGAACAATCTCTGAAACACCTGATCCAAAGGACCAGCAGAAGGGTTGAGGTTCCAATCATCACCCCAAAACAGAGCAGAATCCCCATTCAAGACCTGCACTTTTGAAACCATTCTGAACTTATCCATCAACTTGCATAAATCTCTCCACCAGAAGGAGCCACATAAGACAGTAGCATGAGGAACCCTGTCATGGTAATAAGTGTCCCAAACCAGGCTTACCCAAGGAATGTCAGCCTTATTGTAAAATTTGCTAACAAACTTCAACAGCAGAGCCTCATTATGTAATCTCAGGTTTAAGACCCCCAATCCCCCTTTGTTCTTTGGCCTGCACACCAAGTCCCAAGCTGCTAAGGAAGAAGCATGGTCAGAACCAAACTTTCTCCAAAGACATTGCCTTTGAATCCTCTCAAGCTGCTTGAGGATGCCAACTGGAATATCCAGACTGCAGAGGAAGAAGATTGGCACAGAAGACAAACCTGAGCTGAGGTACTGCAATCTTCCCCCTTGAGCAAGAAAACTAGAGCTGGCAGAGAGTTTCCTTTCCATAGAGTCGACCAAAGGCATCAAATCCATTATTTTTGGCTTCATAAGACCAACAGGGAGGCCAAGATAAGTAAAAGGCAGAGTACCCACAACACAACCAAACATTCCAGCAAGCCTAGTCATTTCCACAGAGTCAACATTAATGGACAACAATTAGGACTTATGATAGTTGACATGCAAACCAGTTGATTGAGAGAACAGAAGAAGCATACTTTTCAGAGACATCAACTGTTGTTCTTCAGCAGGCAAAATAATCAAAGTATCATCAGCATACTGAATTATTGGGAAATCTTTGTCATGGCAGGGTATTGGCAACTGAAGAAGACCCTTAACATGCATATCATTGACCACAGACTGTAGCAAATCAGCAGCAATTGCAAACAGGAGAGGTGAAACAGGGTCACCCTGCCTAACACCTTTTCTGCAACAGAATTGTTTACCTGGGACTCCATTCAAGAGCACAGAAGAAGTGCCAGTAGACAAAAATTGTTTAACCCAAGAGATCCACCTTTCATTAAACCCTTTGGCCCTGAGAATTTGGAAAATGGCATCATGCTCAATTGAATCAAATGCTTTCTCAAAATCTAACTTCAGAATAACAATGGGCCTCCTGGATTGGTGACACTGGTGGATATACTCAAGAGTCCACCCAACACAGTCCTGGATAGTTTTGGATTTAATGAAACCATATTGGTTTTTGTGGACACAATTCAAAATATCCCCCTGCAATCTATTAGCAGCCATTTTGGATAGGAATTTTACTCCCATGCCAGACAGAGACATAGGCCTGTAATCATTAACAGACTCAGGAGAATGCTTCTTAGGCACAAGAGTTATGTAAGAATAATTAATATTCTCAATACTGACAGAGCCCTCATGGAACCCCTGGCCAATTCATAGAACTCACAAACAATATGCCAGCATTTCTTGAAAAACAAGCCATTAAACCCATCAGGACCAGGAGCCTTATCAATTGGCATTTTCTTTATTGTTTTGTCCATTTCCTCCTTGGAAAAAGGCCTGGTTAAATCATCCAGACCCTCAACCCTTCTAATGATGGAAGAAAGGTCAAATCTCATGTTGATCCCTGCAGAGGTGCCCATTCTGCCTTTAAAAACTTCCCAAACAGCAATAGCCATAGACTCATGGTCAGAAACAACTGTCCCATCATCAAGCTTCAGACTAGCAATTGAGTTTTTCCTAAACCTCTCTGTGGCCATAGCATGGAAAAATTTAGTATTTTCCTCACCCACCTTGATAGATCTAATGGTGCATCTCTTCCTCCAATAAAGATATTGAAGATGCAGCAAATGTTCCACATGAAGTTTAACAATAGATCTGAAGTTGGACTCTTGTCTGAATAGAGGTCTAAGCTCTTCAAGAGAATCAAGAATGAGAACCACTCTATTGCACTTGGCAATCAGAATCTTTAGCTTAGACAGATTAGTTTGCCATTTCTTTAATGCCTGTCTCAGACATTTAAGCTTATCTGCAATAACAGCAGAAACACCTTGTTTCCAAGAGTTTGCCACACAATCCAAGAACCCCTCCATTTCCACCCAATAATTCTCAAAACGAAAAATATTTGATCTTGGGATGGATGTGTTAATATCAACCACACAAGGAACATGATCTGAGGCAGTTCTAGCAAGAGGCAGAACCTGAGACATTGGATAAACAGAGATCCAATTTGCAGAAGTAAAAAACCAATCTAGTTGCTCAAGTAAAGGATTATCTTGCATGTTGGACCAAGTGTAAGCTCTGCCTTTAATGGGAAGTTCAAGTAAACCCAGGTGTCCAATAATTTCATTAAAAATGAAGATATCATTAACATCTCCACCAGGCAGATTTCTATTATCCAGGGACCTAATAAAGTTAAAGTCCCCCAAGAAAAGCCAATTTTCACTATGAGGGATGTTCATGTTGTACAACCATGAGACAAATTCATCCCTAAGCTGCCCTTGACAGGGACCATAGACATTAACAAGAGTCCACTGCTCATTATTCTGGGTAGAGGTAAATTGCAAAACAATGCCATAAGGTTTAGTATCAATAAGCACCCCAGTGAGGACAGCAGAATTCCAAACAACCGAAAGACCACCATAGGCACCAACCGAAGGGCTATATACAAAAGAATCTAACCTCCGCGGACAGAAACTTTTGATTGAGTGAAAATCAAACGACTGCATCTTTGTTTCTTGCAAACAGACAACCGAGGCCATACTTTCATCAATTTTATTCCTAGCAGCACGTTGACGAGCAGGAGCATTAAGACCATGAACATTCCAGCAAAACACTTTCCCAGCTTCTATTAGAATGATGATCCATTAAAAACTAAGACTGAGAAGCGAAAAGTGCAACTACATAGTAGAGTACACAGGTACCAGTCCAGCAGACAGCAAAAGCAGAAGATCCAGTGCTTACAGTAGCGTTTATAGCTTACATGACAGGTACGAGAGCAAATAAAAATTCCCTAAGATAACTAGCAAATTTGAGGGCTTGCCACACCCAAGAGCTTAGAGTAGAACTAATCATCAGGCTGCTCTTGAACATCATCAGATTTGTCTGCCATAAGCAGAGCACCAGTGAGCTTCTCAGACGGAATCCCCATATCATCACCAATGATCTGGATGGTTCGAATGGGGGTGGGTGGCGGAATAGACACCAAGGAAGCCTCACCACGAACCAGAGAGGGAGACGGTGCAGGATCTACTGGAACTGAATCAACAGCGGGTTTGACATTCAGCAACGGCTTAGCTCTTGGCTTCTTCTTGCGTGGCTCAGGAAGGGGCAACTGATGCAGGACAAGCTTGAAACCATCCCTTTTAGCAGCACTCCTGGTACAACGTCGCAGGGAAGAATCAACCAATGGAGTAATTTTTCTTTTGACACTCTTCTTCCTGGCCCGTTGAGCAGAGAAAGCAAACTGATCATCCAAGGTAGAGGAACTGGGCAGTCGCACAGGCATATAGGACTGGCATGCAGCATTGCTATCAGGCAAAGATGACAATGGAAACAAAGCCCTGGCAACTGGTCGATGAGCTGAATCAATGAAGTAGCAGGCACAGACTCAGAATCCCCAATCACAACATCCCAAGACTGTGAAGGAATAAAAACCGGCAGAATCTGCGGCAGGCTGACCATACGAGGCACTTTTGTGGCAGTACTAAACTGGAGCATGGTGTCAAAAGCCCTTTTCCAAACCATTTCCGGGGGAAGAACAGGTCCATAAACCACTTGGGCCATACCAATGACAATTTCTGCATGCTGTATAACAGGCAGCTGGTAAGGGACAATGGCAAGGGCATTGTACACCTGGGGCAGATCTTCCTCCACTTGAGGCACAACCACATCAATCAAGTGACCATGCGGAGGATCAACAGGCTGAAAATCTTCAACAGCAACCTCCTGCTCAACAGAGTCTGAAGCTACATGCTCATCAATGACCATAGATTCCTGATCATGAACAGCAGGTCCATCCTCATGAACAACAGCAGGACCATCAGCTTGCCATCCCCAACCCACATCATGATTTTGCTGCTCAGCCATAGGCGGTGGAGGCAACGGAACATCATTCCAGCCCAGCGCTGGAAACGGCGACAGAGCAAAAAAGAGGGGGTCTTGAACAAACTCCCCAGGCAGAGGGTGAGCAATGCCATTGAGTGGCATGGGGTCTTCATCCTGAGGCATCTGCTCCGCAAAATTAGCTCCTAGAATATAACACGGAGCAGTCCACGAGACCTTAGCACCGCCCCACGCGGCATAATCCGAGAAGACCACATCACGAGGGACAAGAATATCCTCTGGAAAAGACGCAAAAACCACAGAGCGAACAAGGTACGGATCATCACTAATCTAGTGATGGAACTTTCCAAACGTGTTTACCGCATCACTAAATTTTCAGTGTTTCTAAGGTCAAGAGGGACCCCTAAAAACATTAATCAACCCTCCCTAAAGCCCTGAACTCCACGGAATCCTTCACCATGATCATGCTTCATGAAACGAACAAACCTATCATTACCAAGATCTTGCGGTGGCAGCCGAATCAAGGAAAATCGCTCACCCGCATCTCTAACCTCAAACAAACCGATCCCAGAGATCCATGGCTGAGCAGAATGGACATGAAACCCCAATTGATTAATAAGATTGACAACATCCTGACGAACCTGACCAATCTGACCAAGAGGCGGAGCTGGCATGACTTCAGCAATCATGAAGGACTCATGACGGCGAACAATCGGCGATGCAGGAGTGACAAAGGTCCGAGGAAGACGATGCTCACCACCATCAATGATGTGGTGCCCCACCGGGACATAGCGCTCTGGGTCTAGCTCGAAGACCGCCATGGGTGATGCACTAGTTGGTGGCGAAGAATGCAGAGGAAGCTTAGGCGGCGGCGGCGTTATCGGCGGTGATGAAGGCGGCGTGCAGGGTTTAGGCGATGAATACGGAGATGTGACTGGGGAGCAGGCTATTGGAGGAGTCAGAGCACGCCGTTCGGAGCAAGGACACAAGACCGAAAAAGAGGGACTCTTCCGTTTCCAAACCAACCCATTTTCAATAGCAATCCTCTCGCAATCCTTCCTGGAATGGCCCACAACCCCACAAGATACACAAGGAGCAAGACGAGGGCAACTCACAGACAAATGGCCCCTAATCGAGCAAATCTGACACGTCACAATTTGGTCCACCATGTCATCGACCATGGCATTAAAATTCTCATTAGCTTGCTGTGAAGAAGGAATACAAATACCAGAAAAAGAATCCTGCCGACCAAAACAAGGGGGCGGAAGGCGCGTTGGAGATGGGCCAGAGAAATCCCCAGATTGTGGGCTGTGTGCGTCTTCAAGGCCCATGGAAGGGGCGTCCGAAGAAGGCAGCGATGATGCAACCAGGCCCAAGCCAGACACCGGGGAGCCCGAAGCCTGAATGTTTGAAGCAGCGGAAATCCCGCCCAAAGATCTAGGGGAAATAACAGAAGGAGTTGATCGCTCCGGAATGGACGCCACCGTTCCGAACGTGATGGATGGAGAAGCCACCGTCCACTGAAGTTCCACCGGCGGCGGAGGATGAATGACAACACGTTCATGATCGGACAGAGGGTACCCAGCAATTGGAGCCACATCAATACACTCCTGGGAAGTAGGATAACGATAACCACGACAAGCTTCATAATTTTGAAACGTAGCAAATGAAAGCTTCTTCCTGACTGAATTACCCGAACGAATGGCAGACTTAGGAGGAGGTTTATGCATAGCAATCATACCAAGGGCAGCCCTACGCTTGGAGGGACTAACCAAAATCCATTCAGCATCACACTCCTTTTTCCAAATTTTAAACTCACGCCACCAATTAGGACCCCCTTTTCCCTAGAGATGAAAGTAACACTTGAACTGTGAGCACGAAAAGGATATGAGATTGACAATATGAAACCCCATAGACTGACGAGAAACCTTAAAAGAGAAGACCTTATTCCTTAGAACCTGAACAGAAAGATCAATCGCCGAACCCCCAATGGCAGCCTCTAGGGCCGCAGCCACAGAATCAATATCAAGCCGAAAAGCATGTCTACTAAATGAGACAACCAGAATGAAAGGACGAGAACCTTCCACAGGAAGAATGGAGAGACCAGAAGACCGAAAAACATCATCAGCAAACGCCAAACCTTTAGAGAAACCCACATCCAGAGTGGAGCCCCCATTGGATCCCATTGAGATGGGGATGAAGATGTAGAGAAGCCCACGCCGCGTATAATGATTGGAAGAAAACTTGGATCGACCGGAGAACCACAGAGATCCTAGGGGAAAACCCTAGAGTCGCCATAGGGAGGTGGAGTCGCCATCTTCATATTTTATTTGTGATATTTGGGAAGACTTGGGGTTTCGATAAGGAACCATTGCTGTTATATGTGGCTGCTAATGACTGGGCTGTCAGCGTGGCTATTGTGGTGGAGCGCAAGGAGGCTGGTAAGGAATATCCGGTTCAACGACCGGTTTATTATATCAGTGAGGTACTTATCGAGTCCAAACAGAGATATCCCCATTAGCAGAAGCTGGTGTATGGAGTGTTTATGGCAAGCTGGAAGCTTAAGCAATACTTTCAAGGCCATCCCATCACTGTGGTCAGTTCCGCTCCATTGGGAGACATCATTCAGAACAAGGAGGCAACTGGTCGGGTTACTAAGTGGGCTATTGAGCTTGGGCCTCACGGGTTAAAATATATGCCCCACACTGCTATCAAGTCCCAAGCACTCGTGGATTTCATCAATGACTGGACAAAGTTGCAGGCACCAGAGGATAAACTGGATAACACATACTGGACTATTCATTTCAATGGATCCAGACAATTGGAGGGCTCGGGGGCTGGAGTGGTTCTTACTTCCCTCGAGGTGACAAATTTTGTTATGTTCTCCACTTAATGTTTCCTTGTACTAACAATGCAGCTGAGTATGAGGCTTTTCTCCATGGTCTTCGGATGGCTAAGGAGATGAACCTAATCCGGGTATGTTGCTTTGGCGACTCTGACTTAGTGGCTCAGCAAGTATCTGGTAGGTGGGACTCCAAGGATCCACTTATGGCGGCTTATCAGCGTGAGGTGGATATCATTGCTGGTCACTTCAAGGGTTACCAGGTCGAGCACATTGATCGGCGCAAGAATGAAGCAGCGGACTCTCTAAGCCGGCTCGGATCCCAGCGTAAACTGGTGCCGCCTAATGTTTTTCTTGATGTTCTGCATAATCTGTCGGTCAAGATACCAACAGAGGAGGAGCTGGCTATTCCGGACCCAGAAGCTCAATTGGTGGCGGTTCTTCATGCTATCCTGGACCGGACAGTACCATACCTGGCGTATATGACCCGGGGCGAGTTACCAGAGGACGAAGTTTTGGCCAGGCAGATAATCCGGCGGTCTAAGTCCATGACTATTGTCAATGACGAGTTACATCATTGCAGTGTCTTAGGGGCGTTCTAGCGTTGTGTTTCTCCTGAAGAAGGCTGTGAGATCTTGCGTGAAATCCATGAAGGAGATTGTGGTCATCATGCCGGTTCAAATCCTTGGTGGCTAAGGCTTTCCGGCACGGTTTTTACTGGTTAACAGCTCATGCTGATGCGGAGGATCTGGTCCGAAAGTGTGATGGCTGTCAGAAGTTTTCATGCCGAGCTCATGTTCTGGCTCAGGAATTGAGGATGATTCCAATCACCTAGCTATTTGCAACTTGGGGGTTGGATATGGTTGGGCCTTTTAAGAGGTCCAAGGATAAGAAGACCCACCTTCTGGTGGCAGTTGACAAATTCACCAAGTGGGTAGAGGCAGAGCCAGTGAGCAAGTGCGATGCAGCCACGGCGGTTCAATTCATAAAAAAGGTGATCTTCCGCTTTGGCTTTCCACACAACATTATAACAGATAATGGCACGAATCTCTCCAAGGGTGCTATGGAAGAGTTCTGTCAACGTGAGCACATCCGGCTTGATGTGTCATTAGTGCTCACCCACAATCCAATGGTCAAGTTGAGAGAGCCAATCAAGAAATCTTAAAGGGTATCAAGCCCCGGCTTATGGTCCCTTTACAGAGGACGCCGGGTTGTTGGGTGGAAGAGTTGCCTTCCGTTTTATGGAGCATTAACACCACCCCAATAGATCTACGGGTTACATACCCTTCTTCATGGTTTATGGAGCAGAAGCAGTTCTCCCAAGTGATATTTGCCATGACTCTCCTTGAGTGGCAGCTTATGTCGAAGCGGACAACGAAATAGCACGCCAGGATGCATTGGACCGGTTAGATGAACAATGGGATATTGCGGCAACTCACTCGGTGATTTATCAGCAAGACCTGCGGCGTTATCACAACCGCCGAGTTAAAACAAGGACTTTTCAAGAAGGCGACTTGGTGCTCCGGCTCATCCAAGATCATACTGACATGCACAAGTTGTCTCCACCTTGGGAAGGGCCCTTTGTGGTCAGCAAGAATCTGAACAACGGGTCATACTACCTCATCGATGTTCGAGAGCACAAAGACTCACGCAAGTCAGAGGAGGAGACTCGCCGGCCATGGAATATAGCTCATCTTCGGCCTTACTACACCTGAGCCACAGGCTCCTACTATGTATATATTTTTGACAATGTACATATTATGATCAATAAATAAATCGGCATCCTTGCTAAAGTGGGGCCTCTGCCATTTCTTCTTATATGTCTTCTTGGTTACATGGGGGCTTATGCTTACAAAGCGGAGTTCTAATTACCCATTAAACCGGCTTCTGAAGCCATATAAAAAGCTTGGGAGCTTCACACCCAAGGGACCAAAGAGAGTCTGTTGCCACGCACAGCTCAAACATAGGTACCCATTGAGCACAGCTCACAATGTTACTTGGGGGCTCTTTGTGCATAGCAACAAAGAGTTTGAAAGGACCCTTGTAATAGGCTATCAAGCCAGGCTTGGAAGCCAGGTGTATTCACCTAAAACCCCGGGTTAACCTGCCTTCATCAAGTAAGCCACTCCATCCAGGTAATCCTGGTATGACCCGTCGAACGTTTGACAAGTCAATCTTATACAGACCCTGAACTTGTCAAAGTTAAAACTACGATTGGTTAATGTGAGGTCCATCTTAAAAGGCTTTGTAAAATGGTTTAACTCGGCAGCCTGGCAGTCCATGAAAAGCTTCGAATTTGGGCCTGGCAGCCCCTGAAAAGCCTCGACTACAAGTTTTCATTTTGCTTTTGTTCTTTCCAAGTTTTTCTCCTTTGATAAGGCTTTAAGATAAACCGATGTCTATTGACCCGGCCTGGCTATAAGTCATCAATGTAACCCGGTGTTCATTAATCCGGCGTGGCTTTCAACTATCAATTGTTAGTACATAACCACTCTTAAACCGGTGCTTATTAACCCGGTCTGGCATTGACTATAAGTCGCCAGGATGATCATCCGGTTTTTATCATAACCCGGCATGGCTTATTATAAAACCAGCGTGGCATGGTGAGAGTTATCAATACTCCAGATTTGGGTTATCACCCTTACTACAAATAGTTGGTAAACCAACGATGTGATTCAACATCACATGTATGATATATTTCATATTTCATTATTTTACAACCTTGGTTATAAATTCTGGTTTTATATTGGGTATCATAACCCATCCGGTGGTAAACCGCCAGGGCAATTTTAAGTTTGTCACATGCAGAAAATAGGATTGCATAAGACTATTAAAAGATCATAAGCAGACATTGCATATCATGACAACTTAGCAGTCTAAGGAAAGTGGCTATGCACGATGGCATAGCAGATCAAGTGTTTCAAGCTATGCATGACGGCATAGCAGACCAAGTATTTTCAGCTAGCCTATTACAAGGCATTTTAATGGCCCCAAAAGGATAATTATTTCTCGTACAGAGGATGGTGCACAAATGATAAACCGGCTTCCGGATTACGATTCTTCTTCAGCTTGATGAGAAGGTTGCGGATCATCCTGCGCCGGTTCAACCTCTGCCTCCCCACCCACTGGCTGGAAGTCAATGGTTGCCCAGTCCATTCCAAACAAAGCTTGGAAGACAGCTTCATCACTTATAAGATCTGATGGTTCAGCGTCAGGGGCATAAGTATGCTTACGGATTGGCGGGATAAGATTTTGGGCTTCATAAACCGACGCATCGATCCGTCTATTGTCTGCATCATAGATGGACCGATGGAAAGACAAATCAGTCTCTTCGGCCAGTCTACTTGCAAGATGACGCATCTCCTTTGTCAAGGCTTTAAGAGCATCCTCGTCAAATTCTGACCCATCTTCTTTTTGACTCGGATAACCATTTCCAATATCCTCCGGATCAAGATCAGCTATCCAAGCCTTAGCCCGAGTCAGTACAGATAAAGCGCCAGCCCTTGCAGCAGATCTCTTCACTTCTTCTAGCTAGGCAGGTGTCATGGAGAGCTTGGCCAATGTATCCTTGATTAAAGTTGGCGGAAATTTATTGTATGAAGCAGTGTAGATAATTCGTTGAGCACCGGTATATAACTGCTCAATTAAAGTATAAGCAGCCTTCAGCTTCTTGCGCGTATCTGAGCCAAGATGGGCGACGCGACTACCTGCAATGGTTACAATATTTTTGATTAAACCGGTAGTTCCAAGGACGATTAAGTACCGATCAGTACTAGGATACTTACCAAAGATGGCAGAAGTCATAGCATTGATTTGCCGCTTTAAACCATTCAGCTCTTCTGCCACCGGTTTAAGGACCGCTTCAGCATCCTCCGCCCGCTTCAGCAAATTGGCTTTTTCAGCCTCCCAATCTGCTCGCTCGCCCTTGAAGCCATCCTTCAATTGCTCCATGGCGGTTAAAGCGCCCTTTAATTCATCTTTGGCCTTTGAAGTTTCGGCTTGTTGAGACTTGATGTTCTCCTGGAGATCGGCGATTTGGGAATCTTTGTTGGTCAAGTCAGCCTACAAAAGATGGATAACAAGTTGGTAATGCTTTCTTCAAAGTCCCAAGCACATAACAAGTTATGCACTTGGCACTTGGGGGCTAATGCGGATTGAACTTTACTCAAATGTTATTTTAAGTCCCAAGCATACAACAAGTTATATATACTTGGCACTTGGTGGCTAATGCATATCGGATCAATTCAAGGTTATCAAATTTTACTACATGAACCAGATCATGTTAAACCGGACTATCCTAAAGGTATAAACCGGTCTATAGGGGCTACACAAGCAAAATACAATCTTTTCCTATTACAACTCTTGGTTCACATTCATATTGATGAACCGGCCCTTGGGGGCTACTAGAGTTGATAATCGAAGCAGGATATAAGGAAAAAGAAATTTATTCAAAGGAAGAAGTATTTACCTCATATCGTTCTTTCATTAGGTTTACTAAACTGGCTTCATAATCACGGCTGGTGTATAGACGGTTTAGGTATCCAGAATGGATGTCCTGAGCAGAGAGATGGGCATAGCTTGACAGATCAGTTTTCCATTTACCCTTGTCCATAGTAGAGAATTCTTCTTTTGCACTGTGCTTTGATAAAGCGACAGGATTGCTAGGAGCAGTATGGCCAAAGCCAGTAATCACAACATCATCTGTTGTGCCTTCAGCAGTCTTATCTGGGCTTGGCGGTTTGTCAGATGCTTTTGCTGGGCTTGGTGGATCGGCAGCTGGGCTTGGCGGATCAACATGTTGGCTTGTTGGATTCATTTCTGGCGGATCAACAAAAATATCCTGACCCTGAGGTACCGGGTCATCCAGAGCAGTATCAGCATTTTGATCGAGAGCCTCTGAGGTCCTCTCTAGTTCAGTGTCCGGATTATCATCCTCTGGTGTAGTCAGCTTGGCTTTCTTGCTAAGTCTGGCTTTGGCACTAAAAAGAACAAATACAGAGGTTGGTACAATAAACCGGTGCAAGGGAGCAAAACTGAGTCTACTATGCTTACCCAGGGACGGTCTTGAGAGGAGGCATCTGTGTAGTCGATGAATCGCCGGAGGAGGAATTGGAAGTTCCCTGGAAATTCGAGTCAGATGGATTAAGAGGATATCGGAAGTAACCCGCCTTGGGATAAAGTTTATTAGAAGTACAAGAGACCTCTTGACGACGCTTGCGAACCGGGGAATAAGGTAAACCGGAAGAGGTAACCACTTGACCACTGTGCCGGGTTGTGCGGCGAGCTTCTTGCTGCTATGTCTTCAAAGAAAAGTGCGGATCCAAATGAGCAAGAGGGTGTGAACATTTTACTTTCCGGACTGCTCGACAAAGTTTTGGTACTGGCACATGATTTGAATCAGAGGATAGAACAATTACCTTTGCTTCACCAGCGTGGCTAGCTTCCGCATCATCCTGATAATAATCATTGTCAATGAGATGTATGAAAAAAGAACCAAGAGAATCTAATTCTACCTCTGAGTCTGGGTCATCAAGCTCTTCATCATTGGCCACATCAGAGCGTTCGGCGGTTTTCTTCCTCGCTGGCTTTTTATAGCCTTAGTCTTGCTGCGGGCTGCTCTTGCCGGTTTATCCTGGGGCTTGGCCGGTTTATCTTGAAATTTCTTCTTCCAGAAAGGATCATCACCCTGCACAGATGGACAACAAATTATAAAGGAATATTTAAGAAAGGACGGATTAAAGGTAAAAATGAGGCAATTCTTACAACTGGAGGTTTATTAGAAGTGCAGAAGGGACTAAGCCCTACTTGACTGCAGACAGCTTCCGGTTCATTCAGTATTTTCTTAACAGCTTTAGTAACTTCATCCTCTGTTAGCTGAATATCAATATGACGTTGAGGATCTTTTAAGTCCCTCGTGTACTCACACATTAAACCGGGGCACCGGCTTAAAGGCAGAACGCTACAAGATATCCAGCAGCGGACAAAGTCAACACCTGTTAAACCATTTGCCATAAAGGATCTGAGTTTGGAGAGTTGTGGTGCATAGTTGGACCGTTCTTTGGCAGTCAGCCTTCAAGGGAATGGATGGGTATTGCTAAGAGGTGAGGGCGGTAACCCGGCAAAGGATTTTCGCCAGATGGAGATGTGTCTTTGCAATAAAACCAAGTCTGATTCTAGTCCTTGGGGTGACTATGAAGCTTGGCGTGAGGGAAATTGACATCTCTCCTCTTTTGAATTGCCATCCCACCAAGGTCAGTGTTGGGACCACCTGTGAATTCTGTGCGACGGTTCAAATAAAAGAAATCTTTGAACAATTCAACTGTGGGTTCTTCTTGAAGATAGGCCTCACAAAACACTTGGAAATCGCAAATATTGGACACAAAGTTTGGTCCAATATCTTGAGGGTGGAGTTGGAAGCAGGCAAAAACATCATGGAAGAACTTTGATTCGGGTGGGCTGAACCCTCGATTCAGATGATCAGTAAAAATGACCACTACTCCATCCTGAGGCTCAGGAGGATTGTCTAAATCGGGTACTCTCCAGTGGATGGTTTCCCTGCTTGCTAAAGCGCCAGTCACAACATACCCAGTCAATTGCTCTTCCGTAACCCGGGAAGGGACCCAATTGCAAGCATAAAACGTCTTGGCCATTTGAATGGGAAGCTGGAAAAGAGGACCAAGGCCGGTTTAAGGTTTTGATTGATGCAGACAATCCAGTTTAAAGACAGGAAAACAAATTGAAACCTATGCGCATGATAAACCGGAGTTTTATATCAAGGATGAGTTGGCGGTTTACAAAGGGGGCTAATGCTACCTGGCGGGTTATCATTTTCTAAAAGCATAAACCGCCTACAATGGTGTGGAAGTTACAGATCTGAAAAATTCCTAAGTGTTGTACAAACAGATTTCACAAGTTGGTGTTGTAATTTTGGATCTACCGCAGTTCTAAAAAGGAGATAAATTTTAAAGCTAAAGTCATGATAGAAGAGGAACATATATGCTCGGATGGGATCTTATGCAGAGAAGGGTATTTTCTATGAGTGGAAACGGAGGCTAAAATACTATTGCCTCGCCTTTACTATCAGATTCAGATCAAACAATGAAATCTAAAAGAAGAACGAGGAATGGTGAAGAAAACTGACAAACGGCGGAAACCCTAATGTAGATCTGTTATATGAGAAGAGAAGTACTTACTGATGCTGATGAAAAGCGGATAAGGCGTCGCGTTTCTCTGGTCCGAACAGGTTGATGCAGTGGCCATTGGCAGTACGGATGCGAAGGTCGACGGCGGCGGCTGCGCTCGAGCTCTGGGTGACACAAGGAGGAAGATGAGGCGAAGGGGCACGAAAGGGAAAGGAAAGAATGACCCTTGGCCATATTTATAAGGCGAAGGGATAAGTGATAGACGTGGGAATCGAGGAACTAAAAAATGGATATCTGACACAGTTGTTGCCTCGGTTTTCGGAGGGGCATTAATGAAAAGGATATATTTACAGGTCTTTTATAAACAGATGACGTCACGGCGATTTATTATTATCTTAAAAGATGACATCATGGAGGTTTACCAAGTTCATATGGAAGAGACGTCATGGTGGTTTACAAGGATCATACAAGGATGTTCAAGGAGTTTTCCCTAATGTTGAAGATTGACATGAACAGGTTCAAATCAATCTGGGGCCTAATGTTGGGGATATAACTACTAAGTATAAACCGCCCAGGAGGGGCCGGGTTATGCTCATCCGTATTGAAGCCCATGAAGACAAGGAATATGTTGCTTTACTTTGAAGCTTAGAGGCCTAGGGCCCAAGGGCGGATTAGGGCCCATAGTCATAAACCGCCATGAGATGTGTAACTTGTGTTGTAAGTTAGGGAAAGGTAGAAACCGAGCCAGACACGTGTATGAGCCAGCCTCGGTGTTCTGTAAACCACCGGGTGTCAACCTGTGTATATAAAGGGACGACCCGGTGGCGGTTCAGGGACAAGAAACAACAACTCGAGAGATAGGTAAAGCGGATTCGCTCCCTGCTCATCGAGACCCCATCAATTCCACCACAACTGGATCGTAGGCTTTGACCTTCACAGCAAGGGGTCGAACCAGTATAAACTCTCTGTGTCCTTTGTCCGGTTTAACCCCTTTAAGATAATCTCGTTGCGATGGCTCCACGACTAAGTCCTCTCACTAGGACATCTGACGTGTTAATTCCACGACAGAACCCGATCGAGCGATTCCTTCGCTACTGCTGCTAACTGAAGCCGATCGATGCTGCCTCTGGATGAACAGTGAGCGTTGCGGGGGGGGTGGGTGGGTGGGTTGGATGAATAGTGAGCGGTGGAGGTGGATGAACAGGACCCCGTGGCGTTGCCTCTGGATGAAATGGACCCCGGTCGATCGAGCCAGTTGGGGCTGGATGAACAGGACCCCGTGGAGGGCTGGATGAACAGTAGACGGTGGAGGGTTGGATGAACAGTAGCCCATGGTGGGGTGGTTGAACAGTAGCCCGTGGAGAGGGGTGGTTGAACAGTAGCCGGTGGAGTAGCGCGCGGTGGAGGCTGGATGAACACGAACCCGTGGAGGCTGGAGGAGGTCGACAGTGGATGAACAGTGGCCCGTGGAGGCTGGAGGAGGTTGACGGTGGAGATGAACAATATCCCGTGGAGTCCCGTTTTGCGGTACGCCACACCCCTCCCAATGAAAAGGACCCCCGTTTCGACCGTAGTGCTCCAACACAAGTCTGTTTCGCCCGTTTTGTGGTATGCCACACCCCTTCCGATCAACAGGACCCCCGTTTCGACTGTAGGAGGTCCGTTTCCTTTGTTTTGCGGTACGCCAGAACCCTCGCGATGAACAGGATCCCGTTTCGAACGTGGTCGGTCGAACACAAGGTCGTTTCCTCCGTTCTGGTACGCCAGGCCTCGTTTCCATCGCTTGTTTCGTCCAAGCCCTCCCGATGAACACGACGACGCATTCCGTTCCGACCCAGCCGGTTGGCTCCCCATGAACACGACGACGATGCTATTTCTCCGTTCCGACCCAGCCATGTACATGAGCCATGGCCGTACGTATGCACGAGTAGGCGTTCGAGACCCCGCCCGTATGTACACACGTGGCTGTATTTTCTTTCTTGCACACTGGCCGCTGTACGTACGTGTACATGCTACGTGTGCGCCTCTACTATGACACATGCGCGCCTCTACTACGACACGTGCGTGTCTCTACATCGACCAGTATGTGCGCACACGTTCGCGGCCAGAATGACAATGCTACATATGCTTCGACCAAGTGGGTCCCGAATGTCAGGCACTTCCTTGCATGCGAAGATGTAGCTAGTGGGTCCAAGCAGTCAGGGGGACGAATCGTTTTTTTCCCGGATGCACTTCCTTGCGTGCGAAGATGTAGCTGGTGGGTCCCACCAGTCAGGGGGAAACGTTTTTTTCGTGAAATACAGTGGCCCGTCTAGTGGGTCCCAGCTGTCAGGCGGAGGAATCATTATTTTCCGCGTAATAAGGAGGCACTTCCTTGCTGCGGCCGTGGACCCAGCTGTCAGCCTCTCCACGTACAGTCCACGTCCGATGGAAGTCGTTCCTTGACCACGTTGACCACGCCACGCTGAGAGCACCACGGCGGTGGATGATGGCGAGGCCTAGGAAGGGGACGATGCGGAGCCGGGGAAGACGCGACAGTGGATGCCCACGCGGAGAGGAGTACGAGGGTTCACTGGTTCGGCTGCGGTGTGAGGCTGCCGTCGTCACAGAATAACAGGGGGTGTGGGTGAATGGAGGGATGGCCTGGCCAGCAGTGGGAGTAGTAGGGGGCGGTGAGGCCTCCGCGACAGCACAACCGGCCACGGGAGGCAGGAGCAGGCGGCACGACCGGCGCTGCTTTGGGCGGCTGGAGCAAGAAGACCAGAGGTTGAAGAAGCATGATGGCCGTTGGATGGACATCGTACGGTCACTGCAGCTAGAATCGTTTATATTGACTAAGTTGACAAAGCCCTTGGTACGTCAACTTAGTAGGCCCACAGGTCAGCTTCCGAAACGGTGTGCCCCAAATGTCAGGGGGAGGAATAATTTTTTGGGCGGGTGAAGCTAGAATATCCGAGATTGAAGAAGCATGGCATCCGTTGGATGGACATCCAACAGCCGCTGCTGCTAGAACCGTGTGTTGACTATAAGTTGACAAAGCCTTGCATACGCGTCAACTCTCTTTTTTTAGGGGACGCGTCAACATAGTAAGGCCACAAGTGTGTGGCAGAGAACTTATAGCCCATTTGAGATTTGTAAGAATGTGCAGCCCATTTTTGAATTCTAATGGAATTTACTATAGCCCATTTACAGTTTGTTAAAAGTACAGCCCATTTCAACCAACCGTTCAAAATAGAATTCATAAAATTTCGCACATTTTGATGGGATCTGAAATATTTTTATCCCAAAATTTCTAGTCTGATTAAATAAAATTTCAATATAAATTTATATTACGTAAAAATCCAATGAAACATTGCGCTCGCAACAATTAATGAAATTAAAATTTTCAATATCCAAAAATAATATTTTATAAAGTAATTACGTGTTTGGTGCATTTTTATAGTTACTGCTCAGTTTTTATAATTACCTCCCATTTATTATTTCTTAAAGCTCATTTTCTTGTTAAGCCTAATGCATCCCTCCTAGGAAAGATTTGCAGCCCAGCAGGGTGGAGAACAACAACTTGACCTTGCCTGGGTATTCCTAAAAAAAGTATAACTGGGTTAGTCATTTTCAGCTTGAAAAAAATTAATATCTGGGCTGGATATCTGGTCTGGGCTAGATGGGCCACAGCCCGCCTAGTTAATACCTGCAGCGATGTTTTCGTTGTTGTTCAGAGGAGAAAAATTAATATCTGGGCTAAACATCGAAAAACTCTGCAGTGCTCAGACCTCAAAAACACAAATACTGCTCGAGCTGCTTGGTCCCAGCTGTCGGTCACTTCTTGTGCAATTCTCTCGTTTGTTGACTACATAGGTTGACAATGGTGTGGGACCGTGATGTCAGGAAACCAGGAGGAAGCAAAAAAATTATATATATATATATAATAAGGAGGCACTTGCGTACGTGAGGCTATGGCCCCGGTGGGTCCCCATTGTCATCCTCTCCAAGTAAAGTCATCTCCTCGCCCGCGCACGCTTTCCGCCCAAAACAGTCAGCGCCGCCCGCCCCGCTTCCTGGTGCAGGCGATTGCTCCGCCTTCAAATGACACAAGTGCCGCCCGTCCGTCCATCTGTCGCCCACATTAATGATACATGGTTGCAGAGGCGGCTACTCCGGCGCCACACGTCCGTCCCTCCGCCGCCCACCATTGCTATATAAACTGCTGCGCCGGCCATAGCCGCAGTCATCCACATATGTTCCCTTTTTCCTGTCCACACCACTACTGACCACCATGGCTTCCTCGCGCTCCAGCACTCTTCGGGACGGGCGGACGATGGACCACAAGGAGATGGCAGCCATTGCTGCCGACCGGCTGGCCGACTGGCAGCCGGAGGACGACGACATCCCAATGAAGAACATGGTAGTCGACGATCCGGCGCCAACCCCCTCCTCATCGCCATCCTCGCCGGTGCATTGCACCATGACCATTGGCGACGCCCGTGCCCAATATATGGACACGGTGAGGCAGATGCGTGAGGAGCAGTTCCGGGAGGTGCAGGCCAACGCCACCTACAACCACCATCTCCTCTAGGAGCACCTGCAGGCGGAGGATCAGATCGCCGTGGAGCGGGCGAAGCAGAAGGCGCTGGTTGACTCATACCGCTCCGCCCGCGAGTGCCGCCTCAAGCGCTAGCGGTACCGCATGCGGGTGGCGGAGGATGCGACTGCCTACAAAGAGGGCGATGAAGCGGCGAGGCGCTGTTTGGCGAGACCGAGGACGAGGTAGAGGACAATGCCAGCTCCGATGAGTGCCCGCTCCGCTGGCATCGACGAGGCCCTGCTTCGCCGAGGCCCCGCGGCGCCAACAACGAGGCAGAGGACACCGCCGGCTCCGCCGAGGCCCCGCCCCGCCAACAACGAGGTAGAGGACATCACCGGCTCAGCCGAGGCTCCACCCTGTCGGCAACGAGGGGGGGATTTCCACCTCTCCGCCGAGGCACCTCCTGCCGACAACGAGACAGAGGACATCGCCGGCTCCGCCGAGGCCCCGCCCCGCTGCCAACGAGGCCGCGCCACATAGAAAACAAGGAAGAGTAGAACACGGTAGGATGCCGTCGCTCGGGTCCAAGTAAGGCCACCGCTGCTACCCTCCAGTTGAAGCCAAGCTAGGCGGGTTGACCATTGACGGCCGGTTAGCTTCTTGGCGGCGACGTGGAGTCGGAGAGCTGTGTTGGAGAAGAACGCTGCTTCTACTTAACTGCTGGTGCAGTTGGCTGACTGACACGTGGGCCCAATAGGACACATGTCAGTTATGCAACTGCACCTGTAGTTAAGTCACTGAAGCTTCTGTTCGGCTCAGTGGGACACAGGTGGGTAGCTCTAGCGCACCCCTTTTTAGTTGAAGAATGTATGAAATGTAATAAAATCTAGCATGTTTATATGAAATCTAACCGTGTATGAATGAATTTATTTTGATTAGTTTGAATTCCTGTATCACTGGCATTGGATGAACATGCAAAACAATACGTACTAGTATTATTCCCAGGGTGATCACCTCGTTTGCAGCAGTTTCACATGTACTCCCTCCGGTCCTTTCTAGTCTGCATACAAGTTTTGTCTACAGTCAAAGTATCGCTAATTTGACCAATCTTATAGAAAAAAGTATGCACTTTCACAATGTGCAAAGTAAAAAGGAACAGAAGGAGTACAAAGAGTTTGAGCAGCTTTTTAGCGTTTCTATACATTGCAATCAAACACACAGGACTGGCAATTAATAGAGAACATTCAAAATAATCGATGATTATGCATCTCAGCGACTCACATGTCAGAGGCAATATTTACTCCACAACTAAAGAATAAACAAAAAATTGATCGACGCTGCTGACAGCAAAGGGCGTCCCATTCGAAAATATCAAATGCATGTCTTGCTAAAATTAATGAGAAAAATTTGACAAGGTTGTCCCATTCCAAAATATCAAATGCCTACGATTGTGGAATGGGCAGGGTTTGCCATCAGTTCAGACATTGACATGGCACCTCGTGCTAAATAAACCAGCTGTTCTTTTTGTGCAGTTCCACCAAAATCAACCAAATTCGTGTGTAGCTTGTATGATTTTGCCCTTATATGTTGCAACGCCTTGAACTTATCGGCACCTCCTTTCTTGTGGTGGAAATGAATGATTCGATGTATTCATGAACATTTTGTGCAGTTCCCATTGAAATCAAGCTGAGCACCCCTGTTTGCACAAATACAAAAAAGTGATTAGTATAAAGCAAACTGTACTATGAATTGATAGTTTAAATAGGCACCTACATGGTCCATGTAGAGCATACTTTTAGAAAAATGGAACTCACCAGAAAGAATCCTAGAACAACATTGTACTCGCGCATCACAGCAAAAAAATGGAGATTTGTCAGTCCTTCTGAGCTGAAGTTAGTTTGGTCTTGTGGGGAGTAATGTACCATCCTTCAACTGCTCCTTCTGATGAGAAGATAGACAGGGCTTCTTCATCCTGGCATAATCGGAACTAGTCACTTCACGTACTCCATATTCTTTTTCAGAGGAAGATGATCCTGTTGTGCAAATACAAGAGGACAACTAAATGCTAGCATCCCTGTTTGCTCGAAAAAGAGGAAAGGAAATATTTAAAACAGCACAAATGAAGCACTTCTCAAGGACAATACCACTTTTTCATGACAGTATCTAAATAGTAGCACAACACCAATAGAGATGACAAAGCTCAATCATATGGATGAAATCAGTGGGCGAGTACCAACCTTTGTTAGGAGGCTTATTGTGTAGATCATACAGATGAAGCACTTCTCCGGATCCATCTATTGCTATCTACTGTGGTGGCCATGCTTACTATATACTCCTCGATTAGTTTAATGTTTCCAACATCTTCTTGTGCAGTTCCAATAAAATATATGGTATCTTCAAAGAAGATCCCTATTTGCACAAGTAGAGATAATTACGTATTACATTAAGAGTGTCATCAAATCAGTGGCAAAACAATTGCTCGTTCCAGCCATAGCAATAAATTAAGATGCAAAACTATATCATTACTTCTATCATCACAATTCCAGTGCTTCATTACAGCACCGGGAGTTGATTTCTGTTTTTCTTCCACTTGTTCTTCCCCTTCATCACTTGGTTCAATAACAGACAAGCTTCGCCTTCAATGTAAGATTCGGCATGTCAATTAGGGAGCACAAGTATAGCACTAAACAATGACATTAATTTTTTGATGAAAGTGGCAAAATACAGGCCAACAGTTGTGAAATATCCTTATCTTACCTCAATGGGATATTATGGTGCAAATACACATTGGAAGTCTTGTCTCCATTTGTGCAGTTCACTAAAATCAAGCAACATTACCGTACAAGTAGCACAACATATGAAAGCACACTGCAGAATCATGTGAAAGAAGGCTAGTACTGACCTCTCATGATGCGGAATTCAAACAACTCACAAGAAGAAGATCTGAACCAAATTTGCCAACACGGATAGGAAGTAAGATCTCCTCTTGTGCAGTTCCACTAGGATCAAGCAATCAAGCAACATTGTCGGTGTGACATTTTGGTTGAACTGCACAAAACACTCTTAAAATAAAAGTGTTTTGTGTAGTGCAACAAAAGGTCACAATGGCAACGAGGTGAAGTAGATAACCCTGTTTACACAGAGGTGCAAAGGAAACAACTAGTGGTCAATAACGGTGGATGTCTGTAACGACCCAAACCTGATAAGATTCGATGTCTCTATTCTCACTGTGCTAGTCCCTGGATCGACTCGCTAGCACACACAGTACATATGAATATCAAATAACAAGTGCATCATTTACTACAACGTATGATCCAGAACTCATAAAGTATTACAAACTCATAGTATATAACTAGCTTTACTCAATAATAACAGCGGAAATGTAGCATAAGCAAACGATGAGTCCCATCAATGCCCACTAGCGAAATGCTGAGTGAAGACTCACGACCCTACTGTATCTCACCGATCATCTGAAAATCCTGCAACATGATAAGTTGCAGCCACAAAGGATCAATACATTGAATGCATTGGCAAATCACACAATATGATATAGCAAACCTACATCCACAAGTAAAGTATGACAAACAAAACACTCAAGTTTGGTTTCACGCAAAACTACCTTCACCTACCTCCACGACACAGGCAAGGTGCAAACAACACAAATGATAAAGATCTTCAAGATGTCTCAAGTGCGCTCAGTCCTGGCGCATTCTCTAGGGACAATAGAGAGCTCAGCCAGTGACGCATTCACGTGAGAAAAAGCCCTGACAACTCAAGTGCGCTCAGTCCTGGCGCATTCTCTAGGGACAATAGAGCGCTCAGCCAGTGACGCATTCAACTGAGAAAAAGTCCTGAGCCTACAACTATAAAGACTCACCACTTCCATGCATCACTCGACACATGCCCACGTCTACCTTCACAAGCTACTCACACCATCACATAACACAGCTAATGCCGAAACATGACAACACCGGATACACATATCAGGCCAAACATATTTCATAGCATCAAACCACACATGCATAGCAGAATATAGGACGAGCAAAATCAAAAGTGCAAACTTGCCTTGAACGTTATTGAAGTACTCTAACACTTAATTCTAATCTACTTCACACTTCGGGCAATCTATACGATAACGAAGGCACCGATAAATAAACCGTACTCACATAACAATCACAATAAAACCAAGATTAAAGAATTCAAATGAAACTTAAATAACTGATCATAACAGTAGGTAAATCTTATCTAGATGCTAGTAAGATCACAATGCAAAAAGAATCAACTAATTTGGATCAACGGTTTGAAAGATACGGCCTCTGGATGTTTGAATTCAAATTTAAACAAATTCAAATTTTAACTGTTCAAAAATGTGACATTTTGGTTCTACAATACTCTCCTGGTCTCTACGAGTACACAGGAAAAAGAATCGATGAATTTGGAGTTATGGATCTCAAGATAAACCTAATTGAAAATTTGATATGGAATCTGCAAAGAAAATTTATGCCATAATAGCGTTCTGGGAAGAATTGCCGCGCCACTGTGGTGTGCCATGTGGCGGGCTGCTAATGGCTGAGAAGTGTTCGTTGCGAGGTCTAAACGGCGAACGGCTACTAAATAGTGCATACCGCTTCGAAGAAGAAAAAAAAAACATTGATCTGAGCGGTTAAAATCAGATCGGGCAGTCGGGATTTGCTCACCGGAGAACAGAGGCTGGGGCGTCACCGGAGTTGGAGAAGAGGACCTTAGGCGGCTTGGACCTCGGCCGTGGCGTCGCTGAGATGGCCTTCAGAACTCGTACGATATGGGGCGAGGTGCAGAGGAAGATGGTTAACTCGAAAACATCCTCGAGGCTGACCGAACCGTGCGGCTTGAGTGGCGGCAATGGAGTTGAGCTTCGGGTTGAGTCACAGTGCTTGGTTTGGTGCTCCCCTCGGGTGGCGCTGGGATCGACGCCGCAGAAACTTCGGGCGGAGGTACTCCGACGAGATCGGAACAACGTTCTAGGGCACGGGATGCCGATTTTGGCAAAAATCGAACGATATGAGGGATGTGAATATATATAAGCATGCGGGCGTGCGGGGGAAGCAACAGACCGATCGAATCGATCGATCCGACCACGATTTGGTTCGGGAGCTTCAGATGTCCCTGATGAACACGAACCAGGGAAAAAGATGACAGGCGGGCCAGGCTCGTCAGCGAGATAGGGAAAGGAAGAAAAAAAAACAGCAAAGAGAGAGAGAGCTGCGGGGCGGGCTGCGTCGAGCGACGGAAATGGGCCGGCCTGCTGACGTTGGCGCTGCGCGCACACGAGGGGTAGCTGGGCTGCTGTGCGCCGAGGCCTGATGCACAACGCGTGCGGTTCCTTTTTTTAAACCTCTGCTACAGAAGTAACTTAACTAAATAAATAGGAATTTAAATCCTAGAAAAGAAAATACCAGAACACAAAAGTAATATATTAATGCTACTTTATAAAATAGTGAACATTTTTACAACACAAATTTACTTTTTGGAAAATTATTTTATGCAATACAAGCACATAAAGAGCATTATAATAACAACTATAAAATAATTTTTAGTTTATAAAATTCCCAAAATAGTTTCTGTAAACTCCAGATAATATCATTAACATTTTCTAAATATAATCTATAGGGGAGAATTCATATTGTCTCCACATATTTGCCTTAAGTTGCAATAATGTTTTGAAAAATCAGAAATTTAAATAAGCATAGAAATCATAATGGAAAAGAATGATCCTATTAACATTCCAAATCTGAAAATTTGGGATGTGACAAATCTACCACCCTTAAAAATGAATCTCGTCCTCGAGATTCGAGTTGGCTAGCAAAGGTTAAAGATGGGTACTTGATATAATCCATACTCCAAAGTTTCGAGGCTTACTCATTGCATATTTCCAAACTCCCTTGACACGACTAAATATGATGCATCAATGTTGAAAGAATGGTCACAATACTTTAAGAGTCTTACCAAAGACTGAAGCATTATCTGGTCTTCCTACCCTCGTGTGATTCACATGTCCACTTTCGAAGTGATCAATCTCCTTCTCTCCAGAATTCCCATTGTCATAATTAATTTTCCTTAGCTCAGGACAATTTGTTGAATAGTGTCTTGGGTTCCTGCATCTGTAACAAAGTAACTGGCTTAGATCCTTCTTTGTGGGCGTCGAAAGGTCGTGGTCGTTGTTGCCATTCTTCTGACCATTGTGGTTGTGTCCATTGTTGTTGTGATGATTATGCCCATCATGGTTATGACCATTATAAATGTCCACTCCAGAATCATAGTACTCAGAAGATGCTAACGAATTATCGTGCTTCCGTGGTCCTCCAGAGTTGAACTCTGTGTCCCTTGCCTTCCTCTTGCGGTTCTCCACCTGTTGAAACTTTCCTTCAAGTACAATAGCCTTATCAATAAGCTCTTGACAGTTGTTGAATGTTGCCACTGTCAACTTGAAAGGACCACGATGTCGCCTAGAGGGGGGGTGAATAGGCGTTTTAAAATCTTATACGGATTTGGCTATATCCTAATGCGGAAATAAACTAAGAGGATACTTTTCAAGCACAAATCCTAAATATACCAGGCTAACTAAGTGCACCAACAACTTAGGATAAACAAGATGAGAACAACGAGGATATGAGTAAGCACAAGTAAGTTACACAAACTTACTCAATGTATATCACAAGATATATAAATGAATAATACACACAACCACAAGTAAGCAATACAGGCTTACACAAGTTATGTCACAAGATATGGAAATGAATGTTACAAGCTAGCAATTCACACTAAGCACACGATAGAACAATAGTAGCAAGTATGAATTGCGGACTATAAAGTGTTGGCCTAGATAATCTCTACGATATGGTAACCAACACAATATAATGAGGACAACAAGATATAGTGAATGCAAGGTCAAGATACCAAAGTAAACCACAAGTAGTGGCTAGGGTTAGAATTAACCGAAGACACGGAGACGAGGATGTATCCCGATGTTCACTTCCTTGGAGGGAAGCTAGTCACCGTTAGAGAGGTGGATGTTACCACGAAGGCACACCAACGCCACGAAGGCTCACCCTATTCTCCTTGAGATATCACCACGAAGGCGATTCTCAACCACTAGTGGTAGACCTTGAGGCGGCCTCCAAACCTTCACAAACTTTCCAGGGGACAAATCACAAGTTGATTCCTCACCGGAGCACTCCTACCGCCTAGGAGTCTCCAACCTCCAAGAGTAACAAGATCAAGGGGGAAATGCTCAAGACTTGCTCAAATCACGAATTGCTTTGGTCACAAGAGGGAGAGGGAGAAGATCTATCTTTTGATTGGAACAACTCTCAAGAACACTCACTAATCTCTCCGGGATCTAAGATTTGGTGTAGGAGAAGTGGGAGGGAGCCACTTGTGTTCTTGGGACAATTTGGGATGAAGTGCTCAACCCTCCCCCGGAGTGGGAGAGGGATATTTATACCCCCAAAGAAAATAGAGCCATTTCCCGCAGTTGTTGACCTGCCCGGATGATCTGGACGCATACCCGGATGATCCGAGCAATGCCCGGATGATCCGGGAAGGTCAATATACAATGTGGTGAAGTAGATACCCGGATGTCCGGGGACATAGCCGGATGATCCGGGCAATTCCTGGATGATCCGGGTGGGTAGCCGGATGATCCGGCTAGCGGAATAAGCTTCTATGATGAATTTTACGAATAACCCGGATGATCCGGGCAGGAACCCGAATGATCCGGGCAAAGCCCGGATGATATGGGAGAGGACCCGGATGATCCGGCCAAACCAAACTGCTGCAGCCTAGAAACTAAAACAGGCACAACTTTTACATCCGGACTCCGATTTTGATGATCTTGGGCTCGTTTTGAAGCTATGAAAAAAACCCAGGTCCTCACATAGAGAACCACCCAAGATGAACCAAAATGGAGGATGCAAAATATGCAAAGGTTTTATCATGTATTTGGGTAACCTATTTGGCTTTGGATTTTCTTTGGTATATAGGATATGAGTGGAATTGTGTAGAGAAGATGTTGACTTGAGCAAATCTATCACGAACCCCTTTGATCCCCTCTTAATAGTGCAGGATCCCTATAACTCAAGAATCATAAAAGGTCTACACTACATAGCTATCAAGAATCCATTCTTGAGTGTATGTGTTCCTTCGGTGTTCATCACTCCACAACACTAACGTCGAAGGAACTAATACCTTTGACTCGAGCCTTTCACTTGAGCTTGAAGTTGAAGTTTCTTCTTGGATCAAGTTGAATGGCAAGACATTGGTTAAGTCTTCAAGTATCTCCCCCATACACAATGTGGGAAGCTTTGCTTTGTATTTATCTTCATGTGTCCATCATGTGATCATCCACAAGCTTCAAGCATGTAATCCTTCGGGATAGTTATCTTGAACTTGCCCTTGTCAACCATGATCATCAACACTTGATGTCATCCTCTCATAGACACTTGAAATCTCTCTCTCGATGCGAGCCCATGAGAATCTCCTCTCAAAAACATAGGCAACACATAGTATGGGTTAGTACACAAAGCGCAATTGACAAATTCTTACCATGCCACAAGATCTCACGTGGCACATGATTTGCGCTTGTGTGTTGACCATCTTTGAATTCAATCTTCGATCTTCATCTTGGTCAACCTTAATCTTTGCTCCATGATTAATCTTGATGCACAACTACATGTATATGGCATTCATTCCGAATCCATTCAATATCCTTCTTGCATCACCCATGGAACAAACCTTCCTATATAACTTGATGTCATTGTTTCTTCATAGGAATTGTCATTCATTATCAAATCTCAATGCATATATAGATGTTGATGGATTTCATCCACCAATTCATCCAATATTCTTCATGCATTGCAAATGGAACTTTCCTTCAAATGTATATCTCAGTGCAAGCATTAGTCCATTAGGATTGTCATTTAATTACCAAAACCACACATGGGGACTACATGTACTTTCAATCTCCCCCATTTTGGTAATTGATGACAAACTCAACAAGAGGGTTTATATAATGAATTTTTCGACAAGCATGAAATTTATCCAAAGATAAATTGTATACTTGGGATGGTTGTAGTATCATCAATACACTACACAAGCATTTGATGATACTACACCCATAGTATATAGAGTAAACTCCCCCATAATATATGAATTTGTGAATGAACTTTGAATGTCATTGCATATATTGGTTGACATAAACTAGGAGAAGATTTCTCTATATACAAGACTCATCCATGCAATAAGAATATATAACAAGGGTAGATATGCATGAGTGACAACAAGAACTAGAAAAGATATTTATCTTAAACCCTCTAAACTTCTCCCCCATTGGCAACAAATGCCAAAATGGAAGACAAAACATCTAGCAGACCAATATAGTATGAGTTCCTCCTTGATGTGTGCATATAACAAAATGTGAGTGAAAACAAATGCACATATTCAATGATGAACAATTAAAGGAGCTCGAAATCTATAGAATGCAATCAGATACGAAGATATGAACTTTTTCATGTATAAAAATTTCTAAGTGGCCTATAATAATCATGATATGTATCCACAAAGAAACTCGTATACACAAAAAGAAAGGTTGCAATTGATAAGAACATGATATCCACAAGTGAATCCACTATTATACAACTTGAGCCTAGTCATAATAGCAAGGCACATGGCACAAAGCACATGGCACAAATTGATCTCATTTGCATAACACAAAGTGAAGCAAGCAATCAAAAGATCCGATGAGCCAAAAGGATAAATGAATACTACGATTTGGGAAGAGGAGTGTTCTAAGGAAAATAGAGAAGCTCCCCATGATTTGTGCACTATTTAGAATTTTTGTATTTGGATACAAGTGCACAAAATAGGATCATCACTCCCCCAAAATCAATAGGAACACAAAACAATTGCAAGCAAGCATAGATAAGAAAAGAAGCCTAGCATTTGCAACAAACGTATGGTTGAGCAACATATAAATGAGGCAACCTAAGAATAGGCACAACCAAAATGATATGTGTGAGTCACGTCAAAGCACTTGAGAAGACCAGTATAAGGAT
The DNA here is from genome assembly GCF_018294505.1 of Triticum aestivum. Taxonomy (NCBI): domain Eukaryota; kingdom Viridiplantae; phylum Streptophyta; class Magnoliopsida; order Poales; family Poaceae; genus Triticum; species Triticum aestivum. The sequence continues at coordinate 326,552,728 of NC_057807.1, read as the reverse complement.
GAGAATTAAGCATCAACATAGTCTTGAGTAAATGAGATACAAGGTGCAAGACATGTCCTTCCCACACACACGAAATTAAGAAGGTCACACACACATCAAGCAAATGGATTCACAAGCTCACTAGTAGCAAATTAAAAATCAAAGCTTGTGACAACCCATGATGAAGATAGGAAATAATAGGCTTGTCAAGACAAGCACGAGGACAACAATCTTCACCAAACATGAGTGCACTAAGATGCAAAGAGGTAAGACACGCACTCATACAACAAATGCTTCCACGGAGCCACCAAAGATATAAAAGAGAATGAAACGGTGGACATGAAAGAATAGGGATATCAACTAGGGATGTAACTTGGCTCACGTGTATAAGATTCTAGGTAGATGACAATCATGATGATATACATCCACAAAGAAGGATGTACACATGAAATAGTTACAAAAGGAAAGAATAAGATATCCAAACGGGAGACAGAAAATATAACAATGAGATCTTTGCTTGAAAGTATAGCACATGGCTTAATGTAATCTTATCGTATATTAATGAACTCTAAACACACAATCATCAAAGACATCACAACTATCAACAAGAGATCATTGTTGCGATTCTTTGAGAAAGGAAACAAGTATGACAAGAACGAGTCAAGAAATTCATGACATGATGCAACCTACACAAGGTTGAATGCAAGAAGTGTATGCATGAAGTAGATACTTGTTACCGTGATAGCATTGGAATGATGTAGTAGGTAATGGTTCGAGCTTGGCTCTAATTTCCTCATAGTGCCACCACTTTCATGAATAAGCCAAGCACCCAATGCTTCTCAAATGTACCTAAAACAATTTAAGTACAATATGGCCCCCAAACTTATTGGGTCCAAAGTAGTTAGCATAACTACAAAACATAGGGTATCATCACTTAAATATGTGCATATCGATATGAATTTGAATATCATGCACATCTTAGCTATTAAGAATTTGATGGATTTACCATATATATATTGGATCAAATAAAGGAAACAAGGCATGCGAATTTACACATAGTAAATACACATGCACAAGCCTCCCAAAATCCAGGGAGATACAAATTGGACAAATGAACACATAACCGTTAATACTTCCAATAACATCACTAGTCATTCATGTTGTCCAAAATGGCTCAAAGTGACAAATCAACATATGATAGCACACAAAGTTCAACATATGAACCAAGGAAAAAACAATGAGCATATAAGATATGCATTGCACACATACTCATGGGAATATCTCACTCAAGTAGATATAGGACACTATAAACAATGAGATAACAAACTACCATACCTCCATACAAACTAATAAGATGAACTCGAAAAAAATGGTGTTTCAATTGACATTTGGTGTAGAAACCAAATAAGTACATGATCATCTATACTAACACAAGCATAACATGAGAGTTTAGAAATAAACACAATGCTTGGATAGCATATTATTAACATTCCAATTAGATAGATCATCATGCAAAGCAACAATTAGAATGGATCTATTCAAATGATTTTCCAAATACGATTTTTTTAAGATAACCATGGGCAAAACCACACAAGAATACCATACTCAAACAAAGCATTGCATGCCACAGAGATATAAGATAATCTCAAATATAAATTCTAAGTGGCAAACTGGCAAACCTCTATTGTTAATGTTCACACGAGAAGTGATATGTACAAAGTATATCACTCCCCCATAATGTGATAATCCATGTATTATCCATAAGAGGCAAATGAAACCCAACTAAGGATAATTAATGGATGAGGATTTGAGTTTCAAATGAACTTTACATACCACATAGTAACTAGATAATATTGCACTAACAATACTAGGTGGTATCCTACATATATACATATTTAAGGTTTGTGATATGCGTAAATCATAGCACTCCCCCATAATGTGATGATCCATTAATATCTCAAAAACACCAATGAAGATTCAACTAATGAAGCAATAAAGGCTTGAAACCACACACACACAAATATATGAAGTGCATTGTGACCTACACATGCTAGATAACACAAATCAAGCATACTAGGAAGCACAACTCTAAAAGCACATGCTAGGTACAAAACCTAAACATGCAAGGGACACAGTAACTTTCAATGTAAACAATGCAAGTACAAGTTATCGCAAAGAGGAGCATTGGATTGATAGATATGATGATAATCCACTTAACTTGGCATTAACCATAACATATGGTGAAAATAGTTTTTCTTCATGAAGTAGCCAAGTCTCCAATGCCCTCCACACACCTATTGATCAAGTTTGTGCTTGATGGTCCCCAACCAAGTTGGGTCCTAAGAAGTTAGTAACAATAGGCTTGGCAACCCAAATGGTCTTGTCCACTTTCAAACTTCTCTGGGAACCCACAAACTTGGCAAACACACTGCCAACAATATCCTTCTTTAGCGAATAATGATTATTGACTATAGGAGGCTTAGATATGTTACCGTTGGAACAAGATGAAGCTATGTGTCCCTTCTTACGGCAAATATAGCAACATGTGCTCCCCTTTCTCTTCTTCTTTACCTTTTCAACTTGGAGAGCATTATCTTGGTTAGGCATGGGAAGAGGCCTTTCATTATCTTGATATTGAACTTGAGGCCACTTCCCTTGATGCTTCACACTTGAAGCCTTCTTCTTTAATGGACAAGATCTCACATGGTGTCCAACATTCTTGGACTTGAAGCAAATAATGTTGGCCGAATTCTTGACTTGATCTCGTCCCTTCTTCTTGTTCTTGGACTTCTTCTTGTTGGAGATGAAATCAAGTCCAATTTTGTCTTGAGGGTCCTTTTGCACACTCAAGATATTATCACAATATTTTTCCAAGTCTTTCTTCAAACTGGTGACTTGGGCCTTGAGCTCTTTATTTTCCTCTACAAGGCTAGTATTAACAAAAGAACTAGAGGAAGTAGAAACTTCATTGTTAGAGCAACAAGGCATGGTGAGCAATTCATCACAAGATGTACCAATATCATGTAGAGAGGAATTGCAAGGACTAGCACATGGCAATAAGGCATTTCGAGTAGAAGATGTGCTAATATCCACATGAGACTCACACGATTTTACCTTGGTCCACATAGCCTCATGAGCTAACTTTAGCCCATCATGAGAGATTATAAGATCCTCATGAGTGCCCGAGAGCTTTTCATAACTTTCTTCCAATTTCCCATAGTTGCTAGTTAGCAAATCAAGTTGAGTCCTTAGGTCAACATTTTCTTTCAATATCGATGCTTCACACAAGATAGAGTTAGTAGCACAAGCATTATTATCAATATGAGAGGAGCATGTAGAAGCTAGGGACTCCGCATGAGTAGCTTGAAGTTCCTCATGAGACTTAGAGAGTTTGATGAGCTCTCCTTTGACCTTCTTGTAGTCAAGGTCAAGGGGCTCAAAATCCTCTTTAAGTTTACAATGCGTAACTTCAATCTCTTCTTTTAAAGACCTCAAGTCACTAAGACATTGATGAGCCATAGCAAGTTCATGTTCAAGTTGTTCACTTTTTGCTTGCTCGTAAAGAAATAAGTCATTACGTTTTTGAAAGCAAGCAAGAACATCTTGGAACCTTTTATAAGTGTTATTTTTAGCTCTACGAAGAGTTTTCCCAATCTCATAGAGATTTTGGGTCAAGACTTCATCATCTTCCTCATTACAACTATCATCATTGTCACTAAGAGAAGATGATACCTCGTCATTACCTCTTGCCATGAGGCACATGTGAACACAAGGGGTTGATGATGATTCTTTTGGAGAAGAGGGTTCTTCATCAACCAAGCATGCCTCATTTTTCTTGATTTCCTCTACATGGTTAGTTTCACAAATAGAACTAGAGGGAATCACGATATTTCTATCATGGCAACATGGGAGATCAAGCATATCATCACAAATGAGCTTAACACCATCATTACAGGATATTTCTTCACTCACCATGTCATTACCTTGTGGTATGCCACATGTTGGTGAAGTGAAAGATGTTGGGGTATGCAAGTAATCAGAGGTGGAAGCAATAGAGAGCTCTTCATGATTTAAAAATGTGGAGAACTCCTCCATTAACTCCCCAAAAAGAATATTGTCTTCATGAAGGTTGGACCCACCATATATATCTTCAATTTTGGTCCAAGCATCATGAGCCAACAAACAAGACGAGATTGACTTGAACACCTCGAAGGTTATAGCCTGGTGAATGAAACTTAAAGCTTCACAATCAAGATGCATATCATCAAGTGATGGAGATTGTCCATCCTTTAGATTTCAATTCCCTACAACCACAATCCGCAAAGCATTTGGACCCATGGCCCGAAAGTGACAAAGCATGCGTAATCTCCACATAATGTAATTTGTGCCATTAAAACAAAATGTGTCATCGTGCACTAGTTCACTAGTCGACATCGTTACTCTCTAGGCGGTTAAGCCTAATAAGGAGAGACCTAGCTTTGATACCAATTGAAAGGACCACGATGTCGCCTAGAGGGGGGGGGGTGAATAGGCGTTTTAAAATCTTATACGGATTTGGCTATATCCTAATGCGGAAATAAACTAAGAGGATACTTTTCAAGCACAAATCCTAAATATACCAGGCTAACTAAGTGCACCAACAACTTAGGATAAACAAGATGAGAACAGCGAGGATATGAGTAAGCACAAGTAAGTTACACAAACTTACTCAATGTATATCACAAGATATATAAATGAATAATACACACAACCACAAGTAAGCAATACAGGCTTACACAAGTTATGTCACAAGATATGGAAATGAATGTTACAAGCTAGCAATTCACACTAAGCACATGATAGAACAATAGTAGCAAGTATGAATTGCGGACTATAAAGTGTTGGCCTAGATAATCTCTACGATATGGTAACCAACACAATATAATGAGGACAACAAGATATAGTGAATGCAAGGTCAAGAGACCAAAGTAAACCACAAGTAGTGGCTAGGGTTAGAATTAACCGAAGACACGGAGACGAGGATGTATCCCGATGTTCACTTCCTTGGAGGAAAGCTAGTCACCGTTAGAGAGGTGGATGTTACCACGAAGGCACACCAACGCCACGAAGGCTCACCCTATTCTCCTTGAGATATCACCACGAAGGCGATTCTCAACCACTAGTGGTAGACCTTGAGGCGGCCTCCAAACCTTCACAAACTTTCCGGGGGACAAATCACAAGTTGATTCCTCACCGGAGCACTCCTACCGCCTAGGAGTCTCCAACCTCCAAGAGTAACAAGATCAAGGGGGAAATGCTCAAGACTTGCTCACATCACGAATTGCTTTGGTCACAAGAGGGAGAGGGAGAGGGTCTATCTTTTGATTGGAACAACTCTCAAGAACACTCACTAATCTCTCCGGGATCTAAGATTTGGTGTAGGAGAAGTGAGAGGGAGCCACTTGTGTTCTTGGGACAATTTGGGATGAAGTGCTCAACCCTCCCCCGGAGTGGGAGAGGGATATTTATACCCCCAAAGAAAATAGAACCGTTTCCCGGAGTTGTTGACCTGCCCGGATGATCTGGACGCATACCCGGATGATCCGGGCAATGCCCGGATGATCCGGGAAGGTCAATATACAATGTGGTGAAGTAGATACTCGGATGTCCGGGGACATAGCCGGATGATCCGGGCAATTCCCGGATGATCCGGGTGGGTAGCCGCGGAATAAGCTTCTGTGATGAATTTTACGAATAACCCGGATGATCCGGGCAGGAACCCGGATGATCCGGGCAAAGCCCGGATGATATGGGAGAGGACTCGGATGATCCGGCCAAACCAAACTGCTGCAGCCTAGAAACTGAAACAGGCACAACTTTTACATCCGGACTCCGATTTTGATGATCTTGGGCTCGTTTTGAAGCTATGAAAAAAACCCAGGTCCTCACATAGAGAACCACCCAAGATGAACCAAAATGGATGATGCAAAATATGCAAAGGTTTTATCATGTATTTGGGTAACCTATTTGGCTTTGGATTTTCTTTGGTATATAGGATATGAGTGGAATTGTGTAGAGAAGATGTTGAGTTGAGCAAATCTATCACGAACCCCTTTGATCCCCTCTTAATAGTGCGGGATCCCTATAACTCAAGAATCATAAAAGGTCTACACTACATAGCTATCAAGAATCCATTCTTGAGTGTATGTGTTCCTTCGGTGTTCATCACTCCACAACACTAACGTCGAAGGAACTAATACCTTTGACTCGAGCCTTTCACTTGAGCTTGAAGTTGAAGTTTCTTCTTGGATCAAGTTGAATGGCAAGACATTGGTGAAGTCTTCAAGTATCTCCCCCATACACAATGTGGGAAGCTTTGCTTTGTATTTATCTTCATGTGTCCATCATGTGATCATCCACAAGCTTCAAGCATGTAATCCTTCGGGATAGTTATCTTGAACTTGCCCTTGTCAACCATGATCATCAACACTTGATGTCATCCTCTCATAGACACTTGAAATCTCTCTCTCGATGCGAGCCCATGAGAATCTCCTCTCAAAAACATAGGCAACACATAGTATGGGTTAGTACACAAAGCGCAATTGAAAAAATCTTACCATACCACAAGATCTCACGTGGCACATGATTTGCGCTTGTGTGTTGACCATCTTTGAATTCAATCTTCGATCTTCATCTTGGTCAACCTTAATCTTTGCTCCATGATTAATCTTGATGCACAACTACATGTATATGGCATTCATTCCGAATCCATTCAATATCCTTCTTGCATCACCCATGGAACAAACCTTCCTATATAACATGATGTCATTGTTTCTTCATAGGAATTGTCATTCATTATCAAATCTCAATGCATATATAGATGTTGATGGATTTCATCCACCAATTCATCCAATATTCTTCATGCATTGCAAATGGAACTTTCCTTCAAATGTATATCTCAGTGCAAGCATTAGTCCATTAGGATTGTCATTTAATTACCAAAACCACACATGGGGACTACATGTACTTTCACAACTGAATACTTAACACATCATCCAGTCCTTCCAGAAACTTCTCCTGTCTAGCTGCATCAGTGCTAACATCGTTAGGAGCATAGCATGCAAGATTATTGAATTCCTCCACATATGCATTCATAGTGCGACCTCCCTGACGCAAGCTGCAGAACTCCTTCTTCAGACTCATGGCACCAGCAGACACATGTGCGACGCTAAAACCTGCATGAAACTGCTCCCAAGTGAGAGTAGCAATATGATAAGTGACCAAGTAATTGTCCCACCATGCTGCGGCTGGTCCTTCTAACAAATGCGAGGCAAACCTCACTCTCTCTGGATCGGTGCAACCAACTGTCTCCAAATTCCTATTAACTGAGCAAAGCCAATCATCAGCCACAATAGGTTCAGGGGTGCTAGAAAACCTCTGAGGATTGAACCACAAGAAACGAGTAAGTGCATCAACTGGTGGTGGTGGTGGATTATTATTATTATTATTGTTGTTGTTGTTGTTGTTGTTGTTATTGTTGTTATGGTTCTGAACAAGTAACTGGATCAACTGAGTCTGTCCCTGAAGCAGCTGCTGCATGTATGGTGGTATGTCATTGTTGTTGTTGTCTCCTGAACCACTGCCTGTAGAGTTACGCCTCAGTGGCATCTGATGGGTAAGAAGGGGTGAGATATAGACAGAAATAGGTCTAAGGGGAAAACACTACCCATATGCTCATGCTAGCAACTAATACTCCAACAACAACAAAAGCAAACACTAAATTCACACAAGTCACCAAAACTATCCTAAATTAATCACATCAAAAGAGCACATATGATCAATCAAAGCACCCAATTGCATAATACAAACAATCCACAAAATATGACAACACGGAGAGCAATGACCAACCAAACATATGACATATCACACAACGCAAGCAAAACCTACAGGTAAGGTCATATCCACAAGAGATATAATCTCATCATACTACCGCAAATCGTTTATCGAACACAACTTAGTAATGGTGGTCTGTCAACTAAAACTCCTCAAATGAGACTACTGCAACTACATGGGTCATCTATACTTGAAAAGAAAAGATATGAGTACAAGATTATGAACTAACAAGTAGAGGAAAAAGTTGTAAAGTAAGTCTTTCACTCCTATGGCTTTTCTAATCCATTTTCTAGGGTCACGACCTACAGTCAACACACTGCTCTGATACCATCTGTAACGACCTGAACCTGATAAGATTCGATGTCTCTGTGCTCACTGTGCTAGTCCCTGGATCAACTCGCTAACACACAAAGTACATATGAATATCAAATAACAAGTGCATCATTTACTACAATGTATGATCCAGAACTCTTAAAGTATTACAAACTCATAGTACATAACTAGCTTTACTCAATAATAACAGCGGAAATGTAGCATAAAGCAAACGATGAGTCCCATCAATGCCCACTGGCGAAATGCTGAGTGAAGACTCGCGACCCTACTGTATCGCACTGATCTTCTGAAAATCCTGCAACATGATAAGTTGCAGCCACAAAGGGTCAATACATTGAATGCATTGGCAAATCACACAATATGATATAGGAAACCTACATCCACAAGTAAAGTGTGACAAACAAAACACTCAAGTTTGGTTTCGCGCAAAACTACCTTCACCTACCTCCATGACATAGGCAAGGTGCAAACAACACAGATGATAAAGATCTTCAAGATGCCTCAAGTGCGCTCAGTCCTGACGCATTCTCTAGGGACAATAGAGCGCTCAGCCAGTGACGCATTCACGTGAGAAAAAGCCCCTGACAACTCAAGTGCGCTCAGTCCTGGCGCATTCTCTAGGGACAATAGAGCGCTCAGCCAGTGACGCATTCACCTGAGAAAAAGTCCCGAGCCTACAACTATAAAGACTCACCACTTCCATGCATCACTCGACACATGCCCACGTCTACCATCACAAGCTACTCACACCATCACATAACACAGCTAATGCTGAAACATGACAACATGGGGTACACATATCAGGCCAAACATATTTCATAGCATCAAACCACACATGCATAGCAGAATATAGGACGAGAAAAATCAAAAGTGCAAACTTGCCTTGAACAGTGTTGAAGTACTCTAACACTTAATTCTGATCCGCTTCACACTTCGGGCAATCTATACAATAACGAAGGCACCGATAAATAAACCATACTCACATAACAATCACAATAAAGCCAAGATTAAAGAATTCAAATGAAACTTAAATAACTGATCATAACAGTAGGTAAATCTTATCTAGATGCTAGTAAGATCACAATGCAAAAATAATCAACTAATTTGGATCAACGGTTTGAAAGAAACGGCCTCCGGATGTTTGAATTCAAATTTAAAGAAATTCAATTTGAACTGTTTAAAAATGTGACATTTTGGTTCTACAATACTCTCCTGGCCTCTACGAGTACACAGGAAAAAGAATCGATGAATTTGGAGTTATGGATCTCAAGATAAACCTAATTGAAAATTTGATATGGAATTTGCAAAGAAAATTTATGCCATAATAGCGTTCTGGGAAGAACTGTCGCGGCACTGTGGATGTGCCACGTGGTGGGCTGCTAATGGCTAAGAAGTGTTCGCTGCAAGGTCTAAACGGCGAACGACTACTAAATAGTGCATACCGCTTCGAAGAAGAAAAAAAACATTGATCTGAGCGGTTAAAATTAGATCGGGCAGTCGGGATTTGCTCATCGGAGAACAAAGGCTGGGGCGTCACCGGAGTTGGAGAAGAGGACCTCAGGCGGCTCGGACCTCGGCCTGGCGTCGCTGAGATGGCCTTCAGAACTCGTACGATACGGGGCGAGGTGCAGAGGAAGATGGTTAACTCGAAAACATCCTCGGGGCCGATCGAACCGTGCGGCTTGAGCAGCGGCAATGGAGCTGAGCTTCGGGTTGAGTCACAGTGCTTAGTTTGGTGCTCCCCTTGGGTGGCGCTGGGATCGACGCCGCAGAAACTTCGGGCGGAGGTACTCCGGCGAGATCGGAACAACGTGCTAGGGCACGGGAGATGCCGATTTTGGCAAAAATCGAACGATATGAGGGTTGTGAATATATATAAGCATGTGGGCGTGCGGGGGAAGTAACAGACCGATCGAATCGATCGATCCGACCACGATTTGGTTCGGGAGCTTCGGATGTCCCTGATGAACACGAACCAGGGAAAAAGATGACAGGCGGGCCAGGCTCGTCAGCGAGACAGGGAAAGGAAGAAAAAAACAGCAAAGAGAGAGAGAGAGAGAGCTGCGGGGCGGGCTGCGGTCGAGCGACGGAAATGGGCCGTCCTGCTGACGTTGGCACTGCGCGCGCACGAGGGGTAGCTGGGCCGCTGTGCGCCGAGGCCTGATGTACAGCGCGTGCGGTTTCTTTTTTTTAAACCTCTGCTATAGAAGTAACTTAACTAAATAAATAGGAATTTAAATCCTAGAAAAGAAAATACCAGAACACAAAGTAATATATTAATTCTACTTTATAAAATAGTGAACATTTTTACAACACAAATTTACTTTTCGGAAAATTATTTTATGCAATACAAGCACATAAGGAGCATTATAATAACAACTATAAAATAATTTTTAGTTTATAAAATTCCTAAAATAGTTTTTGTAAACTCCAGATAATATCATTAATATTTTCTAAATATAATCTATAGAGGAGAATTCGTATTGTCTCCACATATTTGCCTTAAGTTGCAATAATGTTTTGAATAATCAGAAAATTTAAATAAGCATAGAAATCATAATGGAAAAGAATGATCCTATTAACATTCCAAATTTGAAAATTTGGGATGTTACAATGACACAGAAGCCAACAAAAAGAAGCATCTACCTTATCTAAATGGGAAAGAAAGCAAGACAGTAGCATTTCTCAAACGGTGGCATTGATTAATATTAACATAGAGATTATATTAACAATAAAATTCGTTAACCATGTAATTTGCTTTTAACTGTGGCATTGCATCAATTTTTCAGCGGCATTATTAGAGGGTGTTTGTTTACATGGACATTTTGGTGTAGGGACTAAAAAAAACTCCGTGTCAGTCCCATCTAAACCAAACAGGAGGGTCTTTTAGGGACTAAAAATGGGCATTTTTGGAACTAAAGAAAGAAGACCCCGACGAAGTCTTTTTGGGACTTTTTCCAACAGCTGCCCCTGCCACGCATCGCACCTTGTCTCTATTAGTTCATTACTAGGGGTAACATGGTCTTTTAGCATGTCATTTAATAACCTCTAGTTCATGTTTAGTCCCTGGAACCAAGCAGGTAGGGACTAGGGAGTTTTTAACCAAACATGGCCTTAGATTAACAACAGCTAAAGAGTTGCACGGGACAACGGGCACACCAACACCATGTGCATCTACCGATATACTATGGCCATGCACAGTCTGTTGCAACAAAGAACAAACAACCAAAGAGCATATTTGTGTTGGTCCCAGTTTTGTTATCTTTAGACACCTTTCCCTATGTGAGTGCAGCAAATCTAGTCCTACTCAAACTCTACAGCCTTGTCCCCCAAAACAAAAGATCAGTTCGTTACAGATGTGCGTACTGCGTTTGTCATTGTTTTCCATTTTCGACCAACGTAGGTGCTGGATAGTCAGTCAGTACTAGTACTTTCTCCCCTTCCTTTCCTTTTTGAACCACGTCCTAGATTTATGCGATACAACTTTTCCCACTACTTTCCCCCATTCCTTTCCTCTTTGAACCACGTCCTAGATTCATGCTATACAACTTTCCCCCTTCCTTTCCTCTTTGAACCACTTTTCCCACTACTTTCCCCCACTCCTTTCCTCTTTGAACCACGTCCTAGATTCATGGTATACATGCAGCTAGAGCAATGCATGTGGAATAAGTAAATTATACCTTAAGGTTCTTGGGGCGTGGTTCAGTGGGCGACGGGACGACGGCGAAGAAGAAGGGGTCGGAGGCCCTCCCGCGCCGCCGCTGGGTGAAAGCGAACAGCTGCGCCGGTAGTGGATTCCCTTCCTCGCCGATGGTGACAGCGTTAAGACTCCTTCCCTTCCCGGCGGACGGATCCTGCTAGCTCTTTGAGCAGCAGTGAGGGGAGTGAGAGGCCAACGAAGTCTTGTTTAGATTTGGAGAGGGTGAGAGAGTGTGAAGAGAGCAACTACAAGCGTTGAGGCTCCAGCGTGTATATATATATATATACAGGAGAGAGAGTGTGAAGCGTGCAAACCCTAGAAAACAAGCGCCGATGCTGCAACTTATACGTGATGAGGTGATTATACGGTCACTACGAGATCGTATAGCTCCGTATCCATCCATTTTGACCAGTCAAAGAATCCTGCTGGCACAAATTATGCTCAAGTGTAGTTATCGAACCCGAGACCTCAAGTTTTTTTTGAGTGGAACCCGAGACCTCAAGTTTGATGAGCGAACAGGCTAACCAGCTACACAACCCTCCCGTTATGTTCAACGAGAGGAAAATAACCTTTTATACATTCCTGCATTCGTGTGACAAGCATGTCGTGTTTTTTTGTGCGTGTGTGGGAGTCATTGGGATTTAAATCATAATCGTGTCATGTGGCTTTGGTGGTAAGACTATCCACAGTGGTGCAGAAATAATGCAGCCTTAGTCACCTTACCTCTCTCCACGTAGTACGTTGGGTCCCACTAGTCAGAGGGTGAAACAAACAAATTAATAAGAAAAATTAAAAGCGCCAGCGGTGTATCTTACCTCACACATCTCGCTACTGCTCGGGAACACTGTCCAATTGATCCCTCTGTTCGCTCACGTACTATTTTAAGTGAATCCTTATTATAACATGCACACAATTTTGGGCACTTGTATTCGACCTAAGTCAGTGTGCCACCGTATCTCGTACTTACTACTCCCTCCGTCTAGGTGTAATAAGTCACGTTAGAAGATGCAGTGGGACCAAGGTGCGTGTGTGTGTGTGTTTAACAGCATGTGTGTGTTAGAGAGAGCGACACATCAACCTACTCCTACAGAGAGATGGTGTGTAGTGTACGATTTTAGCCGCGAGAGTCGGTGCATCCTCTCGTTTTCGGGCATGTCCGGTAGGGATAGGCGGACAGCTGCCACGCCCGCTCCTGACCAGTCTGGCCCACCCAAAGCCCCTTCATCGCCCGCGCGCGCTTCCCTCCTGAAACGGTCAGCGCCGCTCCAAAGAATCAGTGCCGCATTCATGCCTGGGCAGAGCGGACGCGACCTCTCACTGGTGCAAGAGTGATGGTTTCTTCGTCCGACCAATTTACTGTTGGGTCTATGTGATTTGACGGCTCATTGGTCTTTATTACTAAGGTGGTAGGACTGCTGGATGTCCAACACTTTCGGCGAAAGGAGGTACTACTACTAGATTACAATTTTCTCCATTCTTACAGCGGAAGAGTGCAAGAGCAGTGAAAACACGCAGGCTCAGTGATTACATGGCCCACCTCACACTATCACCATATTTTCGGGACACCATGCGACACCTAACTCTTTACATAGTACTCCCTTCGTTCCTAAATACTAGATGAGTCCCCGCGCATTGCCGCGGAACAGCCGTATATCTCTCTACGTAAAATTATCGATTTCATAGAACTAAAAAAAACTCTATAACCGCATGACAAATGTGGTAGCCAAACTAAAAAAACTCCCATCATCATTTAGATCATCCCTCGTAAGGAAAAAAGATCAGCCAACTCCTACTGCATAATGGGATTATATTTTTCTTTTTGACATGTTAATGGGACTTAAAAGCTCACCTACATGCATGCTACCGGTGCATGCTTGCGTGCAGACATGTTGATGTGATTTAAAACCCACTCACATGCATGCCACGGTATTTCTGCATGCTTGCATGTGGCTTAGTGCGGAACCTCTCAACGTCTAGATCAGACGGCTATTATGGACTGATTTAGTTCATCTAACGGCTACATTAATTTTGATGATGTGGCTCAAGGAGAGGATAGAGAATTCCTAGTAGTGGGGGCTAGCTATTACTAGTAGATAAGTCTTTGTAGAGATTCCACCAGGTGAACTACATACGGAACAAAATGAATGAATCTACACTTAAAATGCATCTATATACATCCGCATGTGGTTCATGGTGAAATCTCTACAAAGACTTATATTTAGGAACGGAGGAAGTACTAGTATAGTACGTATTGTAGTTTATCAGCGAGATAAATTTGTACAATGCTATGAAGCTTCCAGCTTCTGTTACATGTATCTTGCGTCCAAGGTTGCCCGTTGCAACATTTCATCAAATACAAAGGAGACTAACATGCATGCTATTGCATCTCAATGATTGACAGATCATAGCAAATATGTACTCCCTTCGTTCCAAACTTTATGCAAACTTTAGTACAAAGTTGTACTACTACTAAAGTTGACACTTATTTTGGAATAGAGGCAGCTAAAGAAAAAAAATGATCCATGCAGTCCCTAGCCCTTGAACCGTCAACCCTAACCAGGGTTCAATTTGCTGGCAACGTTCGAGCTTCCTAAGAAATGAAGTTTGCAACCTTTTGACCATCGGATCATTTTGTGCAGTTTCACCAAAATCAAGATGAGCATCCTTGTTGCAAAGAAATTGAAGAAGCGTGATTAGAATAAGATTACTGGGACTAGTTGATGAGACATAAACTCATCACAAATACAGTACGTAGAAGCCAGTAGAGGTATGTGCGGGCCAAAGAAGTAGAGAAATATCCACATGGAGTGATGTGGGCAACTGGAGCAGTGGTGCAAGCCGACTGTAAAGGGAGTTGTACCTGAGGGATGTAACTCAACCTTGAGGAGGGCGGCAGGAGGCGGCAACTGCCCACGTCGCGGCAGTGAGCAAGGGATGAAGGCAACCTCACCGGCTTTATGAGAGAGAACGGCGGGGACCCCTGATGGGGACGTGCCGACAGCGGGTTTTCACCGTCGGCAACGGCGACCGCATCTACACTAAGCATCCACCCCTTCCCCCGGCGGACGTTGTCGGTGTCAAAACCGGCGGATCTCGGGTAGGGGGTCCCAATCTGTGCGTCTTAGGCTGATGGTAACAGGAAGGAAGGGACACAATGTTTACCCAGGTTCGGGCCCTCTCGATGGAGGTAAAACCCTACTTCCTACTTGATTAATATTGACGATATGAGTAGTACAAGAGTAGATCTACCACGAGATCGTAGAGGCTAAACCCTAGGAGCTAGCCTATGATGATGATGATTGCAATTGTGATCGATCTTCTAAGGACCAACCTCTCCGGTTTATATAGACACCGGAGAGGGCTAGGGTTTACACGGAGTCGGTTACAAGGAAGGAAATACAATATCCAGATCGCCAAGCTTGTCTTCCACGCAAAGGAGAGTCCCATTCGGACACGGGACAGAGTCTTGAGTCTTGTATCTTCACGCTCCAATAGTCCGGATGATGTACATAGTCCGGCTGTCCAGATACCCCCTAATCCAGGACTCCCTCAGTAGCCCCTGAACCAGGCTTCAATGACGATGAGTCCGGCGTGCAGTCTTGTCTTCGGCATTGCAAGGCAGGTTCCATCTCTGAATACTCCAAAGTAATTATCGAACACATAAACCGTGTCCGGATATGCAAAATGATCTTCACATACCACCGTAGAGAAAATGATATTTCACAAATGTAATCTGCTGACCACGTGACATGCCATTATGGTCGGGTCATTATTCGAACTGTTTTCCCACAACCAGCCATAGCGCATATCGCGAGGCGGTTTCCTCTGCACGTTTTGCCACAGCAGAGATCGTGTCCCCTTATTGTGGGATTTTCATCAATACGGGTATGGATAATCCAACCGCACTGCCTATCGCGGCGAGTGGGGAGCGAGCGGGTTCCACCAGGCAAGTGGGGAGGCGCAAAAAAGCTTTTACCGTCTCTATAAAGAGATAAGGTCTCTTCCTCTTTACCCACGCCTTCTCCTTCTGCTAGCCCATTCCCCTCTGCTCGAGCCCTAACGCCCAGGTGTCCTTCTTTTCCATTGAAGAAAGGTTTTCCAAAGATGTCCGGATCTGGAGCAGGAGGCAGATGGATGGCCTCTACCGTCCAGGAGAAGGATATCAAGAGGCTCCGGGAGGCCGGGTATCTGGCCAAGAAGATCGGCCACCGTCTCCCACCGGCGGGACAGGTCGTCCCTACTCTGGAGCCTCACGAGAGAGTCATGTTCCTTCCCCATTTTGTCCGCGGGCTCGGGTTTCCCCTTCACCCATTTGTTCGTGGAGTCATGTATTACTATGGGATCGATTTTCATGATCTTTCCCCCAATTCTTTCCTCAATATCTCGACATTCATCGTCGTGTGCGAGGCTTTTCTCCGGATTTCGCCTCACTTCGGCCTGTGGCTGAAGATTTTCAATGTGAAGCCCAAGGTGGTGAGTGGTGAGCACGCCGAGTGCGGCGGCGCCATGGTGAGCAAGATGCCCAAGGTCGTTTGGCCGACGGGTGCCTTCAACGACTCCGTCAAGGAGTGACAGCAGTAGTGGTTCTATATCACCGAACCACGCGGCAAAAAGTGGGCTGCAGCTCCTGAGTTCAGATCTGGAGCCCCACTGCGGCTTACATCCTGGCCCAA
Source organism: Triticum aestivum (assembly GCF_018294505.1). Lineage (NCBI taxonomy): Eukaryota > Viridiplantae > Streptophyta > Magnoliopsida > Poales > Poaceae > Triticum > Triticum aestivum. The sequence goes on along the minus strand of NC_057807.1, from coordinate 326,536,171 downwards.
GAAGGGCCCGAACTGGTCCTCGTCCGATGAGCTGTCACTGCTCCATACGCGCGTTCAGAGTGTGGTCGACAAGGACGTCAAGCTCGTCGACGTAGTCCAGGTGATGTTAGTTCGCCCGGTCCTCCCTTGCTAGCGCCAAGCCTGCAATTTGTGGGAGTACGACCCAACCGAGCACCAAACCCTTCGGGAGCTCTATGATTCCTCCCACAAGGATATCTGGAAGGTGCTCTTTAAGTCCGGCAAATCATGGCCGGGCTCCGCCGAGGGCCGTGGGTATCAATTATCCCACTATGCAAGCCCAGTAAGTTATAGCCACGCTCTGTCCATCCAGGTTTCAGTTGGCATGTCCTGAGGGAGACATTTTTATCGTGCTTCCTCGTGACCCCAGGGATGGATAAAGAAGGTGGAGCGAATACATTGTCCGGCCCCGCTTCCGGAGGAACCGGCCGGACCTCTTCTGACGAAGATGCTGGTCCCTGCGCCTTACGAGGAGCCAAAGAAAGAGGCCTCCAAGAAGGTCAAAAAGACCCGGAGTATCCTCCGCCACCACGAGGCTTCGGATGCGAAATCCGAAGACTCCAGCGACGCTCCTTCTTCCGAAGACGAAGAGGAGGAAGCAGAGGAGGACAAGCCTCACTCTGGAGGTGGGAAGAAAAGGGCGGCTTCATCGTCCCTGGAGGCCGAATCGCCCAAGAGGGGAAGAGGTTCCCACCCATAGGCATCCAACACGGCTACCGATAACAGCCCAGAGTGGGATCCCAGGGCCTAGCCCCTGGAAAAGTCGTAAGTATCCGAGATCCGAGCGCACATATGCATCCAGGGTCGTTTGGGTACAATAGTTTTAACTGTTGCCATATTTCATGCAGCCCGGCAAGGTCTCGTGCCGGACAATCCTCATCTGAGGATTCGCTGAGCTCAGACGCCTTGGCGAGCGAGATGCCTCCAGAGGCCCCTTCCCTGTAGTCTAGGCACGACACCGAGGTGTCATCTCAAAGAGACCCGAACCAGGGGAGGCATGTCTCTGGGGCCGGACACATGGGGCCGGCGGCCCCCCGGCGCGTCGACGATGGGGGCGATCTCGGGTTCGGACCACAGCCGGACAAGGTCCTGGAGACCTCTAAGGCTCCAGGATCGGGCAAGCAGCCACCTTCGACGGTGGGAGGCTTGCCTACTCTATCGGCAACCTTTGTTCAAGCAGAGCTGCCAGGCGATCTATCGACAGCGTTAACGAGCACGTCTATTGTCGATGAACATCGGACCCTCATGGGTGCGGTGGTTGAAAAGATTCAGTCCGCCGAGAGCGGGCTGAATGAGTCCTGCCTTGGCCTTATAAAGGCCTTTGAGGTATGTTTTCTAAGAAACCTTTGAGGGATTGTCATAATATGAGTAGTAGCCCCTGATACACTGTTCGGCGAAAGAGAGAGAGCCGGACAGGGGATCAAATCCTTTGCTTTTGCAGGAGCCTTTGTTAATGACGTATACCCCTTTGTGTGAAAATAGGCGTCTGCAGAGAAGATGACCACTCATAATGCGGAAGTGTCCGGACTGAAGCAGAGCCTGGAACGGGCCGAGGAGGAACTTGGCCGTGTGAAGAAGCAATTGGAGGACAAGCAAGGTATGTTGAAACATTGTCTTGAATTTGGCACGAGTGAGTAATTGTGCCTAGTGAAAAGTATTTGTATTGTATGCTCTAGGAGCAAGTGCCGAACATGAGGCACTGAAGAAGGCTGTGGCTGATGCCAATGAGAAGGCTGCCACCGAACATGCGCTTCGTGAGAAACACAAGGCCAGGGTCATCGCAGCTGAGTGAGAGCTCCAGGAGGTTGTGAAGAAAAGCGAGGGCTTGGAGCAGAGTCTAGTAGGGAAAGAATCCGAACTCGCCCAAGCTCTCCAAGCCACGGAAGATGCTCGGGTAGAAGCCCGAGGTGCTGTGCGGGACATTCAGGAGGCCCGGAAAGTTGTGGCTGGTAAGGCCTTTTGTATTCATGGCCATTTTTACATGATAGTGGGAAGAACTCTAAGCGACAAGCTGAATTCTTGTTTTCTAGGGAAGTTTGCGGATCTGCCTTGCAGCATATCAGATGCCGCTCAATTCTACCGGACCAAGGAGAAGAAGTCCGCGGAGAGGAATTTCTGGTCGCAGTATTTGGCGCCGAACTATCCGGTGCCCTTTATCGATCAGCTAAAGCAGCTGGTCGAACTGCACCAGGTGGCCGAACTAGCCATGAAGGACTTGGTTGTCCAGCTATGGCCCGCGGATCCAATTCCAAGCAGTTACTTCGGACTCGTGAAGCGGATTGTGGGCGCCTGTCGTTGGCTTGATGCTGTTAAGCGATCGGTCTGTATAGAGGGTGCGCGTATGGCATTTTCCCATGCAAAAGTGCATTGGGGGAAGCTTGACGCAAAGAAGCTGATGACTAAGGGGCCGCCAGAGGGTAAGGAGCACCGCAAGCCCGAGCTGTACTATGAAGGTGTACTGAAGGGAGCCCGCCTTGTGGCGGATAAGTGTACCAAAGACATTATATTTCCCCGAGGGAATTCATGCCGTTCTTTGTAATATGGGATAATGGCACTTTTATTATTTATTGCCTGTTTTGTTTGAACATATGTTCTTCCTGTACAGCTGTTTAGTGTATGTAAATCCTGAGAGTTGGCCAGTCGTCGGCTTCTGCCCCCACGAAAGAAATACGGGGGTGTTCGGGACATACCTGAATACTCTTTATCCCATGGCTGGGTCCTTTTAAGGAGGTGTTCCTCACCACGAACCAGGCAATCGGACTATAGGGCTTTACCACTCTCACTTAGCCATAGGAGTTCGAGTATGGTCGGCACATCCCCTAGTGTTCGGAAGGCCGAACTAGGGGCTCTATTGGCGCCTGATCGGAAGACCGATCCGTCGCACTCTGCATTTATAATGGCGTTATGCGGAATAAATCTTTAAGGATTTTACAACCTCTCGAACAGCTGACCAGCTCTCGCTATATCATGACAGTCAGTTTTTGGCTTTCTCTACTGAGGTGCTCGTCCAGCAGAACCGGGACACAATCGCAGTAGTTCTCCCAGCGCTACCTTAGCTGATGGGACGGAACATAAGGTACCAAAACATGGGAGCCGGGCAAACCCAACCAATGACCCAAGACATGATTCAGAGCTGATGCATATAGTGCTATAAGTTCGGGGTGCCGAGCGACCGAAAAGGTGGTCGGACTTTATTGCCGTACTGTGAAGCCCCTGGCATAATCGGGCGTAACACGAGGCGTGGCTGCCGTTTTTTACAAAGGGGCATCGATGAGAAACGACGGCCGGAAAGTGTTATTTAAGTCTACGCATTGTAGTAGGATGATATGTCTATGCATATGAGTATGATTTATGATTATGAAAAGAGGTGTTTTTGGCGGAACCTATGATGGCCGGACTGGAGGGGGCTGTGAGTGGATGTGAAGTGAAACCAGACTGCCTTCTTTGTGGGGGTTCACATGCATGTTCCTGCCCTTGTGCGTCTGGGCCGATTCCACGTCGCCAATCCTGTTCTGCGTCAAAGTTAGTTTGTAAAGGCAAATACCTGGAGGCAGCTGAACGTCCTCTTGTGGTTGATCCGAGGGTTCCTGATCGGACCCTGGTGAACCCAGCCGTTATACCGTGAAGTAGCGCAGGCTCCTCAGTGGGTGTCCGGATAGTTGGCTGTCATATCAAAATTTTGATAGGCATGCATGACTCGCTGCCCCGGCAGCTGTATGATTTCCGCTCTAAGGGTGGGGTTCGGCCTTGCCCATAGGTGTGATTATATCACACGGTGTTGGCCTAATGGTTTACCACGTGGAATCTAGTCAACGTGGTTCGTCCCGTTAGCATATGGTAAATTACCGTATGAGGGGAAGGTGCCGAAGAATTATTCTTTGGCATGGCATTTTTTGGTGATCCGAAGACAACCGTTAGAGTGGTGGGCCAATAAAACTTGGCCTTTGCACTTGGCATCTTTTAGAAGATGTTATTTGTGGTTTTATACCCGCGGGGGCTTTATGTGTTATGGAGCCCCCGGACTACTAGGTCTAGAGGTACTGCAATTGAATTGCTGTGGTTGATGTTGTCCGGACGGTTGATGCGATCGGGGGCGATCAGCCATACTTTTATGCTCTAGGGGATCTCTTGACTAAACACCTCCCCTCATTGTTTCCGGCACACGACCGGCCGCTTTGTTTTGAGGATCCGACATTCTCTATTGGTATGATTTGCCATCCTTCTAGGAGTACCATGAATTTCACATGGTTGATCGAGTATGCGGCTTAGGCCGGATAGGCTTGAGCTGTTCTTTGTCCATTGACCGGACTGGGAGTTGCTGGACTTGGCACCAGCTTCCCTGACTTGACATTTGTGACCATTGCGCCGAGGCTTGAGGATGCCTCTTCGTGTATCCTTCGTATTGTCTTGGACCGTAGTGATGTGTTGATGTTGGGGTATGTGCCTTGGGTTCTCCTGCTTAGGTTGAGGTAGCCAGTTGTGCTGTGTGTGCCCTTTGTCGGGGCGGTCGAGTCTGTATTTTTCGGTGGCCAGGACCTTGGTCCACCTGTCCACGAGCAAATCTTGGTCAGCTTTAAGTTGTTGTTGCTTCCTTTGCAGGCTCCTTGCCGTGGCCATGAGCTGTCACTTGAAGCGAACTTGTTCCACTGGATCTTTAGGCACGCCGAATTCGTCATTGCCGAGGCTTACCTCGTCCTCAGAGGGGGGTGTATGGTTGTCCTTCTCCAAGTATCCCATTGTGGCCAGTCCGGCCTTCTTGAAGGCAGGCTGATCAGGGTTGTATTCATCTTTGGCGCCATTCAGATTGTTTTCGTCTCCTGGGCCGGTATTGCTGTGGCGGGGCTTTGAGCGGCGCCGACAGCGCCCATGCTTTGTTTTTCTCCCTGAGGGGTTATCCTCCGTTGCCTCATCGCCATTGGTCTCCTTCGGAGTGTCCACCATATATATATATATATATATATATATATATATATATATATATATCGTATGAGGAGGTGGCTGTCCACCGCCTTGTGAGTGGTGGTTCATGTACTTCTCCTGCATCGTCGTCCATACCGTTGATGTCTTCGGAGTCGAAGTCAAGCACGTTGGTTAGATCATTGACCGTGGCAATGAAGTGGGTGGTGGGTGGGCAGCGAATTCCTTTGTCGGCTGCTTCCCACTCGAGCCGGACATAGTTCGGCCAAGAACCTCCTGGCAAAGAGAGAGACTTTAATGAGTTCAACATGTCTCAGAAGGGCGAGTGCTGGAAGATATCCGCAGCGGTAAACTCCATTACCGGAGCCCGACCAGGCTCGGCGGGCTCGGGAGCGTGCGGACTGGAACCTACAACCGGACACGAGTCCGGGGGTCCGGAGTCACAGGCTTCCTTAGAAGTGAGGCCTGTGTTCGGTTCTACTGCCGATGAGTGTGCGGCCTGCGGGGCGGGGTCCATCTACCCGTCCTTGGGCCACGTAGTCTGCTCCAGATTTAGGTCCGGGACTTCTGCAGGGGTAATATCCTGAGCATTGTCCGACAGCAGGTCTAAGCCGTGCTCATCGTGACTGTCCGGCGTTCCTGGCATAGGCCCGACTCCGTCGAAGATCAAGTCTCCGTGGATATCGACCGTGTAGTTCAGGTTTCCAAACCTGACCTGGTGGCCAGGGGTGTAGCCATCGATCTGCTCCAGATGGCCAAACGAATTGGCCCGCAGTGCGAAGCCGCCGAACATGAAGATCTGTCCGGGGAGAAAAGTCTCGCCTTGGACCGTGTTGTCGATGATTGAAGGCGCCATCAAGCCCTGCAGCGACGACACAGAGGAACTCTCAATGAAAGCACCAATGTCGGTGTCAAAACCGGCGGATCTCGGGTAGGGGGTCCCAATCTGTGTGTCTTAGGCTGATGGTAACAGGAAGCAAGGGACACAATGTTTACCCAGGTTCGGGCCCTCTCGATGGAGGTAAAACCCTACTTCCTGCTTGATTAATATTGACGATATGAGTTGAAAGAACATGCGGTGCCCCCATGTTTGGTTTTGGTAATTGATGACAATCGCTATGGACTAATGGTTGTCTTGAGTTATATTTGAAGGATTTGTCCATAGGCTTTTCTTGAAGTCCATGTGTTGGTTTCAAGGAGTTTATGAGTTGACCAAGGTGCTATTAAGGAATTATCCAAAGATTGGTCATGCGAGTGTTGAGCTTATTGCAAGCATGTATTGAAGAAGAAGGTTGTGTGATCATTCATGTTTACCTTCAATACATCATCCAAATGAAGAGAGTTGCAAAGATTCAAGGTTGATCAAGACTAAGTCAATAGTGAATCAAGTTGATCAACTCACAAAGCGTAGAAGATGTACCGAGAGGGATCAAGTGATCCCATGGTATGGTAAGCATTATCCATTGCACTTTGTGTACTAACCCATGGTCTATGTGAGAGTTCTATGTGGGGTTAGGTACGTATCCATGGGCTTGCATCAAGAGGAAGATATCATACAACCCATGGAAAGGATGACATCAAGTGGTGATCGTCATCAAGATTGCCATGTGCAAGTTCAAGTGGAGCATCATGAAGAGATCAAGTGCTTGAATCTTGCCATCCATTGTGGTGTCAATGGACTTGTGAAGATGAGCCGAAGAGTGGCTCACCCATACTGGACTATGGGGGAGCAATCATCTAGTCTTCATCGAGCCAACGCAATCAAGAAAGGTGCTCCATCTTGAGGGAGTCAAGATCGTCATCATCTAGCTCAAGTGGACCATGTGCAAGGCAAAGGTTTGCCCTTGATAGGTTTTCTATTTTACCGGTCTCGTGGTGGTAGTAGGGAGACCGGGTTATATGATCGTTTGCCGTACTATCAAGGGGGGCTCTCAAGTTGGTAGCTCGATCGTATCATTAGTAGAGAGCTCAAACCCTTGCATCCTTGCATCATGTTTCTTGGTTCTTGTTTGGTTCTCTTTGTGAGTCTTAGAGCTTATGGTCATCTTGATGACAAGCTTGAGTTCATCGAAAACGGAGTTCACATGCGTCTTCTATGATGTTTTCGGTGTTGGAGGTTTTACCGGTCTTTTCCGAGGAAGGGTTCTCACCATTTTCCTTTGGGACTTTTCTCATTTGCTTATTATTGGTATTTCTTTCAGGATTGTGTTAGCCCTTGTCGCTAGCTTTCCAACAAACTTGGTTTCATTGAATTCAGAGTCCGTTTGCAAAAGTTGTGGTTGTTTTGGTAAAGGCTGCAGCGGTACTACCGCGACTGGAGCGGATGTAATTTTTTACTACCGCTCCAGAGCAGTACTACCGCGGCTCCTGAGCGGTAGTACCGCTCCAGAGCAGTACTACCACGGCTCCTAAGCGGTAGTACCGCTCCGGACCAAAATCTCGTGTTTTGCTCAGTGGAAGTAGGCACAGAAGTATTTTTTTAGTACCGCTCGCGAGCAGTAGTACCGCTACCATTTGCGGTAGTACCGTGAGGTCGAGCAGTAGTACCGTGAGGACGAGCGATACTACCGCTCCAAAGGTTCTTCTGGCCTTTTTGCCTCCTCGCTGTTGTGTTTCGAAGGGGTACTACCGCCCTAGCGGTAGTACCGCTCTGTGCGGGCTGTGAGCATAACGGTTGGATTCGGGAGCTCCTATAAAAGGGGGTCTTCTTCCCCATTCAACCCAATCCTTTGAGCTCGTGTTCTTCCCCCATTGTTGAGCTTCTTCGAGCTTGCTAACTCTCAATCCCTCCATGGATTCTTGTTAGTTTTTGAGGGAAAAGAGAGAGGAGATCTAGATCCACGTTTCCACCAATCACTTTCTCCTCTAAGTGAGGGGAACCCCTTGGATCTAGGTCTTGGAGTTCTTCGTGTTCTTCTTTCGTTCTTCCTCTCATTTTCCTCCCTAGCATTAGTTGCTTTGGTGGGATTTGGGAGAGAAGGACTTGGGCACTCCGTGTGCCCTTGCCATTGCATTTGGTGCATCGGTTTGAGTTCTCCACGGTGATACATGGAAGTGAAGTTTGAGAAGCTTATTACTCTTGGGTGTTTGGGCACCCTAGAGCTTGTTCCTCTTGGGTGCCTTGGTGCCCTAGACGGTTGGTGGTGTTCGGAGCTCAATCATTGTGGTGTAAAGCTCCGGGCAAGCGTCGGGGTCTCCAATTAGGTTGTGGAGATCGCCCCGAGCAATTTGGCGGGTACCGGTGACCGCCCCCAAGGGTTTCCAAAGTGTACGGGTTCGGTGACCGCCCCCAAGGGTCGCCATTTGTACGGGTTCGGTGACCGCCCTCAAGGGTCCCTTAGTGGAATCACGTCATCTTGCATTGTGCGAGGGCGTGAGGAGATTACGGTGGCCCTAGTGGCTTCTTGGGGAGCATTGTGCCTCCACACCGCTCCAAACGGAGATTAGCATCCGCAAGGGTGTGAACTTCGGGATACATCATCGTCTCCGCGTGCCTCGGTTATCTCTTACCCGAGCCCCTTTACTTATGCACTTTACTTTGTGATAGCCATATTGTTCCTTGTCATATATCTTGCTATCACATAGTTGCTTATCTTGCGTAGCATAAGTTGTTGGTGCACATAGGTGAGCCTAGTTGTTGTAGGTTTTGTGCTTGACAAATTAACCGCTAGGTTTATTCCGCATTTGTTCAAGCCTAAACTGTAATTATTTTAAAGCGCCTATTCACCACCCCTCTAGGCGACATCCTCGATCTTTCAATTGGTATCAGAGCCTCGTCTCTCTTTATTAGGCTTTACCGCCTAGAGAGTAAAGATGTCGACTAGGGGATTAGGATTCTTTGACACTCTTAGTTTCGATGGCACAAATTTTGATGTTTGGGTAATTCACATGCTTAATCTCTTTAGGGTCATGGACCCAAATTTAGAGCGAATTGTAGATATGGGTTTTTCTCCTCCAAAGGATCCCCAAAGATTATCTTTAGAGGATGAGAAAAACTCTTATCTCAATGCTCAAGCTTCTAATGTGCTTTTCGATGCTTTGAGCAATGTAGTTATATTTCAGCTCATGCCATTCCGAGATGCTCATGAGTTGTGGACGAAGCTTCAAGATAAATATAGTGTGTCCAAGATTTGTGGGGATGATTGTTCTCCCTCCACCTCCGGTTGTATAGTCTTCTCAACTTCTTCTACTTCACCTACATGTGGTTTGCCACAAGGTAATGACATGGTGAGTAGTGTTGGTCATTGCAATGATGATAGTATGCTTATTGTGGATGATCCTTCATCACTATATTATTGCAATGCTCCTTCTTTGGGCCTTAACACTTCGAGCACTCCAAATGTTTCACATGCTTGTGTTGATAGTCCTTGCATATCATGTAGAAATTGCTTGACTAAATCTCATGATGATATGCTTGCTATGCCTTGTTTCCATGATAAAAATGCATCTATTTCCTCGAATTGTTGTGCTAACAATGTAGTGGAAACCGAACACTCCATGGAACAAGATGTGGTGTTTAATGGTGCCTCAAGGGATCCTACATCATCATCTATTGCTTTTTGCCTTATGGCTAAGGCGTCAAAGGTATCTCCTACTTTGTACCCCAATATGTCTCTTGATGATGATGTTGATGCTAATGATGATGAGGATTATGATGAAGAGAATGATAATGTTGCCTCCTTAAAAACTAAGGGGGAAATGATTTTTAAAGCTCTTCATAAAAATAAAATTGCTCGTTCCAACTTCATGGAAATAATGTCCATTGCCATTGATGGCAAGAAATACATTGAGGAGTTGGAATCTCATCTAGAGGAGCATGAGGCCACCATTGATAAAATGGAAGGTCATGGGCGTGATTACGCTAATGAGATTGCCGACCTCTCTCAAGCTCTTGAACTTGAACAAACCACCAAGGAATCTCTTGAGGAGACTTTTGCTCTAGAATTGTCTAAAGTGAAGGAATCTACTGATAGAGCTCCTAAGGTGGCCAATGTTTTTGAAACTAAAAATGCTAAGCTTGAAGTTGCTCATGCTAGACTCCTTGAGGATTTTGAGCACCTTGAAAATGGCTCAAGGGTCATCAAGGGTGAGCTCATCAAACTCACCGAGTCTCATGCTCAACTTGAAGCTTCTTATTTAAAAGAGCTTGCCAAGTTGCCTTCTCCTCTTGTTGATAATGATGATGCTTGTGCTACTAATTCTATTACTTGTGAAGCATCCATTTTGAAGGAGAATGTTGAGCTACGGGCTCAACTTGAGGTGCTATCTTGCAATTATGGGAAATTGGAAGAAAGTCATGAAAATCTCTCAAGCTCTCATGATGATCTTCTAGTATCCCATAGTGTGCTAAAGATATCTCATGAGGCCATGATTGCTAAGGTAACATCTAGTGAGCCTCATGTGGATACTAGCACTACTTCTAGTCAAAATAGTATATTGCCATGTGCTAGTCCTTGTAATTCATCTACTCACAATGTTGGTACATCTTGTGATGAATTGCTTTCCTTGCCTTGTTGCTCTAACGATGAAGCTTATACTTCCTCTAGTACTTGTGTTGAGACTAACCATGTAGAGGAAATGAAAGATCTCAAGGCCCAAGTCACTTCTTTGAAGAAAGACTTGGAAAAGTGTCATGAAGGGAAGGCCACACTCAACAATATCTTGAGTGTGCAAAAATCCCCCAATGACAAAGGTGGACTTGGATTCAACTCCAACAAGAAGAAGAAGTCCAAGTTGAACAAGAAGAAGAGCCAAGAACAAGTCAAGAATTCGGCCAAGATTGTTTGCTTCAAGTGCAAAGTTGAAGGGCATCATGTTAGATCTTGCCCATTGAAGAAGAAGGCCATTAGTGTCAAGCAACAAGAGAAGAGGGCACAAGTTCAATCTCATGCTCAACATCAAGTTGAAGAAAGGCCTCTTCCCAAGAAGACTCAAGTTAATGCTTCTCAAATTGAGAAATCAAGTGAGAAGAAAGTGAAGAGTAGACGTTGCTACTTATGTCGTGAGAAAGGTCACGTCGCTTCTTCATGCACTAGTGGTAACTTATCCAACCCAATTATTATTGATGATATCTATTCTCTTGGTAAGGATAATGTTGGCAATGTGTTTGCCAAGTTTGTTGGTACTCAAAGTGGTGTCAAGCAAAGAACCATTTGGGTAGCCAAACCTATTGTGACTAACCTCTTAGGACCCAACTTGGTTGGGGACCAACAAGCTCAAACTTGATCAATAGGTGTTGTTGGAGGGCATTGGAGACTTGGCTACATTATGAAGAATTAAGGGGACTTCATCATTCTCTTTGTCTCAAGCCAAGTTAATTGGATTATCAAGTTTCTATCTTATATCCAATGTGCCTCCTTGCGGTAACTTGTACTTAAATTGTTTACCTTGAAAGTTACTTGCCCCCTTGCATGTTTTGGTTTTGTTCCTTGCATGTGTTTGTATATGTTGCGCTTCCAACTTGCTTATCTTGAGCAATCAAGTATGTGTGTGTTGGTTTGCACATCATGTACGTGTGCGTCGTGCGTTGAGCCTTTTTGCTTCCTGTTTGTATCCTAGTTGCCTCGTGTGAGAGATCAATGGAACATCCCATTTTGGGGGAGTGATGTGCTTTGTGCACCTCACAATCCTATAAATGTGTGTACATGAGGAATACCATCTAGTATTGATATTACAGGATTATCTAGTCGCTAGGTGGTATATCTCTCATGAGAAATTCAAATTCTAAAAATTCCATTGATTATCTCGTGTTGGATCCTCTTATTGCCTCTTGTTTAGTTCTTATTGGTATCACATTATGGGGGAGTAATATGCTAAGTGCATATTACAAGCCTAGAAAATGTGTACATTTGAGATATTGTCACCTAGAATTGATATTGTAAATTATCTTGTTCCTAGGTGGCATGCTAGCTCTACAAGTTGCAATTTTCTTGTGTGTGGTGTGAAGATGATGTTGGATATCCTTGCTATCTACCACCGGGAATTCTTTCCATCTACTTCTTGTCTTTTGACAATTGGTAGTCCCTTATGTGTGGTAGAATTTAATTGATCATCTTTACATTGGCTTTTGTTTATTTGCCTTTTTCTCTTGCCAAGGTTTGTGTTAACTCCCGTTGTCTTCCATACCACTTGTGGATCTTGTTTATTTCTTGTTCTTGTCTAGTGTTTTCTAGATATAGTGAAAGCAGTGATCCCACCTTGTGCATTTTGTATTCAAATACAAATCCTATATAATGCACAACTCGTGGGGGAGCTATTCTATTTTCTTCACTCTTCTTGTGATCCTTATCAAGTGTGTTTTGGTGGAAGGCAAGCCATTTCTTTTTGGTACTTTGTGCCATCATGAAACTTTGTTGAGAGCTTGGTATGTTTGGAACCATCCTCTCTTTGGGAGTTTGACATCTTTAGTTTAGTGTGTATCAATGGATATCTCATTCCTTGATGTATCTTTAATGATATCTTCCAAGTGATGATTTTTCCATGTGGTATCATTTTCACTTGGCATTTCTTTCTCTTTAGGTTTCGGGTTTTGAAAGTCTTGAGCATGCATGTTTACTTCATGTATTTTATTTGGCATGCTTTCTTTCTTTGACTCAATATATAGGGGGATCTCCACCAAGTCTCAAATCGGACGAGATGTGTATGAAGTTCATTTTCATATCTATATGCACATATTTATGTGGAGTTTGTCCTATGTATTGGTTTTTCTAACTATTTGGTCCCAATGAGTTTGGGTACCGTTTAGTTTGTGTTGTTCTTCTAGGAACATTTGGAGATGCATTGGATGCTCGGCTCACTCACAAGGAAGGTGTTGTTACCATGTGCATATTGGAGTCAAGCTAGGATGATCAATGAACTACTATCTACCTTCAATTGGTATGTACTACATCCTTCCAATGATATCTCGGTAACAAGTATCTATTCATGCTTTCTCCTCTTGCATTCAACCTTGTGTAGGTTGCATCTTGGCATGATATTCATTTCATATCTTGTGATACTTGTTTCCTTTCTCAAAGCATCCCAACGATGATCTCTTGTTGCTAGTTGTGATGCCTTTGATGGATGTGTGTTTGGACTTCATTTATATACAATGAGACCATATCTAGCCAAGTGCTATGCTTTCAAGCAAATATCTTATTGGTATATTTATGACTTCCTTTTGGATATCTCATTTCCTTCTTGTTGTAACTATTTCGGGTGTACATCCTTCTTTGTAGATATATAAATCATCATGATTTCGTCTACATAGAACCTTATACACTTGAGAGAAATTACATCTCTAGTTGATATCATTTCTTTCACGTCCACCTTGTCTTTCTTATGTTATTTCTTTGGTGGCCCCGTGAAAGCTTGTGCCTTGAGTGCGTGTCCTCTTTCGTTGCATCTTGATGCACTCTTGTGTGGTGAAGGTTATTTTCCTCTTGCTTATCTTTACGAGGTTTTTGCCATCTTAATTGGTATCCCTCGTCTTGATGAGCCTCCCCTCGTCTATCTTCACCACGGGTTGTCACAAGCATAGGTTCTCTTTTGCTTATTAGTAAGCTTGTGAACCCTTTTGCCAGTTGTGTGTGGGAATGATAGGCCTTGCACCATGTGCCTCATTCTTTCAAGACTATGTTGATGCTTAATGCTCATCCTAATTTTAGTCTTCTCAAGTGCTTCACCATGACTCACACACATCATTTTGGTTGAGCCTATTCTTAAGTTGCCTCTTTTACATGTTGCTCAACCATGTGCTTGTTGCAAGCGCTAGGCTTTGTTTCCTATATTCTCACTTGCACTAGATGTGAGTTTCTATTGATTTTGGGGGAGCTATGATCCTATTTTGTGCACTTTGTATTCAAATACAAAATTTCTTATGTGTGCACAAATCATGGGGAGCTTCTCCAGTTTCTTTAGAACACTCCTTCGCTCATATCATTTATTCATTCATGTGGCATGTAGGATCATTGGTCTAGTTGGCTCAATTGATATTCGTTGATTGCTTGCTTCAATTGGTATCTTTTGATTGCTTGATTGCTTGTTTCTCTCTTTCTTATGTCTTTGTGGCATATCTTTCTTTTGTGAACTTTGGGCCTAAATATAGTTTGTTTTCCTCCTAGTATTTACCGTCAAACTTGTGTATTGCATTCCACTCTCTTGTTGAGAAATACACAATTTATGGAGGACCACAATTTATATTGGCCTTCTTAGATTTTCGCCCATTTTGGCAATCGATGCCAATGGGGGAGAAGTTTCAGAGAGTTTTGTGGAGAAGTTTAGAGAGTTATCTCTTCTTGCTTTGGTTTTGTTCCTTAGCATTTGCATCTCATTCGCATGCACTATTGGTTGTTGCATTGAATGGTGACGCATAACTCCTTATATAAACTCTCTTGAAAGTGATTGTCATCAATTACCAAAATGGGGGAGATTGAAAGAACATGCGGTGCCCCCATGTTTGGTTTTGGTAATTGATGACAATCTCTATGGACTAATGGTTGTCTTGAGTTATATTTGAAGGATTTGTCCATAGGCTTTTCTTGAAGTCCATGTGTTGGTTTCAAGGAGTTTATGAGTTGACCAAGGTGCTATTAAGGAATTATCCAAAGATTGGTCATGCGAGTGTGGAGCTTATTGCAAGCATGTATTGAAGAAGAAGGTTGTGTGATCATTCATGTTTACCTTCAATACATCATCCAAATGAAGAGAGTTGCAAAGATTCAAGGTTGATCAAGACTAAGTCAATAGTGAATCAAGTTGATCAACTCACAAAGCGTAGAAGATGTACCGAGAGGGATCAAGTGATCCCATGGTATGGTAAGCATTGTCCATTGCACTTTGTGTACTAACCCATGGTCTATGTGAGAGTTCTATGTGGGGTTAGGTACGTATCCATGGGCTTGCATCAAGAGGAAGATATCATACAACCCATGGAAAGGATGACATCAAGTGGTGATCGTCATCAAGATTGCCATGTGCAAGTTCAAGTGGAGCATCATGAAGAGATCAAGTGCTTGAATCTTGCCATCCATTGTGGTGTCAATGGACTTGTGAAGATGAGCCGAAGAGTGGCTCACCCATACTGGACTATGGGGGAGAAATCATCTAGTCTTCATCGAGCCAACGCAATCAAGAAAGGTGCTCCATCTTGAGGGAGTCAAGATCGTCATCATCTAGCTCAAGTGGACCATGTGCAAGGCAAAGGTTTGCCCTTGATAGGTTTTCTATTTTACCGGTCTCGTGGTGGTAGTAGGGAGACCGGGTTATATGATCGTTTGCCGTACTATCAAGGGGGGCTCTCAAGTTGGTAGCTTGATCGTATCATTAGTAGAGAGCTCAAACCCTTGCATCATTGCATCATGTTTCTTGGTTCTTGTTTGGTTCTCTTTGTGAGTCTTAGAGCTTATGGTCATCTTTATGACAAGTTTGAGTTCATCGAAAACGGAGTTCACATGCGTCTTCTATGATGTTTTCGGTGTTGGAGGTTTTACCGGTCTTTTCCGAGGAAGGGTTCTCACCATTTTCCTTTGGGCATTTTCTCATTTGCTTATTATTGGTATTTCTTTCAAGATTGTGTTAGCCCTTGTCGCTAGCTTTCCAACAAACTTGGTTTCATTGAATTCAGAGTCCGTTTGCAAAAGTTGTGGTTGTTTTGGTAAAGGCTGCAGCGGTACTACCGCGACTGGAGCGGATGTAATTTTTTACTACCGCTCCAGAGCAGTACTACCGCGGCTCCTGAGCGGTAGTACCGCTCCAGAGCAGTACTACCGCGGCTCCTAAGCGGTAGTACCGCTCCGGACCAAAATCTCGTGTTTTGCTCAGTGGAAGTAGGCACAGAAGTATTTTTTTTAGTACCGCTCGCGAGCAGTAGTACCGCTACCATTTGCGGTAGTACCGTGAGGTCGAGCGGTAGTACCGTGAGGACGAGCGGTACTACCGCTCCGAAGGTCCTTCTGGCCTTTTTGCCTCCTCGCTGTTGTGTTTCGAAGGGGTACTACCGCCCTAGTGGTAGTACCGCTCCTTGGAGTGGTAGTATCGCTCTGTGCGGGCTGTGAGCATAATGGTTGGATTCGGGAGCTCCTATAAAAGGGGGTCTTCTTCCCCATTCAACCCAATCCTTTGAGCTCGTGTTCTTTCCCCATTGTTGACCTTCTTCGAGCTTGCTAACTCTCAATCCCTCCATGGATTCTTGTTAGTTTTTGAGGGAAAAGAGAGAGGAGATCTAGATCCACGTTTCCACCAATCACTTTCTCCTCTAAGTGAGGGGAACCCCTTGGATCTAGGTCTTGGAGTTCTTCGTGTTCTTCTTTCGTTCTTCCTCTCATTTTCCTCCCTAGCATTAGTTGCTTTGGTGGGATTTGGGAGAGAAGGACTTGGGCACTCCGTGTGCCCTTGCCATTGCATTTGGTGCATCGGTTTGAGTTCTCCACGGTGATACGTGGAAGTGAAGTTTGAGAAGCTTATTACTATTGGGTGTTTGGGCACCCTAGAGCTTGTTCCTCTTGGGTGCCTTGGTGCCCTATACGGTTGGTGGTGTTCGGAGCTCAATCATTGTGGTGTAAAGCTCCGGGCAAGCGTCGGGGTCTCCAATTAGGTTGTGGAGATCGCCTCGAGCAATTTGACGGGTACCGGTGACCGCCCCCAAGGGTTGCCAAAGTGTACGGGTTCGGTGACTGCCCCCAAGGGTCGCCATTAGTACGGGTTTGGTGACCGCCCTCAAGGGTCCCTTAGTGGAATCACGGCATCTTGCATTGTGCGAGGGCGTGAGGAGATTACGGTGGCCCTAGTGGCTTCTTGGGGAGCATTGTGCCTCCACACCGCTCCAAACGGAGATTAGCATCCGCAAGGGTGTGAACTTCGGGATACATCATCGTCTCCGCGTGCCTCGGTTATCTCTTACCCGAGCCCCTTTACTTATGCACTTTACTTTGTGATAGCCATATTGTTCTTTGTCATATATCTTGCTATCACATAGTTGCTTATCTTGCTTATCATAAGTTGTTGGTGCACATAGGTGAGCCTAGTTGTTGTAGGTTTTGTGCTTGACAAATTAACCGCTAGGTTTATTCCGCATTTGTTCAAGCCTAAACTGTAATTATTTTAAAGCGCCTATTCACCCTCCTCTAGGCGACATCCTCGATCTTTCATGAGTAGTACAAGAGTAGATCTACCACGAGATCGTAGAGGCTAAACCCTAGGAGCTAGCCTATGGTGATGATGATTGCAATTGTGATCGGTCTTCTAAGGACCAACCTCTCCGGTTTATATAGACACCGGAGAGGGCTAGGGTTTACACGGAGTCAGTTACAAGGAAGGAAATACAATATCCGGATCGCCAAGCTTGTCTTCCACGCAAAGGAGAGTCCCATCCGGACACGGGACGGAGTCTTGAGTCTTGTATCTTCACGCTCCAATAGTCCGGACGATGTACATAGTCCGGCTGTCCGGATACCCCCTAATCCAGGACTCCCTCAGACGTGATCCGCCGGGATGTTAGAGATGTGGCCACAGTCATTTTGTGCAAGAGAGTGTGAAGAGAGCAACCCCATCAAGCAACCGTGTAGGCTGGCCCGTCCTGACTATGTATATAGTGGAGCGGTTTCCTTTTCTCTCCATAGGAACCTATCATATTGCATACGTGCCACTGAAGAAAAAAAACTTTATTTATAAATGACGCGACACCTACTACTCGTTCTCCTATAACCTTGCGCTTGGAATCTCCAAAATATTAACCTTGCGATTGGCTCTTCGCCTCTTCAGGAAGTCGAGCAATAATGGTAGTGCAGTGTATATCGTTCTGGGTATATGAGACCGAATGAATTTCTGCACGTCCACCACGTGGGCGAGGGTCGAGGGACGAGGGAGAGTGCTACATACGGAGCAAAATGAGTGAATCTACACTCTAAAATACGTCTGTATACATCAGTGTTTGGAGTATGTACTAGTAGTTCATATTGAAATCTACTAAAGGACATATATATTCCAAACAATATGATATAATTTCTATAACGAAGGTAGTAGGGACGAGGAGTAAAGGTAGGGAGTAGTAAAATTTTCTCCTCGTCCTACGAGCCACCGTGCGCATGGGCGAGGGAGCGGGCGTAAGGCGGACAGTACTAAGCAAGCTTCACCTCATCCTGCGAGCCACCGCGCCCGTGTGCGGGGGAGATGGCGTACTAAGCAAGCTTCTCCTTGTTCTGCGAGTTGACGGGACACATCAAAAGTACTCAAGTGCATAGAGCCTTGCCTCTAAGGTAGGCCCCACATGATTTGCCTCTTTTTTTAACATAACGCGTCAAGTCGCAATTTGTTTGTTCACCCATGGTAGATGATCCTCCCTCCACCAAGTGGACAACCAGTACACGTGCCAAATTACCATGTGGGCTGCCTTTTAAGTACATAAATGAGCTCCATCGTGTACCAACGTGGGTGTGGTTGGGAAAGAGACGGGAGTACGTGCGCCGTGCATGCACCTCTTCTCTTCGTGCACGTCCCCCACCTACGTGGGTGTGTGTGAGAGATACAAACCGCGTTCGTGAGTGTTTTTGTTTTGGGGTGGGGGGAGGGGTGAGGGGTGGGGTGGGGGTTGATTTCGTGAATGTATTTGTGGGAATATGTGTCGATGACATCTCAAACAAAACTTTGCATGCAATGTGTGTGAAATGGAGGCCTATCCATATCATATATAGAGGGTCGGGCAATCCATGAGAAGAGAGGGAGGGGTCATAGATATCGATAGAGTCGAAGAGAGGATCAAGTGGGTGGGTGCGAGATCGATGAAGAGAGCCATCGAAATTGTGTGTGTGTGTGCAAGTGCAAGTCAAAGATATAGGGCGACTGACCTACCGGAACGTCAGAGGGCACATGTCAAGTTTGTGTGTGGCAGGGAGACATGACTAGAGCGCTCGATGTATCGGTGTGTGTGTGTGGGGGGGGGGGAGGGGGGGGTGGAGGGAGGGGTAGGCAAAGGCCTAACTATAGAGGTAGAACGACTCGTATATGTGTTGAGAAGGAGAGACCCAGCTATGTCTTGAGGGAGATCGGTCGACATCAATACATAACTGAAGGACAGGAAATATGATGGGACAGAGAGAGAGAGAGAGAGAGAGAGGAGAGAGAGAGGGAGGGAGAGGGGTAGAGTGCTGGATGGGTGATGGAGTTGCTTCTCGAAGATGGTGGGAGAGGCCTACTAGACAAACTGAGGGTGGAACTGCAATGTTATCAATAAGAGTGGGGATTTGTTTCTGTGTGTGCCTGTGCATGATAGATCTGTCGGGACGCATCCATGGATGATGAAGGGGAACCATGTGTTTGGTAAGCAAACCTAACTAGATCGGTAGATCAATTGTTGTTTGTCAGAGGAAGGGATAGACATAACTAATGAGGTAGATCGATCAACGCGTGGGTAAAAACGAGTTATAAGGACCTAGCTAGCTATATGTATAGCAAGAGATTGGTCGATGTACGTCCATTTGTTAGAGGCAAATAAGGCCCAGCGAGACAGATAGACAAAGACAATGGAGATAGGAGGTGGTGCGAGAGGCCCAGCTACTAGCTAGATAGGGGGAGGAGTGTGCGGTTGTGAGATCGATGAAAAGAGGGGCGAGAGTTTACACGTGTGTGTGACCGTATGAGAGACACGATGCAAGGACACACAAAGGAGGAGATTGAAGGTGCGTGTGTATGTTGTAGGTAGGCATTGCTAGAGAGGTTTATCGATTGGTGTGTGTCGGAAAGGAGTTGTGGAGACTCTGAGAGAACGACCTAAAGAAAAAAAATGAATGTGCCCGGTGGATAGAATGCCAAGGGAGGGGGGGGGGGGGCGAGGAGGGCGTGTGCATGCACGAGAGAAAGTTAGTAGTAGCTACAAAGGTTAGAGGATTGTGTGGGTGTAAGAGACTAACAAAGATCATAATTTGATATGAAAGCGGATTCATATATTTGAATAGGAGATCGTAGTGTTATAAACATATGCATGCATGAATATAGCGGTGATACACGTGCTGTGCACATGTTATACCATAATGTGATAATGCATGGCATTTGCAACTCACAGCTAAATGTCGAACAATCTAAACAATACTATACACCAAACAATCTCACATTTTATTTGAATTTGTGATAATGTGTGGCGTTTGCAGCTTACAACTAAATATCGAACAATCTAAACAATACTATATATCGAACATTCTCACATTTTATTTGAATTTGTGGTAATGTGTGGTGTTTGCAACTCACATCTAAATGCTTGTAGGCGTAGGGGGCGGGGCACCATACATAATGTGATAAACACATTATACATATGAGACATGGTTTAGATTATGAAGATCTAGCTAGAGCTAGAAATGTAATGTGATTTGAAATCAACATAAAGTGGATTCAAAAAATCGAGTTCAAGTTCATATAGTACACATAGTTCATATGTAACTCGAGACTAATCATGTGGTGTGTTGTGAAGATAATACACAAACGATGGTTTAACTTGACAATAATGATGATTGTAGATCTTATTAAAACAGAGAAACGAATTCAAATGCTTTGACTTCACAACAATCATTACTATAGATCTTATTCAAATAGAGAAATGAATTCAAATTTAGTTCCTATTGAAGCGGTAGTATATACATTTGGAATGCACTAAAACGTTCATTTGAGTAATAGGTTGCATGCATTATACACGTAACGAAATATTTTAATTGAACATAACATGAATTCAAAGTTTTGAATGACATTTGTAGTGGGCATCGATTTGGTACAGTACACGTTAGGCTTGTTTGGAAATTTCAACCCGCGCCTTGTTAGCCCAAAATATTTAAGATCTATCTTTGTCTCGTCATGCTCCGACAACTCCCTCCACCTCAACCTGCGCCTTGCTATTCTGAAATTACAACGCGCGTGAAAAATCGCACCTCCTGTGAAATCCTGACATGCAAAATGCCCGTGGTAGCCCTGAACCGAAAGAACCGCCTCAAATCGGTGGGGGTACTTTCATAACTTACCCCACATTTCGGACAAGCGCATCCCCCGCCCACCCATTCATACACCGAGGCCACGAAAACTTGCGATGAAGCCCCACACCCTGCTCCATCCACCACCCAGCCGGAGCCTCTTCCCCGACAACGTCGTCCACAGCAACACCTCGACGTCCCTCATCCACCGTACCGGATGTGGATC
Source organism: Triticum aestivum (assembly GCF_018294505.1). Classification (NCBI taxonomy): domain Eukaryota; kingdom Viridiplantae; phylum Streptophyta; class Magnoliopsida; order Poales; family Poaceae; genus Triticum; species Triticum aestivum. The sequence goes on along the minus strand of NC_057807.1, from coordinate 326,515,084 downwards.
CATCATCGATCTCATCGTCCTGCCGGTTCAGCCACCCCGTCCTCCACCTCCAAGGAGCTGCCCCGACGTTCCCCTCATCTTTCGCACCACCTCCATTCCCACACCGCCATCTTCACCTGCACCACTGGAAGAGCATCATCATCACCGTTTCCTCGGAAGAAGCTGCGGCCTAATCGGCACCACCAAAGAGCTTGTACACTAATCGCCGCATTTTCTTCTTGATTCAATCTCACGGTGCTGCCGGCGCTCGGTCCTGAGCCGACACGGCGCGGCTCCATCCACGGCGGCCTCGCCGACCAATTCCTCCATGGTGTCGCTCCCTCGGCAGCGACGTCCACATCAGTAGGAGCTGCTGCTGCTTTAGCTCTCGCTCGCGCTGCTGCTCTACTCTTACTCTCGGTCCCCTACCTGGTCAGCTCTTGCTATTGCTCTTTCTCGCGCTACTGCTCTTGCTCTTGCTCTTGTTTGCGATGCTGCTCCGATTTAGCTACACTTCAGTCGACTAAATCAACTTTTGGGTCAGTCGATTTTCAGGGGGTGGGGGGGGGGGGGGGCTCGCCAAGGTGAAGGAAGAACCAGCTGTAGCGGGGAGGGGGCTCGCCGGGGAGGTACCCTACTATCTCTCTTAGGGTTCAGGGTGGGGGCGGTGGTCACCGGTGGTGGCGGGGCGGTGGCGTGGGGATTGCCAGAGAAAAAGCTCGGCACGGGGGGCCTAGAGGGATGGCCGGGGCAGCGGCGGACTGGCGGTGGGAAGTGTTTTCGGGGCGGGCGGGGCGGCACCGCCGGCCGCGGGTGGCGGGGCTGCTGTTTGGCCGGTGGTGGCTGGCGACTCAGGGCGGTGGAGGTTAAGATGAACTGCAGGCCCTTGATTTCGTATCCAACGGCTGCAAAATCGACTGACCAGAGATGAAAAAGTCAGTCGACCGACGTGTAGCCTCACCTTGCTAGTGCGTTCAGTTACGACAACAAAATTTAGTTTTGACAACAAAATTTAGTTTCGACAATTAAGTTCAGTTTCGACAGTTAAGTTCAGTTTCGACAGTAAGTTCAGTTTCGACAGTTAAGTTCAGAGATGAGCGGCTGATGTATTTTACATCTAGCACTTTGTGGTTATGTATTTTATGTCATGTATTGGAGATGCTATTAGAATTCCACTCAGGTTAACGTTGTCTCTCTTGTCCTGCTTCAGCCTCGGTGTCGTACAACTCACTGGAGCTGCTCCAATGACGCAACCCTCCATCACAGCGGAGCAGTACCTCGGGCTCCATCTCTAGACGCCTAAGATCTTCTTCCCCTCCTCCGACAGCCAAGTCAACCGGAGCATCCTCACCGGCCAACCCAATCACGCTGAGATCGACATGGCTTCGCCAAAGAGGTTGTACACTTTTTGCTTCTCTTTTTTACTCTACATGTTATATATATTGTCCACCGAGCACACGTAGTAATGGAAAATACGATTATTTTATCCTACTATATGACAAGCAGTGTGGTACGAGGCAATTTAGCTTTCCGTGATGGACTCTCTTGAATGCCGTCACTATTTATCTCTACGCGTTTGAGCTGTGCATTTGTCGATGGCCCTGGGAGTTGAGCTACTAGGGCAGTGGCTTGGGTCCAAAGTAATAGAAGTAGCACAAAAACATTTTTAGTGTAGGATTTTCCTTGCTCAAGCCTGCCTACTAGAATCGCCAGTGCTTGAAAGGAAAAGTGAATGAAAAACTTAGGAATTGGGAAGTTTCCTATGGTACTACTATTCATGAATTTGGTTCAAAGGAATGGAGCAAAGGAAAACTGTAGGATTTGTTCCTTTAGTGTCTCCTTGAAAGAAAAAACGTAGGAATTTTAATTTTCACTTGTCCTCCTTTTCAAATTCCTATTCATGAAGCACAAGACTAAGAGCTAGTAGCATAATAGCATTATAACCTTAAGTTTTCTTGTGGTTTGACTTAATCTCACCATGCTTCTTTGCATCCTATGATCTTCCAATTGTTGTGAATCAAACACCCAGATTGGCAGAAATCCTGTGTTTTTAAATTCTCTGTTTTGCACGTGCATTCCGATCCTATTCCTGTCTATTTCCTATCCCTGCATTGTTGTAACCCTCCAATTCAAGCGAGCCCTTACATAATTACTTCTCTTACAGATAGTTGTCAAAGAAAACCTTGCGTGGTTTGTCCCGCTCGTGTTGCGCCGTCGTCCACCCCAGCTCAACTGCTCCAACGACAGAAGGGTCCAGCACAGCAGGGATCCGGCCTCCAGACTGTCTTTCGCCGCCTCAGATCTTCTTCCCCGCCGCCGGCAGCCATGAAAACTGCATTACCATCATCAACCGAGCAGATGACCTCGAGGACTACACGGGTCCGCAAGAGAGGTCGCACTCTTTCGTGTCTGCTTACGTTACACATCACTTAATATTACATGCTACTTTATCATCCCGTTCACCGATTAGACTCTGAGTCAGCTCCAAAGTAATGGTCAAACTTGAGTTTTTAAATGGTTGTGGGGTACATATCGGGGCCGCAATCAATAGTATCTATCTACTATCTGGTTAATCTCCGGTGTCTACTATGAGTTTCATGTTGGGTGGGAAACAAATAGTAAAGAAGGCATTATCTGTATTTTTTAACCGAAGCCATCATCTGCCTGCTATTATTGGTTTTGGGTCTATCCACGGGTTGCTACCATCACTCTGGATTTCTACATGCACTCCTTACATAATCTCACTATGTTTTATTCCTATGCATGACAGTTATTGTAAATAATGGAACTGAACATGTAGAGCAAAAGAGACGAGCCTTGCGTGGCAGTAAAATTTCATGCAGACGTCGCTCCATGGTAGGTGCAAAGGCAGCCCCCCTCCACGCATTTCGGATTGTAATCGAGAGGAAGATATCTGTTCTGAGGGGGATTCAAAAGGAGAAGACAACTCCTATTTACCACTTGAGGTCTTCGCTCTAACTTGGCATGCTGATGTTGGTTATATCATGCATATAGTGCCTTGCATTGCTTACCTCATACATCAAATATGTCATCTGCTTAGTTTAGACATCCTTTGTGCGAATGTCATCTGTTTAATTTATTCATCTTTTATGTGAGTTATGCAACACCATCTTGTTTAGCCAGGCATCATATATGTGAATTTTGCAATGCCATCCTTCTTAGCCAGTCATCTTATATGTAAATTATATCAGGCCATCCTTTTTTTGTTACATATTACATTTGTCAACAATGTTAGTATATTCAACTACTCTTCGTGTGCATCAGCGATTTGACACGGTGATGGAAAATTCTGGAGGGAAAACAAGGTCTTTAGAGCAGACTATGCTATCTGACGAAGCGCATATAGTAACGCCCCGGTTTCGACGCGCCAGGTGTCCGCCAGTTATTCGCCGTCGTTGCCATGTCATTTGCTTGCGTGTTGCATTTTATCTTGTCATCATGTGCATTTCATTTTGCATACGTGTTCGTCTCATGCATCCGAGCATTTTCCCCGTTGTCCGTTTTGCGATCCGGCGCTCCTATGTCCTCCGGCGTCCCTTTCTATCATCTCCTCATGAGCGGGTGTTAAACGTTCTCGAAATGGACTGAGTCTTGCCAAGTGGCCATGGTATACCACCGGTAGACCGCCTGTCAAGTTTTGTGCCATTTGGAGGTCGTTTGATACTCCAACGGTTAACCGGGTAACCGTAAAAGCCTCCTTCTCTTTGCAGCCCAACACCCCTTACAAAGTGGCCCCAAACCCATCTAACTCCCCTCCATGCTCTAGGTCGTTCGATCACGATCGTGTGGGCGAAAACTGCTCCTCATTTGGACTCTCCTAGCTCCAGAAATCTATAAATAGTCCCCTCCCCCGAAATTCGCGGTCTAATCCTACCCTAACCCTAGTTTTTCTCTCTCTGCCGCCGGACGCGTCCACCCCGGCCGGACGTGTCCGCGCCGCCGCCCGCAGCCAACCGGAGGCCGCCACATGGCCCCGGCCGCCGCGCGCGCCACCGGCCCCCGCGGCCCGCTCCGCCGCCCGCTCGCCTCCGTGCCCGAGCGCCGCCGCTTCCCCGCCGCCGGTGTGCTGCGCCGCCGCCGGCAGCCATCATCTCCGCCGCCCCGTCCGGCTCCTCCACCGCCGTCGGCCGGACGCTGCCGCGCCGACGTCAACCGCGGATGCCGCCCCGCGCCCTGCGCCTCCCCGGCCCCTCCGCGCTTCCTCCGCCAGAGCCGCCCCGGCCAGATCCAGCCCCGAGCGCCGCCCGCTCCGGCGCCGGCCGCCGCGGCCGCAGCCTCCCCCGTCGCCCCGTCGCCTCTCCGGCTCGCCGCTGGCCGGATCCGGCGAGATCCGGCCTGGGAGCTCCTCGCCGCCCTACCTCCTCACCGCAGCGCCCAACTCCGGCGAGGTTCTCCGGTGAACCTCGAAGTCCGTACGAGGTTGACTTTCCCCCCCGAGATCCACTGTCCCAGATTTTTTGTCATTTTCATGCCAAGTTCGTCATGCCGTATCTCCGCATCCGTAGCTCCGTTTTGTGCGTGCAATATGTCAAATTGTTCGCCTCGACGAGTACATCATTTCATTCCATTGCGTCATATTCATTTGACGTCATCTAGATGCCTGAATCATTGTTGTAAGAGTGCTTCATGATGTTTTCTGCTGTCTCTTATCAGAACGAGCTCTTTTGTCATTTTTGCCATGATTGATGTGTGCATCCTATGAGGTTGATGTCTACATGTGTTTTGATCTATGCCATGTCTTCCTTACAGTGGTGTATGCCATGCATTTTTGTGATCAATGTGGTGACTAGCACAAGCATGCAAACTAGGCATCGTGATGTTGCTGTTTTAGTCCCTGTTCTGCTGTTATTTTGGTGCCATATAAACTTGATGCTACAGAGTGATCCATGCATATTTTGAGATACTTCAGTAAGGTTGTTTTGAACATGTGGTTATTGTCTATCCATTCATGCCCTTTGTTGCAATTATGGAGTAGTCTAGCATGTCATTTTCGTGCTCTACTTTTGCTTCAAAATGTTTCCTGGCAGATTGTTTACATGTTATTCAATTTGGCCAAGCTTGTTGTAGTTGCTCCGTGCATGCTATAGACTTGTTCTTGACTTGGTTTGTTTTACAAACATGTCTTCTTGATGATGCTATGCTTATCTTGTCATGCAATGACTTGTGGTGAGTGAATCGAGCTTGTTAAGTAGGGTACATGATGTTGCTGTTTTGCTAGGCTGAATCTGTTATTTCGTAATGCTATATAAACATGTTGCTACTAATCATTCTATGCATAATCTGGAGATGTTCTATAAACATGTTTTGATCTACATGTCATCCTCTATCCATCCATGCCCCTGGTAGCATTTATATCTTGCTGTAGCTTGTTCATATCTTGCTCCAAAGTTGCTTCATAATGTTGCTGTCAGCCTATTAACATTAAGTTTAGTTGTTACCATGGTTGTTCCTAGTGTTCCATGCACCCTATGACCTTGCTATTGCCATGCTTAGCTTCACAAACATGCCTTCTTACTGTTGGGTGCCTTGCCATGCCATGTTTTTCTCTGTAGTGAGTGGTACAAGCTCATCAACATGCCTTCATAATTATGTTCCTGCCATGTATGAATGTGTAATAATAACTTGCTATGTTTACGTGGGTGCCATCATATTTTCTGATCCTTTTTGGCTTATGGTAAGTAAAGGACTTTTGATCTATGCAATTAGTGGATTCATGCCATGCCTTTGTTTGCCATGATAAGTTCCTGTAACATATTGTTTGATAGCTCTAAACATTGCATCATGATGTTATTTTCTGCAAAGTCTGAAATTGTTATAACTTGCAATCTTACCATGTGTGTTTGAGCATGTTCTAGTGATTTCTAGAGATAGCTCAGTGTTCATGTTTTGTAATTCTTTACCTGTACATCATGTCCATGCCTTTTGTTTTCATGTTGTGGTGCTGTAGCATATTGTTTTGATGCTTGCATTATGCCTAGTTGCTGTTTTGGGCAGATTGTTGTTATGACTTGTTCCATGTGTGTGTGTTGAACCGTTGCTCCGTTTTGAGTGTGCTCTACATGACACTTGCTTGTTTTTCCATGTAGTTTCATATTATCATGTTGCATCCTTGTTTTGAGGTGTTTGCTTGATGTTTGTATGCGTTTTGCATCAATGCCATGTTTATCTTGCTTTGCTCATATCTTCTAGGCCGTAACTCCGAACTAATTGAACTTTATATGTAACTTGACTAGAATCTCGTGTAGATCATCTTGGTGCATCTTAACTTGCTGTTTAACTACTTGAACATAATGTTTATTCAGATCTGGACCAATTTCAAAATATGCATATGAGGACTTACCGGATTTGTTATATGTTGTTCCCGGCCTCATTTAAACTTGCCTTGATGTGTTGTTCTTGTTTGCATCATCTCTTCCCACGAGTAGCTTCATGTAGTCTTGTCTTGCATCATGCTTGTTCGTGCATCATGTCTTGTTCATGTGTGGTGTGTTTACGATGTTGTGTGCTTCTTTTCGATAGTTCCTGTTTCGTTGCGATCGTGAGGATTCGTTCGTCTACGCTTGGTTCGTCTTCGTGACTTCATCCGTTGGTCTTCTTCATGGACTCGCTCTTCTTCCTTGCGGGATTTTAGGCAAGATGACCGCTACCCTGGATCTCACTACTATCATTGCTATGCTAGTTGCTTTGTTCTATCGCTATGCTGCTTTACCTATCTTTTGCTCATCAAGCCTCCCATATTGCCATGAACCTCTAACCTTTGACACCTTTCCTATGCAAACTATTGTTTGGCTATGTTACCGCTTTTGCTCAGCCCCTCTTATAGCGTTGCTAGTTGCAGGTGAAGTTGAAGAATTCTCCATGGTGGACAGGATTTTGGTTGGGATATCACAATATCTCTTATATTATTAATGCATCTATATATTTGGTAAAGGGTGGAAGGCTCGGCCTTTTGTCTGGTGTTTTGTTCCACCCTTGCCGCCCTAGTTTCTGTCATACCGGTGTTATGTTCCCGGATTTTGCGTTCCGTACACGGTCGGGTGATTTATGGGACCCCCTCGACATTTCGCTTTGAATAAAACTCCTCCAGCAAGGCCCAACCTTGGTTTTACCATTTGCGTCACCACCACCTACTTTTCCCTTGGGAGTCGCTCTCTCGAGGGTCATCTTTATTATAGCCCCCCCGGGCCAGTGGTTGTCTAAGTATTGGTCCGAACCAGAGCCACTTGCAGCGCCACCTCGGGGAAACTTGAGGGTTGGTTTTAGTTGTACGTAGTGTTCATCCGGTGTTGCCCTGAGAACGAGATATGTGCAGCTCCTATCGAGATTGTCGGCGCATCGGGCGGTCTGGCTGGTCTTGTTTTACCATTGTCGAAATGTCTTGTAAACCGGGATTCCGAGTCTGATCGGGTCTTCCTGGGAGAAGGTCTATTCCTTCGTTGCTTGCGAGAGCTTGTCATGGGCTAAGTTGGGACACCCCTGCAGGGTATAATCTTTCGAAAGCCGTGCCTGCGGTTATAGGCAGATGAGAATTTGTTAATGTCCGGTTGTAGATAACTTGACACCAGATCCGAATTAAAATGCATCAACCGTGTGTGTAGCCGTGATGGTCTCTTTTTGGCGGAGTCCGGGAAGTGAACACGGTTTCTGTGTTATGTTTGATGTAAGTAGGAGTTCAGGATCACTTCTTGATCATTACTAGTTGACGGCCGTTCTGCTTGCTCTCTTCTCGCTCTTATTTGCGTATGTTAGCCACCATATCATGCTTAGTCGCTGCTGCAGCCTCACCGCTTTACCCTTCCTTTCCCTTTAAGCTTTGCTAGTCTTGATACCCATGGTAATGGGATTGCTGAGTCCTCGTGGCTCACAGATTACTACAACAACAGTTGCAGGTACAGGTTCATGCGATGATCTTGACGCGAGAGCGATGCTTGCTTGCGTTGAGTTCTTCTTCTGCTTCTTCGATCTGGGGATAGGTTCCAGGTCGGCAGCCTGGGCTAGCAGGGTGGATGTCGTTTGAGTTTCTATTTGTGTTTCATCCGTAGTCGGATGATGCTCTGATGTATTGTGATGTTGTATCCGTGTGGCATTGTATGCCTCTTGTATGTATCCCCATCTATTATGTAATGTTGATGTAATGATATCCACCTTGCAAAAGCGTTTTAATATGCAGGTCTATCCTTGGTGGGACCTTCGAGTTCCTTTTGGATAGGGTCACATATTGGGAAGTGACAAGTTGGTATCAGAGCCACGACCGACCCTAGGAGCCCCCTTGATTGATCGTGTAGTTTGGCCGTTGTTGAGTCTAGAAGAAAACTGTTTTTCGGAGTCTAGTTATATCGGAGAGTAGGAATTCTTTTTACTCCTCAGCCCCCTTCGTCGCTCTCGTGAGAAATCTTGACGTAGGTGTTTTGAATTACTCCTCTTCCCTTTCAAACTTTCTTTAGGATCACGCAGTTGGTTTTTCGATCGTTGTTCCTCAGCTCTTTTCATCCGGTGCATTTCTCGTCAAGTCGACTCGAGCCTCCTCATCTTTGAGTTCAATCCTCAGTTGTTGTTTTACCCACCCGCCCACCCCTTCTTCTTCTCGGAACCGGAGTCCGTAATCGAGTATCCATCCTACTCGTCTGAAGTCCTTGCCTTCTTTTCTTCAATGATTTCAATCAGTGTTTTTCTCTTCAAGATATTCGTCGATTTCCCCTTCCAAGTTGCCTATGTTTTCCCGCCCTCCCACCCTTTTCTTCCCGGAGTCTGACTCTCTCTCGACCATCAATTTTCATTCATGTGGAGCCTCTTCAGTCTTTCGTCAATTATTTGAACCGGTGAATTCTCGTCTTGGTGGACATTCTTCATCTTTTTTTCTTCTCCGGTGGATTCAATTCAAGTATTCGGTGTTGATCATATTCTTTCCCTTGGATCAAGTGTTTTCCCTGCTCGTTCGTCTTTCGCCAGTTTATCCTTCCGGAGTCCTCAAGACATCTCAGGAGATTCGTCTGTGTTCCAATTAATTCGAGGTTGTCACCTCATTCTAATATTTCAATTGTTCAGGTGCATCATCTATCTGTTCATCATTCCTTTTCAACGGTGTTTCTTTTAGTGGGCCCTAACCCACAGGTCTTTTCCCAGGATCTTACCTGACTCTTCTAATTCCCCCGGAGTTATTCTCAAATCTTTTCAAGTGTGACGTAAGAATGGATTCCATCAGTCACATGCCTTCTCCAAGATCGTTTTCAAATTCTTTTCATCTTTGGCTCAACCTCTCTGCTTTTCATTCTCCCGGAGTACCTCAGTAATTTTGGTGATGTTTCTCGTCGTCTTTCTCAGATTTGAAGATCGAACAAGAGTTTTCATATCATCCTCTCGGATTATTTCAGTTTATCAGATATTCTTTCTTATCCATCCGAAGTAGGCCAGAAGTTGTTTTCCCGTTTCTTTTCACCGGAGGTCATCACTCCAGTTATCGTTATCCAATTATCCTGGTGCTTCCTTCAAGTGTTCTTTAATCAGCTCATGATCTATTTGTTCTTTTGCATCTAAATCCCCCTCAAACATATTGTTTCTTCCCGGTGATTCATTCTCTTTCATCAGTCATTTTCGAATTCTTACGGTGATTCGTTCAAGATCCTTTTTGCTTGATTATCATTCAATCCATCCGTTCTTTCCAATCATACCGGTGGTTCATGAAGACTTTCTCAAGTTTTGCGCCATATTTCCCCTTAATCCTTTTCAAGAAGAATAAGTAGTATGAAAAATCCATTGATTGTCATCAATTTAATTTGAAGAAGGATAAGCATACAATAAATCTTATTCTTATTTCATCCAAGTGAGTAATCCCTTCCTTCGGAGTTTGTTCGTGATGAATAAATTCTAGTTCCAAGTGTTTTCATCTTTTCTTTTCCGGAGTTCAATTTCCTCGGTCATCTCGTCGGAACCTCCATCTAAATCATCGCAAGGCTTTAATCTTATCCTTTTCATCTTTCATTCTATCTCATCATCTTTTTGTCAACGGAGTTCTTCATGGTGGTTCTTCATGATTTAATTCATTCTTTCAAGAGTTCATCAAGATTTTGTTGGTGGAGTTCAAGTATCTTTTCTTCTCGCATCTCGAAGCACAAGTAATTCTTCATTTTCTTTTGAAGTGGAGTTTTGCAGTTCTTCGTTCTTCTCAGATATTCAAATCCATTCAATCCTTCCTTCTAAGTCCTTTTCGTTTCATTCTTTTAATTCTTCCGGAGGTTTTGCGTTGTTCATCTCATCAAGTGCTATCTCGTCTTCTGAAGTTCATGTTCTATTCCTTCCATTCTCAGCAGGAGTGCTGCCTAAATCCTTTCAGTCTTATTCGTTTCTTATCTCGTTCTAACCGGAGTGGTTTCATAGTCTATCTGATTCCGTGAGCTTTCGATTCTCGTCATTCTCGTCGTTCCTCTCTTCTTCTCGAGTGCTCTCGATTCTTTGCTTCTTCTCTTCAGTTCTTTTTCACCTCTTCCTTTTCCCTTCCATCTCGGTCCTAAGATCTCGGGACGAGATCTCTTGTTAGTGGAGGAGTGTTATAACGCCCCGGTTTCGACGCGCCAGGTGTCCGCCAGTTATTCGCCATCGTTGCCATGTCATTTGCTTGCGTGTTGCATTTTATCTTGTCATCATATGCATTTCATTTTGCATACGTGTTCGTCTCATGCATCCGAGCATTTTCCCCGTTGTCCGTTTTGCGATCCGGCGCTCCTATGTCCTCCGGCGTCCCTTTCTTGCCTCTCCTCATGAGCGGGTGTTAAACGTTCTCGGAATGGACTGAGTCTTGCCAAGCGGCCTTGGTATACCACCGGTAGACCGCCTGTCAAGTTTTGTGCCATTTGGAGGTCGTTTGATACTCCAACGGTTAACCAGGTAACCGTAAAAGCCTCCTTCTCTTTGCAGCCCAACACCCCTTCCAAAGTGGCCCAAAACCCAGCTAACTCCCCTCCATGCTCTCGGTCGTTCGATCACGATCGTGTGGGCGAAAACCGCTCCTTATTTGGACTCTCCTAGCTCCCAGAAATCTATAAATAGTCCCCTCCCCCAAAATTCATGGTCTAATCCTACCCTAACCCTAGTTTTTCTCTCTCCGCCACCGGACGTGTCCGCCCCGGCCGGACGTGTCCGCGCCGCCGCCCGCAGCCAACCGGAGGCCGCCACGTGGCCCCGGCCATCGCGCGCGATACCGGCCCGCCAGGCCCGCCGCCGGCCCCGCGGCCCGCTCCGCCGCCCGCTCGCCTCCGCGCCCGAGCGCCGCCGCTTCCCCGCCGCCGGCGTGCTGCGCCGCCACCAGCAGCCGTCATCTTCGCCGCCCCGTCCAGCTCCTCCATCGCCGCCGGCTGGACGCCGCCGCGCCGCCGTCGACCGCGGATGCCGCCCCACGCCCTGCGCCTCCCCGGCCCCTCCGCGCCTTCTCTGCCGGAGCCGCCCCGGCCAGATCCGGCCCCGAGCGCCACCCGCTCCGGCGCTGGCCGCCGCGGCCACAGCCTCCCCCGTTGCCCCGTCGCCTCTCCGGCTCGCCGCTGGCCGGATCCGGCGAGATCCGGCCAGGGAGCTCCTCGCCGCCCTACCTCCTCACCGCAGCGCCCAACTCCGGTGAGGTTCTCCGGTGAACCTCGAAGTCCGTACGAGGTTGACTTCCCCCCCCCCCCGAGATCCACCAAGTCCCAGATTTTTTGTCATTTTCATGCCATGTTCGTCATGCCGTATCTCTGCATCCGTAGCACCGTTTTGTGCATGTAATATGTCAAATTGTTCGTCTTGACGAGTACATCATTTCATTTCATTGCGTTATATTCATTTGAGGTCATCTAGATGCCTGAATCATCGTTGTAAGAGTGCTTCATGATGTTTTCTGCTGTCTATTATCAGAACGAGCTCTTTTGTCATTTTTGCCATGATTGATGTGTGCATCCTATGAGGTTGATGTCTACATGTGTTTTGATCTATGCCATGTCTTCTTTACAGTGGTGTATGCCATGCATTTTTGTGATCAATGTGGTGACTAGCACAAGCATGCAAACTAGGCATCGTGATGTTGCTGTTTTAGTCCCTGTTCTGCTGTTATTTTGGTGCCATGTAAACTTGATGCTACAGAGTGATCCATGCATATTTTGAGATACTTCAGTAAGGGTGTTTTGAACATGTGGTTATTGTCTATCCATTCATGCCCTTTATTGCAATTATGGATTAGTCTAGCATGTCATTTTCGTGCTCTACTTTTGCTTCAAAACGTTTCCTGGCAGATTGTTTACATGTTATTCAATTTGGCCAAGCTTGTTGTAGTTGCTCCGTGCATGCTATAGACTTGTTCTTGACTTGGTTTGTTTCACAAATATGTCTTCTTGATGATGCTATGCTTATCTTGTCATGCAATGACTTGTGGTGAGTGAATCGAGCTTGTTAAGTAGGGTACATGATGTTGCTGTTTTGCTAGGCTGGATCTGTTATTTCGTGATGCTATATAAACATGTTGCTACTAATCATTCTATGCATAATCTGGAGATGTTCTATAAACATGTTTTGATCTACATGTCATCCTCTATCCATCCATGCCCCTGGTAGCATTTATATCTTGCTGTAGCTTGTTCATATCTTGCTCCAAAGTTGCTTCATAATGTTGCTGTCAGCCTGTTAACATTAAGTTCAGTTGTTACCATGGTTGTTCCTAGTGTTCCATGCACCCTATGACCTTGCTATTTCCATGCTTAGCTTCACAAACATGCCTTCTTACTGTTGGGTGCCTTGCCATGCCATGTTTTGCTCTGTAGTGAGTGGTACAAGCTCATCAACATGCCTTCATAATTATGTTCCTGCCATGTATGAATCTGTAATAATAACTTGCTATGTTTACGTGGGTGCCATCATATTTTCTGAGCCTTTTTGGCTTATGGTAAGTAAAGGACTTTTAATCTATGCAATTAGTGGATTCATGCCATGCATTTGTTTGCCATGATAAGTTCCTGTAACATGTTGTTTGATAGCTCTAAACATTGCATCGTGATGTTATTTTCTGCAAAGTCTGAAATTGTTATAACTTGCAATCTTACCATGTGTGTTTGAGCATGTTCTAGTGATTTTTGGAGATAGCTCAGTGTTCATGTTTTGTAATTCTTTACCTGTACATCATGTCCATGCCTTTTGTTTTCATGTTGTGGTGCTATAGCATATTGTTTTGATGCTTGCGTTATGCCTAGTTGCTGTTTTGGGCAGATTGTTGCTATGACTTGTTCCATGTGTGTGTGTTGAACCGTTGCTCCGTTTTGAGTGTGCTCTACATGAAACTTGCTTGTTTTTGCATGTAGTTTCATATTATCATGTTGCATCCTTGTTTTGAGGTGTTTGCTTGATGTTTGTATGCGTTTTGCATCAATGCCATGTTTATCTTGCTTTGCTCATATCTTCTAGGCCGTAACTCCGAACTAATTGAACTTTATATGTAACTTGACTAGAATCTCGTGTAGATCATCTTGGTGCATATTAACTTGCTGTTTAACTACTTGAACATAATGGTTATTCAGATCTGGACCAATTTCGAAATATGCATATGAGGACTTACCGGATTTGTTATATGTTGTTCCCGGCCTCATTTAAACTTGCCTTGATGTGTTGTTCTTGTTTGCATCATCTCTTGCCATGAGTAGCTTCATGTAGTCTTGTCTTGCATCATGCTTGTTCGTGCATCATGTCTTGTTCATGTGTGGTGTGTTTACGATGTTGTGTGCTTCTTTTTGATAGTTCCTGTTTTGTTGTGATCATGAGGATTCGTTCGTCTACGCTTGGTTCGTCTTCGTGGCTTCATCCGTTCGTCTTCTTCATGGACTCACTCTTCTTCCTTGCGGGATTTCAGGCAAGATGACCGCTACCCTGGATCTCACTACTGTCATTGCTATGCTAGTTGCTTCGTTCTATCGCTATGCTGCGTTACCTATCTTTTGCTCATCAAGCCTCGCATATTGCCATGAACCTCTAACCTTTGACACCTTTCCTATGCAAACCGTTGTTTGGCTATGTTACCGCTTTTGCTCAGCCCCTCTTATAGCGTTGCTAGTTGCAGGTGAAGTTGAAGAATTCTCCATGGTGGACAGAATTTTGGTTGGGATATCACAATATCTCTTATATTATTAGTGCATCTATATATTTGGTAAAGGGTGGAAGGCTCGGCCTTTTGCCTGGTGTTTTGTTCCACTCTTGCCGCCCTAGTTTCCGTCATACCGGTGTTATGTTCCCGGATTTTGCGTTCCTTACGCGGTCGGGTGATTTATGGGACCCCCTCAACATTTCGCTTTGAATAAAACTCCTCCAGCAAGGCCCAACCTTGGTTTTACCATTTGCCTCACCACCACCTACTTTTCCCTTGGGAGTCTCTCTCTCGAGGGTCATCTTTATTATAGCCCCCCCGGGCCAGTGCTTGTCTAAGTGTTGGTCCAAACCAGAGCCACTTGCAGTGCCACCTCGGGGAAACTTGAGGGTTGGTTTTAGTTGTACGTAGTGTTCATCCGGTGTTGCCCTGAGAACGAGATATGTGTAGCTCCTATCGGGATTGTCGGCGCATCGGGCGGTCTTGCTGGTCTTGTTTTACCATTGTCGAAATGTCTTGTAAACCGGGATTCCGAGTCTGATCGGGTCTTCCTGGGAGAAGGTCTATTCCTTTGTTGATCGCAAGAGCTTGTCATGGGCTAAGTTGGGACACCCCTGCAGGGTATAATCTTTCGAAAGCCATGCCTGCGGTTATAGGCAGATGGGAATTTGTTAATGTCCGGTTGTAGATAACTTGACACCAGATCCGAATTAAAATGCATCAACCGTGTGTGTAGCCGTGATGGTCTCTTTTCGGCGGAGACCGGGAAGTGAACACGGTTTCTGTGTTATGTTTGACGTAAGTAGGAGTTCAGGATCACTTCTTGATCATTACTAGTTGACGACCGTTCTGCTTGCTCTCTTCTCGCTCTTATTTGCGTATGTTGGCCACCATATCATGCTTAGTCGCTGCTGCAGCCTCACCACTTTACCCTTCCTTTCCCTTTAAGCTTTGCTAGTCTTGATACCCATGGTAATGGGATTGCTGAGTCCTCGTGGCTCACAGATTACTACAACAACAGTTGCAGGTACAGGTTCATGCGATGATCTTGACGCGAGAGCGATGCTTGCTTGTGTTGAGTTCTTCTTCTGCTTCTTCGATCAGGGGATAGGTTCCAGGTCGGCAGCCTGGGCTAGCAGGCTGGATGTCGTTTGAGTTTCTGTTTGTGTTTCATCCGTAGTCGGATGATGCTCTGATGTATTGTGATGTTGTATCCGTGTGGCATTGTATGCCTCTTGTATGTATCCCCATCTATTATGTAATGTTGATGTAATGATATCCACCTTGCAAAAGCGTTTCAATATGCGGGTCTATCCTTGGTGGGACCTTCGAGTTCCTTTTGGATAGGGTCGCATATTGGGAAGTGACACATATCTCGCTGGTTACGGATAGCTCCTCAAAGGAGGATTCAGAGACAGATGACCAGTCCTATTTCCCCCCGAGGTGTATGCTCTAACTTGGCAGGGTTATGTTGCTCATATCGTGCGTATGGTGTCTCGCATTGCTATGTCATTTGATTAGTTTAGACATGCTTTGTGTGAATGCCACCTGTTCAGTGTCTAATTACCATATATGTGAATTATGCATTGCCATCTAGTTGCAAGACATTATATATGTGAATTATACAATCCTATCTTGTTGCAAAGGCATTATATATGTGAATTATGCAATGCCATGCTGTTTAGCCAATCATCATGTATGTGAATTATATCATGCTATCATTTTTTTGTATGACGTGTTGCATTTGTCAACAACGTTTGTATATTCAAATACTCTTCCTGTGCATTAGCCATTTGAAGCAGTGATGGAAGTATCTGGAGTGAAAACAAGGTATTCAGAGCAAACAATGCTACCTGCTGAAGCAGACATCTTGCTGGTTACAGAGAGCTCCTTAGAGGAGGATTCAGAGACTGATGACCAGTTGTATTTCCCCCCTGAGGTCTATGCTCAAACTTGGCAGGGTTATATTACCCATGTCATGCATGTTGTCTTGCATTGCTTAGTTTTTACATCATATATGGATTGCCATCTGCTTACTTGCTTACTATATAAATCATATATTTGAATTATATCATGCCATCATGTTTACATAGTACATACACATCATCTATCTAAATTATGGCATGGCAACCCATTTAATAAAGACATCATATAGTTATGTCATCTCATCCTGTTTAGTGTTTACAATCATCATATTTTGAATTATGGCATTCTATCCGTGAATGTATGTGGATTATGGCATGCCAACCTATTTAATAAACACATTATATAGTTATATCATGTCATCCTGTTTACATAGTCATCATATTTTGAACTATGCATTTCCATCTTTTTTAGTTAGCCATCATAATGTGAAATTGTGTCATGCTATCCTGTTTAGTTAGCCATCATATATGTGAAATTGTGTCATGCTATCCTGTTTGGTTAGACAACATAAATATGAATTATTTCATGCCCTCTTTTACTCCCCACTATCCATTGCACCTGTCTATCATACAATGTGTATACTTTCAATTACTTTTCTTGTTTATCAGCCATTTGAATTCGAGAGGGTGATGGCAGTATCTAAGGGAGTAACAACACGGTCTTCAGAAAAGATAGTGCTACCAGTTGATGCAGATAGAACCACGGTTGTACTTGCCCAAGGACCAGATCCACCACACATAACCCAGACTCTCGCAGATTGTACCCCTAACAAGTTGGACAGAGAACTAGCTACACCCCTTCTAACCCCAACCTCGGCAGATAGTAACCCAGTTCCAGTTGACACAACACCGTCTCCACCACAGAGCACCCAAACACGAGCAGTTAGTAAGGGAACTGCAGTGCCCAAAGCATGAGGACCACCACTCCGAATCCCAACTCAACGCTTAAAGTAGAAGAAGATTTGTTCTCAGGTCAGGTTCTGAAGCTATGGTTCATACTCCTTTGCTCTTGCATTACTGTATTTACTCATACCAACTATTTTCAAATTTGAAGGATGGAATTGAAACTCCAATGGCGCAACAGGTATGTTTTAAACCTGTTTCTTTAACTGGTTTGCTGTTGTAACCTGCTCTATGTTGATTTCAGCTTCAATTGAATAAACAGTTATGTTCTCATGTCATGCACATTAAAAGTGTTGTTATTGCTCTATAGTTTCCCACACATATATTCTGTCTATTCTGCTTTGTCTTGAACAAATATTATTTGAACTGTGTCTCTATCTTGATTTGGCAACAAAAACTAGAATGATATAGACCATAAAGTGACCATGGTACATAGATATATGTTTGTTTCATGATGTTATCCTGTCCACTTTACTACTGAACTCATTTATCAAAATGAGTTTCATATACAACATGGTAAACCTGTGATGTGTCAGCTTGTTTCTCTTTTAGAATGCGGACAAAATATTGGAGAACAGTACCGCGTCATGCAATGGTAAAGGAAGTAATGCAGATAAGGTTCAAGATAGTGAGACATCCCTGTTAGTCTCCAAGAAAGCTGATAAAAAACTATCTTGACAATAGTGAGAGAACCCAAAAGTCCTGTCTTGATGTAGTGTTTGAGTTACTGCCCACTACTGCTGGCACAAGCTCTTCGAACTTGTTGCCTGAATCAGTTCGTCTTCTTGAGTCTCAACTTCAAGTTGAAAGACATCAATCAGATGTGCTGCAATAGGAAGCTGAAGGACTGAGGAAGTCCCTGCAGAATTCAAATGCATATTTCCTGGTGCAACAGCAAGCGCTGGAGGATTTAAGCGCCAAACAAGAGAAAGTTAATAAGCTTGCTAAGCATCTTGCCAACATTATGGGTACCCAGGATATTGTTTCTTGAGATCTTCTGAAGTGGTTTCAGTTCTGGATTTGTTTTGCTGCGGCGTTTATTTGCGCTGGTCGACAACTTTGACAACCTGTGTATATGATATGCTGCTTTGTTCCCTATATTTGCACTAGTGGCGAACTTTGATGCCCAGTGGATGTAATATGTGTAATAGCCGTGATAGCCTAGCGTTAGTTGCTTGCTTATTTATTTCCTTGTTGTCTTGTTTGTTTGTTTGCTTGTAGTCATTGCAGTTCTTTTTCCGCGATTTGCTAGTGGCTACAATAACCTATTTTTTAAAACTAGGCCACAACAACCATGGGCTAATATTTACTGTAGTGACACTAGGCCTCCTACGGGCTGTAGAAACACTAGGCCTTCTACGGGCTATAGAAACAATGGGCCTTCTACGGGCCGTAGAAACAATGGGCCTTCTACGGGCCGTATCATCAATGGGCCTTATACGGGCCATATGATCGATTGGCCAAACATGGGCCAAACAGACCGCATTATGGCCGTAAACGGGATAGAGTTGGAATCGTCTGTTCATGGGACAACCGTAACGGGCCATCGTTAATAGGCCGTATTTGATGACACTATGAAAATGGCCCAACGTATTAACGAACCACAAACGGGCCGACTATAACCACCGGCTGAATTTGGCCCACAAGCAGAAAATGACAGTAACGGGCCGTAAGTAAACGAATGCTGGAAATGAGCCCGAGAATAAATGGGCTCTGAGAAGGCTGAAAGATAACATGGGCTGGAAACGGCCCAATGGAATAACGAGCTGTTAATGGGTATAAAGTGATACACTGTTCATTACGGGCCAGTTTCAGCACGGGCCGTTAATGGGTGTAAAGTGATACACTGTTCATTACGGGCCAGTTTCACCACGGGCCGTTAATGGGCCAAGAGTTACAAAGGGCCTCGTATGGGCCGAGAGACATCATGGGCCATACATGGGCCAGAAGTGAAAACGGGTTGGAATCATATTGGATGGCCCATATGACGCTACTAGGCCTAATTCAGATAGGGCGTACCGGGCCTTGGGTTAGCAGGCTGTAAATGGGCTATATGCGAACATGCCATTGACAGGCTTTCCATGGGCCGGCCTTTTCACAGGAATGGGCCTCTGTTGGGCCATGCCACGTGTCGACGTATCATAGGCGCCTTCTGTCCAATGAGTGGATGACATCTGTCCCAACGATGAGCCGACACATGTTTCCTCCAGCCAATGATGACTGTACATGTGGAAAATCCCCATTGGTCGGGGCTGTTAAGGGGTTATCGGATCCAAAACCCGACCCGATAGCTTAACGGCATACCCTTACGGTGGATGCCACGTGTCGGTCACCCTTGACGAAAGCACTTCTGTGACACGCGATTTATCATCATGGAAGTGGACACTTCCGTGATGATAATTTTGGTAATGTCATGGAACACTTCTACGACAGCACATGTATGACTATCTTGATTCTGTCATAAAATCATCATGGATTTACATGCATGACAAAAAACGCGACCTACTGTGACAAACACGTATCATCACGGAAGTGTATTTTTTTGTAGTGTTACTCCCGTACGCCATAACCCACTTATCCGCGTTTAGGCTGCTGTCACCCCCACAACACCGACAATAAGCAAACCATGAACATATTGCAACACCCTATAATGGGGGCCCCTCCATTTGCGTGACATGGAGGGCACCGTAAGACATCACCATAAATAAAAGATACAATCATACCAACCAAGATCATGATTAACCCATAGGACAAAACAAATCTACTCAAACATCATAGAATAGACAAATATCATTGGGAAATAATATATGGAGTTGAGCACCACGTTTAAGTAGAGATTACAGCAGGGAAGAGAGGTGTTACACCATTGCATAGAGGGGGAGAGAGTTGGTGTTGACGGTAGCAAGACTGTTGATGTAGATCGTGAAGGAATAAATGTCTATTATTCACGCAAGAATTGTATTAAAGCTATTATTCACGCTAGAGGCAATAATAAAGCTATTATTTATTTCCTTATTTCATGATAAATGTTTATTATTCACGCTAGAATTGTATTAAACAGAAACTTAGTACATGTGTGAATACAGAGACAAAACATATTGTCCCTAGTATGCCTCTACTAGACTAGCTCGTTAATCAAAGATGGTTATGTTTCCTAACCATAGACATTTGTTGTCTTTTGATGAACGGGATCACATCATTAGGAGAACGATGTGATGGACATGACCCATCCGCTAGCTTAGCATTATGATCATTACAGTTTCATTGCTACTGCTTTCTTCATGACTTATACAAATTCCTCAAACTATGAGATTATGCAACTCCCGAATACCGGAGGAACACTCTGTGTGCTATCAAACATCACAACGTAAATGGGTGATTATAAAGATGCTCTATAGGTATCTCCGAAGGTGTTTGTTGGGTTGGCATAGATCGAGATTAGGATTTGTCACTCCGTGTTTCAGAGAGGTATCTCTGGGCCCTCTCGGTAAAACTCATCACTATAAGCCTTGCAAGCATTGTGACTAATGAGTTAGTTACGGGATGAAGTATTATGGAACGAGTAAAGAGACTTGCCGGTAATGAGCTTGAACTAGGTATGATGATACCGACGATCGAATCTTGGGCAAGTAACATACCGATGACAAAGGGAACAACGTATGTTGTTATGCGGTTTGACCGATAAAGATCTTCGTAGAATATGTAGGAGCCAATATGAGCATACAGGTTCCGCTATTGGTTATTGACCGGAGATGTGTCTCGGTCATGTCTACATAGTTCTCGAACCCGTAGGGTCCGCACACTTAACGTTCGATGACGATTTATATTATGAGTTATGTGTTTTGATGACCGAAGTTTTTCTGGAGTCCCGGATGAGATCAGGACATGACGAGGAGTCTCAAAATGGTTGAGACGTAAAGATTGATATCTTGGACGACTATATTCGGACACCAGAAGTGTTCTAGATAAGTTTCAGATAAAACCAGAGTGCCGGAGGGTTACCGGAACCCCACGGGGGAACTAATGGGCCACATGGGCCTTAGTAGAGAGAGAGAGAGAGGTGCGGCCAGGGCAGGCCGCGCTCCCCCTCCCCCTTGGGTACGAATTGGACTAGAGTTTCCTTCTCCCTCTCCCTCTCCTTCTTTCCCCCTCTCTTCCTCTTGGTGGAAACCTACTAGGACTACTAGTCCTAGTAGGACTCCCCTTGTGGGCGCGTCCTAGGAGGGCTGGCCGGCCTCCCCCTTGCTCCTTTATATACGGGGGCAGGGGGCACCCTAGAACACACAAGTTTATGTCCCAACCGTGTGCGGTGCCCCCCTCCACAGTTACACACCTCGATCATACCATCATAGTGCTTAGGCGAAGCTCTGCGTCGGTAGCATCATCATCACCGTCGCCACGCCGTCATGCTGAAGGAGCTCACCCTCATCCTCAACTTGATCAAGAGCAGGAGGGACGTCATCGAGCTGAACGTGTGCTGAACGCGGAGGTGCCGTACGTTCGGTACTTGGATCGGTTGGATCGCGAAGACGTTCGGCTACATCAACCGCGTTATTGAAATGCTTCAGCTTTCGGTCTAAGAGGGTATGTGGACACACTCTCCCATCTCGTTGATATGCATCACCTAGATAGATCTTGCATGATCATAGGATTTTTTTGAAATTACCACATTCCCCAACAGATCACCGTCACGATCCTTGCCCCGGCTGCACTCCGGCGCCACCAGGAGAGAGGGGGAGAGAGCCCCCTCCTCCTTCTTCTTCTTCCTTGGCCTCCCCCTAGATGGGAGGAGAGTTCCCCCTCTGGTCCATGGTCTCCATGGCAGCGGAAGGGCGGGAGCCCCTCCGAGATTGGATCTCCCCCTCTGTTCTATTCTATTTTGCGTTCCCCAGATCTGGCCCTTCATGGTTTCTTAAATTCCCAGAGATCCGTAACTCCGATTTTACTGAAATTTTGCACGATTTTTTCCACCAATTATCTTTCTTGTGCCAGAAGAAGGGCCACAACTGACTTTCAAGGAGGGCATAAGACACCTGGGTGCGCCAGGGGCTGCCTAGGGCGCCCTGGTGGGTTGTGGTCACTGTGGAGTCCCGTTTGCGTTGATTCCAAGTGCCCAAAATCACATATATGCCAAAATAATTCTTCATAAATTTTATCGCGTTTGGACTTTGTTTGATATGGATTTTCTACGAAACAAAAAACATGCAACAAATAGGAACCAACATTGGGAACTGGATCAATATGTTAGTCCAAATAAATCATATAAAATGTTGCCAAAAGTGTATAAAAGTTGTATAATATTGGCATGAAACAATCAAAATTATAGATACGACGGAGATGTATCAGCACCCCCAAGATTAATTCCTGCTCGTCCTCGAGTAGGTAAATGATAAAAAAGATAATTTTTGATGTGGAATGCTACCTAGCATAAACTTGATCATATATCTAATCATGGCATGAATATTAAGACATAAGTGATTCAAAGCAATAGTCTATAATTTGACATAAAGATATCAATACTCAGGCATCCCAACAAACAATCGTCCCTTTCAAAATATCAATGCTAAAGAAAGCTATCCCTGCAAAATCACATAGTCTTGTCATGCTCTGTCTTCTTAACACAAATTATTTATCATGCACAACCCCGATGACAAGCCGAGCAATTGGTTCATACTTCTTAACGCGCTTTAGCCCTTTTCAACCCTCATGTAACACATGAGCACAAGACATGGATATAGCACTATAGGTGGAATAGAGTATGATGATAGGGGTAAATATAGAGAAGACAAAAAAGTAAGAAAGTCTCACATCGACGTAGCTGACCAACGGGCTATGGAGATGCCCATCAATTGATATCAATGCGAGGAGTAGGGATTGCCATGCAACGAATGCACTGAGAGCTATAAGTGTATGAAAGCTCAAAATGAAAACTAAGTGGGTGTGCATCTTCCTATAATGAAAAATTCCCACTACCATATGAAAGTGACAACATAGGAGACTCTCCATATGAAAAAAATTGTGCTACTTTGAAGCACAAGTGTGGAACTAGCATGCCCTTTCTCTCTTAATTCTTTTTTCCTTTTTCTTTTCTTTCTTTTTTTCTTTTTTATATTTTTTTCTCATTGTCCGGAGTCTCATCCCGACTTGTGGGGGAATCATAGCCTCCATCATCCATTCCTCACTGGGACAATGCTCTAACAATGAAAATTGATGATCATCACACTTCTATTTACTTAAAACTCAATACTACAACTCGATACCTATAACAGAATATGACTCTATATGAATGCCTCTGGCAATACCAGGATGTGCAATGATCTAGCGTAACATGCATAAAAAATGATGAACGGTGGCTAAGCCACAAATACTATGTCAGCTATATGATCATGCAAAGCAATATGACAATGAATTCTCAAGTCATGAAAACGGAAGCGGTGGAAGTTGCATGGCAATATATCTCGGAATGGCTATGGAAAGGACATAATAGGTAGGTATGGTGGCTGTTTTGAGGAAGATATAATAAGCCTTATGTGTGATAGAGCGTATCATATCACGGGGTTTGGATGCACCTGCAAAGTTTGCACCACATCTCGAGGTGAGAAAGGGCAATGCACGGTACCGTAGAGGCTAGCAAATTGCGGAAAGGTAAGAGGGCGTATAATCCATGGACTCACATTAGTCATAAAGAACTCATATATTTATTGCAAAAGTTTATTAGCCCTCGAAGCAAAGTACTACTACGTATGACCCTAGGGGGATAGATTGGTAGGAAAATACCATCGCTCATCCCCAACCACCACTCATAAGGATGTCAATCAATAATCAATCATGCTCTAACTTCATAGCATAACGAGAGACTATACGTGCATGCTTCAGGACATACAAACCTTAACACTAATATTCTTACTAACCACAACCATTTACTAGTACCTCCCACATATTCCATCTCTATATCGCAAAACTATTGCAAGGAATCAAACATATCATATTCAGTGATCCTTAAGTTTTATGTAGGAATTTTTATGACTAACCATGCAGATAACCAATTCCTTTGACTCTCTAAATAGATATAAGTGAAGCATGAGAGTTTAATTCTTTCGGAAAAAGACCATGCCCTAATAAATATAAGTGAATCAAAAGAGCATTCTACAGATAACGGTTTTCTATGTGAAGAGAAACAGGCAATCCAAACTTCAAATGATATAAGTGAAGCACATGAAGCATTCTATAAGGCCCTACTCAAAAGATATAAGTAAAGTGCAATGAGCATTCTATAAATCGACCATGGACTATCTCATACCAGCATGGTGCATAAATAAAAATGAAAACTAAACATGAAAGACACTCCAAGATTTACACATATCACGTGAACGAGACGAAGATGAAAACATACCAATACTTGTTGAAGAAAGATGGGATGCCTTCCAGTGCATCCCCAAGCTTAGACGCTTGACTCTCCTTGGATATTTACTTGGGGTGCCTTGGGAATCCCCAAACTTGAGCTCTTTCCTCTCCTCCTCCTCATATCGAGACCTCCTCAATCTTTGATCACTTCATCCACACAAAACTCAACAGACACCTCGTGAGATCCATTAGTATAATAAAGCAAATCACTACTTTAAGTACCGTTGCAAACCAATTCATATTTTGTTTTTGCATTGTAGCTACTGTATTATAACTTCACCATGGCTTATACCACCGGTATAATTGATAGTCTCATCAAAACCAGAAAAACAATGCATCAAAAATAGAATCTACCTTAAACAGGTCAGTCTGTAGTACTCTAAACTCTACCATACTTCTGGTACTCCAAAAAATATGAAAATTAGGAAAAAAATAAAAAGAATGTATAGAAATACTTTGCAAACAAATTTAGAAGCTTTTGACATTCCAGGCAAAAATGTAAATTCGCGCACTACAACCAAAGTTTCTGTTCCTGCACCGCACATACCAACAAGCAATCTAATCATCCTAAAGGCAAATCTTGGCACATTATTTTTATAATACAATGGATTTGTACAAGGGGATAATTATTTTTGTATGAACTTCCATGAAAAATTCTACATTGTTTCCATGAGCATGAACACAAGTGTTCAAGGTCGACCCTCACTTCTCCAATTCATCACCTTTCAATCACTTCTCTTTCTGAAAAAGTTTTTAGGTTCCCCTCTATTTTTAAAAACTTTATAAAAGCACTCAACAGAAATAAATGACTCTCTAAAACTTCCGGGTTGTCTCCCTGGCAGCGCTTTCTTTAAAGCCATTAAGTTAGGCATAAAGTGCTCAAGTAATGGATCCACCTGGATCCCAAGGTATATCAAAGCCAAATTTAATTAACAATGATTTTATAATTTAGTAGTGAGCACCAAGCAACATATATCATGCAATGACGAAGTCTAACTCTCTTCCTATGCATCGGCATGTCATACAAGAACAATTCATGCACATAAAGTAAAGGCCAATACATAGTATAAGCAGTTTCTTGCAATTTTATCATGTTGGAAACATAGAGAGGCGGAGATGTAGTTCCTCTCTCATAATAATTGCAAGTAGGAGCAGCAAGCACATGCATATTATATTCATCAAAATCATCATGTGCAAGGGTAGAATGCAACCCATCAATATAATCCTTAATAAGTGCAAACTTCTCTAATATAATGTAGTTTGGAGAATTCAAAAAGATAATAGGACTATCATGTACGGGTGCAATAGCAACAATTTCATTCTTAACATAAGGAACTATAGCAAGTTCATCTCCATAAGCATAATCCATATTGGCATCTTGGCCACAAGCATAGCAGGCATCAAGTTCATCAAAAAGGGATATTTCGAATGAATCAAGTCCATCATCCCAAGATCATGTCATTTTCATCCTTGACCCAATCCAATATTCTCTTTCTAGGGAATATTCCTTTTCTATTAAAGGAATAACCCTTTAAACCATAGGTTGTGAAGCAACCTATCTTTCTGTCACTTTATAAATCCCCAAATAGTTCTCATAAATTATTTGGGTCTTATCTTGCTCAAATATGGCAAACTATTTCATTGCCATGTTC
Source organism: Triticum aestivum (assembly GCF_018294505.1). Lineage (NCBI taxonomy): Eukaryota > Viridiplantae > Streptophyta > Magnoliopsida > Poales > Poaceae > Triticum > Triticum aestivum. Next base: position 326,489,111 of record NC_057807.1, on the reverse strand, counting down.
AAAAATAATCCACTAATAATTCTTTTCCTATTCTGCCCTAAATGGCACTTTGTGAAGCAAGTGCTATTTATCTTGGCTTGATTGAATCCAAATTTTTTGGACATCTTTTCATGTCAATATCATGGCCCCATGCCAAAATTCAACTCAAGTTACCTAGTATATATTCCTGAGCAATTTTTCAAAGTTCCTGTCTAAGGGAAGCCTATGTGAAGGAAGTATAAGCTAGGCATATCCAAAGGAGTTGAAATTTTGCAAGGTCCTTTATATGTTCAAATCATCACTCTCCATCAAATTTGAGATCGTGTAACTCATCTATGTGAGCCCAGCTCCAAATCTTGGTTTTTGGTCATATTTTCAGTTTGTGAAGCAACCATATTTTATATTGCTTTATTTAAGCTGCAAATTTACCAGGATATTCTCCTATCCATATAAACTCTCTCCACCAAGTTTTGGCCCATTTCATTAATCCATTTTCCCTGTGAATTTTTTCCAAAATTAAGTCCAGAGAGATGCTATATGAAGCAAGTGCTAGTTTGGCTAATCCAAATGGCATGAAACTTTTTGAGCATATTTATATCTTTAAATCATTATGACATGCCCATTTTCAGCTCAGTCCAATCCACTGTGTGAGTGCTACTTCATCACCTCTTAATCTGGCCCCTATGGTGGTTTCTATAGCAAGTACCCTCTAAACCCCTCCTCTTAAGCTGATATTTGGTGATCAACATCACCTTAGCATGTGATAATCACCATACAATCCATTCCTTTGTTCCCAAGCTTGTGTCCCCACTGCACAACACAAACACCTTGCTGTTGCAATGTTTTGGAGCCTCCTACCAATCTTTTCTTTGCCCTTGGACTGAATTATTTCTTTGTTTGGACTGAGGGTAGCAAGGTCCATCCACTGTACATGGTCGTCCTGGCCAGAACACGTTGCTTGCACCAGTGCACGCGGTGATCACGCTTGCGTCATGCTAATTGCGAGCTCTGGCTCGTTCCGGCCACTGTTCTCGTCCACTCCCTCGTCGTCTCGACTCCCCGCCATGTCTAGCAGATCACCCGTGATCGACTGCATTGCCTCGTGCCCGGGCCCCCTCCTAGTTCGCCATGAATGTGCCGCTAGCGCTATGCCCATGACGCGTCCGGCTCCTGTCCTCCATTAGAGCTCGGCTTGAGCTTGCCTGTGATGCTCTAGAGTCTTCCCCGGGTCTATAAATAGCGTGCTCGAGTCCTTCCGCACCTCACTCACTCCTCCCTCGCCTCATTTTCTTACCGGAGTGCCTCTCCTCGTTGTTTTCTTCCCGGGTCGCCTTGGCCATCGCCGGAGTTTGAGCCCGTCGGGCCAAATCGAGCCTCCCCTCGCCTCCCCTCCCCTCCACCTCTACCATCTTCCCCTCCTCCTAGAGAGACGCCCACCCCCTCCCCCCTCACCAGAGTTGGCCGCAGCACCGAGAACCACCGCCGCCCGAAGCTTCCTGCCACCTCCCATCGCCGCGACCTTCCCTCCTCTCCACTCCTCCTCGCGCCTTCATTCACCACTGAATGAAGGCGGCGCAACCCCTTGGTCCTGCCGGTGCCCTTGGCTGGATCGGGGATCGCCAGAGCCGGTCGGCCCGTTGGCTGCTTCCCTCCCTTGCCTCGCTTTGTTCCACGGGAGGAACAAAGGCACAGGAAAAGGAAGACGATGATCCAGGTCGACCACCCTGCCTGCAGGACCCACGCGTAAGTGACTTCCCCCTGGGTCCACGTCTTTTAAATGGAGACAGTTTTGGTAGAATACATTTTCTAAGTCAGAAAGCGTATTATGTGTCTATTGCGGCTGAAAATATGCTTTCCTGTGCAGAAAACGCATTTTCCCGATGGCGGCTTCTCTTTTTCAGTCGCCGGCTGAACCCTCTATTTGGTGGATGTTCGTCAGTTAGAGCGGACTTTGTGAGTGTTCTGTCTAACGAACGAATGGCCACAACTTTTTGCTCGTAACTCCGATCAAGGTGAAACCAGCGCCCACTTCTTCGTCTCGTCGAGATCTTTCTGTTGGTAACATTTTCACTAGGTGGTCCCACAGTGAAAATGACCATTTTCCCTTGCTTCTAATCAGCGCCCTCCGAGAGAGAACCGTCCGGCGTTTCATTCCGTGCACTATATAAAAAAGACACACCCGTGACATTTTGGGTCAACCGAAAAAAAACCTGTCATACTTATGACACTTCTATGACAATAATTGTGACAAAACCCGGTATCATCATAGATGTGGTGGGCTCCTACTTTTATGACAAAAAATCATGACAGAAAATGGGCTTTTCATCCTGGGCGGGCCGGAGACGTAGCTGCATGACATTCTTTGGGCCGTCCATGATGGAAAAAACCGTGGTAGAAGCGAGGGCAAGGAAAATTTCAGGGAGTTCCCGGTTACGGTGGGTGGTCGGGGGCCAAGCGATGCGCGTTTCTCTCGTACACGTACGCGTGTTTGTGCAAGGTGTTGGGCTCTAACTGAACCCGAGCGAGGCATCGCCTAACTGAACCCGAGCGATTGCACTACAGGCTACGCGTTACGGAACTCGAGTGAGCGAGCGATTCCATCGCTACTGTTGCTAACTCAAGCCGATCGATGCTGCCTCTGGATGAACAGTGAGTGTTGCGGGGGGGGGGGGGTTGGATGAATAGTGAGCGGTGGGGTTGGATGAACAGGACCCCGTGGCATTGCCTCTGGATGAACAGGACCCCGATCGATCGAGCCAGTTGGGGCTGGATGACCAGGACCCCGTGGAGGGCTGGATGAACAGGATGACCCCATGGAGGCTTGGATGAACAGTACATGGTGGAGGGGTGGATGAACAGTAGCCCGTGGAGGGGTGGTTGAACAGGAGCCCGTGGAGAGGGGTGGTTGAACAGTAGCCGGTGGAGTAGCGCGCGGTGGAGGCTAGATGAACAGGAGCCCGTGGATGAATAGTCGTAGGTGGAGGATGGAGGAGGTCGACAGTGGATGAACAGTAGCCCGTGGAGGCTGGAGGAGGTCGACGGTGGAGATGAACAATATCCCGTGGAGTCCCATTTTGCGGTACGCATGAAAGGATCGAGAAGAGGTGTGTAGAGGGGGGGTGAATAGACTCTAAGTGAGAAAAGTTGCAGTTTTTAATTTCTTTAAGTTGTAGTGGATTTTGGCACAAGTTTCAACATTTCACAGTACATATCAAGCAAGCATGACAAGAGTATATGAGCAGCGGAAAGTAAAGCATGCAATTTGCAAGAATGTAAAGGGATGGGATTGGAGTGTGCAAACGGTATTTGGAGACACGGAGATTTTTCATCCGTGGTTCCGATAGGTGGTGCTATCGTACATCCATGTTGATGGAGACTTCAACCCACAAAGGGTAACGGTTGCGCGAGTCCATAAAGGGATCCACCCACGAAGGGTCCACCAAGAAGCAACCTTGTCTATCCCACCATGGCCGTCGCCCACGAAGGACTTGCCTCACTAGGGTAGATCTTCACAAACTAGGCGATATCCTTGCCCTTACAAACTCCTTGGTTCAACTCCACAATCTTGACGGAGGCTCCAAAGTGACACCTAGCCAATCTAGGCGACACTGCTCTCCAAGAAGTAACAAATGGTGTGTTGATGATGAACTCCTTGCTCTTGTGCTTCAAATGATAGTCTCCCCAACACTCAACTCTCTCTCATAGGATTTGTATTTTGTGGAAAGAAGATTTGAGTGGAAAGCAACTTGGGGAAGGCTAGAGATCAAGATTTATGTGGTAGGAATGGAATATCTTGATCTCAACATAAGTGTAGGTGGTTCTCTTTCAAAAAATGTATGTTGGAAGTGTAGGCATGTTCTGATGGCTCTCTTCACGAATGAAGAGTGGGTGGAGGGGTATATATAGCCTCCACACAAAATCTAACCGTTACACACAACTTACCAAACTCGGTGGGACCGAATCATGAAACTCAGTCAGACCGATTTAGTAAATAATGCGACCGTTAGGAATTTTGGTGGGACCGACATGTCAACTCGGTAGGACCGATATGGTTATGGTTAGGGCATAACGTAATCTCGATGAGACCGATTACACAAACTCGGTGAGACCGATTCTGGTAATAGACACATAGAGAGTTGGCCAGGCAAACTCGGTGGGACCTATTCACTCATCTCGGTTGGACCAAAACGTTACAAAAGGGAAACAATGAGTTTGCATTGCAATCTCGGTGGGACCAATCGCTTATCTCGGTTTGATCTAAACGTCACGAAGGGAAACAGAGAGATTACAATCCCATCTCGGTGAGACCGAAAAGACTAGGGTTTCTGGCAGTGGCTATGTCAACGAACTCGGTGACCCCGGATAGAAAGATTCGGTAGGGCCGAGTTTGACTTTTGGTTTGGGACATATGTGGATGTGAGAAAATGGTTGAGGGCTTTGGAGCATATCACTAAGTACTTTGAGCAAGCAAGCCATTAAGCAACACCTCATCCCCTCTTAATAGTATTGGCTTTCCTATGGACTCAATGTGATCTTGGATCACTAAAAGTAAAATGTAGAGTCTTGAGCTTTGAGCTTGAGCCAATCCTTTGCACTACAAAAAAAAGACACATCCGTGACATTTTGGGCCGAACAATTTTTTTTTCTGTCATACATATGACACTTCTATGACGATAATTATGACAAAACCCTGTATCATCATAGATGTGGTGGGCTCCTACTTCTATGACAAAAAATCATGACAAAAAATGGGCTTTTCGTCCTGGGCGGGCCGGAGACGCAGCTGCATGACATTCTTTGGGCCGTCCATGACGGAAAAAACCGTGGTAGAAGCGAGGGCGAGGAAAATTTCGGGGAGTTCCCGGTTACGGTGGGAGGTCGGGGCCGAGCAATGCGCATTTCTCTCATACACGTATGCGCGTGTGTGTGAGGTGTTGGCTCTAACTGAACCCGTGCGAGGCATTGGGCTCTAACTGAACCGAGCGATTGCACTACAGGCTATGTGTTACTGAACTCGAGCGATCGATCGATGGCTGTTAACTGAACCCGATCGAGCAATTCCTTCGCTACTGCTGCTAACTAAAGCTGATCGATTCTGCCTCTCTGGATGAACAGTGAGCGTTGCGGGGGGGGGGGGGGGGGTTGGATGAACAGGACCCGGTGGTGTGGAGGGCTGGACGAACAGGAGGACCCCGTGATGGGCTGGATGAACAGTAGACAGTGGAGGGGTGCCCATGGAGGGGTGATTGAACAGTAGCCGGTGGAGTAGCGCGCGGTGGAGGCTGGATGAATAGGAGCCCGTGGAGGCTGGAGGAGGTCGACGGTAGCCCGTGGAGGCTGGAGGAGGTCGACGGTGGAGATGAACAGTATCCCGTGGAGTCCCGTTTTGCAGTACGCCACACCCCTCCCGATGAACAGGACCCCCGTTTCAACCGTAGCGCTCCAACACAAGTCTGTTTCGTCCGTTTTGCGGTACGCCACACCCCTCCTGATCAACAGGACCCCCGTTTTGACCGTGGTGCTCCAACACAAGTCCGTTTCGTCCGTTTTGCGGTACGCCACACCCCTCCCGATTCACAGGACCCCCGTTTCGACCGTAGGAGGTCCGTTTCCTCCGTTTAGCGGTACGCCAGACCCCTCCCAATGAACAGGATTCCGTTTCGAACATGGCCGGTCGAACACAAGGCCGTTTCCTCCGTTCTGCGGTACGTCAGGCCTCGTTTCCATTGCCTGTTCCATCCAAGCCCTCCCGATGAACACGACGACGCATTCTGTTCCAACCCAGCCAGTTGACTCCCCATGAACATGACGACGACGCTGCTTCTCCGTTCCAACCCAGCCATGTACACGAGCCCTGGGCGTACGTATGCGCGAGTAGGCGTTCGAGACCCCGCCCGTATGTACACATACATGGTCGTATTTTCTTTCTTGCACACTGGCCGCTGTACGTACGTGTACATGCTACATGCGCGCCTCTACTACGACACGTATGCGCCTCTACTACGACACATGCGCGCCTCTACATCGACCAGTATATATGTACGTACACATTCGCGACCAGAATGACAATGCTACGTACGCTTCGACCAGGTGGGTCCCGACTGTCAGGCACTTCCTTGTGTGCAAAGATGTAGCTGGTGGGTCCCAGTAGTTAGGGGGGCGAATCGTTTTTATTTCGGACGCACTTCCTTGCGTGCGAAGATGTAGCTGGTGGGTCCCAGCAGTAAGGGGGGAGAATCGTTTTTTTGCCCGGACGCACTTCCATGCGTGCGAAGGTGTAGCTGGTGGGTCCCAGCAGTCAGGGGGGAAACGTTTTTTTTCACGAAATGCAGTGGCCCATCCGGTGGGTCCCTGCTGTCAGGTGGAGGAATAATTATTTTGCGCGTAATAAGGAGGCACTTCCTTGCGGCCGCCATGGACCCAACTATCAGCCTCTCCACGCACAATACTCTTCCGATGAAAGTCGGTCATTGACCACATTGACCACGCCGCGCTGAGAGCACCACGGCAGTGGACGACGGTGAGGCCTAGGAAGGGGATGACGCGGAGCCGGGGAAGATGCAGCAATGGATGCCCACGTGAAGAGGAGTACGAGGGTTCACTGGTTCGGCTGCGGTGTGAGGCTGTCGTCGCCGTAGAATAACAGGGGGTGTGGTGAGTAGAGGGATGGCCTGGCCAGTGGTGGGAGTAATAGGGGACGGTGAGGCCTCCGCGGCATCACAGCCTACCACGGGAGGCAGGAGCATGTGGCACGACCGGCGCTGCTTTGGGCAGCTGGAGCACGAAGACCAGAGGTTGAAGAAGCACTACGGCTATTAGATGGACATCGTATAGTCACTAGAGCTAGAATCATTCATATTGACTAAGTTGACAAAGCCCTCCGTCCCGTAAACTTAGTAGGCCCACAAGTCAGCCTCCCACCAAGGTGAGTCCCAGCTAGCAGGGGAGTATTCATTTTTTATGCATAATAAGGAGGCATTTCCGGTGGGTCCGAGCTGACAGCGGGGGGAATGTTTTTTTTCGCAAAATACAATGGCCCTTCCAGTGGGTCCCAGCTATCAGGTGGAGGAATCATTATTTTGCGCGTAATAAGGAGGCATTTCCCCGTGTGGGCCCCTACTATCAGCCTCTTCCGATGGCTGTTGTTTGTTGACCATGTTGACCTCTGTCGGATTTCGGGTTCCGGCAGACCCTTGAGGTTCGAACACTGGGGTGCGCGTGGAGATCACACCCTCGGCCTACCCATGTTTCACCGCCTCGCTAGGATCTAAACTACTCGAAGAACAACACAAGTGACACAAGATTTATACTGGTTCAGGCCACCATTGTGGTGTAATACCCTACTCCAGTTTGTGGTGTGTGGATTCCCTCTGGGGCTGATGAGGAATAGTACAAGGGAAGAATAGCCTCACGAGGGTCTGTTCTTGGTTGGTGCGATGAACTGCTAGGAGGGTTCAGTCGCCTCTCTCTCTCTGTCTTGGGTGTGGATCCAATCTGATCCAGATGCCCCTACCTTGTGGGTGGCTAGTCCTATTTATAGGTGAAGGCCCCGGGCCTCTTCCCAAATATTGAGCGGGAAGGGTGCCAACAATTGGCCAATTTGAAGGGGAACATCTAGTACACTCATCCTGACTAAAGTTGGTCATCCCTTGCCAAAAGACCCTGACGATGACACTGGCTTGGGCTCCACGATGACCTCCGTTCTGCCGTCCTGCTGGTCTTGGTCTTGTTGCACCGAAATGGTTGCCTTTGCTTGATACCCTTTCCCGCGCTTGCCCCTTTGCACCAAAGGGGAAACAAGGACTCTACACAGGCCAGCGCCCGCCTGGCGCCCGCCTGCGCCCTGGTCGTCATGGCTTGCGTCATGGGCACCTCGTGAGGTACCCCGCCTTGATCTCTCCGTCTCCTCGTGAGCCAGCCTGACGAGGCCGTGCCTGAGGAAGCCTCCTGTCGTCTGCCCCGCGAGGCTTGGCCCATCGCGAGGGTCTTGAGCACGTGTTGATGAAGATGGGCCGTACTGGGCCACTCCTTGAGCCACGCCACAGGCTGCAGGCAGTTAAGTCTGGGTACCCCCATTCCCAGAACACCGACAGTAGCCCCCGGGCCCAAGGCGCGCTTGGACTTGGCTTAGCAGAGAAGCGAAGAGGCGAGTGCGAAGCGCCGGGGGCCCCAATAGCCTGTGGCCTTGGGCGCCGCGTGGTGGTTGATTGGACGTGGGCGTCCTGGCTCCCCCACGACACGTCGGTGGCTGCACGATTTGACAAGTCCCTGCATGCAAAACGGGTCATGATTACCTGTGATCGTGGAGGTCGACGGTTGGCCTCCCTAGGCTATATGTATGGAGCGGCGCGAGCCCCTTTGGTTTATCCCTCCTTGCTACTGCCTGCCTTCTTCTCGGCCGCTCGCCGTCCCCATGGCTCCGCCGAAGACGTTCTCGGCCGCGGAGAAAGGGAAGGCTCGCAAGGAAGGGCCCGACTCCCCTCCGACCAAGCACGGTCGGGGACGCCCTCGTAAGCACCCCGCTGCCCCTGCTGCGGCTTCCCGGGGCCGTGGAAGCAGCCCTCTGCGCAGCGGTGGGTGTCCGACTGCTGTTGAGAGGTATGCTAGGGCTGCGCGACCCCCAAGGCCGCGCTTCCGCTCGGCGGAGGTGCTGCCGGAGTTCGTCGTGTGGTTGGCTGACCCGACCGACACCTGGCTCCAACTTCCTCGTTTCTTCATAGGTGAGTTTCCGTCTGGTGCCCCCGGCGGCCTTTGGCTTCAGGCAGATGGTTGCTGCAGCAGGTCCTCTTGGGCTACCTTGGAGGTCTCCACCGCCGGGGAGGCAGCCTTGACCCACGGCTGGCAGACATTCGCCCGCGTGCGCGGCCTGCACCGACGTCGCACTCTGCACTTCAAGTTCGACGGCAACGCCACCCTCTACGTGAGGGTATTCGGGGAAGACGGCCGTCGTGCCGGATGCTGTCCCAAAGACGATGACCGCGGTCGTGCGCCCAGCCCCAGCGTTGGTCGGGGTGAATGGGGCGGAGGGCGCACGGGCAGCGGGGCCCGAGATCCGCCAAGCTCCGGCGACTCTCCTTCGGGTAGCAGCTCCTCCAGCGGTAGCCGCGACCAGTCCCCTCGTCGTCTCCCTCGTCTGGGAGAGGGCAGCGGGTCGGCCCGCCGCTGCGCTCCAGTGAAGCGGGAGGCGGAATCCAGCTGAGCTTCAGAGGCAGTACGAGCCTTCGCTGAGGGCCGGCGCCGAGCATGTTGTCCCCCCTTTTGCTTTCCTTTTTCTCCTGTGCGAAAAGAATGTAATCCGTTGCCCCGCGGGGCATGCTGAACAATTGCTTTTTTAATTTGTGCGTTGTTTCTACTGCTTATGTGCTATGTCTTCATTCTGTGTGCTTATGCGTGAAAACCACTTATCTTGAGGGGGGCTTGTCGCGGTCCTCGCCTCCCGAGGCCAGTGTCTCATCCTACGCCTTGTGTCCTGCAGAGTTTAGTCAACAGGGGTAGTCCCTAGCCTTGGTAGTGAGGGGAACCAACCCAAACCCCGTGATCGTGTCGTGATGCCCGTGGGGCATGGACTGGGAGGGGTGCTCCCGCAGCGGACTCGAACAGGGAAGTTCCAAATTGCTGGGAAAAAAATACTCGCGAGGGTGCCCACGCTCCCCCCTCGCGAGGCTTTGCGCGGGAGAAACCGAAACGAACAAGTAAAACGGTAAAGTCATGAGCTCGAAACGACAATAGCTTTGGAAAAACTTCAAATGGGAACAAACATGACAACTGCGGAAAGCAAATGAAAGAGGCCGCGTCTGGCACCTAATCAAGTCTTTGACGTCTTCTCACCAGCACAGAGCTAAGTGTTGCCACTGGGAATGGGCGGGAGCCCCCGAGGCCCGAGGGCGGCACTCCGGAGACTCCGGGGCGTGTACCGCCCCACTCATTACTACGGGCGGCGAGCTTCACAGGCGTTTGCCTTCTTCACAGGCACCGGGCCTTTTTCAAAACACAACAACTTCACAGGCTTTTGCCTTCTTCACAGGCACCGGGCCTTTTTCAAAACACAGCAGCTTCACAGGCATTCGCCTTCTTCATAGGCACCGGGCCTTTTTCAAAACACATCAGCTTCACAGGCATTCACCTTCTTCACAGGTACCGGGCCTTTTTCAAAACACAGCAGCTTCATAGGCACCGGGCCTTTTTCAAAACACAACAACTTCACAGGCATTCACCTTCTTCACAGGCACCGGGCCTTTTTCAGGGGTAAAATCTTCGGAGGTGTTGGATGTTCCACGCGTTTTGGATGGGCACTCCCTCCTGGGTCTCCAAGCATGCAGAGTCGGGCCTGGAAACATGAACAACCTTGAACGGGCCCTCCCACATGGGAGAGAGCTTATGCAGCCCCTCCCTGGAGAGAACCCGTCTGAGCACGAGGTCCCCTACCTCGAGAGTCCTGGGGCGGATGTTGCGGCAGTGGTATCACCGTAGTGCTTGTTGGTACCTTGCTGCCCGCAGGGCGGCTTCTCGGCAATGCTCCTCCCCCAGCAAGAGGTCCGTCCCCCGCATGGCATCCTGCTGCGCTTCGTCGAACGCCAGGACCCACGCGGAACGACGTCTGACCTTGTGAGGGAGAACGGCTTCAGCTCCATAAACCAGGAAGAACAGGGTCTCGCCAGTCGGCTTGGTGGCGGTCGTGCGGATTGACCACAACATGGACTGGAGCTCATCGTACCAGCCCCTGCCGCAGGCTTCCAGCTTCTTCTTGAAGGTTCTGGTCTTGAGGCCCCTCAGGACCTCTGCGTTGGCTCGCTTGGCCTGACCGTTGCTGCGCGGGTGCGCCACCGAAGCGTAGCATATCTGCATTCCAAGGTTAGCACAGTATGTTTTGAAGAGGTTACTAGTGAATTGCAAACCGTTGTCGGTGATGATGCGGTTCGGCACCCCGAATCTGCTCACAAGGCCCTTGATGAACTTGACCGCAGAGCCTGCGGGGATGGTGCGGACAGCTTCCACCTCAGCCCACTTGGTTAACTTGTCCATGACAACGTAGAGTAGCGGTAGCCCCCTGACGCCCGAGGGAACGGGCCCAGGATATCCAGTCCCATACTGCGAAGGGCCACGAGAGGGGTATAGTCTGCAGACCTCCCGCCGGCTGATGAATCTGCTTGGCATGGAACTGACAGGCCTCGCAAGCTTTCACCAGTTCCACAGTGTCATTGAGTGCCGTGGGCCAATAGAAACCGCTGCGGAATGCCTTACCGATGAGGGTTCGTGACGACGAGTGGTGCCCACAGTCGCCACCGTGTATGTCTGCCAGAGCTCCTTCCCCTGTTCCTTGGAAATGCAACGTAGGGACACATCATTCGGTCACCTTCGGTAGAGCTCCCCATCCTTAAGGCAGTACGCTGTGGCCTGCCGTGCCACACGCTCCGCCTCCTCCTCCTTATCTGGCAACGTGCCTCGTGTTAGGTAACTCCTGAGCTCCGTAATCCCGCACCCCTCCTGAGGTTCCAATGCCAGGAGCAGGCGCGCTCCTGATGTCGGGCCGTAGACCGGGGCTCCCGAGGCAGGCGGCTGGGGGAGCTCCCCCCGAGGCTGCACCGTGCTTGACAGTGTTGGCGTCACCGAGGGCTTGAAGAGCCGCACCTCAAAGATGCCGGGCTCCTGAGGTAGCCGCCTGGATGCCCTTTTGGCGATGTCATCAACCTCTTGATTGGTGCCGCGAGGCACATGCTGCAACTCCAGCCCCCAAAACTGCTTCTCCATCCTGCGGACCTCTGCGAGGTAGGCTTCCATGTGCTCGTCCTTTGGTTCGTATACTTTGTTGGAAAAGTTGACGAGAAGCTGCGAATCACCCTTGATGGTGAGACGCTTCACCCCCAGGGCGACTGCAGTCTTCAGGCCTGCTATCAGGCCTTCGTATTCTGCTATGTTGTTGGAGACCTTTTCCCCGTGCTGGAAACAGAGTTGCATGGCATAGTAGAGCTTGTCTTGAGTGGGAGATACGAGCACCGCACCAGCCCCTACGCCTTGTCTGGAGAACGCCCCGTCGAAGTGCATGACCCATCCGTCCGGTGCCTCGCTCCCTGGGGAGAGCGATCGATCCTCGCCAGCCTCGAGGCCTGGCGCCTCTGCCCATTCCACCACGAAGTCCGCGAGCGCAACCCCTTTGATGACCCTGGTTGTGTTGAATTCTATCTGGAATGCCTGCAGCTTGATGTTCCACTCAGCGACTTTCCAAGGGGTATGCTGAGGCAACCTTGATGGGATGGCCTTGGAAATAGTGCCGTAGCTTGCGCGAGGCCACCAATAGCGCGAGGAGAAGTTTCTGGGGCATGGGGTACCGCGCCCTTGCATCCCGCAACACCGTGCTGACGAAGTACACTTGGTGCTCGACTAGGTTGGGAGTGCTAGCGCCACTAGCATCCTCCAGAGGCTGGGGTGCCTCCTGAGACAGCAGAGCCCCCGGCGACTGGTCGCCCGGGGGAGGGGCCTCTTTTGTTGCGAGTGTGCTTCCCTTCTGTGGCTGGTCCTCCTTGGCTGCAGCCGCGGTCGCTGTGAGGCCCTCTCGGCCCTGCTTTGCTTTAACCCGGACGGTTGCTGCGGCCTTGGTCCTACGCTCCTCCCTAATGTCCACTAGGGCTGCGCTGGCAGACTAGGGGGTGGCTGCAAGGTAGAGCACCAGGGGCTCCTAAGGGTGCGGAGCCACCATCACCGGGGGGCTGGTCAAGTACCTCTTGAGATCCTGGAACGCCTTGTCGGCCTCCTCAGTCCATTCAAAGGGGCCCTTTTTCTTCATCAGCTTGAAGAAAGGCAGCGCTCGTTCCCCCAGCTTGGAGATGAAACGCCCTAGTGCGGTCACACGCTCGGTGAGCTTCTTCATATCTCTGAGGGTCTTCGGCGGACTCATGTCCTCGACTGCCTTTACCTTTTCCGGGTTGGCCTCGATGCCCCGGTGGGATACTAGGAAACCCAGGAGCTTGCCCGAGGGGACTCCAAACACACACTTCTCCGGGTTGAGCCGCAGGTCCACCTTGTTAAGTCTCGCGAAGGTTTCCTCCAAGTCCTGTATCAGAGTTTTTACCTCTCGAGACTTCACCACAATGTCATCAACATAAGCCTCCGCATTCCTCCCGAGCTGCCGACCCAAGGCGATGTGCATTAGCTGCTGAAAGGTCGCACCGGCATTGCGCAACCCGAATGGCATGCATGTATAGCAGTAAACCCCGCACGGGGTTAGGAAGGCCGTCTTCTCCACATCTTCTACTGCCATCTTGATATGGTGGTAGCCGGAGAAGGCATCCAGGAAACACAATAGGTCGCATTCGGCGGTGGAGTCGACGATCTGGTCGATGCGAGGGAGCGGGAACGGATCCTGCTGGCAGGCCTTGTTGAGGTTGGTGAAGTCGACACACATGCGTTCCTTTCCCCCTTTCTTCGGCATGACCACAGGGTTAGCCAGCCGGTCTGGGTAGCGGACCTCGTGAATGACCCCCGCCGCTTCCAACTTGCGGGTCTCTTGGACGATGAAAGCTTGCTTCTTAGTGGACTGCCGCCTTTCCTTCTGCTTCACTGGGCGCACGTTGGGGCACACATTGAGGTGATGCTCGATTACGCCCCTCGGAACCCCAGCTAGCTGATCAGGTTCCCACGCGAATACCTTCATGTTCGCGCGCAGGAATTTCACCAAAGCTTCCTCCTGTTCAGGCTCGAGGTTGGCGCCTATGGTGAAGGTGGCACTGGTGGGTCCGTCCTCGTCAACCAGTACCTGCTTGGTTTCTGCCTTGTCCTGAGTGAATAGTTGCTTCTTCTTGGCTGGTGCAGCTCCCTTGGGCTTAGAGGCGTCTGAGTCGATGGGCCGTGCCGCCGCCGCGGCCTTGAAAACGAGCTTGAGTGCTTGCAACGCGTCCCCGGTGTCCCCAGACATGGTGAGGATGCCGCTACTCGCGGGCATCTTCATGAGGTTGTATGCCGGGTGAGTTGTGGCCATGAACCGGGCTAGCACCAGGTAGCCAAGGATGGCGTTGTATGGGAGGCCGATGGGGGCGATGTCGAAGTCGATTAGCTCCGTGCGGAAGTTTTCATAGGTGCCGAAGGTCACTAGAAGGCGGATCTGCCCGAGGGAGCCGAGGTAGCTACCTCCAACGCCCAAGAAGGGCTTGCTGGGATGCAGCCGTTCCAGCGGTACGTGGAGAAGGCTGAAGGCCTCCACTGAGAGCATGCTGAGGCCAGCACCGCCGTCGATGAGGGTCTTGGTGATCGCCACGTTGCAGATGCTGGGTGACGGTGTCCTGGACTAGGGGGTACTCACCACGTCATCTCCCTATCTGTTAGATTGGGCCGAGGACCCCCATGGCTGTATACTCATGGGCCAGTCTGGATAGCTGCCGCATACAAGGAAGAATCCACAAGACTTGGCGATCAAGAAAAGGACTCCTCCCCCACCGGCGTATTCGGCTAGGACTCTTGTTATCCTAGGCCTCTCGTGCATTATATAAACCGGGGCCAGGCTAGTCGATAGACATATACAACAATCATACCATAGGCTAGCTTCTAGGGTTTAGCCTCCTTGATCTCGTGGTAGATCTACTCTTGTACTACCCATATCATCAATATCAATCAAGCAGGAGTAGGGTTTTACCTCCATCGAGAGGGCCCGAACCTGGGTAAAAACATCGTGTCCCTTGTCTCCTATTACCATCCGCCTAGACGCACAGTTCGGGACCCCCTACCCGAGATCCGCCGATTTTGACACCGACATTGGTGCTTTAATTGAGAGTTCCGCTATGTGTTCAGCAAAAGGTCGATGGCTCGCCTGCAGATCAACTGCGACTTCGGCATCTTCGTCACCAGCTCGACTGGTCACCTTGGTTCGACCAAGGACTGCGCCCTACCTCCGATTGTCATGTTTGGGTGAGGGCCTTCATCAACATCAACTCCGATCTCTATCAAGATCATGGAAGAATCATCCAGGGAGCCCCGGGGCTCAACGTCAACATTGCCTTCAGGCGACCGTGCTGTTTTTCTGGACAGCGGACTTGTGTCTGCCGCCACCGCCTCCTCAAGTGTCGTTTTAACGATCGCTTCGTTGGAATTGTGCGGAATTGAGCCTATAACAACACTGGAAAATTTCATCGAATTCTGATGGAGGAATCTCCGGCAATCCACGATATACCGGAGTCATGTCAAATCTGGATGGGAATCTGGACGAGTTTAGGGCGTGGTGTCCAGCTTCTAGCTCGGACATCCTTTAGAAGATCCAACCGTTGATCGGCTGCGGAATTCCTATATCTACCACCCCTCAAAATTTCAGCTCGATCTGACCGTCCGAACTCCGGGAACCTTCTGATTAGTGCATCACTTTTCGGATCTGTTTTCTGCGCGAAAACAAATCTGACCCGAGTTCGTCTTTTTTATGAACGGGATTTCAGACATCCTTTTTGAAGGAAGTTTTGTATGGGGTATTGTGTTTTGCGAACACATCCCACTAAAATCTTTTGAACATGATCTTCAACATCATGCTGGTGTCAAACCAGTCCGGCAATATTGCTCCACGGCTGCCGACCTATGCTAGACACGTTGTCACTTTATTGAGCCGCGCTCAACTTCTTCGGATCATCATCTCGGCAAGCCGAACAAGAGTCTGGCATCGCGAAGGATAAATCATCACCAACATAGCCGCCCACGGATTACACGGAGCGGGCACACCTGCATCGCCGCACGGTCACTTCATCAAGCCGGCATCGACCACGTCACGACCTGCATCGGCAGGGCCACACTGTTGCTTTTTCAAGCTGGTGTCCATCACGCCGACCTACTTCGACTCATCGGCTAACACCGAGGCTTCATCACGTTAGCTGGACCGGGGGCTTCATCATCTCTTCATGAACCTACCCCGGAGACTTCGGCGTCGCTGGCCGACCAGCTCCGTCACGTTAGCTGGACCGAGGGCTTTGCCTCGGCGAGCCAACCTTTGCCAGCATCGCCATGTCATTGCTTTATCGCCCATCGGGCGATAGGTGTGCGGATCGAGTCCCAATTTTGGGAATCACCTTTCTTCGGATTGCCACAACAAATAAGCCAGGTGCTATTAATCCTAATATTTTTTGCTTGTTTGGGTTCATTTTTCCCAACGAATTCTTACTCTGGTTTGTCCATCATATGTACGCAGGTCTATCAGATGGTGGCCGCATTAACGACAGTCGCATGGTGGTCCGGTCAGTTTCCGTACATAGTCCGGCGAACGCCGCATCTGGAACTCGATCCGACCTATGAATTTAGGCCTTGCCATGCCTTTACCACATCACGCCGCCGCCCTGCATCGACATTGACTTCGGCGCCAGGCCATATTTCTTTTATTAATCACTTTTGCATAAATTACTTGTTATGCAATGATTTTTTTATTATTATTACTATTATCTCCGGTTTGCACTATTTTTTGTGCACAAAAAAATGATCTAGCCGGACTATATCATTTGGCGTCACCTCGGCTGGACGGGGGGCTTTGTCAACACTTCATTACCCCATGCCTGCGACTTCGGCATCACCCTGCCGTCCTGCATTAACCGTGCTATGTCACCACTTCAGAGTGCCGAGCTCTTTGCTCCGCCACCTCGGGACCGGCTTGGGGGATGGAACCTTGTCCCGCATCAAGCTCGGACCGCGTCATCAATACCGAACACATTAACCAGCTAAGTTGCCTTCATGGTCAAAGTTTTAAATCTTTAACTTGTGTTCGGCTCGACCAAGCATTATACTTTTTGGAAAAAAGTTGCTTGTAAAAATTTCCTTGTCCAAACTTTGTTTGTGACGCGCAAATTCAAATACCCCGTTTACTTGGGGGCTTCCTTCATGAAGCTTTTTCCTCTTGCATATGATTATACTTGTACGGCTTCGTTCCTTGTTCGTGTATTACGCCACAATATGCACCATATTGACTTAAGCGATTTGCAAGCTGGGTTGCCTTGCTCCTGTGTTTACCCCTACGTTCCCGATTGTTCGGCTAGGGAGTAAAGGGAGCACCTCTGCGGTTGTCACGATCGGGTCACCCGAGCCGGACCTCAGACTGGGTGAAGCCGAAAGCTAGCGCTCTTACTGTTTTCAATGATGGTCGGCACACAACGGAAGTCATGAGTACAAAAAATCTATTGCACAAGTCTCATAATAACAATGAGCACCGAAGAAAGGTATCGGTGGGGGTACTATTTTCTTCGAAGATGCTTCTTACACTTCGCAGTAATATAGCATAAGTTCCCTGAGCGTGCTTTGTCTGTTACAGCCTTATGGCCTGATTGCCTGGTTATTGGAAACACCGTCGATATTCTCGACAGATGGAGTACATAACACTTTTTGGCCCTTGACCGAAGAGGGAGAAGCCGACGGTCGGTTAAGACGCGTTTAAAGTTCGGTTGAACATAGATATGATATAAGTACTTGGTACATGCAATCATTCTTTTACCTAAGTCACTTGGGGGCTCTTAAATTTATATGAGTCGTTTTATGATAAGTGCTATTCTTCTTAGTCGTTGCAAAGTTTTATTATTATTATTACTACTTATCACTCCTTTTCTCGACACGAGTGTGCGGTCACTAGCCGGGGAGCCTAATTTCTCTCTCAAAACCGCTAGAGTTTAGTTTTCTAAACTGGCCTAATGAGAAGCACTCCGCCTTCGGGATGGGAGACTGAAGCCGTAGGTTGACCCGCTTGAAGTCTTGAGATAGGATGTGTCATGTTAAAGCACGGCAGAAGCACTTTTTTTCTAAAGTCGAATTTTCGGATTGGCACCGAACACTTGATCTTGTTCGGACGTCATGTTTTTACTGACGTTTTTTGGTTTTCCAAGCTTTTGGCACTTTCAAACTATTTGTGTGTTTTCAGCACAAGTCTCGCAGTGCAACGCCGGATACCTTTAGAAATTCGGCAAAAACATTCTCGGATATTGCTATATATGCATCAGTTTCGAATTGTGTCTTCGGTCAATAGTTGGGTTGCCCGGCTCCCGCGCTTGCCTCCTATGTTCTGCTTTGTTCGGCTAGGTGTGCAAAGGGAGAACTACTACGATTGTGCTTCCAGCTCGCATGGTCAAGCACCTCAGTGGAGAAAGCCGAAAACTGACTGTCACAATAGGTGTAAACTGGTCAGCGATCCGATGACTATATTAAATGACGGGCCATTCATAACATTGGCCGAAGTGTTTCCGGCTTGACCTCGACTGTCGCTGAACACTACGGGGGGCTAGTAACTGGCCTCCCAAACTAAATCCTCAATATTTTGCTCTTACATTAGAGCTGAGGTTTCATGATCATCCTTAGCATGCCAACCCAAAGAAAGGAACTGATAGCGGAACTATTTTCTTTGGAAGACATTTCTTCTGTTAAAACAGTAATATAACATATCTCTCTGCGTACCTTTGTTTATAAAACATTATGGCCAGATTGCCTTGTTTGTCATAAATCTTTGCCCTCATAAAGGCTTTATAAAGTAGGACAAACACTCCTCGGCTACTGGCCGAGGAGGTTGAAGCCGATGGTCGGTCAACAAAGTTTTGTACAATGCGGATCCGAGCATTAATGACATAAAGTACTTGGATACATTGAGTCATTACACATAATTTGTGATTTTACTATGGATATCGATCCTTAATTCGCCCACCCGTGCCCGCATTAAGGCTCGGGGGCTACTGGGCTTCGGGCTTATTGTTTACAAATATTAAAGGGGCACATCAATCCCCTGATCTGGTGTTGCCACCCGACTAGTGTCTCGGGGGCTACTGCATTGCCTGTCCAATGCAGAAAATTTTAAGTGTAATACAGTCTCTGAGGAGATGTTGATCCTCAGGTTGGTCGGCCGCACCCAACCCGAGTCTCGAGGACTGAGCACGCCGCTTTTTGTGTCCCGAAGTATTCTGCCGAGCTAGGACTTGATCCTCAGACCGATTTTGCAAATCAACCTGAGTCTCAGTGGTTACTGGGATCAGCGGTCTTATGTCATCCTTCAGGTGCATCTCGGGTTTTAGACCGATACACACCTTGAGGGCTACTGGCTATATATCTCGTCAGAGAATAAATTGCGTCAATAAAAAACATTGACCAAAAATCAGCCCATGACTGAGGTGCTTAACCACCTCGGAAGCAGTTCGGCATATAGCTCGGATGCAAGTGGCTGGCTCCTTAGAGGGCATTTCCGGCATTAAGCTCGGTTAAAACTCCTTCAAACTTCTTTGAGCCAAGGTGATTTACGACACCTCAGATACAGTCCGGCGTTAGAGCTCGGATACAGTCCGACGTTGGAGCTCAGATACATAGTTCGGCGTTAGAGCTGGGAAGCAGTCCGACATTGGTGCTCGGCTGCAAAAGATACCTCGAATGCAGTCCGGCGTTGGAGCTCGGACGCAAGAGGATGTTGCCGCCCAGGAACAACTTCAAACCCGAGGTGTGGCATAAAAATAAAAGGCATTGATAAATGACGGAAACTTAAAGGGGCTCCTCGGATACCCGACGTGTAAACTCGTCGAATGCATTTCAGCGATCCTCAAGATCGAAGATGGGAAGATTTGTTGAACCAGTTTTCAAGACCGGCGACTGAAGATGAAGAACGGTTCGTAAGAATCGAGGAGCGTCCCTAAACTTGAAGGCCGGTTCAGGGGGCTACTGACGGTGTCCTGGACTAGGGGGTACTCACCACGTCATCTCCCTATCTGTTAGATTGGGCCGAGGACCCCCATGGCCGTATAATCATGGGACAGTCTGGACAGCTTCCGCATACAAGGAAGAATCCACAAGACTTGGCGATCAAGACAAGGACTCCTCCCCCCTGGCGTATTCGGCTAGGACTCTTGTTATCCTAGGCCTCTGGTGCATTATATAAACCGGGGCCAGGCTAGTCGATAGACATATACAACAATCATACCA
The DNA here is from genome assembly GCF_018294505.1 of Triticum aestivum. Lineage (NCBI taxonomy): Eukaryota > Viridiplantae > Streptophyta > Magnoliopsida > Poales > Poaceae > Triticum > Triticum aestivum. Next base: position 326,469,239 of record NC_057807.1, on the reverse strand, counting down.
TAAGCTAGCTTCTAGGGTTTAGCCTCCTTGATCTCGTGGTAGATCTACTCTTGTACTACCCATATCATCAATATCAATCAAGTAGGTGTAGGGTTTTACCTCCATCGAGAGGGCCTGAACCTGGGTAAAAACATCGTGTCCCTTGTCTCCTGTTACCATCCGCCTAGACGCACAGTTCGGGACCCCCTAGCCGAGATCCGCCGGTTTTGACACCGACAGTGGGGGTGCATAACATTGGGAGCACGCCCGAGCAGGCCGAGTTGGAGGGGTGATCATCTGAGCTGAAGGCCAGATCGGCTTTAGGTGCCGCCCAACCTGGAGGCGCCCCGCGCGGCACAAGGGCGGCACCGATCTGGCGGACGAATGGCTTGATGTGGTGGCCGAAGGTGGTGCCTGCGATCCGCCCAGGAGGGATGCGACAACAGGGGGCTCCGGCGCATCATGATGGGCGAGGAAGAGGTCGTGCAACTCCTCCCAGGAGGCCATAGAAGCCGCCGGCAGGTGGAGCAGCCACATGCGCGGGACGCTAGTGAGGGCCATGGGCAGCCAGTTGGCCATGACCCTGTCATTGCCTCTAGCCTTGAGGACGGCTTCTTCATATGCTAGCAGGAAGGCCAGCGGATCGGCTGCGCCGTCATAGCACGGCGGCATGCCCGACTGTAACTTGTTCGGCCACTGTACCTATCACAAGGCGGGGGCCGGGGCTCGAAGCCCCCTGGTTCCCGCGCCAGCATCGACAGCCGGAGCGGGTGGTGCGTTGGCCGCCATGAGGGCGGAGCGCGGTGCTGATGGAGAATGGGTCGACGGAAGGGAGAGCTCCGGCGCACCCCTACCTGGCGCACCAAATGTCGGATTTCGGGTTCCGGCAGACCCTTGAGGTTCGAACACTGGGGTGCGTGCGGAGATCACACCCTCGGCCTACCCATGTTTCACCGCCTCGCTAGGATATAAACTACTCGAAGAACAACACAAGTGACACAAGATTTATACTGGTTCAGGCCACCATTGTGGTGTAATACCCTACTCCAGTTTGTGGTGTGTGGATTGCCTCTGGGGCTGATGAGGAACAGTACAAGGGAAGAATAGCCTCGCGAGGGTCTGTTCTTGGTTGGTGCGATGAACTGATAGGAGGGTTCAGTCGCCTCTCTCTCTCTCTGTCTTGGGTGTGGATCCAATCTAATCCAGATGCCCCTACCTTATGGGTGGCTAGTCCTATTTATAGGCGAAGGCCCCAGGCCTCTTCCCAAATATTGAGCGCGAAGGGCGCCAACAATTGGCCAATTTCAAGGGGAACATCTAGTACACTCATCCTGACTAAAGTTGGTCATCGCCTGCCAAAAGACCCTGACGATGACACTGGCTTGGGCTCCACGATGACCTCTGTTCTGCCGTCCTGCTGGTCTTGGTCTTGTTGCACCAAAATGGTTGCCTTCGCTTGATACCCTTTCCTGCGCTTGACCCTTTGCACCAAAGGGGAAACAAGGACTCTGCACAGGCCGGCGCCCGCCTGTGCCCTGGTCGTCATGGCTTGCATCACGGGCACCTCGTGAGGTGTTGGGGATATACATAACAGGTAGGCCCATGAAGGGTCGAAATATCATGAAGCATGGGGTCCACACAACATGTGGGTCCAGGTCAATTTCATACAGACACACCATCCACTCGACCAAGCAACATACCATCCACTCGGATGACAGTTCACCACTCGACCGTACGACTCACTTGGATATACGAAGACCAGCAGGCAGCAAAGCAGTCGGCATCTTTCTAATAGTGAGGGCTTAATAGTGGGCTGGCATTATGACATTCATACCCCACTTTGTAACATAGGAGGTGAGGGGGTGGCGCACTCTATATAAGCCACCCCCCACCACTAGACCAAGGGGGGTCTCTTCGGGGGCTCTTTTCTTCCACCTCTCTCTCTTTTCACTATGAGTCTCAGGACTTAGCTCAGGCATGGGGATCCGTTCCTCTCTTCCACTCACACACATTGTAATCTCCGGATATATACTCAGATAAAACAAAGCCTCTCCGGAGCACGAGACATAGGTTGTTATCTCCACCGTGAGAGGCCCGAACTCGCTAAAACCACCGTGTCACCCATATGCATCTCGATAGATCATGCTCCGTTATACTACCCCTATTCTACTGTCAGACTTAGAACCACGACAGTTGGCGCCCACCTTGGGGCTTGGCGTCTATCGAGCCATGGTGCAAATGGTTTTTTCTTCAATCTTCGGCAGCGGATCAACTACCATCACCAGATAAACTGGCTGCTGGGGTTCAGGTCATTGCGCCATTCGTACAAACAAAAGGATCAGGGAGTTGCTCATCTCAACTTGTCCTCTTTACAATCAAAGATTGCAATGATCTAACTACGGTTTGTTCTCTTTCTGTATGCACGCGAGCTCATACAAAAGGACACCTCCCTTTCTTCCGCTTGGCGGCTCGGCTCCCGGACGATGAAGCATCGTCATCCGCTCGCCATCTTCTGGCGTACTCATGGGTGACGCCATCGTCGAGCGTGCACACACGCACCGCCGCTAATGCTCGGCCTGGTTCCGCAACTGGTTGAACGCGTCTACCGGTGGTCCGGTCGACCCGGCTCCTCAGTGAAATATAGCAACCAACGCTCGCGCTGGCCTCGCCCTTGGCTGCGCCGGCCCGCGACTGGACTACGGCCAGCTGCTCATCCTCCTCATCGCCACCTCTCGGCCGTTGTCTAGTTCCGACCAAACCGGCCGTCATCATCGTTTCCAACCTCGTCGTTGAGCCACACGCATGACCGTCGTCGCCGTTCACCTCGCTGTCGGCTCTGGCCTCGCGTTCTCGGCTGCTCGCCGGCGACCTCCGCGGTGGCGGCGCAGGCGCGCATCGCTGTTACCTCCGGTGCCAGTCGCCTGCGATGGTCTCTGACTCTCTGTGGTGGAGGCGCGCTGCGGCGGGGACCTTCAAAGCAGCCTCGACCCTCAAGCGACGATCGTGCGGGATTGAGGGAATAAACGTCTCGTAAGTGCAGGCATAACGTATGCCATTTAATGAGTGATAACTGCATGCAGGAAAAAAGGAACGAAAGGACAACTCCCACATGTACGCAGGTAACGCGGCTCCACCGGCAATCATTAAGAGCATGCCTAAATAACGTCGGTCTCATAATTCCGTCAAGCAAGGATCGATCGCTTCGTTGAGGTAATCGCCTTATTAACCGCTCAATTGACGGGCGTTACTAACGCCACTTAATTGCTGTGGCCAGAACCAGACCATTTCCACAGCTTCCACAGATTCCGCGCCAGTCAATTCATGCATGCATGCATGCATGACTAGCCAGCCTTCAACTTCATGGCCGTATTTGCTAGTGCTAACTTGCAGGGTCACCCGATGGATCTTCAATCGGATAGCTGCGAACCAGATTCGATCAGAGTTCGGACCGATGAATCCACTCGGATGCAGACCCAAATTCACTCGGCAACGGACCCAAATTCACTCGGACGCCCCGTGCATCGCCACTCCGCGGGACGCGTCTAATTCACTCGGACGCTCCGCGAGTCGCCACTCCGCGGGACGCATCTACTTCATTCGGACGCTCCGCGCGTCGCCACTGTGCGGCACGCGTCTCTACTTCACCAGGATGCCCCGCGCATCGTCACTCCGGGTCACGCGTCTACATCATCCGGACGCTCCGCGCGTCGCCACTCTGCGGGACGCGTCTACGTCACTCGGACGCCTCGCTCGTCGTCAGTCAATTCATGCATGCATGCATGCATGACTAGCCAGCCTTCAACTTCATGGCCGTATTTGCTAGTGCTAACTTGCAGGGTCACCCGATGGATCTTCAATCGGATAGCTGCGAACCAGATTCGATCAGAGTTCAGACCGATGAATCCACTCGGACGCAGACCCAAATTCACTCGGCAACGGATCCAAATTCACTCGGACGCCCCGCGCATCGCCACTCCGCAGGACGCGTCTAATTCACTCGGACGCTCCGCGACTCGCCACTCCGCGGGACGCATCTACTTCATTCGGACGCTCCGCGCGTCGCCACTGTGCGGCACGCGTCTCTACTTCACCAGGACGCCCCGCGCATCGTCACTCCGGGTCACGCGTCTACATCATCCGGACGCTCCGCGCGTCGCCACTCTGCGGGACGCGTCTACGTCACTCGGACGCCTCGCTCGTCGTCACTACGGCACGCACCTCTACTTCATTAGGACGCCCGCGCATCGTCACTCCGGGCCACGCGTCTACATCATCCGGACGCTCCGCGCGTCGCCACTCCACGGGACGAGTCTACTTCACTCTGACGCCCCGCGCGTCGCCAGTCCGCGGGACGCATCTACTTCACTCGGACGCCCCGCGCATCGCCACTCCGCGGGACGCGTCTAATTCACTCGGACGCTCCGCGAGTCGCCACTTCCGCGGGACGCATCTACTTCACTCGGAAGCCCCGCGCATCGCCACTCCGCGGGACGAGTCTACTTCACTCCGACACCCCGCGCGTCGCCAGTCCGCGGGACGCATCTACTTCACTCGGACGCCCCGCGCATCGCCACTCCGCGGGACGCGTCTAATTCACTCGGACGCTCCGCGAGTCGCCACTCCGCGGGACACATCTACTTCACTCGGACACCCCGCGCACCGCCACTCCGCGGGACGCATCTACTTCACTCGGACGCTCCGCGAGTCGCCACTCCGCGGGACGCATCTACTTCACTCGGACGCTCCGCGCGTCGCCACTGTGCGGCACGCGTCTCTACTTCACCAGGACGCCCCGCGCATCGTCACTCCGGGTCACGCGTCTACATCATCCGGACGCTCCGCGCGTCGCCACTCTGCGGGACGCGTCTACGTCACTCGGACGCCTCGCTCGTCGTCACTACGGCACGCAGCTCTACTTCATCAGGACGCCCCGCGCATCGTCACTCCGGGCCACGCGTCTACATCATCCGGACGCTCCGCGCGTCACCACTCCGCGGGACGAGTCTACTTCACTCCGACGCCCCGCGCGTCGCCAGTCCGCGGGACGCATCTACTTCACTCGGACGCCCCGCGCATCGCCACTCCGCGGGACGCGTCTAATTCACTCGGACGCTCCGCGAGTCGCCACTCCGCGGGACGCATCTACTTCACTCGGACGCCCCGCGCATCGCCACTCCGCGGGACGAGTCTACTTCACTTCGACGCCCCGCGTGTCGCCAGTCCGCGGGACGCATCTACTTCACTCGGACGCCCCGCGCATCGCCACTCCGCGGGACGCGTCTAATTCACTCGGACGCTCCGCGAGTCGCCACTCCGCGGGACACATCTACTTCACTCGGACGCCCCGCGCACCGCCCCTCCACGGGACGCATCTACTTCACTCGGACGCTCCGCGAGTCGCCACTCCGCGGGATGCATCTACTTCACTCGGACGCTCCGCGCGTCGCCACTGTGCGGCACGCGTCTCTACTTCACCAGGACGCCCCGCGCATCGTCACTCCGGGTCACGCGTCTACATCATCCGGACGCTCCGCGCGTCGCCACTCTGCGGGACGCGTCTACGTCACTCGGACGCCTCGCTCGTCGTCACTACGGCACGAACCTCTACTTCACCAGGATGCCCCGTGCATCGTCACTCCGCGGCACACGTCTACATCATCCGGACGCTCCGCACGTCGCCACTCTGCGGGACGCGTCTACGTCACTCGGACGCCTCGCATCGGTTGGTCACCTCATCACCACTCGACCGCTCCGGGCCTCGTCAATCGGTTGGTCACCTCATCACCACTCGGTAACCCTGCGACACAGTTTTTACAATCTCATAAATAATTGTTATTATTTTTATATGCTCTCAATCCCCCCAGTGGGTGACTTAGTTGCGAATCCGTCTCGCCTAAGTTTAAAAAATCCTACCGAGTGGAGAGCAACCCTCCCACTCGGGGGCTTAGCTGCAGTCCAGTACTCGCCTAAGTTTCAAAAAAATCCTACCGAGTGGAGAGCAACCCTCCCACTCGGGGGCTTAGCTGCAGTCCAGTACTCGCCTAAGTTTCAAAAAAAAATCCTACCGAGTGGAGAGCAACCCTCCCACTCGGGGGCTTAGCTGCAGTCCAGTACTCGCCTAAGTTTCAAAAATCCTACCGAGTGGAGAGCAACCCTCCCACTCGGGGGCTTACCTGCAGTCCAGTACTCGCCTAAGTTTCAAAAAAATCCTACCGAGTGGAGAGAAACCCTCCCACTCGGGGGCTTAGCTGCAGTCCAGTACTCGCCTAAGTTTAAAAAAATCCTACCGAGTGGAGAGCAACCCTCCCACTCGGGGGCTTAGCTGCAGTCCAGTACTCGCCTAAGTTTCAAAAAAATCCTACCGAGTGGAGAGCAACCCACCCATTCGGGGGCTTAGCTGCAGTCCAGTACTCGCCTAAGTTTCAAAAAAATCCTACCGAGTGGAGAGCAACCCTCCCACTCGGGGGCTTAGCTGCAGTCCAGTACTCGCCTAAGTTTCAAAAAAAATCCTACCGAGTGGAGAGCAACCCTCCCACTCGGGGGGTTAGCTGCAGTCCAGTACTCGCCTAAGTTTCAAAAAAAAAATCCCACCGAGTGGAGAGCAACCCTCCCACTCGGGGGCTTAGCTGCAGTCCAGTACTCGCCTAAGTTCAAAAAACACGATACAGGTTGGTCACCTCATAACCACTCGGCCGCCCCGTGCGTCGCCACCAGGTTGGTCACCTCATAACCACTCGGCCGCCCCGTGCGTCGCCACCAGGTTGGTCACCTCATAACCACTCGGCCGCCCCGTGCGTCGCCACCAGGTTGGTCACCTCATAACCACTCGGCCGCCCCGTGCGTCGCCACCAGGTTGGTCACCTCATAACCACTCGGCCGCCCCGTGCGTCGCCACCAGGTTGGTCACCTCATAACCGCTCGGCCGCCCCGTGCGTCGCCACCAGGTTGGTCACCTCATAACCACTCGGCCGCCCCGTGCGTCCCCACCAGGTTGGTCACCTCATAACCACTCGGCCGCCCCGTGCGTCACCACCAGGTTGGTCACCTCATAACCACTCGGCCGCCCCGTGCGTCGCCACCAGGTTGGTCACCTCATAACCACTCGGCCGCCCCGCGCGTCGCCACGCGGTTGGTCACCTCATAACCACTCGGCCGCCCCGTGCGTCGCCACCAGGTTGGTCACCTCATAACCACTCGGCCGTCCCGTGCGTCGCCACCAGGTTGGTCACCTCATAACCACTCGGCCGCCCCGTGCGTCGCCACCAGGTTGGTCACCTCATAACCACTCGGCCGCCCCGTGCGTCGCCACCAGGTTGGTCACCTCATAACCACTCGGCCGCCCCGTGCGTCACCACCAGGTTGGTCACCTCATAACCACTCGGCCGCCCCGTGCGTCGCCACCAGGTTGGTCACCTCATAACCACTCGGCCGCCCCGCGCGTCGCCACTCGGTTGGTCACCTCATAACCACTCGGCCGCCCCGTGCGTCGCCACCAGGTTGGTCACCTCATAACCACTCGGCCGCCCCGTGCGTCGCCACCAGGTTGGTCACCTCATAACCACTCGGCCGCCCCGCGCGTCGCCACTCGGTTGGTCACCTCATAACCACTCGGCCGCCCCATGCGTCGCCACCAGGTTGGTCACCTCATAACCACTCGGCCGCCCCGTGCGTCGCCACCAGGCTGGTCACCTCATAACCACTCGACCGCCCCGCGCGTCGCCATCGGTTGGTCACCTCATCAGCTCTCGGCCGTCCTATGCGTCGTCAATCGGTTGGTCATCTCATCACCACTCGGCTGCCCCGTGCGTCGCCACTCGGTTGGTCACCTCATCACCACTCGACCGCCCCGCGCGCCTTCAGACAGCTAAGTCATTTTGCATTCTGTTATTTTCGCCTTCCCGATTATTCCATAATTCACACATCACGTTCACTTAGAGGCCACACCACCGAGTGTCCCTCTACGCTCGACTGCTTATTTTCACATACTTGCTTAGTACTGGTCATGTGACTCCCATGTCCAACTTCCATTTTTTCGCATATATCATTCACGAACACCATGTGTCGTTCTTCATTTCGAGTTTGCATCGGTCCTCCGGGGCTGCAACTCAGTCAAAACACTACACTTCCGTTTTATTTTAGCCAGTATTCCAAGTGCGAACGAATCCTTCGCTCTTTTAAACTTTTGCTGGTCAACCAGCAAGCCCCTTGCACTCCCAGCGGGTGTCTATGGGTGTTATTCACACAAATCATTTCAGCACACATCAAATTTCCTCAAGAAATTATTGTGTTGACTTGTGCCATTTTTTACACAAGTTACGCGATCACTCGACGGCCCTACGCGCCAACTTCATCGCTGCTCGGACTCGGTCACCATACTGGTCCTAGCGCACCACAACACTGACCTTGTCGCTCTGTTGACTTCAAACACGTCCGGCCAACCCCTCTATGGAATTCTCTTCATCGTATCAATGATATAGACCTCGTCGGGCATGAGACAGATAAGTCCCTTTGATAATTAAACTTCACACTTCACTCTTTTGCGAGTTCGCCTCTTTCGAGCATCACTCGGAAGCTTCTCCTCATCTTTACCCAAATCTGACTCGATGAATTGCAAATCATCCATTCAAGACTATATTTCTCATATTCCGGCATGTCCATTGTCGAAGCCTGTAGTATGCTCGGGGGCTACGCCGCACTCGGGGGCTGCACCTCATTTTGAATGACACTCGCCTGAGTGGTCGAGTACTTCATCACCAGTCAGATCCTTCACTTCAACAAGTGCATTCGATCCGCCACTTGGACAAGTTTTATAATCACCCAGACGCTCTGCACGCCATCTTCTTTCCTACTCAGACTCAGTTGTCACGCCGGTTTTGTTGCGTCGCAACCACACTACACCAAACTCGTCACTACATAAGCTTCGAAAGCATTCGACTAAGTCCTCCGAGGACCATTTTCACTGTCCGGTGACACACGACTTCGCCTTAACCGCTTCACGCGCCGCCACTCGGTTGTGCACGTCTTCACCACTCGGCTGCCCCATGCATCTTCACTTGGCTAGATATGTAGTCCTACATTCGACCACTTCACACGTCATCACCATTCGACCGCCCCGTGCATCGTCACTCGGTTGTACACATCATCGCCCCTCTGCCGCCTCGCGTGCCACCATCAGTTGGGCATGTCTTTACTTCTACACCCCCAGCACGGGAACAGCTAAGTTACTCATATGGTCAAACCTCATATCACACTCTGTAGCAAGCTTACCTCCTTCGAGCATCACTCGGGGCTACGCACGGCAGTTGGCCATGTCACCCTCAGGGGTTACGCCCATTTGGTCAACCTGTTGATCACATCAGGAATATTCTTCTGACCATACATGCTCAGTTCGCCGAAGATCTATAAATGAAGCGCCATCGCTGAATACAGGCGACCTTACTCGTCGAACGTCGTTCGTACAACCACCTCGTTACACATCCATCCGATTGATTCAATTCCAGACAAAGATATTTGCCGTGCCAACTGCATGGAGGTTTACCGAGAGACTTAAACCCTCTGCCAGACTCATCTAGTCCGACAGAGGCTCGGGGACTACACCCAGTGGGTGCACTCAGCGTGCCCCCACTGGAAGAGAACTCAGAAAGAAACATTTTGCTCGATGCAAACCCATCTCTAGTATTACTCGACCTCCGAGTCAGAGAAGAACAAGTTCGATCAGTACCAGCTAAGAAGAGTTTTAGTTCTCTCATACCCCCGCCGACTGCCTGCAGTCAGACGGCGGTCTCGGGGACTACACCCAGTGGGTGCACTCAGTGTGCCCCCACTGGAGTAATCTCCACTCGGTACGGCCTAACCAGTCCGAGTGGTGAACAACAACGAAAAAGACAGGCTCTAAGACTCCCGCTGACTGTTGGTATCCACTCAGAACGGTCAGCCCGGTCCGAGTGACGGCCAAACAACAACAAAAAGACAGGCTCTAAGACTCCCGCCGACTGTTGGCATCCACTCGGAACGGTCAGCCCGGTCCGAGTGACGGCCAAACAACAACAAAAAGACAGGCTCTAAGACTCCCACCGACTGCCCGCAGTCGACGGCAGTCTCGGGGACTACACCCAGTGGGTGCACTTAGCGTGCCCCCACTGGAATGGTATCCACTCGGAACGGTCCGCCCAATCCGAGTGACGGCCAAACAAAGACACGTTCCAGGCGTGAAGAAATTTCGAGTAATCAGCTACTTGATGCAGGCCCAGCTCCAAATCACTCCAAAAAAAATATATTCTATAAGGCGAGTTTAACGCTCCTCCGTGGACCTGTTTTGAGCCTTCTTCAAGGACTCAAAGCGTGAAACTCACAAGTGTGGATCTAAAACCGACTCGTATTGACGTTCCTCCGGATAAGAATGGCATCTCTCTAAGAGAGCAGTCCATGTGTCAATCTGGTTGCACGGATTTCATGACACACCCATACTCAGATCACGAGTTAAACCTCTCCCGAAAGGTGAACGAATGTCACCAAGTTGCTCCTCGCAGACACTTACCTCGATCAGTCGGGAAGCGTGGTGCCGGAATCCATTGAGATTTTGTTCAAACCTTGGTTGTATGAAAGCACGACGACATGTACCGAGTATTTCTGTAATCACTCGGACCAAACTATGTCTTACACCAATTCGTTCTGCAAAATCGCAATCGATTCGGGGGCTAATGTTGGGGATATACATAACAGGTAGGCCCACGAAGGGTCGAAATATCATGAAGCATGGGGTCCACACAACATGTGGGTCCAGGTCAATTTCATACAGACACACCATCCACTCGACCAAGCAACATACCATCCAGTCGGATGACAGTTCACCACTTGACCGTACGACTCACTCGGATATACGAAGACCAGCAGGCAGCAAAGCAGTCGGCATCTTTCTAATAGTGAGGGCTTAATAGTGGGCTGGCATTATGACATTCATACCCCACTTTGTAACATAGGAGGTGACGGGGTGGCGCACTCTATATAAGCCACCCCCCACCACTAGACCAAGGGGGGTCTCTTCGGGGGCTCTTTTCTTCCACCTCTCTCTCTTTTCACTATGAGTCTCAGGACTTAGCTCAGGCATGGGGATCCGTTCCTCTCTTCCACTCACACACATTGTAATCTCCGGATATATACTCAGATAAAACAAAGCCTCTCCGGAGCACGAGACGTAGGGTTGTTATCTCCACCGTGAGAGGCCCGAACTCGCTAAAACCACCGTGTCACCCATATGCATCTCGATAGATCATGCTCCGTTATACTACCCCTATTCTACTGTCAGACTTAGAACCACGACATGAGGTACCCCGCCTTGATCTCTCCGTCTCCTCGTGAGCCAGCCTGATGAGGCCGTGCCTGAGGAAGCCTCCTGTCGTCCGCCCCGCGAGGCTTGGCCCCTCGCGAGGGTCTTGAGCACGTGTTGATGAAGATGGGCCATACTGGGCCACTCCTTGAGCCACGCCGCAGGCCGCAGGTAGGCAAGTCTAGGTACCCCCATTCCTAGAACACCGACAACCTTGCCGCGCCGAGAGCACAAATGCGGTGGACGAGGGCGAGGCCCAGGAAGAGAACCACCCGGAGCCGGCGAAGCCACCACAGCGGATGCCCACGCCAAGGGGATAACGAGCGTTGACTGGTCGGCTGCAAGGTGAGGCTGACGTCACCGGAAAATAACAGGATGTGTGGGTGGTTAGAGGGATGGCCTGGCGGCAGCACAGCCAGCCACGGGAGGAGGGAGCAGGCAGTCCCGTCAGTGCTGGTTTGGGCAGCTGGAGCAGGAAGATCAGAGATTGAAGAAGCACGGTGGCCGTTGGATGGACATCCAACAGTCACTGCTGTGTGTTAACTAAGTTGACAAAGCCTTGCATACGTGTCAAAATTTTTTTAGGACAACTTCATCGTCAACCTAGTAGGCACAGAAGTGAGCCTCCAAATCTGTGGAAAACAGCATACAACCCATTAGCCATTATTTTCAATAATTTACAGCCCATTTGCTAATCCTTAAGGATATTTGAAGCCCATATTCTTTTTATTAGCATTACAGACCATATATTCTGGGCACTGCTAAAAATTCAACAAAATTTTGCATATTCGGTGGGGTCTGAACTCTTTTAATCACGAAATTTTAAGTCACATCAAAAATAATTTTCAAAAAATTATATCAAAATAAAATTCAAAAAACAATTCTCCGCAAAAAATGAATGAAATTTAGAATCTTAACTAGCAAGATGCCCGTTCATTGCACGAAACATGAAGATGCATTTGTATGAGTAGTTTATCTTGTGGGAGAAAAGATGATATTTTAATGTAATTGCTAGTTGGCTTTGGTTTTATAAGAGTAGAGAGTAGAGAAATCCTGAAAAAATGACATTTTAATGCAATTGCCGGTTGGCTTTGGTTTAAAAATTTACAGCCCATTTCTTACAACTTATAGCCCATTTTCTGGGCAAGCCCATTTCTTACTACTTACATCCCTCCTCGTCTTGAAAGATTTGCAGCCCACCAGGGCTGAGAAAAGCAAGTAGGCCTCGGTTTTGGTATTCTCCAAAAAAGGAACTGGGCTAGCCAATTTCAGAAAGAAAAAAATATATCAACTGGGCTCGTCATGTGCTTAATAAAAGCGTAAGCGTGGGCTAGACGGGCCACAGCCCCCGCACAGCGCGTAGTTGAGCTCTGTCTCTGAAACTGAAAAACAACTGGGCGAGTTGCTGGGTCCCTGGTGTTATCCGCTCATTGTGTAATTTTCTCGTTTATTGACTACATTGACAATGGCGTGGAACCTAGTTGTCAAACAATTAGGAGGAAGTACTTTTTTGGCTTTTAATAACGAGGCACGTGCTTGCGAAATGCAATGACCCTGGCGGGTCCCTACTGTCAGCCTCTCCACGGACAGTCATCTCCTGATTCCTCTTGGTTGTTGACCATGTTGACAACGCCAGACGGCGGCGGGCACAGCGAGCGAACGAAGGCGGAGAACGACGGCAAGGCCTCGGACGGGAACGAACAGTAGCCATGGAAGATGTGGCAGTGTAGTGGCAGGTGGAGGGGAGTACGAGGGCAACAACATGCAAGTCAAGAATACAAATGGTACAAAAAGCCAAGGATTAATTGTTCATCAAATTTTTAGACAAAACCCAGATTGAACATGACAGTAACATCTAACCCAACCACTCTTTTTTGCAGTCACAAACAAATGGATTGGTCTGATCCATAAAATCTACATCCTGTGCAAAAAAAATTATTTTAGGATGTCTACAACTTATTGTAAATAGAAGCCGAGCACGTTTAGAAGCCCATTTGTCCACCTGAAACTTCTTTTTTTGCTGTTCAACATGTTCGTCCGTGAGAAATCTCTTGCTGTAAAAATTAAGCCTCATGGACAATAGTAACCTCGCATTCAACAAGAAGAATGTGACAAAGCTTCTGTTTGCCTGGTTGGATGCATATCGTCCCATCGTTATTGTCCTCAAACGAATGTCATGAGAACCGAGAAAATCCTTGTGCTTATTACGCCAACGATTGGTTATATGTTTTTCTCCATGTGGTTCTGCCTAAGTAGACATGAAGATTGAAAACAGTTAAGGTATGAAAAAAGAGTATGTCGAAAGAACGACAGCTGAACAGTTAATTCTAGTATAATATATACGGGCTTTCAATGTGCATGAAATCATCACCTCTATGTATAAATTCTCCAGAGATCAAAAGCATCACAGCAAGCCAATAAATATGTCCAGATCAAAATATACATTCTGATATATATGATCTTGACAGAATCCAGCAGCATTGATAGGCTATCAATGGACGAACTCTTCATTGAGCATATAACCTAATATTAGTACCCAAAGTGTACTCCAAGATGATATAAAACTTATGCGCACAAATGAAAAATGCAGCATATGATTACAAATGTGTAGATGATAATATACGGTACTTGAAAAAGTGAGGAGCCAAACACCAACTCCTTGTGATTATTAAACAGGTCACGAATTACACCCAAGGTCTCCAGTTTGGGTGCAGAGACGACAGTTATTTCTGAAGGTGTATAACAATTATGAAGGAGCAACCTTTCAAGTGAAGGGGCATCTTCGATGATGAGCTGCTGTCCTTTAAAACAAATTCCAATGCTTTAAAGGTGAGGCGACTTTATTTGGAGACAATCGATACTGATTTCTATTCCCAAAACAATCAGCAAGCGCCCAGGGCAGGGCAGCTGGAGTGGATGATGCTGTGCAGTGAGGCCTCCGACAGATAAACCACCACAAGCAAAAGTTTTTTTAGCAGTGGGAGTGGAAGCATTTGTACCAAATCATCTGGTAGATGGCACTAGGCGAAGGTGGGGGTGTGGAGAAAGGAGGAAAACCGCGAGATGGACAACGGTGGTGTGTGCATGAATTCTTGGTATGTTCATGGTATGAAACTTTCATGGTAATGGTAGAACTCAATCTGCTAGAGTTTTGCGAATTCAGGGGATGTCAGCCAAGCGTCCACCTTGCTGGATATGGACAGTAGGTAGCCTATCGGGATGCAGAGGCATTGAACGGGGCCCTGCTAGTGAGAAGAGACGATGGCTCTGAGGAGATCAAATTCAGGAAGGATAGATATTTGATGACAGTCGAGATTGAGGGGCGCGATGCGCCATAGAGGGCGCCACCAAGTTGAGAGGACTTGTGTGCGGCAGCAATCCTTGGTGGGGAGAAGCGAGATGATCTCCTCAAGGATGACGCCCGGGAGATCACTTATGCGGTCCACCGGAGATTCTACCGGTTCCTTAGATCCGAGGGGGGGGGGCTCACCGCTTCTCCCCTCGCTACCGGGTGTGGGATCTACAACCGGCGTCGCCGCTGGCGGGAGCCTCATCTTCTTGGCGCTGGGGCCAACCGACTCCATTTTCCTTGTGGGCGTCGCGCCGAGCTCACGGGTTTGAGCAGAGTAGCCAGAGACGAGCCTAGTGGCAGTGCGAGTGGGGAAGAAGGAGGGCTGGGGATTTCTGTAGGAGTGGAAGAAGAGGAGCAGACATTTTCTGTACGAGTGAGGAAGAAGGTGAGCGGGGTTTTCTGGACGAGTGAGGAAGATTGGGGAGCGGGGGGAATTGGGGGGGGGGGGAGACGGAAGCGGGAGAGCGAGCTGTTCGTGTTTATAAGGCCCGCTGCACTAACTACTCGCTTTTCCCCAAGAACTTCTCTCTTATTTTGCGTTGCTGCATTGGAGCTGGCGCATGGACTTGACTGACTGGCCATGCATGCAAGATGCATGTGCCCGCCGGCCACTGCATGCGCCTGGTTTGTTACTAGGCCTATTTAATAGGGTGGTTATGGAGTAAATTAAGGAGATTTATTTTCTCTGTGTGCATCCACCAAATTAGAGGATGCGGTACTGGATGCAGACACTCACATTAAACTAACATTCAGAAGAACAAAAGTTCAACATGTCTATGCATCTCAATGATTCACCATACTATAACCAATACAAAGCTGTGAGAAGGTGTGGAAATAAAGAAAATCAGTCGATGCTTCTCTGAGCAAAGGGCCTCCCTGCGCACGCATTAATTTCCTGGGCATGCTTGTTTCTTCTCAATGTTGCGAGCACTTTGAGCATGTTGGCAACTCCACAGCTAGCTAGCTGCCTCATCTTGCAATTGATGCTGACACATTTGCAGCAAACACATGAGGCAATAGAGATGACTCAACATGGGTCCACATTGTGCAGTTCCCCTGAAATCATATTCATTGTCCTGAATCTAAGAAGATAGGAAAATAGTAGCTATACTTAAACGGTGTTGCAAAACAGTAGCACATATCAATAGCTCGGCATGACAAAACACGATCATCTGGATGAAGGGGATACTGACCTGTGCGAGGAAGATTATATATAATTTCATAAGTCCTTGGTTGATTTCCACCTTCGGCTGCACTGCTTGTTTGCTCCTCCACACATGACATGATCGTTCCCCACTGCATTCAGCAAGTCAACGTATGAATAAGCTAATTTCATCTTGCGGTGGTCATTGTACCTAGTTACAAATGTAGGAATACCTGGAGCACCATGAGGTTAGCTGACAGCAGGTAGATGCAGCCATATAAATTTTGTGCGGTGCTACCAAAATTGAGGTTTGTATCCCTTCCCGTCATGAGAATTCTTCTTGAAGTTGGTAGAATGTGACGGATTGTTCTTTTCATCAAACTTGCCTTTCCCCTGAGAGTTGTTCTTGTTGTTTTGGGGCTGGTTGGGCTGGAAGTTCTTCTCGTGTACCATGTGGGCACTAGAAGCTCCCTCAGCGACCCGAGCACGTGTGTCTTTTGCTCTCGCCTTCTCCTCAAAATCAAGAGTGCTAATGAGATCCAAAACAGAAAACTCATGTCTATTGTTTTTCAGAGAAGTAGCAAAATCGTTCCACGAAGGTGGAAGCTTGGCAATGATGGTCCCAGCAACAAATTTGTCCGGCAACACACACTTAAAGTACTCAAGTTCCTTAGAGAGTGACTGTATCTCATGAGTCTGCTGAACAACAGAGCGCTCATCAGTCATCTTGTAGTCACAGAATTGCTCCATGACGTACAACTTGTTGCCAGCGCCCGAGGGCGCAAATGTGGCCTCTAGCGCAGCCCACATGTCTTTGCCGCTGTCAAACGACATATATGAATCCACAATGGAATCGTCAAGAACACTCAGCAGGGCGGCTTTGAAGAGGGTATCCATGTTCTGAAGAGCTTCCTGCTGTGTACGATTAAGATCGCCCTCAGGCTTACCCATAGTGGCTTCATAGCAGTACATGATCTGAAACCAATATACTGCTCTTGTGCGCCACCTTTTATATTGCACCCCTTAAAAGTAGGTGATACGTCTCCAACGTATCTATAATTTTTGATTGTTCCATGCTATTATATTACCCCTTTTGGATGTTTATGGGCTTTATTTTACACATTTATATCATTTTTGGGACTAACCTACTAACCGGAGGCCCAGCCCGTATTGCTGTTTTTTTGCCTATTTCAGTATTTCGAAGAAAAGGAATATCAAACGGGGTCCAAACGGAATGAAACCTTCGGGAGCATGATTTTTGGAACGAACGTGATCCAGAGGACTTGGAGTGCAAGTCAAGAAGCAGCCGAGGCGGCCACGAGAAGGGAGGGCGCGCCCACCCCTACAGGGCGCGCCACCAGTCTCGTGGGCCCCTCGGGCGGCCACCAACGTACTTCTTCCTCCTATATAAGCCTATGTACCCCAAAAACATCCAGGGAGCCAACGAAACACAATTTCCACCGTCGTAACCTTTTGTATCCGCGGGATCCCATTGTCGGATTTAGGGTTCCGACAGACCCTTGAGGTTCGAACTCTGGGGTGCGCACGAAGATCTTTCCCCTACAAGCTCACGTCTCGAAGTCTCGCAAAGGATCTAGGCTAGAAAGAAGAACACACAAGGGACACGAGATTTATACTGGTTCAGGCCACCATTGTGGTGTAATACCCTACTCCAGTGTGTGGTGTGGTGGATTGCCTTAGGGGCTGATGATGAACAATACAAAGGGAGAACAGCCTCGCAAGGGCTGTTCTTGAGCTGGTGCGATGAACTGCTTGGGTGAGTTCAGTCACTTCTCTCTCTCTCTCTCTCTGATCGATCCGTCTTCCAGATGCCTCTACTCTGTGGTGTCTAGCTCTATTTATAAAGGGAGGCCCTGGGCCTCTTCCCAAATAATGAGCGGGAAGGGCACCAACAATTGGCCATTTTGAAGGGGAACATCTAGTACACTTATCCTAACTAAAGTTGGTCTTCGGCTGCCAAAGGCTCTGACGATGACGCCGTCCTGGGCTCCACGATGACCTCCATCCTGCCGTTCTGCTGGTCTTGGTCTTGTTGCACCAAAATGGTAACCTTTGCCTGACGCCTTGGCCTGCGCTTGCTCCCTTTGCACCGAAGGGGAAACAAGGACACTACGCAGGCCGGCGCCCGCCTGGCGCTCACCTGGTCTTGATCGTCATGGCTTGCATCACGGGCTCCTCGCGAGGTACCCTGCCTTGATCTCTCCGCCTCCTCGCGAGCCTGCCTGAGGAGGCTGCTCCTGAGGAAGCTCCCTGTCGTCCGCCCCGCGAGGCTTGGCCCGTCGCGAGGGTCTTGATCTTGAGCTGATGAAGCTGGGCTGCACTGGGCCCCCCACTTGAGCCATGCCGCAGGCAGGCAAGTCTGGGGACCCCGTTCCCAGAACGCCGACTGTAGCCCCCGGGCCCAAGGCGCGCCTGGACTTGGCTTAGCAGAGAAGTGAAGGGGCAAGTGCGAAGCGCCGCATGCCCCAATAGCCTGCGGCCTTGGGCGCCGCATGGCGGTTGATTGGACGTGGGCGCCTCCGCTTCCCCATGTTGGCTCATTATACGCCCGGATAGGCGGACCCATGGTTGCAGACAGCTATTCCCCTTTCACCGTCCACGCGCTTCCTGTCCTTCTTTCTTCCTCCGGCTCCAACCTCTACCTCCAATCCGGCTCGAGCTCTCCCCTCTTTCCATCGCCATGGAACCAATGAAGAAAGAAAAGGGGAAGAAGCCCGCGCCTTCGCCTCGCTCGCCTCCGGTGGCAGCCCCCGCCGTCGATCGGTCAATCATACTCAATCCCGAATCCTTGAACAAGGTCCGCTCTGCTCTCACCACCATCTTCAATGAGTGCGGCAGGACCACGGTCTGGCCTGCGTCCCATGCCTCCTTTGATAGGGTCGTCACGGAGGTCCGGTTCCTCGCCGATGCCCTGTGGGCGGGTCTGGTTCCCCCCTTTTCCGCTTTCTACAATGCGGTGCTCTCCCATTATCAGATCCACATGATGCACCTCGGGCCTGAGTCCATTACCCTCCTGTCTGTCTTCGCTTTTGTTTGCGAGGCAATGGTGGGCATTCCTCCTTCCGTTGCCCTGCTGCGCCACTTCTTCTCCTTGCGCCTGAGCGACCCCGCTCAATGCTCGGGGTGTGTGAGCTTCCTCGCCGTGCCAGAGACGACTACTTCAGGGATCGATTTCATCCTTCCTCCCTCTGAGTCCAGGTTCAGAGAGCGGTGGCTGTATGTGGATGTTGGGGTGCCCAGCCCCCTGCTCTCACACCCGACCTTGCCTGCTGTTCCCAACTCAGGCTGGGGTCATGAGATGCTCGCGAGCCCCCCGCTCGCCTTCGTCTGGCGCCGCTTCGAGAGTTTGAGGGCGCTCGACGTGACGACGCCCAAGGTGGTGAAGGAGTTCCTCCAGCGTCGCATTGCTCCTCTCCAGCGCCACTCTCGCCGGATGTGGGACTTTGCGGGGCACAAAGACTGCATGCGGCTTCAGGAGGAGGACCTGGCGCCTGAAGCGCCGAGGACGGTGCTTAGGGTCCTGACTAGCGATCCTTCCCCAGGCAGCCTTCGACATGATGGTGCCCTCTTGTATCTTTGTTCGGGCAGGGCCGATTTCATGAGGCAGATGGCTAGCTTTGACGAGTGGGGGCTGCACCCGGCTGGCCTCATGGCGCCCCACGAGAACTCAGTCACTGTGATTGCTCTTTCGGTCGCCCAAGCGGCTCTGTCTTAGGTGATGGAGCGAGGAGACGAGAACCGCCGGGAGCTGAAGGGGATGATGTTGAGGTCCTGACACCGTGCGGAGCCCCAAAGGCGGCATCTCCCGAAGCCCGTCCTGGAGCAGTGGCAAGCGAGGAGTTGTGGCCTATGGCTCCCGAGGTTGGGGCTCCCGAGGCCCTGGTCCTTCCTCACGAGGCGACGCCTGGCGGCGTCCCCCAGGCCGGTCCCCTTGGCGTTGATCACCTTGACACCTCTTCCATGCAACAGACCGACCCCTGCGCCGAGTGCTTAGGCCGGTTTCGCGTAGACTTCGAGGCCCTCCGCAAGAGGAAGGAGGCCTTGGGCGGTGACGATCGCCCTTGCCGCCTGTTGAAGCGCAGGAAGTACTTCGCCACGAATGAGTAAGTCCTCTTCTCTCTTTGCTCCTTTACCTCTCTGTTCTTGCAGCTGATCACGGCCTTTCAGGGCCCTTCCTGCCGAATTCGCAGAGACGGCCAAGGAGCCATCCCCCCAAGCTTTGTCCTCGCTGCTGACCCTTGGCGCGCCGAGCTCGAGCGGTGCCCCTGCCACTCGGCCGGTCAGAGAAGCGGCCCGTCCCGTTGGGCACCTCAAGCCTGCGTGCCTGCTGTCCTCCCTTCACGAGTTCTCCTGGGGCACAACCAGCTTGCCCCGTGCTCCTTCCTTGATCGTGGATGGTGATTGGATGAAGTCAGTCTTGAGCTCCTCTTCTGGGGACGGACCGGTTCCTGGCCGGGCTCTTGGAGATGTCCGTCCGGCGATTGCTGGGGCACCAGCCCCCAGCCTCGGCCCATGAGGGGATGTGCCGCCTCAGGGACCTCTGTATACACCAGTGGCAGAGGGTGACGCGGAAGACGTGCTCAGGCGTGCTCGTGAGGGCCGTGCCCTTCGTCAAGAGTTTCTCCAAGGGGCGGCAGATGCGGTGAGCCGGATCAGGGCAGAGCTTGCTGGCGAGGATGCGCACTTTGAGGCCGAGGGCCTGCGCCTCGCTGAAGAGAGGTGCAAGCTGAAGGTAGCTATCACCCTCGCACGTCATCAGCGTGACCTTGACAATGCGAAGGCTGAAGCGTCACTGGCGGACTCGCGAGAGGCCTGCTCCTAAGCCGTCGAGGAGGCCCGGGAAGCAGACCGACGATGCAAGGATGCAGACGAGCGCGCGTGGGAGCTCCAAGCCTGGAGCAACTCTCTGGAGCAGCAAGTGGAACTGCGCCAGGCGGCCCTTGTGTCGCTGAAGGAGGCTTCCGTCGACCAGGCGGAGCTCCAGAAGCGTGAGGAGGCGCTGACGCTGGATGCTGTCGAGCGCAACCTTGACCTTGAGCGGTTGGAGACGAGGGAGCGCCTGGTGACCCAGGCGGAGGATGACGTCGCCACGCGCGAAGCCCGAGCCCAAGAAGAGGTCGACCGCCGCATGGCGGAAACTCGCTTGGATCTCGAGCGCCAATATGAAGCGAGGTTGGAGTTGATCAGGGCCGAAGCTGAGGGTAGGACCGCGGTCCTCGGGGCCAAACTGGCTGAAGTGACGCGGGGTGCGGATTCCTCGGCAGCCGCCCTTGGTGCGGCGCAAGCGGAGCTGGCCTCTTCCCGCGCCGAGCTACTTCTTCTCCAACAGAGGGTTGATGGTGCCGAGGCCATCGCACGGTAGAACGAGGATGGGATCCATCAGCGGCGGATTCTGGAGCACGAGCACGCCCCCATGCTTCGAACGCTCAGGGAGCGGGCTAACACGGCCCTGGGCAACATTTGCGAGGCTGCCGCCGAGGTGCCTCATGAGACCAACTACGTCGGCAACCTCCAGTATTTCACTGACATGGTGACGCTTCTGGAGAACCGTTGGCTTGTCGAGGAGAGGAGCCGAGCCTTACTCGGGCGTGCCTTCTCCCATGTCTTCAGTCATCTACAGGACAGGGACCCCCACTTCGATTTTGATGCCACCATCGCACCTGTGCCCATAGCCATCCGGGGCGACCTGGCGCAATGGGTGGAGGACAACGTGGACACCCTCGTCAGAGCCTTTGCATCTGATGATGACAGCATGATCGTGGCCGCCGATGAAGGCGGTGTTGTGGACGAGCCTGGCACTAATGGAGGAGTTGTTGGTGGTGGTGATGATCTCAGTAACGCCAGCGACGCCTCTGGAGGTGCCCCAGAAGACGCGGCGACTGATATGTCCGACTGATCGCATGTCACCGTTGTTTACCCTGCATGAAGAAGGTTCGAGCTCGGCCCTGAAGATTGTAAGAGCATTTTGGGAGGGGAAGCCCCTCATGTAAAGGTTTGCGATCAATACCCTGGTAAGCATAACGCTGCGTGTGAGCTTAGCTACTGGCCCCAGTGATGGGTCAGCCGACTTGTTTACCTTTTGACCCCGACAAGTCCCGAGCGGGCCTATGGGGGCCGCAGCGCCTCGAGTGTCTTCTGGGTGAACCCATTGATCCTACGATGAGAACCTCCGGAGAGGGTGAGGTGACAGCGGTCCGGATTGTAGACGTGCTTGGCCCAGCTCGCGAGGGGCTCGCGAGGGGAGGCAACTGACGCTAACTTTGGACGCAAAGCCGAGACAGAACACGAGAGATTGCTCGAACGAGACTAAACACCCCTTCCCCAGACACACGCAAATCTTCAAGCTCAAATCCAACTTAAATTCAAATCGAAGAAACTTGTCAACAGAGGAAAAGGCAAAAAGCAAAAAGCCGCGTCCGGCGCCTAGTCTAGTCTTTGACGTCTTCTCACCAGCGCGGAGCTAAGTGCTGCCACTGAGCGTGGGCGGGAGCCCCCGAGGCCTGAGGGTGGCTCTCCGGAGACTCCGGGGTGTGTACAGCCCCACTCATTATTACGTGAGAGTGTCACGGGCGGCGAGCTTCACAGGCACTGGGCCTTCTTCACAGGTACCGGCCTTGCTTCATATCGCCAGACGAGGGCCCCGCCTTGTGCCACACTCTACTGCCATTGACAGCGGCCGGAGACCAAGGACGACGCCAATGGGGTAGAGCGGTTGCCAGCGGTTCCCCCGACGACCACGGGTCCTCTGCCGGGGGCAGGCCCTGAGGCACCTCCCCGGCAGAGGGCCTACCTCATGAGAACGCCTTGCACCGAGCGCCGCGGGGACGAACCCGGATCTCGGCCCCTCTCCTGCAGCCCCCGGTGCCCTCCTCCCGAGGGGTAAGAGGCTGCAGGCTGGGGCAACCATCTGCTGCGGCGACCTGTACCTCCTGCGACCCATGGTTAGCATAAGCTTGCTCCTGAGGAATTAGTGGTACCAGATAGTTGCTGCCACCGGTGCGGTCGTCGAGGCCCTCTTGGGGTTCCTGAAAGAGCTCAGCTTCTGGTGTCTCCTCACTCCAGCCTGGCCCGAGGAACGAGCCATGGTCTTCTTCCTGTGCGCACTCTCGATCCACCATGTGGGGCACATAAGCTTCTGGGGCCGCAGCCCCGCGGGTCTCGTCGTAGTGCCCCACATGCCATGCAGTCTGACCTGGAGCGTTGTCTTGAGGGTGGTGGCGTGGTGGTCCGCCGAGGCCGAAGGTCGCGACATGCATTCCTTCGTCGGCCGGAGATGGGGTCGGCGCGACTTGTCGCCTGGTGCTGCCAGCCAGGTTGGCGTTGAGTAGGCCATGAAGCCCGCTTGGAGTTGCATGGGCGCGTATGGGGCCACCATACGGCCCGCTCTGTATCTGGGGCGGCAGCTGGACGCAGATGTGGCGCTGTGGCCGCGGCGTGGCTTGAGGCTCTTGCTGTTGACCGCACCTGCCACGGCGTGAGGGCAGGCGGCATTTGGCTGCGTCGCCCGCGCCCCGCAGCGCCCTGCGGAGCGCGAGCTGCCTGAGGTGCAAGGTTAAGGTCACCCTGGGCCGGCGGCATGGCATGGGCGGGCCATGCCGCCCAGCGGTCGGCGTTGGCCGTCGGGTCGCTTGACATCAGAACAGCGAGGCGACGAAACGCGAGGCGGCTGAAGAAGGATTTCGGCGCACCCCTACCTCGCGCGCCAAATGTCGGATTTCGGGTTCCGGCAGACCCTTGAGGTTCGAACTCTGGGGTCCGCACGAAGATCTTTCCCCTACCAGCTCACGTCTCGAAGTCTCGCAAAGGATCTAGGCTAGAAAGAAGAACACACAAGGGACACGAGATTTATACTGGTTCAGGCCACCATTGTGGTGTAATACCCTACTCCAGTGTGTGGTGTGGTGGATTGCCTCAGGGGCTGATGATGAACAATAAAAAGGGAGAACAGCCTCGCGAGGGTTGTTCTTGAGCTGGTGCGATGAACTGCTTGGGTGAGTTCAGTCGCTTCTCTCTCTCTCTCTGATCGATTCGTCTTCCAGATGCCTCTACTCTGTGGCGGCTAGCTCTATTTATAGAGGGAGGCCATGGGCCTCTTCCCAAATAATGAGCGGGAAGGGCGCCAACAATTGGCCATTTTGAAGGGGAACATCTAGTACACTTATCCTGACTAAAGTTGGTCTTCGGCTGCCAAAGGCTCTGACGATGACATCGTCCTGGGCTCCACGATGACCTCCATCCTGCCGTTCTGCTGGTCTTGGTCTTGTTTCACCGAAACGGTAACCTTTGCCTGACGCCTTGGCCTGTGCTTGCCCCCTTTGCACCGAAGGGGAAACAAGGACTCTGCACAGGCCGGCGCCCGCCTGGCGCCCGCGTGGTCTCGATCGTCATGGCTTGCGTCACGGGCTCCTCACGAGGTACCCTGCCTTGATCTCTCCGCCTCCTCGTGAGCCTGCCTGAGGAGGCTGCTCCTGAGGAAGCTCCCTGTCGTCCGCCCCGCGAGGCTTGGCCCCTCGCAAGGGTCTTGAGCTTGAGCTGATGAAGCTGGGCTGCACTGGGGCCCCCACTTGAGCCAAGCCGCAGGCCGCAGGCAGGCAAGTCTGGGGACCCCCGTTCCCATAACACCGACACACATCTTGGAGCCTTCACCGGCGCTCCGCCGGAGGGGGAATCGACCATGGAGGGCTTCTACATCAACACCATAGCCCCTCCGATGAGTTGTGAGTAGTTTACCACAGACCTCGGGTCCATAGTTATTAGCTAGATGACTTCTTCTCTCTTTTTGGATCTGAATACAATGTTCTCCCCCTCTCTTGTGGAGATCTATTCGATGTAAACTCTTTTTACGGTGTGTTTGTCGAGATTCGATGAATTGTGGGTTTATGATCAAGTTTATCTATGAGAAATATTTGAATCTCCTCTGAATTCTTTTATGTATGATTGAGTTATATTTGCAAGACTCTTCGAATTATCAGTTTGGTTTGGCCTACTAGATTGATCTTTCTTGCCATGGGAGAAGTGCTGAGCTTTGGGTTCAATCTTGTGGTGTCCTTACCCAGTGACAGAAAGGGTTGCAAGTCACGTATTGTATTGTTGCCATCGAGGATAAAAAGATGGGGTTTATATCATATTGCATGAGTTTATCCCTCTACATCATGTCATCTTGCTTAATGCGTTACTTTGTTCTTTATGAACTTAATACTCTAGATGCAGGCAAGAGTCGGTCGATGTGTGGAGTAATAGTAGTAGATGCAGGGAGGAGTCGGTCTACTTGTTGCGGACGTGATGCCTATATACATGATCATGCCTAGATAATCTCATAATTATTCACTTTTCTATCAATTGCTCGATAGTAACTTGTTCACCCATCGAATACTTATGCTATCTTGAGAGAAGCCTCTAGTGAAACCTATGGCCCCCGGGTCTATCTTTTATCATATAAGCTTTCAATCTACTTTTATTTGCATCTATATTATAAAATACCAAAAATATATTTATCTTATCATATTATCTCTATCAGATCTCACTTTCGCAAGTGGCCGTGAAGGGATTGACAACCCCTTTATTGCGTTGGTTGCGAGTCTTTTGTTTGTTTGTGTAGGTGCGTGGGACTTTTGAGGAGCCTCCAACTGGATTGATACCTTGGTTCTCAAAAACTAAGGAAAATACTTACGCTACTATTGCTGCATCACCCTTTCCTCTTCAAGGAAAACCAACGCAAGCTCAAGACGTAGCAGTAGGCAGCTTCAAAAGCGCAACAAAACCACTCGGAGTAAATTGACTGTAATCAGGTTTTTGGATTGGATTGTTGAATATATGAGCAATTTAGTATGAGATTTAATCTGAATCAGCAGTAAATAGATCATGACGACAATTGCAAACATCAAAGTAATGATGTGGACTAAACCAGGAGGACAGAATCACATACTGTACAGCGGGAGCAGAACCGATGTGGTTGATGTTGTCACTCATGTCGTTGATGAAGAGGTTACCGAGGTCAGGGAAGAAGGCTGTCGTCGCTGCGAGCAGTCACAGGAGTGCGCTCCCCCAAAACCTGATCGCCCCTCTCCCGTACAGGATCACGAAAGGTGGGATTCGGAGGACTGCTGTCCCTTCTCGCGGTGCACGCCAGAAGGAGGGCTGGAGAAGAATTGTGTGGCGGCGCTAAGATCTGGAACGGTGCGAAACCATATGATACAGCGGCGGCTAGGGTAGAGCATGCCATGTCGGTCGTGCGAGTATAATAGTAGGCCTTTGGCCCCCAAACCCCATGTCCAAGTCAATAATAGCTCAAAAAAAGTCAATAATAGCCCCACCAAGGTTTGTCTGAAAAAAAAACGGAGTAATTAAGGCGTCCGTTAGTCCCTTTAGTATAAATACTATATCATTAATAATGGCCCCACCTTGTGTCTCACAAAGTATGTTGGAGTACAACCGGGTAGACGTTTACAATCCGCTTCTCTTCTCTCTCCTCTTCTCTTTCCTTCAACTAAGCACAAATACTATATTTAAATCCTTATAGCCTGCTTATGTCATCTAATTGTAGTACTTGCTCTAAAGTTACTCTCCACTGTGTAGTCAGAAATGCCAGGCGTGCAGCGGGCGGTGCCCTCGGTCGGCACGTGCTTCAACGGCGGAAGCAGTGAGAGGTTGCGTTGCCCTGACTTGCCATCAATGTGGAGCGGCGGGCTCAGCTAGGCCGGGCGGGAAGCGTGCGCGGGAGGGGGGGGGAGGGGTTTTTGTTGGGCCAAGAAGGTGAGAAGCCAACTTGGGATCAGCCCGGACGGGGAAAATATCATGTGCTCCCATACTCCGCATATGACACTAGTCTATGTTACTACTCCATCCTTTCCGGTTTATAGAGATGTTTAGAGTAACATAGTAATATGTTATAGTATAAGTTACTCCCCACTATGACTAGCCTTGGCCTCTCCTAGTGCTCCACCATGTATAGCTGCTAAGCCTGCCACGTAGGCATAAAATATGATGTGGCACCAATAAACTAAGCGCCTACACATTGAAGACTTGAGTTACTAAGCCATTTAATGCACTTAGCACCTCATCTAAAGAGCATGGTTAATAGTATAGCCAGCTGCTGGCTATAAGCCAGTGCCATGTCATCTACAACCCATCTTATAGTCAACATGTACAATAGTAGATCAAAAGAGTGTACTACTTTTTTATTATGTGGCCCACCTTTCATTCTCACAAAGTGCCTAGGAGCACGTGCTAGAGCTGGCTCTTCACGAAGAGCCCGCTTACCTTCTCTCTCCTTTTCTCTTTCCTCCAACTAAGCAGAAATATACTAGTTTATTTCTTATAGCCCGCTGACTCAACTCTATTGTACTTGCTCTAAGCACATCTAAGCACTTACTAGCACCCCCTTGACCATGGACCTTGACGGTGTACGTCACCTTCTGTTTCATAATTTTCCTCGTCATCATCTGAGTCCTAGAAGATCTCACCCACATCATCATTAGCATGCAGGCGCTTTGATAGACAACGTGCGCAGAAGGAGTAGAGGCGACTGGGGACGCACCACCACCACGTCGTGGGCACTCCGTATGTGCTCGTGTGCGTGCAGCGTGCGTGTTTTTCCATTGGTGCTAGCTCTAAGGCCGAGGCTGTGGTCGTCTTTGTCTTCGACTAGTAGTTGAGCAACGATGGCAAAGAGGTGCTGCAAGAGATACGTATGCGCTGTTGCGTGCGAGCTTCGCCATAGCACGACGAACCAGACGTCGCCGTGGATGGCGCATGCCTCCATGTAGCCGAGTGTGTGCGCATGCATGTGTTATTCACGTGCATTCTGCGGCCGAGCGTGTGTGCATGCACGTCTTGTGTACGTGCGTTGTGTACTCCATGATGTGCGCGTATGTGCATGAGTTGGATCGGATGGAGTTAGTGTGTTGGCTTGTGTACATGCGTGGCTGCATGCATCTTGTACATGCGTGGCTTCTTGCATGGTTATCAATAATTCAATATAAACTACTCCCTCAGTTCCTAAATATAAGTCTTTCTAGCCATTTCAAATAGACTACAACATACGGATGTATGCTGACATATTTTAGAGTGTAGATTCACTCATTTTGTTTCGTATGTAGTCCCTTATTGAAATCTCTAAAAAGACTTATATTTGGGAACAGAGGGAGTATAAAACATCTTCAACTTAGCATCCTGATGTACCGTTTCTAGTGGTTAGCGAAAAGTTCATGTTCTTTTATTTGTTTATAGGTGGGCAGGCGGCAAAAAAAGGGGAAAACGCGCAAGGTTTCCTTGCAGACGCTCCACAGCGAGGTTCCTTGCTCCTTCTCGGTCGTCGGAATCTATGCTCTTCAACTCTTTTCTTTTACGTGAGCTTTCTTCATCCTTTTCCCAACACACGAGAAAATGGAGAGAATCAGATAAGGTGCACGTATCATGCAAGAAAATGGAGACATCTAGCATCAAGGTGCATGTGTCATGCAAGAAAATGGAGATAATCAGATAAGAAGTGCGTAAGTGAGTCGTGCAGGGGGAAAAGCAGGGGGAAACCCTTTCTCGTAAGTGAGTCGTGCACTTCGATGGCACCTACGCAATATTTTTTCTCCTCGATGGCACGTGAATAGTGCACGTACTCAACGACGGAGCATGGGATGGTAGCAATGACATGGTCATCCCTTTTTTGGAGAGAGTACGTACTACTAGTAAATAACTTTGATGTGTCCCGTCAACTCGCAGAACGACGAGAAGCTTGATTACGCCTTTTCCTCGCCAACGCGTGCGCGGTGGCTTGCAACACAAGGAAAAACTTTTGCTTACAAGCGGTGGATGTGCAGCAGTTCATTTGGTGTCAGATTGCCAGAAGCACTACTGTAGAACCATTGACTTCCGGAAGAGGCGAAGAGCCAAGTGCAAGGTCACCTACTAACCTTAGACTAGGCGTAGTGGGAGTAACATAAGTAGGGGTACCTCCTTTTTTTATTCTAGAAACAACCACACACGAATATCAAGGTGCTGGTTACGTAGAACAAATTTCCTGGAGTCCGTGCTCAGCCCTCCTCTATCTCTCTTCTCAGCCAGCCAGCGGACATGCGGAGCCCATCATCTGTTTGCTCACATGCGGTCCCACATGTCAGTGAAACGCAAGAGGACCCACTGAACCTGCACATCTTTCACCTCGACGTGCTGGTGACGAAAAACAAATCCAATAATGATCTTTGGTGGACGCTTTTGGAGTTACTCAAGAGTAGTAAGATTCTATTTACAGTTTAACCCAAGATGCACATCACGTGGCTTCAACTACCACTCTATTTTCTTGCATGACACGACCTGGATGCTAGATGTCCCATGTGTCGGCAAAAGGAGGAAGAACTCAACCAATTCTTTGATTGTGCTCTCAGATTAGACTAGTTGTGCTAACTTAAAATTTTTATTGTGTACTCCCTCCGTTCCAAAATACTTGACTTCCATTTGTCCAAAAATGGATGTACCTATATACTAAAACATGTCTAGATACATATATATTTTGACAAATAGAAGGCATGTATTGTGCAATGGAGGGAGTAGAATGGATGCAAGTCTTGGTATTGTGAAGAAGAGTACATCCATATATTGACAGAGCGCAATTTAGTAGATGTTCTAGCACTTTTAGCTAGCATAGAGGCTAGAGATGAGACTAGTGCACTTGTTGATACTCCTACTAGAATAGAGGCTAGACATGAGACTAGATGCAAGGAAGCAACGTCTACTTCTTTACACTCGAAGAAGAAAGAAGCACACAAGATCGAGCCTCCGCAGATCAACAATGAATGCATCGAGAAGGCACTAATCCAACTTACATGAGCAGTTATGGAAGTTAGATATCTTCGAGAGTACTAGTAAAATGTATTCTTGTGGTTCTTGTTTTCTTTGGTCTTGATTTTCTAGTCAAAATTATCGTTGGAGTTCGTGCAAAACGGAGGTCCATTTAGGGTCGTGCGTTGGAGTTGGCCTTACAAGTGGGACCACAGTTGAGGAAACCGACTATCGGAAAACCCCCACCTCGCCTGCCGCGCGATGGCTGAACTTAGAGAAACGATGAGGTTGAAGAGATTGCTCTAGCACGGACTCCAAGAAATAATATGGTGTCAGATGGATGTCGTGGTGGCGGCGTGTGCCGTACTCCTGGACATGAATGCTTGTTCTGGCCCATGCCACCCTACTACTCCTACTACTTACTATATAGTACTAGTATCAAGGATTCGAGGTGCTGGTTACGTACAACAAACACATAGTAACATATGGCTATAGTAAAAACACCTGCCCGACGCGCGAAGCATGTGAAGCTAGTACAAATAGTGTACTACTATTGTTGATTGGCCTCATCCGATAACCTATTGCAATGCACGTACAATTATGTATTCGAAATTTTTTTTTTGCCTCATCGCACCACTCACTCAGAGAAGTGACTCGAAAGCCATTCATAAATTTAGTAAGTTTATCACAGGCATATCATTTTATTACATACAACAGGTCATCAACCCACATCGACAACTCAACCATTCCTCGATGTTGGAAATGCTTGCTTTGAACCACAAGTGATTCTCTGCGATGGGCCATCTATTGTCGATCTCGAGACCAACGCAGGACTGATCATCCAGGCTGAAGCGGCCTACTATATCAGTACCAGGGTAGGGAACCACCGAAATGTCCGAGGTATAGACATAGTTGCTTCTCATAAATGGTACTAGTAACATTGTGTCAACAGCAGTTGGATCGCCTTTCACCATCATCGGATAGTTTTGTCCAAGGAAGAGCGAGTTTTCTCCAAGACTATCAATTCTGTACCAGGGAGAAGGTGTTGGTGCTAGCACACTAGTATCCATCTCGAATACCATGCAACAGGCGTTGGAATAGGTCCAGAGAGTGCGACCATGGGAGACAACATGTGCTCCCTCAGTAGTAACAAACTCAGTGTGCTCTATACACACAAGAAGAGGTGATCCATAGGAATTAGTTGCCAGGCGCCACTGGGTATATACATTCTGCTCGTCCTCATGCTCGTGATCATCACCATCGTCATCTTCCCCTTGGTTATAAAAATTTTCAAGTATAGGTGGTGGAATGTTCATAGGACCTTGGAAACACAAGAAGAAGGTTAATTAGTAAAGGGAAACTTGCTAACCCGCATGCATGTGGATGAAACAATTATAATTACGGTGGAAGACAAACGTATCGAAAGTATAAGGATTCCATGCAAAAACAGTGCCACGAGTGGTGGCAGCAAACACAAGGCCCTCGTATTGAATTGCATCACAATACACATCTGTGTATAGAAACTGATTTTTGAGCAACATCCATCCATTCGAACCACGAATGACGGCAACAAGCTTGTCGAAGATAGCAACAACTTCATAGTTGTTGTAATTCCTAGAGCGGTTGGGAACTCGACAAATTGCTATCTTCCGTAGAAGACAGTCACCATGATCGTATTTGAACTTGCGTACAATACCGGTGTGCTCAACCTCTGGGTAGTATGCTGAGATTTTTGGAAGTGGAACCCGGTCACGAGTGTACACATTCACAAGTTCCCACTCGCAGTTGGACCCAATGTAAACAACCCAATCTCCATTTGCGCCTGCCCAATCCTTGCCCTCAAGCGATGGCATCTTAACATCATACGTATCGTTATCAAGCGGCATCAACTTGCACAAGGCGAGGCCTCCGTCGTCCCCGCGCCAGTAGTCATCAGGGTCACGGCGAAGAAGATAGGGGAGATCAAACCACTCCTTGACTCTTGGGTTCCTTGTAATGATGTTATTAGTTGAGTCGAGAATAGGCTTGAATGAACCTGCCATGCTAGCCGAGGTGATGACGTCGCACCGATCAATGAGTTCCTCCACCACGTCATCTTTTAGATCGGGGCAAGAATAACGGGGTCATTTCCGGCCTGTTCCCTCCATGGAGAAGACGATCGAACAATGGCAGAAGAAAGGGTGAAGGGCTTAAGAAAAATGGAGGAGGGAGAGGAAGAGCGTGCAATAGAAGTTCCAAATCGAGAGGGAAAGGCGAAGAGTCGGTGGACGGTTGCCAGTTTGCCACGGTTCACGAAGAGGCTCCCCGGCCTACACGTCCTTTCGGAAATACTACTAGTAGAAAAGGACTCGCCGTCGTCTCACTGATATATTGGAACGGGACCACATGTCAACGAAACATGGTGTGTAATTTCTCGTGCAAAATGCGATCTGGCCGCGTTGGCCCGAGGTGCCGCATTAGTTTTTTTTGAAAGTTTGCCGCATTAGTTATTAACCTTTATTTTTTTAACATGCAATCTGAATGGATAGCCCCTGTGGTCATCAAACGTGAGCGGATATAGTGATGGTTGATTCCCCCGAGCAACTTATTACTTTGGGAATATGGGAATAGCAGTGGATTCAAGGAACAGAGAAATGATGGTTGCTTCGTCCGAGCAACTTACTGTGGTGAAGGTGGGGCTCTGTGATTTGACTGCTCACTAGTCATTGCTACTGCGGCGCAACGACCGGGGTGAATCTTTCCCTGAAGTTGTGTTGTGCACTCAATATTGCTGCATGGCAGGTGGAGCCGGATGAAGGATGTCCAACATGTCGGCGAAACGAAGTTGAATTGTTTCTGGCATTGCTATCAATCCTTCAGGATTTGTTTATATGTATGCATAATTTTGATGAAATTGTACTGTGATGCTATGAAGGTTTCAACTTTGGTTCCCGCAGGAAAAAAAGGTTTCAACGTAGGATTCATGTGTCTTGCCTCGAGATTATCTCGTTACAACATTCCATCAAATACAAATGAAACTACCATGGCTAATGCATCTCAATGGTTCGCAGATTAGCGCCAATATTCACATCACAACTGAAGACAAAGTTGTGAGAAGGTGTACAAATAAAGAAAAAAATATAATTGATCGATGTTGTTCGTAGGCATGGCTCCATTTCCTTGGCACAGTGTTCATTGCTTGGCAGCTAGTTTCACCCAGCTCCGTAGCCAAAAAGAGGTGTATGAAGGACACCACAATCCAATCATTTTGTGCAGCTCCACTAAAATCGAGTGGACCATCCCTGTTTGCAAAGATATCCAGTCAGTGTGATTACAATAATAGTGGAACTAGATGATGAAACATAACACACATAAATAGAAGCCGATCACCTCTACGATCTCTCTTTAGGACTAACTTCTTGTTGGAGAAGATTAGGCATGGAGTTGGATGAGGAGGATAGCAAAATCAATCTCCCTTTCCACAGTCCCACAGAAATGTAAAAACGTTGCCCGTGTGACATTTTGGCGGAACTGCACAAAACACTCTTTAGAAAAGTGATTTGTGCAGTTCACCAAAAGGTCGCAATAGCAATGAGGTGAAAATGGATAGCCCTGTTTGCAAAAGGACGTCGAAAGGAAACAATTACTGCCCAATAACATGAGTTGAAGACACATACACTGATAAAAAAGAAGCATGTTCCATGTAATAAGGGAAAGATAGCACATGGTGGTTTATCAAAAATGGTTTGAGGACGAGATTGCAAGATGGAAAGTACGCCGGCCGAGATACGATTTAAGCAAACAACTAAAGAAGATCCACATGCAGCAACATGGGAAGATGGGCAGTGGAGCAAGGCCGGAGGAAGCTGTACCTGAGGGTCGTCGGGATGTTACTAGGAGGGCGCCGGCGGCCGGGATCTGCCCATACTGCGGCAACAAGCAAGTGGCGAAGGCCCTACCGCGCCGGAGCTTGGTCAGAGAGAACGGCGGGTACCGCAGATCGGGACGTGCTGCCTCAACACCGTCGAACAGAGATACGATGCACATCCTCCCTTTCCGCCGGCAGATGGGATGTGGTCGGATCACTGACCAACACTGAGAGAGAGAGAGGCCGTTGCGGCCTTGTGTGAGATGGTGTGACGAGAGACAAACCCATTTTTCCATTTTCCCCACGACAATCTTTTATATTCTGTATGTGCCATTGAGGAATATATAACTTTATTTTATGCTAACGCGTCAAGTCGAACTTTGTTCCGTCTAGGCATGGTACCCAACCCTCCTTTGAGTAAACAACAACTACACGCGTCAAATTATCACGTGGGCTGCCTTTTCGTACAAAACCGAACTCCACCATGTACCCGCACGGGTGTGGCCGGGAACAAGACGTGAGTACGTGCGTCCTGCGTGCACTTCTTCTTTAGGTGCAGGTACGTACGTGGGTGGGTGTGAGAGAGATGGTTTGTGCGAAATAGAGGCAATGTGTTGATGATATCTCAATCAGAAAAACGTAACATATGCAATGTGTGTGAAATGGAGTCATGGACGTGAGATATCGATAGAATTGAAAATAGGGATGAAGTGTGTGGCTGCGCGATCAATAAAGAGTGACATCGAATTTGTGTTTGCCCACGTCAAAGATACAGGGCGGCTGGCCTACTCGAATTTGAGAGGGCAGAGGTGCAGTTTTTCTCCGTGGCATGGATACCTACCTAGAACGTTCGACTATCGGTGTGTGTGTGGGGGGGGGGGGGGGTAGAGACCGATCGACTAGTATATGTGTGGGGAAGGAGAGAGACCTAGCTATGTATTGAGGGAGATCGATCGACATCCATGGATATGTGTAGGAGAGGAATAAGGTTGGGAAAAAGACAAAGGTAGAGCTTCGGAGGGTTGGTGGTGGAGTGGCGTCTCACAAATGGTGGGAGAGGCCTGCTAGACAAACGGAGGGTATGAGTGCAATATGAATAAGAGAGGGCGGGGGATGTCTGTCTATCTATGCACGTGCGTGTGAGAGACGGGTCAGGGGGTATTCAAGGATGATGAGGGGAGAAGATATGGTTGTGGTAAGCATACGTAACTACATAGGAAGATCAACCGTCGTGTGTCCGAGAAAAGGAGAGACATAACTAGCGAGGCAAGTGTATCGGTGCTTGGTGAAAACGAATTATAATCGACCTAGCTATATGTAGGGAGATCAGTTCATATACACGCGTGCATGTGTTAGAAGCAAATAAGGTCCGGAGAGGCGGACAGGGGGAGAGGGTGTGGCTAGGAGGTGGTGCTAGAGGCCTACCATGTCGAGGGGGGAGGAGTGTGTGAGTATGTGATCAATGAAAAGAGGGGCGGGAGTGTGCACCTGCGTGGAATCGTATTGGACATAGGGGGCATGGACAGTGAGAAGAGAAGTGGGGAAGTATATATGTGTTTGTTGTAGGCACACTTGGCTAGAGAGGTATATCGACTGGTGTGTGCCGGAAAGAAGGAGCAGGGGGCTTACACACACCGCTGGTGGACGACCTAAAGAGAAATAATGAACATGCGCGATGGAGGGGACGCTAAGGGTGGGTCAGAGGGGGTTGGGCGTGTGCATGCACGATAGAAAGTTAGCGCTAGCTAGCTACAAATAGAAGAGGATCATGAAGGTGTAAAAGACGAACAAAGATCATAATTCATTATAAAAAAGTGGATACGGATACTTGAAGAAGATATCATAATGTAGAACATTGATTATAATTTGGGCTAATGTGTGGCTTTTGCAACTCAGGTCTAAATACTTGTCATAATGTAGGGGGCGGGGCACTATACTTTGTGTGATAAACATGGTGTACGTATGGAACATGGTTTAGATTATGAATATATAGTTAGTACATCAAATATACTATTATTTGGAATCAACATCAAGTGTATTAAAAAAAAATAGAATTCGAGTTCATGTAGTACACATAGTTCGTATCTATCTCTATAGTAATCATGTGGTGTGTTATTAAGGTAATACACAAATGATGGTTGAAGTTGGAAACAATCATGATTTTAGATTCTTATTGAAATAGAGACACAAATTCAAATTTAGTTCGAATTGCAGCGGTAGTATAGACATTTGGAATGCACCAAAATGTTGGTATGAGTAGGTTACATGCATTATACAGCAAGCGAAAAAATTTAATCGGACATAACATGGATTCATACTCCCTCCTTCCATCTATATAGGGCGTAATGAGATATTTAAGACCGCCTTTGACTATTGACAAGATTAATAGTACATGACATGCACAATGTGAAAATTATATCATTGAAAGAACCTTTCACAAACGAATTTAACGGCGTGCTTTGTGTAAGTTACATGTCATATATTATTGCTCTAATATTTGGTCAAAGTTAGCATCGAAAAACGCATTAGGCCCTATATAGATGGAAGGAGGGAGTAGCTTTGAATAGCATTTGTGTAGTAAAACGGGGCAAGACTCTCTCTTTGTGTGGTGTGAATAGTTTTATTTTTTTCGTTTTCTTTTTGGTTGAGGGAAGTGCGAATTGATTTGGTACGTACAAGTACAATATCTTTACCTAATAATAAAGAGAATTGGGTTTCTGTCGTCCGTCATTAAAACTGCCCCTGAGGTTGTAAAGAATTACCCACCATGCCATTGGTAAGTGAAAAAAAGGGTTCGGTTTGTCCCTTCTAAAATCCGCGGTAGGCTTGATTATTAAAATTAAGCCCATGTAGTCAATAACATGTGGATGGCTCGCGTAGTGGTGTGAGCCTCACCTCTCGACCTGGGAGACCCAGGTTCGATTCCCCTTTCTCTCTTTTCTTCTTTTTCTCTCCTATTAATGTTGGTAGGCGTAGGATATTACTCCTCGCCCCAGCGTCACTTAGCAGATGGGCTGTACAATGTACCAGTTACTCTATTTTCATTCTTTCTATTTTTGGACATATTCAAATATTTCAAAAAAACTCATAACTTTCAAACCCTAACTCCAAATCTAACATGTTATATATAGAAATCCCTTAAAAAGATGTGTAGATTTCAAATATGGTATTATAATAATCACTTTCAAATCCTAACTCCAAATCTAACATGTTATTTATGGAAATCCCTTTAAAAAGATGTGTAGATTTGAAATATGCTATTATATTAATCATCATTCATAAAATTCCATTTATGCTGTAACCTTTATTAATATCTTCTTTATATGGGGTATTTTGAAAATCCCGTCTTAACATTGATATTTCTGTTGTCTAATAAATTGGAAACATGTTGAGTACATTTCACAAATAATACAACCTTATGAACTTTGCGCGACACCACTTATCATGCTGTTTCTCGTGTGGCATTGTGAAAGATTTGAAGGGATTCGCCGATGCTGTCAGGTGTGTGTATGAGGGTTGATTTTTTTTTCGTTTCAACGCACGAGGAATAATGCCTTTTCGTGGAATCTGAAGCATGCATGGTTAAAAAAGAAATTCCGAATCATACACCTGATTTCATGAAAATTATTGTGACCTCTTCAAATAAAAAATTCGTTTTAGTGTGGTATGTGCAAATCTGTTTATTATGTTTCCGTCTATATGAAAGATAATTGAGTTGTACTTTAGACTTTATAGGTCTCCGTGCATGTATGTTTAGAAGAAATTTGGTAACGAAAATCAGTAATGGGCATCTGGTAACTTACCAATTAAACATTAATTTCTTATATATGTACATACATGTACGATCCTCATGATTTAGGCTCTCAATGATAAATCAAATGATGAAGGTAATGACTCCTTATACTGCAAATTAACTAGGAAGGTAATTTAGATATTTAAATTAATCAATTCTCTCATGATTGAAGTGTAGCATCTCATACATGCATTTTAAGACCATTGGTAAAATATATATTACATGGCTGATGCAACAGAATGTTGTCTTGGGTCATTGGGCCAGGGAAGTGTGTTTTGATTCTCTCGGTGCAACGCACGGGCATATTTGCTAGTTACTACACATTAGGCTTGTCCCTAAAATTCAACCCGCGTCTTGTTATATCCTGAAAATTCAGATATCGTGCTCCCAAAACTGTCGCCTTCACAACCCGCGTCTTGCTATCCCGAAATTACAACGCGCGTGAAAACTCCCTCCAGCTGCCAAATCCCGACACGCGAAATACCCCTTCTAACCTTGAGCTGAAAGGTACGCTAGTTCAAATTGGTGGGGGGTACTTTTGTAACACACACTACATTTTGGACAAGCGCGTCCCTAAGTCATGCTTCACCCCCTCCCATCGCCCCCTTTTCGCCATTCGAAATCCCAGGCCGCCATAACCTCTCCGCTCCAGCCGCGAAACCCCACCCTCCTCCGTCCGCCACGTCATCGCTGCCCAGCCGAAGCCTCTTCCCCGACGACATCGTCCACCACAACAGCTCGACGTCCCTCGTCCACCTCCCCGGATGAGGATCCGTCGTCCATCTCGCTGTCCCGCCGGTTCAGCCGCCCCGTCCTCCACCCCCAAGGAGCTGCTCCGACGATCGCCTCGTCTATCGCGGCTGCTCCATCCCCACAACGCCACCTTAACCTGCTCCACTGGAACCGCAGCATCCTCACCGACTCCTCGGACGAAGCCGAGGCCTACTCGGTGCCACCAAAGAGGTTGTACACTCATCGCATTGCACCTTCTCCTTAACTCGACCTCCCAGCGCCGACGGTGCTCCATCCCGCACCCACATGGAGAGGCTACCTTGAAGCCGGCGCCGCGGGCGACATCTACATAGCGGCTCTCCCCCAGTGCGAGGCCCCTTTGGCGGCGGCATCCATACCAGCCGGATCTGCTGCTGCTGCTCCGGCCGTCGCTCGCTCGCTCGCGCTGCTGCTACTGCTCCAGCTCTCGCTCGATCGCTCGCTCGCCCAGCTGCTGCTGCCGCTCTCCCCTCGCTCATGCTGCTGCTCTGCTCCGATTAAGCCACACTTCAGTCGACTGAATCGACTTTTGGGTCAGTCGATTTTCAGGGGTTGGGGGGGCTTGCTGGAGTTAAGGAAGAACCACCCGCAGCGGGGACGGGGGCTTGCTGGAGAGGTACCCCGCTATCTATCTTAGGGTTCATGGTGGGGGCAGGGGGCCTAGAGGGCTGGCCGGGGCGGCGGTGGAGAATTGTTTCGGGGCGGCGAGGCGGTGCCAGGGCCGGCGGTTCGGCCGGTGGTGGCTGGTGGCTTAGGGGGGTGCAGGTTGAAGATGAACTGCAGACCCTCCCTAAACTACATGTCAAGTGCCTCTCTGCTACCATTGCATTCAGTTTCGACAGTAGCATTCAGATTCCACAGTAAATTTCAGTTTCGACAGTAAATTCAGAGTCAACAGTTTTTACCTCATTTGTTGTAGTCAGGTGGTTTTTGGTGATGTAAATTTTACATCCATTTTACATCATCTATTGGAGATGCTATTAGAATCCCACTTGAGATTGACGATGTCTGTCTTGTGCTGCTTCAGCCTTGACGTCTTATGGCTCACAGGAGCTGCTCCAACCATAGAACGATCCATCACAACAGAGCGGTGCCCTGGATGCCGTCTACAGATTCCTCAGATCTTCCTCCACACCTCCGGCAACCACCTCTGCCTCAACTGCTTCAGCGACCAACCCAATTATTCATGCATTTTGTTGAAAGGAATGGAGCAAAACATCCACCTGGACCTACTTTTGAAAATCCTATGCATGAAAACAAGACCAAGTGCATTAGTGCCAGAATAACATTCTAACTGTACACGCTTTCATATGGCTTCACTTTATTTTGGCCATGTTTCTTTGCATTCATCTGTTGTTCCAATTCCTGTAAACCAAACACCCAAGTTGACAGAAATCATGTGTTTACAAATGCTCTATTTACCATGTGCATTTTCCTATCCTATTCCGGTGTTTTTCCTATCCCTGCGTTTTAAGAATCATGCAAGCCAAATGAGCCCTTACAGAATTACTTCAATTACACGTACGTGTCGAAGGGAACTTTGTGTGGTTTTTCCTGCTCCTGCCGCGACGTCGTCCACCTCACCTGAGCTGCTCCATCGACAGAAGCATCCACCAAACCAGACATCATGACTCCTGACCATCTTTCGCTGCCTCAGATCTCCTTCCCTATCGCCGGCACCCACCGCAACAGCATCACCATCATCGACTCAGCAGATGAACCTGAGGAGTACATGGGTCCACAAGAGAGGCCGCACTCTTTTGTTTCTGCTTATGTTATGCATTGCTTAAACTTACCTGCTACTTTATCGTCCTGTTCAGCTCTTGGAATCCCAAGTCAGGTCCAAATTAATGTTCAAACTTGAGTTCTAAATTAGTTGTGGGGCACATATCGAGGCAGCAATGAATAGTATGTCTATCTAATATCTGGTTCACCTAGGGTATGCCTATGTTGTTCATCTTGGGTGGGAAACAAATAGTAAAGTGATCATCATCTGTCTTTTTATTAATTTAAAGCAATCATCAGCCTGCTATCATTATTTTTGGATCCATCCACTGGTTGTTACCATCACTCTAAATTTCTGCATGCTCTCCTTACATAATCTCACCATATTTTTTTCGCATGCATGTCAAATATTGTACACAGTCATGCTGAACATGTGGAGAAAAAGAGAAGAGTTTTTGCGCGGCAATACAATGTCATGCAGACATCGCTCCATGGTGGGTTCAATGAAAAACCCTCCCCACCCCTCTCCAGATTGTAATCCAGAGGAAGATATCTGTACTGAGGCGGATTCAGACACCGCTAACCACTCCTATTTACCCCCCCAAGGTGTTTGCTCTACCTTGGCATGATGATGTTAGTCATATCATGCATATGTTTCCTTACAGTGCCTACTTTTGACATCATATATGTCATCTCCTTAGTTTAGACATGTTCTGTAATGCCACCTATTTAGTTTCTATATCATATATGGGAATTATGCAGTCTCATGTCTTTTAGCCAGCCATAATATATGTGAAATGTGCAATGCCATCCTGTTTAACCAGGCATCATATATTTGAATGATATCTTGCCCATCCTTTTCTTCATTACATTTCCATTTGTCGACAATGTTTGTACATTAAACTACTCTTCCTGTGAATCAGCAATTTGGGTGGGAGATGGAAAAATCTGGAGTGAAAACAAGGCCTTCAGAGCAGACAGTGCTACCTGTCGAAGCAGATCTCTTGTTGGGTCCAGATAGCTCCTCGGATATGGATTCAGAGACAGATGACCAGTCCTATTCCCCCACTGAGGTGTATGCTCTAACTTGGCACGGTTATACTGCTCATATCATGCATATGGTGTCTTGCATTGCATAGTATAGACATCATATACACAATATTCAACACCATGTTCTTAGTTCGGACATCATATCAAATGCCCTTTGTTTAGCATATAAATCACATATATGAATTAAATGATGCAATCCTGATTACTTAGATAACATGTAGGTGAATTATGTTATGCGATCCTGTTTAGTTATTCATCATATCTTCGAATTATGGTATGCTATGCTATCCGGTTTAGATAGACATCATATATGTGAAATTATATCATGCTATCCGTTTTAGTTAAACAATATACATGTTAACTATTTCATGCCCTCTTTTTTCCACACTATCTATTGCATCTGTCTCTCATACAATGTCTGTACATTCAACTATGTTTCTTGTTTATCAGCCATTTGAATTGGAGGGGGTGATGCCAGTATCTAGCAGACTAAAAACACGGTCTTCAAATAAAACAGTGCTACATCTTGGTGGAGATAGCACCCCGTTTGTACATGCACAAGAACCAGCCCTACGACACATAACCCAAACTCTCGCAGATTGTACCCCTACTGCGATGGACAGAGAACCAGCTTCACCCAATCTAACCCCAACCCCAGCCGATAGTAACCCAGTTCCTGTTGACACAGCACCATCTCCACCACAGAGCTCCCAAACAAGAGCAGTTAGTAAGGCAGCTCCAGTGCCCAAAGGGCCAGTACTATCACGGCGAACCCCAACTCCACCAGTTAGTACGCCTATTCCTATGGAGGAAGCACAACCAGCTAGTCGTAGTTTAGCACCTATCGCATTTGATGTTGTTAAATCGTATGTGCATATCTTCCCATCTTGGAAATATTATACTGAAGATGAAGGAAAATGCCAGTTGCAGGTGTTTGTCCAGGAGTTATGTGTAAGTAATGTTATTCATGGCAATTACTTTGCTTCTTCCCATACATCCTACTCCATGATGGTTATAATACAACAATTTTTTCCCATTTTTCTCTATAGAGAAGGACCGATTTGGAAAGTCAGGATGAGGTAACCTGTGCTAATACCTCTGCTATCTTCAAGAATGCTTGGTGGCAGTATCAGAATTACCTGAAGAAAATGTACTTCACCGGCAAAGAAACTCATCAAATTCCCTTACGTTCTCCTGAGACACATTTACTGGACGATGACTTGGAACGCCTTGTTCTGTACTGGTCTCGAACCAAGAATGTGGTAAGGTCTATGAGCTCATTTTCTATTTTTAAATATTATATTCTTGCGTCTTACTGTACTCTGTTCATGTAGAACAAGTGCCTAAACCTGAAGAACAACTATTCTAATTTAAGATTCTATTGCTATCATAGTTCAAAAAAGCGCTAGGCGTTAATTGTGTGTTTTTCCACCGCCTTGCGCTTTACTGACCAAAGCGCATGCTTATGTGCAGTTATGCATAGATTAATCGTAGTTATGCGCAATGCGTTTTGCCAACGCCTAGAGCCTAGGCGCGCTTAAGCGCTTGCTTAGGCGCGCCTTTTTTAACTATGATTGCTTTGCTCTTGTATCACACTATTTACTCATACAAACTTATTTTTAAATTGAAGGATCCAACCGAAACTCCAATGGCACAGCAGGTATGTTCACGCATGTTTCTTTACCAGGTTTGCTCTTATCAATAGCTCTGTTGATTTCAATTTCAATTGTGTATATAGTTGACTTTCATATCATGCACATTACTAGCATCACAACAGATCCAATAGTGTTGTTGTACATGTAGACCCGTGGTACCCATCTGAAATCTTGTTCTGTCGTGTAGTTTCCCACGCTTTGTATTCTTTCACTCCTACTTTGTCTTGAACTGATATGATTTGAACCGTGTCTCTATTTTGATTTGGCAAGACAATGCAGTGACCATAGGACATAGATATATGTTTGTTTGATGATTTTATTATGTACTAGTACTTGGAAATAGAAGACTTGGTAGTTTAATCTTGTCCACCTTACTAATGAACTGGTTCACCGAAATGAGTTTCATATACTAGTACATGCTAAACTTGTTATGTGTCTGCTTGTTTCTTCTTTTAGAATGCTGACAGAATATTAGGGAAGAGTGCCTTATTAAGCAATGGTAAAGGAAGTAATGCAAATAAGGTTCAGGATAGTGACACATCCTTGTTGGTCTCCAACAAAGCTGATAAAACAGCTAAGGAAGACTATCTTGAAGACAGCAAGACAACCCCAAAGTCCTGTCTTAGTTTAGTGTTCGAGTTACTGGCCACTACCACTTGCACAAGCTATTCAAACTCACCGTATGAATCAGTTCGGTTTCTTGAGTCTCAACTACAAGCTGAAAGACGTCGATCAGCTATGTTGTGACAAGAAGCGGAAGGACTGCGGAAGTCCCTCGAGCATTCATATGCATACTTTCTGGTGCAATAGCAAGCGTTGGAGGATTTTAGCGCCAA
Organism: Triticum aestivum; assembly: GCF_018294505.1. Taxonomy (NCBI): domain Eukaryota; kingdom Viridiplantae; phylum Streptophyta; class Magnoliopsida; order Poales; family Poaceae; genus Triticum; species Triticum aestivum. The sequence goes on along the minus strand of NC_057807.1, from coordinate 326,425,970 downwards.
ACAGGACAAAGCTAATAAGCTTGCTAAGCTTATTGCCAGCATGGTGGATACCCAGGATAACATTTCTTGAGCTCTTCTGAAGTTGTTTCAGTTATGCTCTTGTTTTGCTCCATGTTTGTTTGCACTGGTGGCCAATTTTGACGGCCAGTGTATGTAATATGCTGCTTTGTTCCCTATATTTGCACTAGTGGCAAACTTTGATGCCCAGTGGATGTAATATGTGTAAAAGCGGTAATAGGCTAGCATTAATTGCTTGATTATTTATTTCCTTATTATTTTGTTTAGTTCTTTGCTTGTAGTCACTGCAGTTCTTTTTCTGTGTTTTTCTAGTGGCCACAATAGCCTATTTTTGGTAACGAGGCCAAAATAATCATGGCAACACACGGACTATTGTAACCATGGGCCTCCTACAGGCCTTATGATCCATGGGCCTTCTTCCGGGCGTAGGATCCATTGGCCTTCTATACGGGCCGTAGGATCCATTGGCCTTCTATACGGGCCTTAGAATTCATGGGCCCTCTACGGGCCGTACGATCCATGGGCCTTCTACGGGCCGTACTATCCATGGGCCTCATACGGGACGTAGGATCCATGGGCCTTCTACGGGGCGTATCATCATTTCACCAATCATGGGCCGTACTATTCGTGGACCATAATGGGCTATTAATAGGCCATATTTGATAACTCTATGAAAACAGCCCAACGGGTTTTTTTTTGACATGAAAATGGCCCAACGTATTAGCGGTCCGCAAACAGGCCGACTATAATGACGGGCTGAATTTGGCCCACAAGCAGAAAATGACAGTAACGGGCCGTATGTAACCAAATGCTGCAAATGAGCCCACGAATCAATGGGCCCTGAGAAGGCCGAAAGATAACTTGGGCTGGAAATGGCCCAATGGAATAATGGGCCGTTAATGGGTATAAAGTGATACACTGTTCATTATGGGCCAGTTTCACCACGAGCCGTTAATGGACCAAGAGTTACAAAGGGCCTCATATGGGCCAAAAGAAGTCATGGGCTACACATGGGCCGGAAGTTAAAACAGGCTGGAATCATATTGGACGGCCCAGATGGTGGTACTGGGCCTAATTCGGAGAGGTCGTAACCAGCCCTGGGTTAGCGGGCTGTAAATGGGCTATATGCGAACAGGCCATTAACAGGCTTTCCATGGGTCGACCCGCCACCTTTTGACCAAGTCAAACGGGCCGGCCTTTTCACAGGAATGGGTCTCTGTTGGGCCATGCCACGTGTCGCCGTATCATAGGCGCCTTCGTTCCAATGAGTGGATGACATCTGTCCCAACGGTGAGCCGACACGTGTTTCCTCCAGCCAATGATGATTTTACACGTGGAAAATCCCCATTGGTCGGGGCTGTTAACGGGTTATCGGATCCAAAACCGAACCCGATAGCTTAATGGCGTTCTTACGATGGATGTCACGTGTCGATCACCCTTGATGAAAGCACTTCTGTGACGCGTGATTTATCGTCATGGAAGTGGACACTTCCGTGATGATAATTTTGGTAATGTCATGGAACACTTCTACGACAGCACATGTATGACTATCTTGATCCTGTCATAAAATCGTCATGGATGTACATGCATGACAAAAAACGTGACCTACTGTGACAAACACGTATCATCACGGAAGTGTATTTTTTTTGTAGTGTTATCCTTAGCATCTTGAAGTGGTTCCACATCCTCTAGTCCAGGCCACTCCATTGTTGAACTTCTCTGAAACATACCAGGTAAAAGTATTAGTCCAACAAGAGATATGTTGACATTAATTACCAAAATCACACAGGGAGCACTTGTGCTTTCAATCTCCCCCTTTTTGGAAATTGATGACAACATACATCAAAGCTTTAGATAAAGATATAGAGAATAACAAGTAAAGCTTTGGCTCCCCCTACATGTATGCAATCATGTAAATATGGAATATAGGAGCATGTGAATGCATAAGCATGACAGAGTAAGCAATGTGTTACATGTATCTTGGCTATATGCATCAGAGCAAATGGTGTGAATATAGAAGATGTACCTTCATGCTCATGAGTCCTTCTTGCAAACAGTATGTACATCAACAAGAAATCCTCATACACATGACTGTGATGCATATACTTACCTTGTGGTCTTGAGTTGGCTTAGTAAGGAATGAACCTGCATAAACAAGGTTAGATAACATAGATACACCTACTAACCAGAGCAAACAAAAGAAACCACAAGAGTACAAAGACTGGGATGACATGTAGAGAGTGAGTACTAAGTACCCCATTGGATATAGACATGTCCCCAAAGGTAAAAATGTGCAATGAATTCAAGGATTTCCTTCCCTTAGATGTCTTGCTCCCCCTGAATATAGCATGGGATACTGGGAGAAGATAGGGAACAAAAAAATCAGAGCAAAGAAAAGAAACAGATCTAATGCAAACAATCAAATATGAACATGTCTTTCCCCTCTTAAAGACATGTGACTTCTCTCCTCTTGAACACAAAGCATCTGGGGTCTTTCTCTCTCCTGAGTATTCTCTCCCCCTATAGAAATGATTAAGCTTTGATGTGATCTCTCTCTCCCCTTTGACATCAATTTCCAAGAAGGGTTCTTCTGGATTTTTGTCACAAATGGGTTTGGTCCTTGAGTCACAAAACAAAGTAGCAAGTCGAATGTGATGCTGGTAGAGGACAAGAATCATTGAGTGGAGCTGGATCAAAAAGGAATGTAGCAACAAGTGGCAAGCTGTCTTTCCTACAGTGAAATTGGTGGCACCGAGTTGTGTGCTTCGGTTGCACCAAAAGGTTTCGGTTCGACCGAAGGCAACAGACCGGTGTGACTGAGTTCATCACAGAGAAAACACTTGTCAGCTCAGCTCACTAGACAAGTAAGATCTCACAAGGATTTGCAAGGAATTAACTGAAAGATTTGCAACAAATTGGATGCAGGGAATGTAGAACAGAAAAGAAATCTAGATGAAGTTTTTTTGAAAGGGGAAACAAATATGCATGAGACAAATGCAAGAGCACAGAAAAGGACACAAGAGAACTTCATCTAGAATTGGTCGGCAATAAAGTCACCTATGTTAGAGTATATTGACTTAGGAGTCAAGTGAGATCGCTTGATCATAGGTCATACTCATCGTTTAAGCTCAAAATGGGGTTACCATATTTCGTTTAAGCATTTTGATGTATTCACATCTTGTTGAGTTGCTTTGACTCATGACTTGGAGTAAAGCTTCTCTAAGATGGAATCACATACCTTGGGTGGTGGTGTTGATCGTGATCATGTAGTTGAACTTGTGTGGGTTGCTCAAGGTTGGTGTAGCTCATCAAGAGTTGGGAGCACCACTTGGAATTGAAGTTCATCTACCTACATGGGTTAGACTTGCAAGGAAGAGCACTTGTGTATCCAAAATGACAATCATGAAACTCAATATAGAATTTGTCAAAGGATATGTTTGAAGGGTTTCGTGCTTCCTTGTCTTCAACCACCATTGTGTAGAGACTTGGTGATGTAGAGATTGTTCAAGATGTGAGTGAGTTGCAATCTCATAGATTTAGATTCATCCAAGTACCTACAAGGGTTAGATACCATGCAAGGGTGCAAATATATCCAAGATATATGATTATCATCATAAGGGAACATCAAGGATTAGTCATAGGCTCATGTCTTGCATGTATCCAAATGGAGTTCCTACTCCAAGTTTGAAGCATCAATGATGTTCAATTCACCTCTTAACCTACAAAACACTTTCTCATCAAGTGGTTTCGTGAATATATCCGCTAATTTCTTTGCTTAAGATTAATGTCACCCTTAGCAACATGATCTCGAATGAAATGATGACGAACTTCAATGTGCTTAGCTCAAGAGTGTTGCACGAGATTGTGAGCAATCTTGGTAGCACTTTCATTGTCACAAAGCAATGGAACATGTTTCACATATATCCCATAATCTTTAAGAGTTTGGGTCATCCAAAGTAATTGAGCACAACATGAACCAGCCATAATGTATTCCGCTTCGGCGGTTGATAACCCACAAGTATAGGGGATCGCAACAGTTTTCGAGGGTAGAGTATTCAACCCAAATTTATTGATTCGACACAAGGGGAGCCAAAGAATATTCTCAAGTATTAGCAGCTGAGTTGTCAATTCAACCACACCTGGAAACTTAGTATCTACAACAAAGTGTTTAGTAGCAAAGTAATATGATAGTAGTGGTAGCGGTAACAAAAGTAAAGACAGCAAAAGTAATCTTTTTGGTATTTTGTAGTGACTGTAACAGTAGCAATGGAAAAGTAAATAAGTGAGAACCAGTATATGGAAAACTCGTAGGCACCGGATTAGCGATGGATAATTATGCCGGATGCGGTTCGTCATGTAACAGTCATAACATAGGGTGACACAGAACTAGCTCCAATTCATCAATGTAATATAGGCATTTATTCCGAATATAGTCATACGTGCTTATGGAAAAGAACTTGCATGCCATCTTTTGTCCTACCCTCCCATGGCAGCGGGGTCCTAGCGGAAACTAAGGGATATTAAGGCCTCCTTTTAATAGAGATCCGGAACAAAGCATTAGCACATAGTGAATACATGAACTCCTCAAACTATGATCATCACCGGGAGTGGTCCCGATTATTGTCACTTCGGGGTTGCCGGATCATAACACAAGTAGGTGACTATAGACTTGCAAGATAGGATCAAGAACTCACATATATTCATGAAAACATAATAGGTTCAGATCTGAAATCATGGCACTCGGGCCCTAGTGACAAGCATTAAGCATAGCAAAGTCATAGCAACATTAATCTCAGAACATAGTGGATACTAGGGATCAAACCCTAACAAAAATAACTCGATTACATGATAAATCTCATCCAACCCATCACCGTCCAGCAAGCCTACGATGGAATTACTCACGCACGGCGGTGAGCATCATGAAATTGGTGATGGAGATGGTTGATGATGATGACGGCGACGAATCCCCCTCTCTGGAGCCCCGAACGGACTCTAGATCAGCCCTCCCGAGAGAGATTAGGGCTTGGTGGCAGCTCCGTATCGTAAAACGTGATGATTTCTTCTCTCTGATCCCCCCCCCAAAGCCAATATATGGAGTTGGAGTTGGCGTCGGAGGGACTCCAGGGGGCCCACGAGGTAGGGGGGCGCGCCCAGGAGGGGGGGCACACCCCCCATCCTCGTGGACCGGGTGTGGGCCCCCTGGTCTTCATCTTTGGCGAGGATTTTTTTATTATTTATTCTAAGATATTCCGTGGAGTTTCAGGTCATTCCGAGAACTTTTGTTTTCTGCACATAAAACAACATCATGGCAATTCTGCTGAAAACAGCGTCAGTTCGGGTTAGTTCCATTCAAATCATACAAGTTAGAGTCCAAAACAAGGGCAAAAGTGTTTGGAAAAGTAGATACGGCAGAGACCTATCAACTCCCCCAAGCATAAACCCTTGCTTGTCCTCAAGCAATTCAGTTGACAAACTGAAAGAGAAAAAGAAAAACTTTTACAAACTCTGTTTGCTCTGGTTGTTGTACCTATGTGAAGCCAGCATTCAGGTTTTCAGCAAAGATTATAACTAACCACATTTGCAATAATTCTCAGGTCTCATGTTTACTCATATCAATAACATAATCAGCTAGCAAGCCATAATAATAAATCTCGGATGACAACACTTTCTCAAAATAATCATAATATGATATAACAAGATGGTATCTCGCTATCCCTTTCTGTGACCGCAAAACATAAATGTAGAGCACCTTCAAAGATCAAGGACTGACTAGACATTGTAATTCATGGTAAAAGAGATCCAATCATAGTCATACCAGATATAAATTAACAGTAATGAATGCAAATGACAGCTGTGCTCTCCAGCTAGTGCTTTTAATAAGAGGGTGACGACTCAACATAAAAGTAAATAGATAGGCCCTTCGCAGAGGGAAGCAGGGATTTGTAGAGGTGCCAGAGCTCGGTTTTGAAATAGAGATAAATTATATTTTGAGCGGCATACTTTCATTGTCAACATAACAACTAAGGGATGACGATATCTTCCATGCTAAACAAATTATAGGCGGTTCCCAAACAGAATGGTAAATTTTATACTCCCCCTCCTCCACAAGCATCAATCCATGGCTTGCTCGAAACAACGAGTGCCTCCAACATTCAACAGGTCCCAGGGGGAGTTTTGTTTGCAATTATTTTGATTTAGTTTGCATAAAGCATGGGACTGGGCATCCCGGTGACCAGCCATTTTCTCGTGAATGAGGAGCGGAGTCCACTCCTCTTGAGAATAACCCGCCTAACACGGAAGATAAGGGCAGCCCTAGTTGATATATGAGTTATTCGAGTATGCAAAACATAATGTTTATTTGAAGGTTTAGAGTTTGGCACATACAAATTTACTTGGAACGGCAGGTAGATACCGCATATAGGAAGGTATAGTGGACTCATATGGAATAACTTTGGTGTTTAAGGGATTGGATGCACAAGCAGTATTCCCGCTTAGTACAAGTGAAGGCTAGCAAAAGACTGGGAAGCGACCAACTAGAGAGCGACAACAGTCATGAACATGCATTAAAATTAATAAACATTGAATACAAGCATGAGTAGGATATAATCCACCATGAACATAAATATCGTGAAGGCTATGTTGATTTGTTTCAACTACATGCGTGAACATGTGCCAAGTCAAGTCACTTAAATCATTCAAAGGAGGATACCACCCCATCATACCACATCACAACCATTTTAATAGCATGTTAGCACGCAAGGTAAACCATTATAACTCATAGCTAATCAAGCATGGCACGAGCAACTATGATCTCTAATTGTCATTGCAAACATGTTTATCCATAATAAGCTAAATCAAGAACGATGAACTCATCATATTTACAAAAACAAGAGAGGTTGAGTTCATACTAGCTTTTCCCATCTCAGTCAGTCCATCATATATCATCATGATTGCCTTTCACTTGCACGACCGAACGATGTGAATAATAATAAGAGTGCATGTGCATTGGACTAAGCTGGAATCTGCGAGCATTCAATAAATAGGAGAAGACAAAGCAATATGGGCTCTTGGTTAAATCAACAATGATGCATATAAGAGCCACTTCAACAATTTAATCATGGTCTTCTCCTACTGACTCCCAAAGAAAAGAAAAGAAATAAAAACTATTTACACGGGAAAGCTCCCAACAAGCAAAAGAAGAACGACAAATATTTTTGGGTTTTCTTTTTAATTACTATAGCAAAGAAATAAACTACTACTAACAACAATTTTTTTGGTTTTTTCTTAAGGTTTATTAAACACACAAGAAGAAAGCAGGAAAAAGAAAATAAACTAGCATGGATATTATAGTGAAAGAGTATGAGCACCGACATCTAGCAATGAGTGTGTGTGAACATGAATGTAATGTCGGTGGGAAATACGTACTCCCCCAAGCTTAGGCTTTTGGCCTAAGTTGGTCTATTGCCAGGGATAGCCTGGCGGATACCCGTAGGTGAAGCTGGGGTCATACCGCGATGCAGCGGCTATCGCCTCCTGAGCTGTAGCGTGGCGTTGAGCAGCCTTTGCTCTCCTCTTGTACTCATCTACCTCCTCTCTGGTAATAATATATCTTCCTTTTGTCTGAGAATCAAAGAAGGCAGGAGCAGGAAGAGTAATATGGAATACATGCCGTTTGTTCAAGACTAGTCGATACTGGAGAGGTGGTTGTCGGATTTCGGGTTCCGGCAGACCCTTGAGGTTCGAACACTGGGGTGCGCGCGGAGATCTCGCCCTCTACCTACCTGCACCCTGCCGCCACGCTAGGATCTAAGCTACGAAAAGAACAGCACAAGAGACACAAGGTTTATACTAGTTCGGGCCACCATTGTGGTGTAATACCCTACTCTAGTTTGTGGTGTGGTGGATTGCCTCTTGGGCTGATGGTGATGAACAATACAAGGAAGAACAGCCACGCGAGGGTTTGTTCTTGGCTGGGGGATGAACTGCTAGGAGGAGTTCAGTTGCCCTTTTCTCACTCTCTGTGATGCTACTGTATTGCTCTCTTCGAGATGCCTCTACCCTGTGGGTGGCTAGTTCTATTTATAGGCAAAGGCCCTGGGCCTCTTCCCAAATATTGAGCGGGAAGGGCACCAACAATTGGCCATTTTGAAGGGGAACATATGGTACACTTATCCTGACTAAAGTTGGTCCTCGCTTGTGAAAGGCTCTGGTGGTGACGCCTGCTTGGGCTCCACAATGACTTCCTTCCTGCCGTTGGGCTGGTCTTGGTCTTGTTGCACCGAAATGGATGCCTTTGCTTGATGCTCTCGCCAGCGCTTGCTCCCTTTGCACCAAAGAGGAAAGGAGGACACTGCGCGGGCTGGCGCCCGCCTGGCGCCCTTGGTCGTCATGGCTTGCGTCATGGGCACCTCGTGAGGTACCCTGCCTTGATCTCTCCGCCTCCTCGCAAGCCAGCCTGATGAGGCCGTGCCTGAGGAAGCTCCTTGTCGTTCGCCCCGCGAGGCTTGGCCCCTCACGAGGGTCTTGAGCTCGTGTTGATGAAGATGGGCCGTGCTGGGCCCCCCTTTGAGCCACGCCGCAGGCCGCAGGAAGGCAAGTCTGGGGACCCCCGTTCCCAGAATGCCAACAGTAGCCCCCGGGCCCAAGGCGCGCCCGGACTTGGCCGAGCAGAGAGGCAAAAGGGCAAGTGCGAAGTGCCGCGGGCCCTAACAGCCTGCAGCCTTGGGCGTCGCGTGCCGGTTGATTGGACGTGGGTGCCTTAGCAACCGCGCGAGTTGATAAAGGAGCGACATCTGTCTAGGCCTTGCTTCTTTTGCTTTCTCCGGTTGCTGCCCAGATCCCCTTTCTTGCGCCTCTCCTTCCTGCCTCCGAAATCTCCAGATCTACTTCGACCGCGTGACCTAGGAAGCCATGGAGCCTCGTCAGTCCCTGGCCGGAGCTTGGTACTCGTCTGCCCTGGACTCGCCGAACGTGTCGGAGGTGAGCCTCGCCCAGGTGCGCCAGATGGCGGCGGTGCAGGGCATCGACGGGGCGAAGGTGTTCAAGGCCGGCTCTGCCCTTCCTGAGGGCCAAGGGAGCACCTTCTATCCGCTCTTTGTAAGCGCCATTACTACCGGTCTGGTACCTCCCTTCTCCGAGTTCTTCTTCTCCGTCCTCCGCCATTACAAGCTGCAAGCTCTGCATCTCCATCCCAACTCTGTCCTTCTTTTGGCAATCTTCGCCTACTATTGCGAGGCTCACGTAGGGGTGCATCCCTCAGTGGCCTTGCTGCGCCACTATTTCTCCCTCTGGACCTCTGGTGGTCCCATCTCTACCTGCGCGAGCTTTGTCGCGTACGGTAGCTCCATTGCCATTTCGAACCCCGGGAAGAGGATTGAGGGATTCAGGAGCAAGTGGGTCTTAGTAGATGCTGGGCGCATCCACCCTCGGCTGATCTTGCCCATGGGTCACCCCACGAGTTCCGAAGATTGGTCTCGAGTGGAGCTCGTGGACCCCCGCGCGAAGCCGGTGTTGGAGAAGATGGACGCGGATCTGAGGCCAGCCAGCATGGCGGCGGTGAAGCTGACCGGCGCATCACTGCTGAGGGAATTCCTGGAGCACCAGCTGGCTCCACTTCGTAAGTACTCACTTCTGATGTGCAGGCCCCACCTGAGCCCCGCGGTCTTGGCGACGAGGATCTGGCTGCGGTCCTCCAATCCTTGGTCGGGGGCGACGTGGCGAGGTTGGAGGGCGCTCCTACACCCCTGTTCCTCCGCGACGACTGGGAGCAAGTAGTGGAGTCCATGCCCGTCTTCAACGGGCATGGGCCCGTGCCCGCGGAGGCTCCCGAGGACCCGGTGGATGTGTCCTCCGACGACTCCAGCGATGAGAAGGGAGAAGGGGAGCGTGAAGGAGGGCTTGACTCCGAGGCGACCGACGGAGAGTCGAGGGCTCCCCTCCCTCGGCGCAGGTCCCGCACTCTCCGCCTCTCACCAAGCGATGACGACGAGGATGATGACGAGCAGGGCAGCGGGAGCTTGCCCCCGATCCCGAGGAAGGACAGGACCGGGCTGATCCCCCGCGGGTTTGCCCCAGCCCCGAGGCGATCCACAGACGCGCCTCCTGCTCCTGAGCTCCTTGAGGCTGACCCTTGCAGCCGGCTCTCGGGCTTCAAGTACGGCCGGAGGTTGCTCGAGCTCGCGAGCGACGACCTGTACGTGCTTGACTCCTGTCTTGTTTCTTGTGTTGTTGCTGAGGCTTGACGTCTACATCTCTTGGCTAGGCTGGCGCCCGCGGCGAAGAGGCCAAAGGGCGCTCCTGAGGTCCCATCTGGGGCAGCGCCTCTGCCCGCGAAAGATGGTGACCGCAAGGCATAGGCCTCTCCTGCCCGGTCGTCCTCGTGAGGCCTGGCTGAGCCGGCTGGGGCGAGCTCAGCCCCCATGGCCCAAGCGACTCCTGAGGTGCCCTTGCCTAATGCCGCCACCGCAGCCGTTGGGGCGCAGCAGGCTCCGCCTCAGGATACTGTGGTCACGCTGCCGCCTTCTCCTCCTACTCCACCGACTGCTATTTCTCCGACTCCTCCTACTGTTCTGGATCGTGCTGCTACCGAACTGGACCGGCTACCACAGGACCTTCTGGGCGCCGACCCTCGTTTAGTGGTCGGGCGCTTGGAGCTAGCTTCTGGCTGGATTCGCTCCGACGCTTTGATTCGGGCGGCGCTGGTCCAGGCCTCGACGGCTTGCGACGAGGAGAAGCAGGCCGTCCTTGGGGTGAAGGCTGCTCGCGACACCGCCTTGGGGGAGGTGGCTGATGTCCAAGGTCGCTGCAAGGCGCTGGAGAGCGAGCTGCAGGGCCTGCGGGACCAGCTCGCCGAGGAGACTCGCCTTCGCCAAGAACAGGAGGAAGGCATGAAAGCTCGCGAGGCGGCCGTCAAGGACCGGGACGCCAAGCTCAAGAAGCGCCGTGACCGCCTAGGCGCGCTGGAGCAAGAGTTGGAGGCGAGGAAGGTCGAGCTGGACGGTAAGGCACGGGTTCTTGCCGAGGATCACGTGGCCTTCACGGAGATGGAGGTGAAGGCTCGCACTATGCTGAGGACGCTTTACGATAGCGGCCTAGAGAGCCCGCTGGACGGCGCCGAGGACGGCCCCGCCAAGCTGCTTCCCTTCCTGGTCCGCGCTCTTGAAGATGTTACCCTTGGCTTTGGCCCTACGGCTGAGGCCGAGGCGCGTGTCTTGTCTTCTCCAGCACTGACGCGGGTCCTCACCCACATCTATGTTCGCGACCCCAACGTCGACCTCGACAGCCTGCTGGAGCCAGCGAGCGGCGAGCTTGCCGCTGCCGCTGCTGAGGACGTGAAGGGTCATGCGGAGGCACTGCTGGGGAAGTTCTGGGCCTTCAGCACCAAGTCGAAGCGAGGCGCTGCCGACCCTGCGGCTCCACAAGGCGAACCCGCTCCGCGCAGCTCCACCGCCGACAAGTGACTCCATTGTGGCTCCTGTCCTGCTTTTAATTCCTGCACATGTTCCATGCCTCGGGGAGGCATTTAAACTTGCGTTTGGTATTGTGATAACAGTATGGACTGTAATATTTGCTTTTGAATTCCGTGAAATTTGCGCTTCTCCTTCCTACTTGCCTATGTTCTACGCCGGCAGAGTCCGGCCCCGTGCATACCTTAGCCGCCATTAGCCCCGACCGGAAACCAGGACGGGACCAAGGAGTGAGGGGCTACGTGACAAGTTAGGCTCCTGAGTCACGATGCTCAGGAGTCCCCATTGGCGCATGAACAACAAGTAGGGAGGTGAGATGTGGGTGGATCTACCGTTCTACGTCTGCAGAGCCCAGCACCGCGCATACCTCAATCGCTGTTAGCCTTTCGGAAATAAGGAGTGAGGGGCTACGTGACCAGTTAGGCTCCTGAGTCACGATGCTCAGGAGTCCCCCTTGACGCTCAAACGGCCTTCGTACCTTGGCCCACTCGGGGAGAGACGTGCGATGAACCAGGCCCGAGGGGCCTGGCTGGGTGGCGTACGTCTAGGCGTGACCCTAGCGCAGCCCCCGTGCCCAGCCCCCTCGCACGGCACTCCCGAGGGGAGGCGTTGCGATGAGGCTAGACACTGAGCTCTGGGCTCCCTGAGGTTGATGCAGCCCGGAGGCCACCCTCAGTTGTTTATCACCAGTGCAGAGCATAGCGCTTCCGTATGTGTACGGGCATAGCCTCTCCTCGGCAGTGTCATCAGCCAGCACGGAGCATGGTGCTTCCACTGGTGCGTGGGAGGGGGCTCCCCTCCGGGAGGAGCCCCCGGGGCGTGTACAGCCCCGCCCTGACACGTGGCTGGCACGGTAGGGCCTGACGAGGTGTATCTGGGCACCCGTGAGCCAGCGCGGGACTCACGGGGCCCTACCTCAAGGCGGGTTGCGCCTGACACTGGGCCTTATCTTGTGATGTGTTCATGCAGATTTGGTTAGATGCCGGCACTCTATGTCCTCGGGTCCCGGCCCTCGAGCTGGTCTCAGCCGTCGCTGGTATGCCAGGTCATGATGCCATGGACAAGACCAGAGGGTGAGGGCTGGAGAGCCAGTAGGAGCCCTGAGTCGCGATGCTCAGGTACCCCCCCCCCCTTTAACGTGCAAGCGGTCGACCTGGAGAAGAAGAGGTGCCGTGGACTGGCATCAAATAACAAATATGGTGGGTCGAACGCATGACCCAAAATAAACGCAAAAGGGATACATGCCACTGGGTCTGGCCCGAGCGACTTGGGGATGATGCAGCCCGAGGGGCGCCCCCAACAAAGTAAGCTAGGAACATGAAATAAAAGGGATACACGCCGCAGGGACGGACCCATGCGGCCTGGGAATAATGCAGCCCTGGGGGGCGCTCCCAGCTGGAAATGAAACTAGAAAGATGTCACCTGATGGCGCTGAAGATGAAGGGGTGTTGGTGTAGCAGACTCGGTGGGCTGCGGAAGCCGATCCTCACGAGCCCCCAGGCCCAGGGGCCTCGGGAGGCTCCGGAGGCGCTGGTGGCTCCTCGCGGACCATCTCCATCTCCGCCAGGGCTGTGGAACGCCTGGCCTCTTGAGCCTCTAGGATGCCCCTCATGAGGTGCTGGTATGTGGCAGCCATGAGAACGTAGCTGTGGGGTGGACCTTCACAGTGCCCCACTCGCGAGGGCCAGAGGCGCTCCTGAGAGGCGGCTTGGTTGAGCCCTGGTATGTCGATGCAGATGCGTAGCCCACCATCCTCGCCTGGATGGGGAGCCACAGCGGGTAAGCGGCAGCTGCCTCTCATGACTCTTGACTCATGTAGCTCCTGAATGGCCTTGCTGACGAACTCCTGAGGGTTTGGCCCTCCTTGCCTTGCTCCTTCTTGAGGGAAACGTGCTTCGAAACACGCCTCCAAGTGGTGCCCAAGCGTCTCCCTCGTCACCCTGGCAAGGTCGGTGGCCCTCCAGGGGAGAGCCCCCGAGCCCTGCCTGAGGAGGGCGCCGAGCGCGCTTTCCTATGTGATAGAAGGAGGTTCCCCCTGGGCAGGTGCGGGCCTTGAGGGGCCTGCCTCCTGAGGGGCCGGGCCGGATGATGTCTTCTTCTTCTTGGGGGCGGTCTCAGGAAGCCTCCTGCTTCTGCGGTCCGGGTCTTCCAGTGATGCGGCCTGAAAGGCTCGCTCCAGGGAGCACACCGCGTCTTTCTCTTCACATGGCACCGTGATGACTCCGCCACTTCCTGGAATCTTGAGGACGTTGTAGCCATGGTGAGTCACGGCCATGAACTTGGCCAGCGCTGGGTACCCGAGGATGGCGTTGTACGGCAGGCGAATGTGGGCGACGTCGAAGTCGATGAGCTCTGTGTGGTAGTTGTCACGTGCCCCGAAGGTGACAGGGAGGCGAACCTGCCCAATCGGGACCGTGGAGCCGTCGGTGACTCCGGAGAAAGTCTTGGTTGGCTGAAGCTGATTGTAGGGCACTTGAAGATTGTTGAATGTTTCTACGGACAGGATGCTGAGCCCTGCCCCGCCATCGATGAGGGTCCTGGTGACTAGCACGTTGCTGATGATTGGGGAACAGAGCATCGGGAGGACTCCGGCTATGGCCACGCACTTGAGCTGATCCGCTGAGCTGAACGTGATGGTGCACGCCGACCACCTGAGAGGGCGCGTGGCTTCGAGCTTGGGGAGGACTGCATTCACATCGCGGGCGAACTGCTTAAAGATGCGCTGAGAGGCTGGGGCTTGAGCTCCGCCCAGGATGCAGGCGATCGCGCGTGGCTCCAGGAAGCCCCCAGCCCCCTCGTCCTAATGATGGTCCTCGTTTCTCCTTGGCTGCGGTGGCAGCGGAGGGAGGCTTGCCTTGCCTTGCGGGCGATCCTCGCAAGGCTGATCCCTCCAGTCTCCCTCGCGAGGCGGGTCCTGCCAGCGATCCTCGCGAGGTCGATCGCGCCACCCTTGGCGTGGGCCGCGGTCTTCCCAGCGTCCTGTGTTCCTTCCTCCTCCTCGAGCATAACCCCGGTCGCTGCCGTCGGGGCGTTGGTCGATCCTCCCTTCTCGCACATCTCGGAGCTCTTGACATTCGTTGGTGTTGTGGGTGTGGAGGTCATGGTACACACAGTACCGACTGCCCTTGGAAGATTCGGGCTGATCTCTGCCCCGCTTGGTGTCTGGTTCTGCCGCGAGCACGGTAGCCCCCTTGCGCTTCACATCCTAGGCCTTGGGTTTCTTCTCTTCTGGGTCTGCGGCAGGCAGCTCGAGGAGGGAGAGGCGTCCTTCCTCAGCCCTGGCGCACTTGGTCGCCAAGTTGAACAACTCCAAGGAAGTGCACAGGTCTTCATGCATCACCAGCTCCTCCTTCATCTAGACGTCGCGCACGCCGTCGGAGAAGGCCGAGATGATGGCCTCCTCGGTCACCTTGGGAATCTTGAGGCGTGCGTTGTTGAAGCGCTGGATGTACTTCTGCAGGGTCTCCCCTGGCTGCTGCTTGATGCGGCGCATGTCGCTCACGGCAGGTGGCCGGTCGCGAGTACCTTGGAAGTTGGCGATGAAGCGGGTGCTCATCTCGTCCCAGGAGGAGATCGTGCCGGGGCCAAGTTTAGGAGCCAGGTGCGGGCCCCGTCCTTGAGCGCCATGGGAAACTAGTTCGCCATGACCTTCTCGTCTCCGTTGGCGGCTTCGATGCCCAGATCGTAGAGCTGGAGGAACTCGGCGGGGTCGGCCGTGCCATCGTAGCGAGGAGACAGGTCTGGCTTGAACTTGCCGGGCCATGCAACGCTGCACAACTCGATGGTGAAGGCACGACAGCCTGCTGTGGCCACGGGAGGCCTTGGGTGACGAAGAGCTTGGTCTTGCGGGTCCCCATGCGCTGCAGCTGGGAGAAGCGCGGGGTCTTGACACGCGGGAGCAGGAGTGTGGTCGCGACGAGCTGGAGCGGGGAGCACTCGGGCAGCTTGTTGCGGGCGAGGGACTTCTTGGCAGCTCTGCTCTTGCCACGTTGGCGCCTGACGGAGCGGATTCCACCCAGGGGACATGCCCCTTGGGGCCAGGGCGCCTTCTTGAGGAGGAGGCGGCTGGGGCGCCCACAGAGCTTCATCGCCCGTGCAGGGCGGGGTGTGGTGCAGCGGGACGGACGGCGCAGGAGAGCCCCCTGCGGCACGGACGAGCTCGGCGACGCGGTCGAGCCATTCTTCGTAAACGTCATCGATGGGACGGTAGTGCAGGAGCTCGTTCGCTGCGATGAGCGCAGCTCGAGCCTCCATGGGCGCGCGGAACACGCGAGACGAAGAACCAGCTGAGGTGAGCGAGGGGGTAGCAGTGCGGCCGTCTTTCCTCATGGAGGGATGCTGGGGCGATGCTTGCTGCTCGTTCCCCGCCGGGCCGGTGGCGGCGTTGATGGCATGCGACGGGGAACAACGAGGGCGCCCACCGACGGGAGCCGTCTGGGTGACGCGGGAAGCAAGAGTGGCTCGATGCTCGGCGCGGGCCCGACGAGCGTCAGACATGGATGCGGTGGTCGAAGGAGAACAGGGCGGCGGAATACGAATTCTGGCGCACCTCTACCTGGTGCGCCAAATGTCGGATTTCAGGTTCCGGCAGACCCTTGAGGTTCGAACACTGGGGTGCGCGCGGAGCTCTCGCCCTCTACCTACCTGCACCCCACCGACATGCTAGGATCTAAGCTACGAAAAGAGCAGCACAAGACACACAAGGTTTATACTAGTTCGGGCCACCATTGTGGTGTAATACCCTACTCTAGTTTGTGGTGTGGTGGATTGCCTCTTGGGCTGATGGTGATGAACAATACAAGGAAGAACAGCCTCGCGAGGGTTTGTTCTTGGCTGGGGGGATGAACTGCTAGGAGGAGTTCAGTTGCCCTCTTCTCTCTCTCTGTGATGCTATTGTATTGCTCTCTTCGAGATGCCTCTACCCTGTGGGTGGCTAGTCCTATTTATAGGCAAAGGCCCTGGGCCTCTTCCCAAATATTGAGCGGGAAGGGCGCCAACAATTGGCCATTTTGAAGGGGAACATCTGGTACACTTATCCTGACTAAAGTTGGTCCTCGCCTGTCAAAGGCTCTGGTGGTGACGCCTGCTTGGGCTCCACAATGACTTCCTTCCTGCCGTTGGGCTGGACTTGGTCTCGTTGCACCGAAATGGATGCCTTTGCTTGATGCTCTCGCCTGCGCTTGCTCCCTTTGCACCAAAGAGGAAAGGAGGACACTGCGCGGGTTGGCGCCCGCCTGGCGCCCTTGGTCGTAATGGCTTGCGTCATGGGCACCTCGTGAGGTACCCTGCCTTGATCTCTCTGCCTCCTCGCGAGCCAGCCTGATGAGGCCGTGCTTGAGGAAGCTCCTTGTCATCCGCCCCGCGAGGCTTGGCCCCTCGCGAGGGTCTTGAGCTCATGTTGATGAAGATGGGCCATGCTGGGCCCCCCTTTGAGCCACGCCGCAGGCCGCAGGCAGGCAAGTCTGGGGACCCCCGTTCCCAGAACGCCGACAGTGGTTCAGTCCTCTCAACAAACTGGTGGGAAACCATAGAATCAAAATCTAAATAAGTAGGGGGTAACTCCATATCACCCTCACGAATGTCTATCTCAAGAAAATTAGTTAAGCAGGTTGCATAAATTCCTCCAAAGAAATCTCCGTTATGTCTATTATGATGCAACCTACGAGCTACAATGGCTCTCATATGATAAGATTGGTCTCCTAACACAACACTTCTGAGAATGCTGAGATCAGGGGCACACATGTGACATGCTTCATCCTTAGCATTTATGCATCTACCTATGAAGAGAGCAAAATAATGTATAGTAGTGAACGCTCCCTATAGTGGCTTGTGTTATATCTCTAGATTCCCCCATAGTTATTCTAGCAAGAAAGTCTCTATATTCAGATTTATGGGGATCCCTGACACTACCCCAAGATGGAAGTTTGCAAGCAAAAGTGAAATCCTCTATGTCCATGGTATAAGATTTGTCATAAAGGTCAAACATGACTGAAGGAGAATTACGCGAAGATGAAAACTCAAACCTCCTCACAAATGAACTTGTGAGATCATGATAATGGGGGCATTTGTCAGCTTCAAAGTCCTCAAGACCGGCGTTACGCAAATATGCGCTAAATTCTTCTTTGATTCCTACTTGATTCATAAAATTTTCCGAAGGCCATTCACAGGGCCTCACAAGAGCGTCTCTTGGTGGTTCCTTGTCAGCATCACGCATTGCAAGCCTGGGACCATGCTTCCTTGAAGAACCACCTTGGAACATCTTCCTAAACATATTGTTTCCTCTGAAAAATTTCTGAAATTTTTAGTAACTTCAAATAAAAGTGAACCAACTTCAATAAAATTGATAGAAACAACTCCCACAAGTGCCTAGAGCCTATATCAAGCATTAGAACTACTTGGAACCATATAAATTTGACATCCAAGCTCAAGAACATGGTCACCTATGCAGCATAACTTTGCAATGAATAAAGCACTAGAACAGAAACTAATTGGACCAATGGAGGAGTCACATACCAATGAACAATCTCCCCAAGCAGTTTTGCAAGAGGTGCTTTGAGCAAGGAGATCGAAAATCATAGCAACAGGGGCTGAAACTCGTGCTTGAGTTGGTTTTTCATGTCTGTGTGAGGCAAAGGAAGAAGATGGGTGCAGGGATAAGTGGAGGAGGGCCATCATGGGCCCACGAGGCAGGGGGGCACGGCCAGGGGAGTAGGGCGCGCCCTCCACCCTGTGGCCAGGTGGCAGCTCCCCCGGTGGTAATTTTTGCACAGTAAATCCTCAATTATTCCCGAAAAAATCATATTAAATTGGCATGGCATTCTGAGGACTTTTATTTTCGGGATATTTTTATATTGCACGGATAAGTCAGGAAACAGACAGTACTATTTTACTTTATTTTTACTAAATAACAGAAAATATAAAGAGGGTACAGAAGGTTGTGCTTCCAGTTTCATCCATCTCGTCATCATCAAAATGAACCCACTAACAAGGTTGATCAAGTCTTGTTAACAAACTCATTCCGAATAACATGGAACCGGAGAAATTTCGAATAACACTAAGTTACCTCAACGGGGATATGAAAATCCCCAATGATAAGAATATCATACTTTTTCTTGACAATAGGGAGAGGAAATTCAAAACCTCCAAATATAATCGATGGAATTTTTCCAATAGAGTTGATACTAAAAACTTGAGGTTGTTTCCTCGGAAAATGTACCATCTGCTCATTACCATTAACATGAAAAGTGACATTGCCTTTGTTGCAATCAATAACAGCCCCTGCAGTATTAAGGAAAGGTCTTCCAAGAATAATAGACATACTATCATCCTTGGGAATATCAAGAATAACAAAGTCTGTTAAAATAGTAACGTTCGCAACTACAACAGGCACATCCTCACAAATACCGACATGTATAGCAGTTGATTTATCAGCCATTTGCAAAGGTATTTCAGTAGGTGTCAACTTATTCAAGTCAAGTCTACGATATAAAGAGAGAGGCATAACACTAACACCGCTCCAAGATCACATAAAGCAGTTTTAACATAATTTCTCTTAATGGAGCATGGTATAGTAGGTACTCCTGGATCTCCAAGTTTCTCTGGTATTCCACCCTTAAAAGTATAAGTAGCAAGCATGGTGGAAATTTCAGCTTCCGGTATCTTTCTTTTATTAGTAATGATATCCTTCATATACTTAGCATAAGGATTTGTTTTGAGCACATCAGTTAATCGCATACGCAAAAAGATGGGTCTAATCATTTCAGCAAAGCGCTAAAAATCCTCATCATCCTTTTTCTTGGATGGTTTCGGAGGAAAAGGCATGGGTTTCTAGCAACGAAGTCTCTTTTATCATAGCGTTGATTCTTTGATTGTGGGTTATCAAGATCAACAGTAGGTTCAACTTCTACATCATTATCATTACTAGGTTGAGCATCATCATGAACATCATCATTAATATTTTCACTAGGTTTATGTTCACTACCATATTGTGTTTCAGCATCAGACATAGAGATATCATTTGGATTCTCAGGTGGTTCAGCAATAGGTTCACTAGAAATTTGCAAAGTCCTATCATTTTTCGTTTTCTTCCTTTTAGAAGAACTAGGTACATCAGTATTATTTCGCTGAGAATCTTGCTCGATTCTCTTAGGGTGGCCTTTAGGATACAAAGGTTCCTGAGTCATTCTACCAGTTCTAGTAGCCACTCTAACAGCATAATCATTTTTCTTACTATTCATTTCATCAAGCACTTCTTTCTGAGCTTTAAGTACTTGTTCTACTTGAGTGGTAACCATAGAAGCATGTTTGCTAACAAGTTTAAGTTCACCTCTAATATTAGCCATAAAATCACCCAAGCATTTAATCATAAAGGTATTCTGTTTTAATTGTCTACTAAAATAAGCATTACAGTCATCTTGCTTAAACATAAAGTCATCAAACTCATCCAAGCACTGACTAGCAATTTTAGTAGGAGGGACTTAAGCTTTATCATATCTATAGAGAGAATTTACCTTTACTACCTGTGTCGGGATATCGGGATCAGGAGGTTCTTCAGTGAATAAGGAATTGAGATCATATACTTCTTCAATAGGCAGTAAATTAAGACCGTGTATTTCTTTAATAGGAGGTAAATTCTTAACATCTTCAGCTTTAATACCTTTTTCTTTAATAGATTTCTTTGCCTCTTGCATATCTTCGGGACTGAGAAATAGAACACCTCTCTTCTTCAGAGTTGGTTTAGGAATAGGCTCAGTAATTGGCTCAGGAGCTGGCTCGGGAGTTGGCTCAGGAGGTGCCCAATTATTTTCATTTGTCAACATATTATTCAATAGAATTTCAGCTTCATCCGGTGTTCTTTCCCTGAAAAGAGAACCAACACAACTATCCAGGTAATCTCTGGAAGCATCAGTTAGTCCATTCTAAAAGATATCAAGTATTTCAGGTTTCTTAAGAGGATGATCAGGCAAAGCATTAAGTAACTTGAGAAGCCTCCCCCAAGCTTGTAGGAGACTCTCTTCTTTAATTTGCACGAAGTTGTATATTTCCCTCAAATCAGCTTGTTTCTTATGAGCAGGGAAATATTTAGCAGAGAAGTAATAAATCATATCCTGGGGACTACGCACACAACCAAGATCAAGAGAATTAAACCATATCTTAGCATCACCCTTTAATGAGAATGGAAATATTTTGAGTATATAAAGGTAGCGCGATCTCTCATCATTAGTAAACAGGGCGGCTATATCATTTAACTTAGTAAGATGTGCCACAACAGTTTTAGATTCATAGCCATAGAAAGGATCAGAGTCAACCAAAGTAATTATATCTGGATCAACAGAAAATTCATAATAATCCTTATCGGGAACACAGATAGGTGAAGTAGCAAAAGCAGGGTCAGGTTTCATTCTATCTCTAAGAGATTCTTTACTCCATTTAACTAGCAGCCTCTTAAGTTCGTATCTATCCTGGCAGGCAAAAATAGCTGCAGAAGATTCTGCATTAAAAAGATAACCCTCAGGAATAGCAGGCATATTCTCATCATCACTCTCATCATCATATTCAGATTCAATAATTTCTCTTTCTCTAGACCTAGAAATCTGTTCATCAAGAAATTTACCAAGGGGCACAATAGTATCAAGCATAGAAGTAGTTTCATCATAAGTATCATGCATAGTAGAAGTGGCATCATCAATAACATGCGACATATTAGAACGAATAGGAGAAGCAGGTTTAGGTGTCGCTAGCTTACTCATAACAGAAGGTGAATCAAGTGCAGAGCTAGATGGCAGTTCCTTGCCTCCCCTCGTAGTTGAGGGATAAATTGTTGTCTTAGCGTCTTTCAAGTTCTTCATAGTGTCCAGCAGATATAAATCCCAAGTGACTCAAAAAATAGAGCTATGCTCCCCGGCAACGGCGCCAGAAAAAGGTCTTGATAACCCACAAGTATAGGGGATCGCAACAGTTTTCGAGGGTAGAGTATTCAACCCAAATTTATTGATTCGACACAAGGGGAGCCAAAGAATATTCTCAAGTATTAGCAGCTGAGTTGTCAATTCAACCACACCTGGAAACTTAGTATCTGCAGCAAAGTGTTTAGTAGCAAAGTAATATGATAGAGGTGGTAATGGTAACAAAAGTAAAGACAGCAAAAGTAATCTTTTTGGTATTTTGTAGTGATTGTAATAGTAGTAACGGAAAAGTAAATAAGCGAGAACCAGTATATGGAAAACTCGTAGGCACCGGATTAGCGATGGATAATTATGCCGGATGCAGTTCATCATGTAACAGTCATAACATAGGGTGACACAGAACTAGCTCCAATTCATCAATGTAATGTAGGCATGTATTTCGAATATAGTCATACGTGCTTATGGAAAAGAACTTGCATGACATCTTTTGTCCTACCCACCCATGGCAGTGGGGTCCTAGCGGAAACTAAGGGATATCAAGGCCTCCTTTTAATAGAGAACCGGAACAAAGCATTAGCACATAGTGAATACATGAACTCCTCAAACTATGGTCATCACCGGGAGTGGTCCCGATTATTGTCACTTCGGGGTTGCCGGATCATAACACATAGTAGGTGACTATAGACATGCAAGATAGGATCAAGAACTCACATATATTCATGAAAACATAATAGGTTCAGATCTGAAATCATGGCACTCGGGCCCTAGTGACAAGCATTAAGCATAGCAAAGTCATAGCAACATCAATCTCAGAACATAGTGGATACTAGGGATCAAACCCTAACAAAACTAACTCGATTACATGATAAATCTCATCCAACCCATCACCGTCCTGCAAGCCTACGATGGAATTACTCAAGCACGGCGGTGAGCATCATGAAATTGGTGATGGAGGATGGTTGATGATGACGACGGCGATGAATCCCCCTCTCCAGATCAGCCCTCCCGAGAGAGATTAGGGCTTGGCGGCGGCTCCGTATCGTAAAATGTAATAATTTCTTCTCTCTGATTTTTTCCCCCGAAAGCCATATATGGAGCTGGAGTTGGCGTCAGAGGGTCTCCAGGGAGCCCACGAGGTAGGGGGGCGCGCCCAGGAGAGGGGGGGGGGGCGCCCCCCATCCTCGTGGACAGGGTGTGGGCCCCCTGGTCTTCATCTTTGGCGAGGATTTTTTATTATTTATTTTAAGATATTTCGTGGAGTTTCAGGTCATTCTGAGAACTTTTGTTTTCTGCACATAAAACAACATCATGGCAATTCTGCTAAAAACAGCGTCAGTCCGGGTTAGTTCCATTCAAATCATACAAGTTAGAGTCCAAAACAAGGGCAAAAGTGTTTGGAAAAGTAGATACGACGGAGACGTATCAGCGGTGGATAAGGATACCGAGTTTTGTTTCTTGGAGGACCAAGACACAAGAGATCTGCCAAGAAATTGACAAGTACCCGACGTGGACTTTCTATCAACCTTGTCACCGGCATAGTCCGAGTCGGAGTACCCAACAAGATTAAAAGAGGCCCTCTTTGGATACCAAATGCCAAAATTTGGTGTCTGTATTAAGTATCTCACTATCCTTTTCACAGCCTTAAGATAACATTCTTTAGGGGCCACTTGATATCATGCACACATGCACACACTTAGCATAATATTGGGACGAGAGGCACATAGATATAACAATGAACCAATCATGGAGTGGTAAACCTTTTGATCAACCGGTTCACCATCTTTGGTCAAATCAAGATGTCCACTAGTAGGCATGGGTGTAGTCATACCTTTGCATTCTTGCATATTGAACTTCTTGAATAAGTCCTTGGTGTATTTTGTTTGAGAGACAAAGGTACCTTCCTTAGTTTGCTTGATTTGCAAACCAAGAAAGAATTTGAGTTCACTCATCATCGACATCTCAAACTTCTCTAACATTAGCTTTCCAAACTTTTCACTAAAGTGAGGGTTAGTCGAACCAAATATAATATCATCAACATAAATTTGGCACACAAATAATTCTCCATTAACCCTTTTAGTAAAAATAGTAGAATCAATTTTTCCAATTTCAAAGCCTTTTTCAATAAGGAACTTGGTCAAGCATTTATACCACGCTCTAGGAGCTTGTTTAAGACCATAAAGAGCTTTTTGAAGTTTGTAAACATGATTAGGTTTCTTAGGATTGACAAAGCCGGGAGGTTGCTTAACATAAACTTCCTCCTCTATTTCACCATTTAGAAAAGCACTTTTTATGTCCATTTGGTACAAGGTGATATCATGGTGATTAGCATAGGCAAGTAAGATGCGAATGGACTCAAGTCTAGCAACGGGGGCATATGTCTCACCATAGTCCATACTTTCGATTTGAGTGTAGCCTTGGGCGACGAGACGTGCTTTGTTGCGAACTACTTGTCCATCTTCATCTTGCTTGTTGCGAAACACCCATTTGGTACCGATGATGTTGTGGTTGTTGTCAAGCTTCTCAACCAATGTCCAAACTTGATTTCTCTCAAAGTTGTGTAGCTCTTCATGCATGGCGTTTATCCAATCCGGATCTTCCAATGATTCTTCAACCTTCATAGGTTCAATGCTAGAGATGAATGAATAATGTTCACAAAAGTTAGCCAAACGATTTTTAGAGCGAGTGATTCTCCCGGTTTGGATATCATTGTAGATTTGCTCGACAGGATGGCCTTTGGCAACTCTTGCTCGAACTCGTGAAAGCTTTTTCTTGGATCTTGGTGGAACATCTTCTTCATCTTGTTCTTCTTCTTGGCCTTCTTCATTGTTGACATTGTCGTTCTCTTGTCGTGGTGGAGAAGGAGGTTGTTGATGTTCATCTTGGTGTACCTCCTCATTTTCTTCGTCTTGGTGTGTCCCACTTGTGGATGCTTCCGTATCAACTCTTGGTTCACCTTGTCGTGAGGTGGACGCTTCCACTTGGACGGACGAGGTACTCTCCTTCACCTCCGTTGGACGAATCTTGCCAATAGACAAGTCTTGGATTGCTTCCGAAGGGTCTTTGTCTCCTACATCAATTGGCAATTTCTCTACTTGCGAGCCGTTAGATTCATCAAACTTCACATCTACCGTCTCTTCAACCTTTCGGGTGAAATTATTGTAGACACGGTAAGTGTGAGAGTTTGAGCCATAACCAAGTAGGGAATCTTCATGATATTTAGGAGAAATTTAGAACGACGATGCTTATCAAGAATGTAGCACTTTGAGCTAAATACTCGAAAGTATTCAACTTGGGGTTTGTTACCGGTGAGGAGCTTGTATGCCGTCTTGCCGAGTAGCTTGTGAAGATACAAGTGATTTGTTGCATGACAAGCTGTCTCAACCGCTTCTGCCCAAAAGTGCTTTGGCGTCTTGTACTCATCAAGCATCGTTCTCGCCATTTCAATGGGCGTACGGTTCTTTCTCTCAACAACTCCATTTTGTTGAGGTGTGTACGTAGCCGAGAACTCATGTGAAATCCCTTCTTCATCAAGAAAGGTGTCCACATTTGCGTTCTTGAACTCCATTCCATTATCGCTACGAACCTTCTTGATCTTCACTTCAAATTGATTTTGGGACTTCCTAGCGAAGTTTTTGAAGATCTTTTGGACCTGCGATTTATCATTGAGAAAGAACACCCATGTAAATCTTGAAAATCATCGAATATAACTAAACCAAAAGAATTTCCACCGAGATTTTTGTAAGCGTTGGGACCGAAAAGATCCATGTGAAGTAGCTCGAGCGGCCTCCTTGTGGTCATGATGTTCTTCATGGATGCCTTCCTCCAACCCTTTTACCTGCTTGACAAGCGCTGCAAAGTCTATCCTTATCAAATATGACATCATTAATGCCAAGGATATGATTACCTTTAATAAGCTTGTCAAGGTTTCGCATGCCCACATGACCTAACCATCTATGCCATAACCAGCCTTTAGAGGATTTAGCAATTAAGCAAGTTCTAGGTTGAGCCTTTTTAGTGAAATCAACAATGTAAAGATCACCTCTATGTATACCGGTAAAGACCATTTTATGATTGTCTCTACAAAACACTTGGCAATCTACTTCAGTAAATAGGACATTGAAACCGAAATAAGCAAGTCTAGATACTGAAAGTAAATTGTACCCACTACTAGGGAAAAGCCTTGCAGCAGCGTGGTTTTTAGCCCTCTCAGTAGCGCGGGTACCGGCGCTACTAATAAGGTGCTACAGCTAACGTATAGCAATAGCGCCTGTTGACCCACGCTACTGCTATAGATGAATAGCTGTAGCGCTCTTTGGAAAAGGGCGCTACTGATATTATCTGCTACACTGTTTAGCAGGAAGCGCTACTGGTAAGTCGGCGCTACTGCTAAGTTTCCCCCCCCCCTCGCTACTACTAGTTTTATTAGCTTTTTTTCCTGCATATTTGTTTTTTGTTTGTTTTGTATTTGAATAGGCTTTATACAATAATCTTTAGCATATCATCCACATACAAATGTAATCATAGCATATACATACAATTAGTCTCATCAAATCATGTCATCATCATAATCATCATCCAACACAAAGTGGTCTCTCGTCATCAATCTCGAAAATAGCGATACAAGTCTCGATTACTTGCGAATACATCGTCATCCATCTAAACAATGATATACGTGAGAATAGCTATCACTTTGAGTACATGAGTTCGTATCCCTCTCTCGCATTAGCGTGAACCTAAACTAAGTACTGTGTGTCGCTTGGAAACTGAAAACCGGGGCACAATCGCAGTGGTTCTCCCAGCGCTACCTTAGCCGATATAACGGAACGTAAGGTACCAAAACATGGGATCCGGGCAAACCCAACTATTGACCCAAGATATGATTCGGAGCCGATGCATATAATGCTATAAGTTCGGGGTGCCGCACTTGTGAAAGTGTTCGGACTTATCACACCATGATGCGGGAAACATAAGCCCCTGGTGTATTTAGCCGTACCAAAACGTACGGATGCGACGTGTCACAAATGAACATATGTATAAGAGAGAAATGCAATTGGAAGCAAAAATGTGCTGCGTTTACTTATTCAAGAAAAACTGCTGTAAGTGCAGAACGATACAAATGGTGCGATAAGCAAGGGATTGGGACTGTTAAAACATGTCCCCCTCCAGGGGTTAGGCTGCGGAATGGTGCATAAAACAGATTTAATGCTCGTAATGGAGACCACCTGGATATTCATTGTAGCCTTTCTCCTTCCCTGGCTGTTGCATCGTGAGTTCGGCATGTCTGCTGCCGGACAGGGCCTCTGGCGAACGGAGTCCTGTGGGTAAAATTAAAAAGGGAAAAGAAAAGAAAAAAATAACGACACACTTGAGAGCCCCTGGTGTGGTTGAGCCACAGTCTGGGCCTATCGTGGTCGTGCCCCTCTCCCCATGCCCATGGTATCTTCAGAGCATAGTGATGTACGCGTGGTATTGGTCTCGCGATTTTGCGAGGGCTGGGGTTGGGGCCGCATTGCTACGCGTGCTCGGAACGTGCCAGGTGGTCTTGTTGTAGGTTACTTCGGGCGCGCTTGGCGGTGTCCGGTCGCTTAACAGCCGGACACGAGAATTGCCTTAAGAGGCTACTCTGTACTTCTGCTGCGAGAGCCGTTGTATGCTTCTCCGTTCGGAGAGAGCGTTCGGTGTTTTCGTTGACCGTGATGACTCCTCGAGGGCCTGGCATCTTGAGCTTGAGGTATGCATAGTGCGGCACCGCATTGAACTTTGCAAATGCGGTTCGTCCCAGCAGCGCATGATAGCCGCTGCGGAACGGGACTATGTCGAAGATTAACTCCTCGCTTCGGAAGTTATCCGGGGATCCGAAGACCACTTCAAGTGTAACTGAGCCTGTACAATTGGCCTCTACACCTGGTATGACGCCTTTGAAGGTCGTCTTTGTGGGTATAATCCTTGAGGGGTCTATGCCCATCTTGCGGACCGTATCCTGATAAAGCAGGTTCAGGCTGCTGCCGCTGTCCATCAGGACTCTAGTGAGGTGAAATCCGTTGACGATTGGGTCTAAAACCAACGCGGCGAATCCGCCATGGCGGATGCTAGTGGGGTGGTCCCTTCGATCAAAAGTGATCGGGCAGGAGGACCACGGATTGAACTTTGGGGCGACTGGCTCCATCGCATATACGTCCCTGAGCGCACGCTTCCGCTCCCTTTTGGGTATGTGGGTTGCGTATATCATGTTCACCGTCCGTACTTGTGGGGGGAAACCCTTCTGTCCTATATTGTTCGGCGGGCGTGTATCATCCTCGTCATCGCTATGCAGCCCCATGTCGTTGCTTTCGGCGATTAACTTGCCTGCCTGCTTGAACACCCAACAATCCCTGTTGGTGTGATTAGCTGGCTTTTCAGGGGTGCCGTGTATCTGGCACAAGCGATTGAGTATCCGGTCCAAATTGGACGGGCCCGGAGTGGTTCTTTTGAATGGCTTTTTCCGCTGACCGGGTTTAGAGCCTCTGAATCCGGCGTTGACTGCCGTATCTTTAGTATTATCGCCATTAATGTGGCGCTTGTGCTTATTGCGATGCGACCTGCCATTGCTGTCTTTGGTATCCGAGCTACCGGAGTTTTTGGTTAGGTTGTTACTGCGGGCTAGCCAGCTGTCTTCTCCCGCACAAAAGCGGGGCATGAGTGATGTGAGGGCTGCCATTGATTTCGGCTTTTCCTGTCCTAGGTGCTGGGCAAGCCATTCGTCGCGGATGTTGTGTTTGAAGGCTGCAAGGGCCTGAGCATCCGGACGGTCGACGATTTGATTTTTCTTGGTTAAGAACCGTGTCTAGAATTGTCTGGCCGATTCGTCTGGCTGCTGAATTATGTGGCTTAGGTCATCGGCGTCTGGTGGTCGCACATATGTGCCCTGGAAGTTATCGAGGAATGCGGCTTCCAGGTCCTCCCAACACCCAATTGATTCTGCTGGCAGGCTGTTGAGCCAATGCCGAGGTGGGCCTTTAAGCTTGAGTGGGAGGTATTTGATGGCGTGAAGATCATCACCGCGGTCCATGTGGATATGAAGGAGATGGTCTTCGATCCAAACCGCAGGATCTGTTGTGCCATCGTAGGATTCAATGTTCACGGGTTCGAACCATTCGGGGATTTGATGATCCATTACTTCATCTGTGAAGCATAGTGGGTGTGCGGCGCCTCTGTATTGGGCTATATCATGACGCAGCTCAAACGAGCTTTGTCTATTGTGTTCGGCCCGGCTGGGATTGCTGTATCTGGCGTGATGGTTGTCGTCGTGTATCGTGGGGCGCCCACGCGATCCGTAGATCGATCTTGTTTGTCTTGCCCTATCCTCCAATATGTCTCGCAAGTCCGGCGCGTTCCCCCATGACTTTGTACTTTTCGAGCGGCGCCAGGGTATGGCTTTAGTGGGGGGCCTAGAGGCCTCTCTGTCGCGGCCACGAGGTGGCCGGTCGGCCGTATTGTGCGCTGGTGATGTAGGTTTATGTGCTTCCTCCTCTAATCGGGGCAGCAGCTTGCGTTTGGGGTAGCTTTTGGAGGGGCGTTCGAGTTCATACTCTTCGGCCGCAAGGACTTCAGTCCATCTGTCGGCTAGCAAATCTTGGTCAGCTCTAAGCTATTGCTGCTTTATCTTGAGGCTGCTTGCCGTGGCCATAAGCCTGCATTTAAAACGCTCTTGTTCGACGGGATCCTCAGGCACGACAAATTCGTCGTCATCGAGGCTTGCCTCATCTCCGGAGGGAGGCATGTAATTATCGTCCTCTACCTCTTTGTCTGCCGCTCTCTCACGAGGGCTGGCTTCTCCATCCTCCTGTGCTAAATCTTGCTGGAGGGGTTTGTCTTCGGCACTGTCTGGGGTGTTATTATCTCCAGTGCCGGAATCTCCATTCTTGCTGTGGCGAGATTTGGAGCGGCGCCGCTGACGCCGGCGCTTAGGCTGTTTTTTGGAGGGGTCATCCTCCGCTGTTCCATCGCCATTCACATCCTTTGGGATGTCCACCATGTACATGTCGTATGATGAGGTGGCTTTCTAGTGCCCTGTAGGCGCTGGTTGTTGGTTGTCTCTGGCATCGTCGTCCATACCGTCGATGTCTTCGGAGTCGAAATCTAGCATGTCGGTTAAGTCATCGACAGTGGCTACGAAGTGGGTGGTGGGTGGGTTTTGTATTTCTTTGTCGTCCGCATCCCAACCGTCCAGGCCATAATCCGGCCAAGGCTCTTTGATAAAGAGAGGCACTTTAGAGAATTCAGGATGTCGCTGAAAGGCGAGTGTTGAAAGATGTCCGCGGCGGTGAACTCCATGATCGGCGCCCAATCAGGTTCGACTGACAGGGGCGCGGAAGGTTTGGGGTCCGGAGAGGAGTCCGGCACCTTGGAGTCACGGGCTTCACAAGGGACAAGATCGGTATTCGGCTCTATCACCGTAGAGGTAGCAGCCCCCGAGGTGGTGTCCAGCCACCCATCCTCGATCGGCGCAGTCGACTCCGAGCTAAGGGTCAGAGAGGACTCTTGTGCGGCCTCCAGGGCACTGTCCGACGGCAGAGCTAAATCATGCCCATCGTGACAGTGCGGCGCGCTCGGCTGTGGCTCGAATCCGTCGAAGATCAAGTCTCCACGGATGTCGGCCGTATAGTTCAAACTTCCGAATCTGACCTGATGGCCAGGGGCGTAGCTTTCGATCTGCTCCAGATGGCCAAGTGAATTGGCCGGCAGTGCGAAGCCGCCGAATACGAAGATCTGTCCGGGGAGAAAAGTCTCGCCCCGGACCGCGTCGTTGTTGATGATCGAAGGAGCCATCGGTCCTATAGGTGACGACACAGAGGAACTCTCAATGAAAGCACCAATGTTGGTGTCAAAACCGGCGGATCTCGAGTAGGGGGTCCCGAACTGTGCGTCTAGGCGGATGGTAACAGGAGACAATGGACACGATGTTTTTACCCAGGTTTGGGCCCTGTCGGTGGAGGTAAAACCCTACTCCTGCTTGATTAATATTGATGATATGGGTAGTACAAGAGTAGATCTACCACGAGATCAAGGAGGCTAAACCCTAGAAGCTAGCCTATGGTATGATTGTTGTTCGTCCTATGGACTAAAACCCTCCAGTTTATATAGACATCGGAGAGGGCTAGGGTTACACAGAGTCGGTTACAATGGTAGGAGATCTACATATCCGTATCGCCAAGATTGCATTCCACGCCAAGGAAAGTCCCATCCGGACACGGGACGAAGTCTTCAATCTTGTATCTTCATAGTCTTGGAGTCCGGCCAATGATGATAGTTCGGCTATCCGGACACCCCCTAGTCCAGGACTCCCTCAAAGAGCCTTGCCGGGAGTAAGCAATTCAAGGAAATTGTACGCATGCAAGGAATGCACCGGAAGAATCAAGGTGTTGGTTTTGAACGCAAGTTCAATGCCAATGGAGTTGAGTGGGAAGAAGATCAATACCCCAAGACGAAGTTTGTTCCTCAACAAGAGAAGTATGATCCTACTTCCTTCAAGGGAACACAAGCTCAAGATGATCTTCCACCACAAGACCAGAAGAACAAAGGCAAGGACAAGCTTCAAGAAGAGATTGACGTATTTGAAGAAGCACCTAAAGCCCCGTTCAAGTGTGTCCCCAAGACTACGTCGAGTTCTACTTCATCAAGTACAACTACTCCAAAGGATGATGTCGATCCCGAAGAAGAAGAATTAGAGGGTTCTTGAGGGTGACTCTGCCAACATTCTTCACTCATATCATTATGGAAAGAACAAGTGCAATCAACTTCCACATCTTGCACTAGTTCAAGGAGTCACAAACCCTCATGTTTGTAAGGCAAGGGACAAGGTAACCTAATGATTTCATGGACATCATCTTATGTGTGCATCACTCTATGTCTATGGATATTCTTGTTTGTTCCTTGTGGTACTAACCCATGTAGGTAAGTTGAAAGTGCAACTCACTCCAAAGGATTGCTCCAAATGATCTACATCAACATTGAGCATCCACATCTTCAACACCTATATGAAGTCATCATCGACAAAACCCAAGGTTAGTACATCCCTCTAAGGGGGGATCTCACATCTAGGGGGAGCTTAACTCTAAGAATTGAGTCAAAGCAACTCTAATGGTGTGAACACATCAATGCATTATGTAAAAGTGGTAACCCCACTTGAGCTTAAACGATGAGTATGACCTAAGATCAAATGTTCTCATTTGACTCCTAAGTCAGTATACTCATATATAGATGACCTAGTCATCGCCAATTGTTTGAGAGATGCTAGAATTGGTTGTCCATGCTTTGCCACATATTTCATTTGCCATCTTATTGTGTGAGCATGTTGGTGCATATTTTACTCATTCAAGGACATCCACTTGTTGTTTTGATTGTTTGGTTTCTTTCTTTTTGCCAAGTGGATGGACAAGAATGCCTAAGAACCTTCTTTAGCTATCTATGATTTTCTCTTCTTAAACTCTATTCATGCTACATCACAAAATTTGATCAAGTCAGATTCGAACCACTCTGTGTGAGGAGCACTCGGAGTCCCCGATTCATCATAGACTTAAACTTCCAAAACTTCTTTGTGACTCTCGGTCTGGACGCTTCCTCCATTTCGGTCCTACCGAGATCATTAAGTTGGTCTGAGTTTTCAATCTCGGTGCAACCGATTTGAACTTTTCGGTCACGCCGATTTGCTGTAACTGTACACAGTTATGCATCTCGGTGCCACTGAGTTGTTCCACTCGGTCACACCGACAGGGTCGGGCTATATATAGTCACAGGCAAAATTTTGGAAATTTCTCCGAAACCCTTCGCCCGCGCAATAGCTCGCTCTGCCATCGGAGGTCTCCGGATCGTCTCCTCGTCGCCAGCAGCCTCCTGTCGCTGGTCTCCGCCGCCGTCAACGGATTTCGCCCCCGCCGTTGTCGCCGTAGCGAGTCCACCACCAAGTTAGGGTATGGAATCAATCTTTGTGCTATCCACGTCTGATTCCTAGCACATTGTATTCTTCTTGAATCTTGCATGATTGAGATACTCCTATCCAGCCAGAGTAGTCCGTAGATTAGATGAGATTCAATTTTTTAGGGTTAGGTTTCCGCCGAAACCATCTCAGACCCACCGAGTTGAAAAACTCGGTCTCACCGATTTGGCTTATGCCATTGCACTAGTGATTCTCGGTCTGACTGAGAATTACTAATTGGTGCGACCGATTTGAGGATTCTGTGAAAAACCCTAGCAGTCTCGGTGCCACCGAACTGTGACTCGGTCCAACCGAGATCATCAGTTTAGGTTCCAAAACTGCTTCGGTATCACTGAGTTTGAAAATCGGTTGATCCGAAATGCTTTCTGTGGAAAACTAAAACTAAATTTTTGAATCATTCTTTTGCAAAAATCTCTGCATTTTGTGATGCTCATCCATTATATCTCATCTATAACTCTTCACAGGGTCAGCAGTCAGCCTTTTGCAGCATGTCAGACCAGAGTGACAGCTAGAACATGTCAGAAGAGCAGATGGACTTGAGTGAGGGCACTAGTACCTCAACTACAGGTGAAGGGAGCAGAAGCACTCCTAGCAATTTGCCTAAGGCTGCTACTAGGCAAAGGAGGAAGAGAACTTCAGACTCAGAGGATGAAGACTATAAAGCAGAAGAGAATGAGGCTACTTCCAAGAAAGTAGTGCTCAAGAAGGAATATGGCTCTACACATAGCACTAAGCCAGGTCTGAAGAAGAAAGTGTCTGCCAAGAGGACACCAATGCCAAAGGCCAGAAAGTCCACTCAAGTGCCAGCTCAGACAGAACCCAAAGAGGCACCTGAGAAGAAAGAAACTTCTTCCAAATCTCAGAAAGTTCCCACTGGAGAGACTATGAAGTTCACCATAGAATCAGAGGATGAAGGTGCTCAGGACAAGAAAAAGAAGAGAGCAAGAACCACAACTGCCAAGGTCCTTGGAAAGCCCTATATGAGAAGAGATTCTGAAGAAGAGGAAGAGGTTGCTGCACCAGCACCTAAGGCACCCAAGCTTATGGGAGATGCAATCAGATCAGGGGCTGCAACATCTAAGCCCAAGGAAGCACCCAAAGCTGCCTCCAAGGCCAAGCAAGTTCCAAAGAGGAATACTAGGAGTATTCCAGCTGCTGAGAAAAACAAGGCCCCAGTGCCAAATGTTGCTGAAGAAGAAGATGAAGAAGGTCAAGTCCTAAGGAAGCTCAAGCCCAAGATACCAGACCACAATGATACCCATCCTGTGGCTGAGGACATGAGGATCAGGAAGGATTCAGGGCTGAGACTGTGGAGGATGGAAGATACATATGCTTCAAGGAGAAGAACTGCTGTTGACTAAAGGTTCCATACGAAGGAACAACAGGACTTCTATGAGACAATTCTGTTGGACAAGAAGCCCATAGTTTGTGACATGAGGTGGGTTGACTGGACCTACATCAAGGACAATGAAGAGCACTATCCTGGAGTGCGGGAAAGCTTTGTTGCTTGTGGAGTTGCTGATTTTGTTGGACAAAAGTTCACTCACTGGAATGATGAGCTTATCATGCAGTTCTACTCCACAGCACACTTTTACCCAGATGGAAGAATTGTTTGGATGTCTGAAGGTACAAGGTACCAGTCCACTGTTGAAGAATGGGCAAGTCTAATAAATGCCCCAACAGAAAATGATGATGACCTGGATATCTATGCAAAGAAGAAGATGGGTCACAATTCCATGGCTCACATGTACAAGGAAATCCCAGACAAGGCAGTAGAGACTCACAAGTTTGGATCAGTCCACTTTCTGCTGTCAGGGCTGCCAACAATCAATTGGATTCTGAGGCATACTTTGTTGCCCAAGTCTGGTGACCATAACATGATCAGAGGGCATGCCATCAACATGTTGGATGTGTTTGATGTGCCACAAAAGTTCAAAGTCATGAGCCTAATGATTGAAACCATTAAGAGGACTGCAGCAGATCAGAAGAGGAGCTATGGATATGCACCTCAGATTCAGGAATTGATCAACTCAAAGATGGGCACAGGAAAATATCAGTTGGATAAGGAACATTTTCCACATTATCCAGGCTTTGAGGACAATGAGGTTGTCATGAATGAGAATGATCCAACATCAGTTCAAGCTCAAGAGAAGAAGGAGAAGGCAAAGAAGGAGAAGGCTGCCAAGATGCCAACTCAAGAGGAGGCATCTGAATATTTCCTGAAGACCAAACAGGAGTAGCTTGGTTACTTGATAGCATCAACACTGAGGATTGAGAAGGGACTGGCCACCCTCACTAAGAATCAGGAGAGCCTTGAGAGAATCATGGAACTCAAATTCCATGACCTTGATGTCAAAGTAACTGAGATTCAGTCAGTTGTGGAGCAACTGCAGGAGGACATGAAGGAGAAGCAGGGCAAGACTACAACCAATGTGTCTGCCAGAGTGCCCAGAGCCCAGAGGTCAGTTGCAGTGCCAGTGACAGACACTAGAGCAACAACTTCAGCACCAGCTACTGCCCCTTCAGTTCCAGTGCAACCAGCTCCAGCATCCACTCCAGCACCCTCTACTTCAACTGAAGCCTTCGTCCTTGGAGTTATCAGGACACCACCACCAGAAGATCAAGCCTGAGAGTCGATCTAGCACTATGCATTTTCTATGAACTTTTTGGTAACTTGTTGCCAAAGGAGGAGAAAAATGTATAGATCATAGGCTTCGAGAGAGAGAGTGTTGCTTTTGTTCTCTCTTGCTTTATTTGGTGGTTTTAAAACTTGTTTGCTTTTGGTAGTTTGAGTTACTATGCTTGTGAGACATTGATGATCATGTGTTTGATCATAAGCTACAGTTATGCATGTTTGATGATATTATCCTATCTATCTTATGTGATCATTCACTATGCTTGGTGATGAGTGCATGTATTCAATGTTTATTATTTTGAGCACTCCACCAAGAGTAACCCATGAGCCTAATTCATTGTGCATTTGCAGTCCAAAGCAAATCTTAAACTATGCACAAATTTAGGGGGAGCTCTTGCTTATCACATACTTCTCAAAGCGACGATGTTATTCAATCTTATTATCATTTGTCGAAGCTTTGATCTATATGTTGTCATCAATTACCAAAAAGGGGGAGATTGAAAGTGCAACTATCCCTAGGTGGTTTTGGTAATTCATAACAACATATAGCTCATTGAGCTCATGCTATTCCAAGACTATTATTTCAGGAAAGCTCAATGAATGGCATGGCATGGATGATGAAAGTGGATCCCTCAAAATACTAAGGACAAAGGATTGGCTCAAGCTCAAAAGCTCAAGACTCTTCATTTTATATTTTAGTGATCCAAGATCACATTGAGTCTATAGGAAAAGCCAATACTATCAAGGAGGGATGAGGTGTTGCTTAATGAGCCTCTTGCTTCATGTGCTTTGTGATATGCTCCAAAACCCTCAACTACTTTCCCACATCCACAAATGACCTAAACCCAAAGCCAAAATCGGTCACACCGATTCTTCCTATCCGGCGCCACCGATTCCAAAAGTCATAGCCACTGCCACAAACCCTAAGCAAATCGGTCTTACCGATAGGGATCTCGGTCTCACCGAGATGGGATTGTAATCTCTCTGTTTCCCTTCGTAACGTTTCGGTCTAACCGAAGTGAGCGATCGGTCCCACCGAGATTGCAATGTAAACTCTCTGTTTCCTTTTTGTAACATTTCGATCTCACCGAAAAGAGCAAATCGGTCCCACCGAGTTTACCTGACCAACTCTCTGGAAAGCTTATTACCAAATCGGTCTCACCGAGTTTGTGTAATCGGTCTTACCGAGATTACGTTATGCCCTAACCCTAACCGAATCGGTCTCACCGAGATGCATGTCAGTCCCACCGAAAATCACTAACGGTCACTAGGTTTACTAAATCGGTTCGACCGAGTCTGTTGAATCGGTCCCACCGAGTTTGGTAAATTGTGTGTAACGGTTAGATTTTGTGTGGAGGCTATATATACCCCTCCACCTCCTCTTCATTCGTGGAGAGAGCCATCAGAATGAACCTACACTTCCAAGTTACCATTTCTGAGAGAGAACCACCTACTCATGTGTTGAGGCCAAGATATTCCATTCCTACCATATGAATCTTGATCTCTAGCCTTCCCCAAGTTGCTTTCCACTCAAATCTTCTTTCCACCAGATCCAAAACCTATGAGAGAGAGTTGAGTGTTGGGGAGACTATCATTTGAAGCACAAGAGTAAGGAGTTCATCATCAACGCACCATTTGTTACTTCTTGGAGAGTGGTGTCTCCTAGATTGGCTAGGTGTCACTTGGGAGCCTCCGACAAGATTGTGGAGTTGAACCAAGGAGTTTGTAAGGGCAAGGAGATCGCCTACTTCGTGAAGATCTACCGCTAGTGAGGCAAGTCCTTCGTGGGCGACGGCCATGGTGGGATAGACAAGGTTGCTTCTTCATGGACCCTTCGTGGGTGGAGCCCTCCGTGGACTCGCGCAGCCGTTACCCTTCGTGGGTTGAAGTCTCCATCAACGTGGATGTACGATAGCACCACCTATCTGAACCACGCCAAAAACATCCATGTCTCCAATTGCGTTTGAATCCTCCAAACCCTTCCCTTTACTTTCTTGCAAGTTGCATGCTTTAATTTCCACTGCCTATATACGCTTTGCATGCTTGCTTGAATAGTGTGACGATTGCTTGACTTGTCCTAAAGTAGCTAAAATCTGCCAAACTCTAAAATTGGGAAAAGGTTAAGTTTTTATTGGTCAAGTAGTCTAATCACCCCCTCTAGACATACTTCAAGGTCCTACAAATTCACTTGGCCATCTGGAGCAGATCGACAGCTATGCCCCTGGCCATCAAATCAGGTTCGGAAACCTGAACTACACGGCGGATATCCGCTGAGACTTGATCTTCGACGGATTCGGGACCGCGCTAGGAGCACCGAACAGTCACGACAAGCATGGCCTGGACCTGCTGTCGGACAACACTCGGGATATCACCCCTGCAGTAGCCCTGGACTTAAATCCGGAGCAGGCTGCGTTGCCTAGGGACGGAGGGATGGACCCCGCCCCGTAGGCCATACCCTCATCGGCGATGGAGCCGAACACAGGTCTCACTTCTGAGGAAGCCTGTGACTCCCGACCCTCGGATTCGTATCCAGTTGTAGGTTCCAGTCCGCGCATTCCCAAGCCCGCCGAGCCTGGTTGGGCTCCGGTAATGGAGTTCACCGCTGCGGACATCTTTCAGCACTCGCCCTTCGGCGACATGCTGAACTCATTGAAGTCTCTCTCTTTGTCAGGAGGATCTGGGCCAAACTATGCCCAGCTTGAGTGGGAAGCAGGTGACGACGGAATTCGTTGCCCACCCACCACCCACTTCATTGCCACGGTCGATGATTTAACCGACGTGCTTGACTTCGACTCCGAAGACATCGACAGTATGGACAATGATGCAGGAGAATTATAGGAGCCACCGCTCACAGGGCGGTGGAAGGCCACCTCCTCATATGATATATATATGGTGGACACTCCAAAGCAAACCAATGGCGACGAGGCAACGGAGGATAACCCCTCAGGAAAAAAAGAAAAGCATGGGCGTCGTTGGCGCCGCTCCAAGCCCCGCCACAGCAATACCTGCCCCGGAGACGAAAGCAACCTGGATGGCGCCGAAGAGGAATATAACCCTGACCAGCCTGCCTTCGAGCAGGCCGAACAGGAAGATGAGCAGGTCAGCCCAGAAGAACGGGCGATGGATGGATACCCGGAGGAGGACAACTACATGCCCCCCTCCGAAGACGAGATTAGCCTCGGCAACGACGACTTCGGCGTGCCTGAGGATCCCGTGGAGCAGGAGCGCTTCAAGCGTCGGCTTATAGCCACTGTGAGGAGCCTGAAGAAGAAGCAGCAGCAACTCCAAGCTGATCAAGACCTTCTCACAGACAGATGGACTGAAGTCCTGGCAGCCGAGGAATACGGACTCGAGTGCCAAACGGCTGACCGGCCACCCCGTGGCCAGGATAAATCAGGATATCAGCCCGAATACCAGCCCGCATCCCCATGCCGATACACTACGGCCCAGGACAACAGGCAAGACCTGCAAGATATTCTGGAAAACAAAGCAGGACAACCAAGATTGATTTACGGATCGCGGGGGCGTGCCCCAGCGCGCGATGATGACCGTCACGCCGGATACATCATCAACAAGTCCAGCCGGGCTGAACACAGCAACCCAGACCAATTCGAACTGCGTAGCCACATAGCCCGGCACAGAGGCGCCGCACACCCCCTCTGCTTCACTGATGAAGTGATGGATCATGAATTCCCAGAAGGGTTCAAACCCGTAAACATCGAATCATACGATGGCACAACAGACCCCGCAGTATGGATGGAAGGTTTCCTTCTCCACATTCACATGGCCCACGGAGATGATCCACACGCCATCAAATATCTTCCCCTTAAGCTCAAAGGACCAGCCCGACACTGGCTAAACAGACTGCCAGCAAATTCCATTAGCAGTTGGGAAAACTTGGAAGACGCATTCCTCGACAACTTCCAAGGCACATATGTGTGACCACCGGACGCTGATGACCTGAGCCACATTACTCAACAGCCCGGAGAGTCATCCAGGAAATTCTAGACTCGGTTCCTAACTAAAAAGAACCAAATAGTTAACTGTCCGGACGCCGAAGCCCTGGCGGCTTTTAAGCATAATATCCGTGATGAGTGGCTTGCTCGACACCTCGGCCAGGAAAAACCCAAGTCCATGGAAGCTCTCACAACACTAATGACCCGCTTTTGCGCGGGCGAGGACAGCTGGTTGGCTCGCAGCGGCACCACGCCACATTCCGGCACTTCGGATGTCCGCGATAACAATGGCAGGCCATGACGCAACAAACATAAGCGACGGAACAACGGCAACAACACTGAAGACACGGCAGTAAACGCCGGATTCAGCGGATCCAAGTTCGGTCAGTGGAAAAAGCCGTTCAAAAGATATAATCAGGGACCGTCCAGTCTGGACCGCATACTGGAGCGCTCATGCCAAATTCATGGCACCCCAGACAAGCCAGCCAACCACACTAGTAGAGACTGCTGGGTGTTCAAATAGGCCGGCAAAATAAACGCCGAAAACAAGGACAAGGGGCTGCACAGCGACGATGACAAAGAGCCCCAGCGTCTGAACACGGGGGGACAAAAGAAATCCCCCCCCAGGTGAAAACGGTCAACATGATCTACGCCACTCACATCCCCAAGCGGGAATGGAAGCGAGCACTACGGAACGTCTATGCTATGGAGCCAGTCACCCCCAAATTCAACCCATGGTCAGCTTGTCTGATCACCTTTGATCGTAGGGATCATCCTACTAGCATCCGTCACGGCGGCTCAGGCGCATTGTTCTTAGACCCAATCATCGATGGATTCCACCTCACGCGAGTCCTTATGGACGGCGGCAGCAGCCTGAACCTGCTTTATCAGGACACAGTGCACAAAATGGGCATTGACCCTTCAAGGATCAAGCCCACCAAAACCACCTTTAAAGGTGTAATTCCTGGAGTAGAGGCCCGCTGTACGGGCTCTATAACATTGGAAGTGGTGTTCGGATCCCCGAACAACTTCCGGAGCGAAGAGTTAATCTTCGATATCGTCCCTTTCCGTAGTGGTTACCACGCACTGCTCGGACGAACCGCATTCGCTAGATTCAATGCGGTACCACATTATGCATACCTCAAGCTCAAGATGCCAGGTCCGCGCGGGGTCATAACAGTCAACGGAAACATGGACTGCTCTCTCCGCACAGAAGAGCATACTGCAGCCCTCGCGGCAGAAGTACAATGCGGCCTCCTCCGATAAACCACCAATCCGGCGACGACAACCTCAAGCACTGTCAAGCGAGTCCGGAGCACCCTGCAACAGGATCATCAGGAACGCCAAGAGCGTGATTAGCAGTCCGGCCTCCGCTCAAGCCCGATCAAAGCAGCATTCGTGCGACGCGTACACAATTACGCACTCAAGATACCATGGGCATAGGCGGAGGCGCAACAACGATTTAGTCAAGAGTGCGGGTAACCGCCAAATACCTTCATAATCTTTCCCTTTTACCTTTCAGGACATCACTTTAGTGCAGCATCCTTAGAAGCACCGGATTGCCGGACATACATGGGAGAGACAACCAAGGAGGCAACAGGCGTTGTGCACAGAAGGAAATACCTAGGTGGAATCTATTTACGATCATTATACCTACTTTATCTACCCGTACACAGCCTACGCCTGATAAGACATGTAAAATAGTCCTATTTATCTCCGCTTAATGCATCCATTGTAAACATATGCTTAAACGTATTATTCATCAATGGGAGATCATATATAGCGTCGGCTTACTATTCTTATGTGAGCATTTTTTCCTCATAAATGTTTATATTGCATCCGTACACCTTGGTACGGTCAGTTTGCCAGGGGCTTCTTCTGGCGCCCCATAATACGGCAAGACAAGTCCGAACACTTTCAACAGTGCGGCAACCGAACTTATAGCATTATATGCATCAGCTCCGAATCATTTCTTGGGTCTATAGTTGGGTTAGCCCGGCTCCCTTGTTTTGGTACCTTATGTTCCGTTATATCGGCTAAGGTAGCGCAGGGAGAACTACTGTGATTGTGTCCCGGTTCTTCCGGACGAGCACCTCAGTAGAGAAAGCTGAAAACTGACCGGCATGATATGGCGAGAGCTGGTCGCTGTTCGAGAGGTCTTAAAATCCTTAAAGATTTTCCGCTTTAGGCGATAAATCGGCTTCGTCCGATATAGGCGTGTATAGCGCCCCAATTTGGCCTTCCGGATTCTAGGGGCTTCGCCGAAATTTAAAATTGTAGACTTCTATGGCTAAGTGAAAGTTGTAAAGCCGCATAGTTCAATTGCCTTGTTCGCTGCGCTGGACACCTCCTTAAGGGACCAAACATTTGGATAAAGAGTGTACGGGTTTTCCACGAACACCCCAGTACTAGTTACGTGGGGGCGGAAGCCGACGACTGGCCTACTTTCAGAATTTTATAAACAGCCGCATAGAAGGTAATATTTTAAATCAAACAGTGCTACATAGCACAAGTAAATTCGTCTTTAAAGTACATCAGTGGCAGAGGTACATTTAGTCAAAGCTCTTGTCCTTGGTACACTCATCGGCCACGAGACGGGCGTCCTTCATAACACCATCATAGTACTTCTCAGGATGGCGATGCTCCTTGCCCTCTGGCAGACCGTCCTTCACCAGCTTCTCAGCATCCAGCTTGCCCCAATGCACCTTCGTGCGGGCAAAGGCCCGGCAGGCACCCGCAATGCAAACAGATCGCTTGATGACTTCAAGCCGCGGACAGGCATTCAACATCCACTTGATCAGGCCAAAGTAGCTAGTGGGCAGGGGCTCACTAGGCCACAGCCGGACTATGAAATCTTTCATAGCCACTTCAACCGCCCTGTGGAGTTCGACCAACTGCTTCAGTTGGTCACTCAGAGGCATTGGATGTTCGGCCCCAGCATACTGGGACCAGAATAGCTTCTCCATTGAGCTCCCATCCTGGGCATGGTAGAACTCCACAGCGTTTGATACGCTGCATGGCAGATCTGCGAATGCCCCTGGAGAGCTCCGAATTCGAGTAAGTAAAAGAAACACCTCCTCCACATGTTTTCTTTGCATAAAGAATTTCTTACCTGCTGTTATGTTTTTGGCCTCCTGGATTTCCCGCTGTGCCTTCTCGGCTTCGGCCTTGGCGTCTTTCGTACTCACCAAGGCCTTCGCAAGCTCGGCCTCTTTCATCTTCAGATCAAGATCCACAGACTCGTACTTCTTGGCAAGGTCCTGGAGCTCTTGATGTACCTCGCCCACTCTAGCACTTTGCTTTTCGCGCTCCTTGCACTCCAAGGCCGTCTTGTCTTTGGCCTCAGACAACGCTTTCTTCAGGGACGCCACTTCGGCGGTGGCCCCTGTTACACAGTCACGACGCTTAGGCGTTGGACTAACCAATTTCATCTATCCTTAAATGCATAAGAGCGGGGAATAACTTACCCTTGTTCACTTCGAATTGCCTCTTCGTGAGGTCAAGCTCTCCCTGCGCCTGCTCCAGGTCCCCCTTTAGTTCGGCAACCTCGGCTGTGCGGGTAGCGGCGGCAAGCATCACAGCCTGCTTATTCACATGAAAATTCATTATTAGACTCCTGCGGATCATAATTGACCCTCCGTTTGGTTTTTCTTTCCGAACACCAAACAGAGTATCAGGGGCTACTACCTATCGGGTGGTAATTTTAGACACATTTATTGCTTACCTCAAAACCTGTCAGGAGGCTGGTGCAAGCTTCAGTTAGTCCGCTCTTGGCGGACGAATCCTTCCGAATCACCGCACTCATAATAATACGGTGCTCTTCATCCATGGAAGCACCGTGAAGCGCTTCCAGCAGATAATCTGGCGCCTCTGGCGCAACGGAAGTCCTCGACGCAAATGGCTCGCCATCCTTAACGAGGGGCTGCCTGCCTGAGTCCGGAACCATTGAAGGTTCCGGAACAGTGTTCGGCTGAGAGCCCGGTCTACTGTGGCTCTCAGCGACACGATCCGCTGGGATCTTGAACCCCGTGTGTCCGACATCTGGAACCCCGCCTCGGGGTGTCTCCGAAGTCATCTCCCCCTGCTCTGGGAGCCTTCAGGACAACACCTCCGTGTCATCCGCGGGCTGAGGAGTAGTGGCTGTTGGAAGCGAATTCATCTCCGAATCGCTCAGGGACCCAGAGGAAGATACCTCGGGGTGAGCCCTGGACGGACTGCATATATGTTCGGTGTTATAAAAAAACTATGGATTGAAATCATGATAGAGTGCGGACACTTATGATCGCACTGGGGGCTTCCCCCTGGGCAACCACCCCTCCTCGCTGAGAGCGGCCGTGGCAGAGTAGTCCGGAAGGGATACCTTTCCCTTCTTGGACGTCCCAGCCTCCCCTTTCAGGGCGGCTTTTCTCTTCTTCTCCCCCAGTGTGGGGAGGTAGAATTTCTTCTTGATTCCCCTCGCCTCCGCGAGAGGAATCTGTCTCATCGTCGTCAGATGACGTGGGTATGATGGCCTTACACCGAGGGCCTTTTCCGCCCCCCTGGTCCGCCTCCCCAGGCCCCTCATCCTTTCCGGATGGGGCGTCTTCTTCTTCTTCTTCTTCTTCCTCCCCTTCGTGGGAGGAGTGTTTCTCGTCGTCTTCGGACAAGGCTTATGGCACAACCTTACGACGGAGACCCTTTCGGGTCCCCGGGGCCTTCTTTTCGGCCTTCTTCTCCGGCACCTTGTACGGCGCCGGGACCAGCATCTCCGTCAGGAGAGCATCAGCTAGGCTTTCTGGCAGCGGAGCCGGACAGTTAACCTGTGATACGTCTCCAACGTATCTATCATTTTTGATTGCTCTATGCTACTTTATCTACTGTTTTGGACTATACTTGGCTTTATTTTCCACTTTATATTATTTTTGGGACTAACCTATTAACCGGAGGCCCAGCCCAGAATTGCTTTTTTGCCTATTTCAGTGTTTCGAAGAAACGGAATATCAAACGGAGTCCAAACGGAATGAAACCTTCGGGGACATGATTTTCCAACCGAACGTGATCCAGGAGACTTGGACCCTACTCCAAGAAGTGCTAGAGGCGGTCACGAGGGTGGAGGGCGCCTCCTGGCCGCGCCCCCTACCTCGGGGGCCCCCTGACGCTCCACTTACGTACTCCTTCCTCCTATATATA
Source organism: Triticum aestivum (assembly GCF_018294505.1). NCBI lineage: Eukaryota > Viridiplantae > Streptophyta > Magnoliopsida > Poales > Poaceae > Triticum > Triticum aestivum. The sequence goes on along the minus strand of NC_057807.1, from coordinate 326,381,847 downwards.
CCTACGTATCCCCGAACGATCAGAACAGGAGCCAAAAACCTAATTCCACTGCCGCAACCTTCTGTATCCACGAGATCCCATCTTGGGGCCTGTTACGGAGCTCCGTCGGAGGGGGCATCCACCATGGAGGGCTTCTACATCAACACCATAGCCCCTCCGATGAAGTGTGAGTAGTTTACTTCAGACCTTCGGGTCCATAGCTAGTAGCTAGATGGCTTCTTCTCTCTTTTTGGATCTCAATACCATGTTCCCCCCTCTCTTGTGGAGATCTATTCGACTACTTTTTGCAGTGTGTTTGTTGAGTCCGATGAATTGTGGGTTTATGATCCAGTATTATCTATGGAAAATATCTGATTCTTCTCTGAATTATTTTATGTATGATTGAGTTATCTTTGCAAGTCTCTTCCAATTATCCTTTTTGGTTTGGCCAACTAGATTGGTAGTTCTTGCAATGGGAGAAGTGCTTAGCTTTGCATTCAATCTTGCGGTGTCCTTAGCCAGTGACAGAAAGGGTTGCAAGGCACATATTGTATTGTTGCCATCGAGGATAACAAGATCGGTTTTTTATCATATTGCATGAATTTATCCCTCTACATCATGTCATCTTGCTTAAGGCGTTACTCTGTTTTTAACTTAATACTCTAGATGCATGTTGGATAGCGGTCGATGAGTGGAGTAATAGTAGTAGATGCAGAATCGTTTCGATCTACTTGTCTCGGACGTGATGCCTATATACATGATCATTGCCTAGATATACTCATAACTATGCTCAATTCTGTCAATTGCTCAACAATATTTTGTTCACCCACCGTAGAATATCTATGCTCTAGAGAGAAGCCACTAGTGAAACCTATGGCCCCCGGGTCTATTCTCATCATATCAATCTCTATCGCTTTATTTACTTGCTTTGTTTTTACTTTGCCTTTTACTTTTTACTCTGCATCTATCTATCAAAAATACCAAAAATATTATTTATCATCTCTATCAGATCTCACTCTCGTAAGTGACCGTGAAGGGATTGACAACCCCTAATCGCGTTGGTTGCGAGTTGCTATCATTTTGTGTAGGTACAAGGGACTTGTGCATGGTCTCCTGCTAGATTGATACCTTGGTTCTCAAAAACTGAGGGAAATACTTACGCTACTTTGCTGCATCATCCTCTCCTCTTCGGGGAAATCCAACACAGTGCTCAAGAGGTAGCAAGAAGAATTTCTGGCGCCGTTGCCGGGGAGGCTCATGCAAGCAAGTCAACCATACCAAGTACCCATCACAATCCCTATCTCTCGCATTAGATTATTTTTCATTTGCCTCTCGTTTTCCAATCCCCCACTTCACCCTTGCCGTTTTATTTGCCCTCTCTTTCCCAATCTCCTCCTCTCTTTCCTGTTTGCCTTTTTCCCGTTGCCTTTGTGCTTGCTCGTGTGTTCGTTTGCTTGCTTGTCGTTATGTCTGAAATTGGGGGAATTATTGCCGACATGGGCGATAATAATATCATGGAAAATTCTGAAGCTCATGCTGAAGAATCCCCTACCTATCATACAAAAAGATTTCGAATCGGTAGTGGTAATATTATTGGAAAAGGAGTTATTCAAGATTTCTTTACTTGTGCCGGTGCTTTGCCATCTATGGGCAGTTCTATTCTTCATAGAACCAATAGCCTTGCTGATGCCATTGCCATGCTTATCGTTGAACTTGAAAGGCAATTTATTCATATGCACCCTTCTATACAAAGGATTTTCCTAGAATTTTCTAATATCGAACACTCCTCTGTTAAGCGTGCTGCTAATATCTTTTTGGCTCATGAATTCAGATTTATAATAAAAGAGGCCAAAGAAATCTTTGCGCATTATAGGGTGGACACTGGCCGTCCTCCCATAGAATCTATCCTCTTTGATCAAGAAGAAATTATGTGTTTTCAATCTCTTGACTATGTTGCTTTCAATGAAAACCTTACAATAAAGGTGCCAACCAATATTTTAATTGATAGAATGTCTGAACTTAATCATGATTTGGCTATTCAAAATAATGAGTTAGGATACTCTCTTGAGTGTAGACTTACAAGGTTTTGTCAAAAGAACGCTTATAATGATGAATTGGTTGTGCATTATGAAGGGCCAAAAGAGGAACCTATACCTCCTAAAATTTTCTTGGGAATTTTTGCCCTATTAAATTTAGCCCTTTTGATTACTTTTGCTTACCTCAAAGAAAGCTTGCTGCCGAACATAGAGAATATGAAATGAGTTTCACCGATCTATCCTATTACTACGGCACTACCTAGATCTATCCTTGATTTTATGCCTAGCTAGGGACGTTAAACGATAGCGCTTGTTGGGAGGCAACCCAATTTTATTTTGTGTTTTTTGTTTTTGCTTCTGTTTAGGAATAAATAATCCATCTACCTTCTGTTTGGATGTGGTTTTATGTTTTAATTAGTGTTTGTGCCAAGTATAACCTATAGGATAACGTACGATGATAGTTGATTTGATTCTGCTGAAAAACAGAAACTTTGCATGCACGAATATAATTTTGTTAAATCACAGGGACGTGATTTTGTGTTGATTCTTTTTGCTTCCGTTCAATAAAAAAATTGTCCAGGACTTCCTAATTTTTTAGAATTTTTAGAGTTCCAGAAGTTTGCGTTAGTTACAGATTGCTACAGACTGTTCTGTTATGACAGATTCTGTTTTATGTGTGTTGTTTGCTTATTTTGATGAATCTATGGCTAATAAAATAGTTTATAATCCATATAGAAGTTGGAATACAGTACGTTTAACACCAATATAAATAAAGAATGAGTTCATTACAGTACTTTGAAGTACTCTTTTGTTTTCCTTCTCTAACGGAGCTCACGAGATTTCTGTTGAGTTTTGTGTTGTGAAGTTTTCAAGTTTGGGTGAATTCTTTTGATGGATTATGGAACAAGGAGTGGCAAGAGCCTAAGCTTGGGGATGCCCATGGCACCCCCAAGATAATCCAAGGACACCAAAAAGTCAAAGCTTGGGGATGCCCCGGAAGGCATCCCCTCTTTCGTCCACTTCCATCGGTAATTTACCTGGAGCTATATTTTTATTCACCACATGTTATGTGTTTTGCTTGGAGCGTCTTGTATTATTTGCGTCTTTGCTTGTTAGTTTACCAAAATCATCCTTGCTGTACACACCTTTTGAGAGAGCCATATATGAATTGGAATTTGCTAGAATACTCTATGTGCTTCACTTATATCTTTTGAGCTTGATAATTTTGCTCATAGTGCTTCACTTATATCTTTTGAGTGTGATGATGTTTTCTCTAGTACTTCACTTATATCTTTTAGAGCACGGTGGTGGATTTGTTTTAAAGAAACTATTGATCTCTCATGATTCACTTAGATTATTTTGAGAGTCGTTAATAGCATGGTAATTTGCTAAATGTTAATATACTTGGTGTTCAAGATATGTGAACCTTTCTTTTGAGTGCGTTGAATACTAAGATAAGTTTGATGCTTGATAATTGTTTTGAGAGATGAATATGGTGATATTAGAGTCATGCTAGTTGAGTAGTTATGAATTCAAAGAATACTTGTGTTGAAGTTTGTGATTCCCGTAGCATGCATGTATGGTGAACCGTCATGTCATGAACTCGGAGCATGATTTATTTATTGATTGTCTTCCTTATGAGTGGCGGTCGGGGACTAGCGATGGTCTTTTCCTACCAATCTATCCCCCTAGGAGCATGTGCATAATACTTTGATTTGATAACTTCTAGATTTTTGCAACAAGTATATGAGTTCTTTATGACTAATGTTGAGGCCATGGATTATATGCACTTTTTCCCATCCTTCCACCTTTGCTAGCCTCTCTAATACCGCGCACTTTTCGCCGGTATCATACACCCACCATATACCTTCCTCAAAACAGCCACCATACCTACCTATCATGGCATTTCCATAGCCATTCCGAGATATATTGCCATGCAACTTTCCACCGTTCCGCTTATTATGACACGCTCCATCATTGTCATATTGCTAGCATGATCATGTAGTTGACATCATATTTGTGGCAAGGCCACCGTTCATAATTCTTTCATACATGTCACTCATGATTCATTGCATATCCCGGTACACCGCCGGAGGCATTCATATAGAGTCATACTTTGTTCTGAGTATCGAGTTGTAATTGTTGAGTTGTAAGAAAAATAAAAGTGTGATGATCATCATTATTAGAGCATTGTCCCAAGTGAGGAAAGGATGATGGAGACTATGATTCCCCCAAAAGTCGGGATGAGACTACGGACGAAAAAAAAGAGGCCAAAAAAAGAAGAGAAAGGCCCAAATAAAAAAATGAGAGAAAAAGAGAGAAAGGACAATGCTACTATCCTTTTACCACACTTGTGCTTCAAAGTAGCACCAAGATCTTCATGATAGAGAGTCTCTCATTTTGTCACTTTCATATACTAGTGGGAATTTTTCATTATAGAACTTGGCTTGTATATTCCAATGATGGGCTTCCTCAAAATGCCCTAGGTCTTCGTGAGCAAGCGAGTTAGATGCACACCCACTTAGTTTCTTTTGTAGAGCTTTCATATACTTATAGCTCTAGTGCATCCATTGCATGGCAATCCCTACTCACTCACATTGATATCTATTGATGGGCATCTCCAGAGCCTGTTGATACGCATAGTTGATGTGAGACTTTCTCCTTTTTTGTCTTCTCCACACAATCCCCATCATCATATTCTATTCCACCCATAGTGCTATATCCATGGCTCATGCTCATGTATTGCGTGAAGATTGAAAAAGTTTTGGCAATGTTAAAGTATGAAACAATTGCTTAGTTTGTCATCGGGGTTGTGCATGATTTAAATATTTTGTAGGGATAACTTTCTTTGGCCATGTTATTTTGAGAAGACATGATTGTTTTGATTAGTATGCTTTAAGTATTATTATTTTTTATGTCAATATGAACTTTTGTCTTGAATCTTTCGGATCTGAATATTCATATCACAATTAAGGAGATTTACATTGAAATTATGCCAAAGTATCACTCCGCATCAAAAATTCTTTTTTATCATTTACCTACTCGAGGACAAGCAGGAATTAAGCTTGGGGATGCCTGATACGTCTCCAACATATCTATAATTTTTGATTGCTCCATGCTACTTTATCTACTGTTTTGGACTATATTGGGCTTTATTTTCCACTTTTATATTATTTTTGGGGCTAACCTATTAACCGGAGGCCCAGCCCAGAATTGCTGTTTTTTGCCTATTTCAGTGTTTCGAAGAAACGGAATATCAAACGGAGTCCAAACGGAAAGACACCTTTGGGGACGTGATTTTCCAACCGGACGTGATCCAGGAGACTTGGACCCTACTCCAAGAAGTGCCAGAGGCGGTCACGAGGGTGGAAGGCGCACCCCCTGGGCGCACCTCCCTACCTCGTGGGCCCCCTAACGCTCCACCTACGTACTCCTTCCTCCTATATATACCTACGTGTCCCCGAACGATCAGAACAGGAGCCAAAAACCTAATTCCACCGCCGCAACCTTCTGTATCCACGGGATCCCATCTTGGGGCCTGTTCCGGAGCTCCACCGGAGGGGGCATCCACCACGGAGGGCTTCTACATCAACACCATAGCCCCTCCAATGAAGTGTGAGTAGTTTACTTCAGACCTTCGTGTCCATAGCTAGTAGCTAGATGGCTTCTTTTCTCTTTTTGGATCTCAATACAATGTTCTCCCCCTCTCTTGTGGAGATCTATTCGATGCAATCTTCTTTTTGCGGTGTGTTTCTTGAGACCGATGAATTGTGGGTTTATGATCCAGTATTATCTGTGGAAAATATTTGATTCTTCTCTGAATTCTGTTATGTATGATTGAGTTATCTTTGCAAGTCTCTTCGAATTATCCTTTTTGGTTTGGCCAACTAGATTGGTAGTTCTTGCAATGGGAGAAGTGCTTAGCTTTGGGTTCAATCTTGCGGTGTCCTCACCTAGTGACAGAAAGGGTTGCAACGCACGTATCGTATTGTTGCAATCGAGGATAACAAGATGGGGTTTTTATCATATTGCATGAATTTATCCCTCTACATCATGTCATCTTGCTTAAGGCGTTACTCTGTTTTTAACTTAATACTCTAGATGCATGCTGGATAGCGGTCGATGAGTGGAGTAATAGTAGTAGATGCAGAATCGTTTCGATCTACTTGTCTCGGACGTGATGCCTATATACATGATCATTGCCTAGATATACTCATAACTATGCTTAATTCTGTCAATTGCTCAACAGTAATTTGTTCACCCACCGTAGAATATCTATGCTCTTGAGAGAAGCCACTAGTGAAACCTATGGCCCCCGGATCTATTCTCATCATATCAATCTCTATCGCTTTATTTACTTGCTTTGTTTTTACTTTGCCTTTTACTTTTTACTTTGCATCTATCTATCAAAAATACCAAAAATATTATTTATCATCTCTATCAGATCTCACTCTTGTAAGTGACCATGAAGGGATTGACAACCCCTAATCGCGTTGGTTGCGAGTTGCTATCATTTTGTGTAGGTACGAGGGACTTGTGCATGGTCTCCTACTGGATTGATACCTTGGTTCTTAAAAACTAAGGGAAATACTTACGCTACTTTGCTACATCATCCTCTCCTCTTCGGGGAAATCCAACGCAGTGCTCAAGAGGTCCTGGGTCGGAATGACCTGCCTAGCGTCTGGTAGCCAGTGCGCTATGTCTGCGGCCAAGTATCCGGCCGCCCGAAGATTTGTGACATGCTTCTCCTTGACGGTGGAGGCCACCCACTTGCCTCCTGCTCCGGACATGTTTAGCTGTGCGGAGAAGACTTGGGCTTGGGCGCTGGAGCTCGAGGGGGCAAGGGTGGGCAAAGGAGGAGGAAGGCGTGGGTAAAAATGAGGAAATCTTATCCCTTTATAGAGGCGACGAAAGCGGTGCGCCTCCCCACTTGCCCGTTGGGAATCTCTTGCTTCCCAAGCTCCATGATTGATGGCGTGGTGGGATTACCCATACCTGTATTGATGAGAATCCCGTGATAAGGGGACACGATCTCTGCTTTGACAAGACGTGTCAAAGAAACTGCCTCGCAATATGCGTTGTGCCTGGTTGTGGGAAAACGATTCGAATAATGATCTGACCGTAATAACATGCCACGTCGTCTAAAAAAGTTGTCAGCAGATTGCATTTGTGAAATATCATTCTCTCTACAGCGGTGTGTAAAGATTATTTTGTGGATCCTGACATGATTCATGTGTTCGATAATTACTTCGGAGTATTCGGAGAAGGAACCCGCCTTGCAATGCCGAAGACAATATTGCACGCCAGACTCATCGTCATTGAAGCCTGGTTCAGGGGCTACTGAGGGAGTCCTGGATTAGGGGGTATCCGGACAGCCGGACTGTATATATCATCCGGACTATTGAAGTGTGAAGATACAATACTCAAGACTTCGGCCCGTGTCCGGATGGGACTCTCCTTTGTGTGGAAGACAAGCTTGGCGATCCGGATATTGTGTGTCCTTCCTTGTAACCGACTCCATGTAAACCCTAGCCCTCTCCGGTGTCTATATAAACCGGAGAGGTTGGTCCTTAGAAGGCCGATCACAATTACAATCATACCATCATAGGCTAGCTTCTAGGGTTTAGCCTCTACGATCTCGTGGTAGATATACTCTTGTACTACCCATATCTTCAATATTAATCAAGCACGAAGTAGGGTTTTGCCTCCATCGAGAGGGCCCGAACCTGGCACTACCAGGAAAAGGGCTATAGATAGGACTGATTCTAATGGCGCACCAGGTAAGTAGTGTGCCACTACTATATACTAATGGCGCACCGGTTGCTCATGCGCCATTAGTGTGGAAGATAGTAATGGCGCATCGTGCTCACGGTGCGCCACTACTATTGATTCTTTTCCCATTTTTCCATACAAACTAATGGCGCAGGGATGGCAAAGTGCGCCATTACTAGTTAGAACTAGTAATGGTGCACGACCAAGACAGTACGCCATTAGTATATATATATATATTTTTTACTTTTTTGCAAACCTACTAATGGCGCACTATGCCAAAGTGCGCCATTACTAGTTTAAACTAGTAATGGCACACTTTTCCACAGTGCGCCATTAGTATACATATGTTTTTTTTTACTTTTCTGCAAAAAGTACTAATGGCGCACCACCTGCCGGTGCGCCATTAGTAACCAGGGTTACTAATGGCGCATTTTGTGGTGGTGCGCCATTAGTAACCTGGGACGAACAAGATATTTTGGACAACCCACCTACCCACTCACTTTCCCCACTTCATCCTGTCCACCTCCTCCTCCAAGCTTGTCTCTGCTGCCTCCTCCTCCTCACCTCATTTCCACCATAGATTCATCAAAATTAACTGGTGAAATCACCTTTTTTTGATAGGTAAGTAAGGGGAAAGCTATCTTCATGATGTAGATCTACTTTTTTTCTCCCTAGCTCGCTCCAACAACGTGCACATGCACTTTTTGTGGCCTAGCTAGATCTATGTATGTTTGTGGTGTTGCTTGTGTTTGTGGTGTTGCATATATGTTTGTGTTTGCAGGTACCGGTATTTGAAATGCGATAGTTGCCAATATTTTGCCGGAATGTTGATTCATTTCCGTTTCGGCGAGAATTTTGGCACTATGCATTCTTTTTGGTCCTATTTTTAGGGAAGGTCATGCCAAAATTTTTCTTGGTTCTAAAATATCGTTTTGCTCTACCCCGCAGGCGACCATGGTCCGCACGATGACCGAAGGCATCGTGAATAGGTTTTTGAGCTCCGCGAAGGCCGAGATGCTTCAAAAGAATGAGACGGAGATAAGATGTCCGTGTCGAAGATGCAAGCTGAAGAGCCTTATTGCGGACCCGGATTCCGGGCAGGTGCGGGACCACCTGCTCTTGCGTGGTTTCATGGATGGCTATCGGTGGCAAGGTGATGAAGATGACTATGAAGTCGTCCATGGGGGCCGGGCAAGAAATGAGGAAGGGCAACAAGACAACCACCGCGGCGAGGGCGGGCGAGAAGACGAAGAATCTCCAGGACATGATCACGACGGTGATGATGTACACAATCATCATGTAGAAGATGTCGTACATGATGATGAGGAAGATCAAGACGAAGGGCATGATCATGAAGATGAAGATGCCGGAGCAGACGACGATGGAGGCTGGGTGCAGGACCCTCATATTCAAGAGCTGCTTCGCAAGCAGACGGATAACGCAAGAGCTGCCGCCCGAGAGAAAGCCAAGCTGGATCAACTGGAGATAGACGCGGTTACTCCATTGTATGAAGGATGCAGGCCCGAGGATACCCGCCTGAAAGTAACGCTCATGGCTCTGGAGATGAAGGTAAAACACAAAATGACCGACGCATGCTTCGACGAGAACATGTCATTCTGGCACGAACGTCTTCCCAAGGGGAACAAGTGCCCGACCAGTTTCGAGGAGGCGAAGAAAATCGTGTGTCCTTTGGATTTACCGCACGTGAAATACCATGTGTGCATGAACAATTGCATCATTTATCGGGACGAGCACGCGGAGTCTACCATATGTCCGGTGTGCGGCGTCACTCGATACAAGAAGAGGAAGAAAGCTCCTCGAAAATCGGTGTGGTACTTTCCGATCACTCCTCGTCTGCAGCGGTATTTCGCGGACCCTAAGGTAGCAAAGCTCCTGCGTTGGCACGCGGATAGGGAGGAGAAGAAGCGGGAAGATGACGGAAATGATCCGGAGATAAATAAAAAAGACAAGATGCTGAGTCACCCTAAGGATGCGAGCCAGTGGCAAGCGTTGAACTTCGAATACCCAGAATTTGGGAAGGATCCAAGGAACATCGTGCTGGGCGCGAGCACCGATGGAGTCAATCCGTTTGGCAGCCAGAGAAGCACACATAGCACCTGGCCTGTGTTTGTGTGGATGTACAACCTTCCCCCTGGTTGTGCATGAAGAGGAAGTACATTCACATGAGTATGCTAATTGAAGGGCCGAGACAACCAGGGAACGACATCAATCTGTATCTAGGGCTGCTGAAGGAGGAGCTAGACACGCTGTGGAAAACGCCAGCCAATACGTGGGACGCCGCAGAGAAAGAATATTTCCCTATGAGAGCCGCACTGCTCACGACGGTGCACGACTATCTTGGTTACGGATATCTCGCGGGGCAGGTAGTCCACGGATTTTCTGGATGCGTAAGGTGCATGGATGACACAACGTATCGCCAGCTAGATAGAGATCCCGGGTCTTCGAAAACCGTGTTCATGGGACATCGAAGGTGGCTTCGCGATGATGACCCGTGGAGGAAACGCAAGGATCTGTTCGATGGTGAAACCGAACCCCGAAAACGCCCGTGTACGAGGAGCGGCGAGGAAATAGACGAGCTGTTGAAAAATTGGAAAGACTGCCCACTGCCGGGAAAGAAGCAAAAGGCGCCAGAGCCGGGAAAGAAGCGAAAGGCGCCAGAGCCGCTGCTGAAGGTATGGAAAACGAGGTCTGTTTTCTGGGACTTGCCGTACTGGAAGATCCACCGTGTGCCTCACAGCCTTGATGTCATGCATATCACGAAGAACGTGTGCGAGAGTCTGCTTGGTACCCTGCTCAACATGCCAGAGAGGACCAAAGATGGGCCGAAAGCAAGGGCAGACTTGAAATCAATGGGCATCAGGCAGGAGCTTCACGCTAATGATGATGATGATGATGATGATGATGATGATGATGATGAGGCGAAGCAGGACACAGAAAGTCGTCGCAAAGGCAAAAAGGCCAAGAAGACCGGAAATGACTACCCTCCCGCGTGCTTCACTCTAAGTCAGGAGGAGATCGAGCAGTTTTTCACCTGCCTCCTAGGAGTAAAACTTCCTTACGGTTACGCGGGGAAGATAAGCAGATACCTAGACCCAGCGAAGCAGAAGTTCAGCGGGATGAAGTCTCACGACTGTCACGTGCTGATGACGCAGATACTTCCAGTTGCAATCCGTGGGATCATGGACGCGCACGTCCGTGAAACGCTATTTGGCCTATGCAACTTTTTCGACGTCATCTCTCGGAAGTCGATTGGCGTGAGGCAACTCAGAAGGCTACAGGAAGAGATCGTGGTGATACTATGCGAGCTTGAGATGTACTTCCCGCCCGCATTCTTCGACGTTATGGTGCATCTGCTGGTCCATATCGTGGAGGATATCATCCAACTCGGGCCGACGTTCCTGCACAGCATGATGCCGTTCGAAAGGATGAATGGTGTCATCAAAGGATACGTTCGGAACATGTCACGTCCAGAGGGAAGTATAGCCAGGGGCTTTCTGACCGAAGAGTGCATCTCCTACTGCACGAATTATCTAGGCATCGAGAACCCCGTTGGTCTGCCCGTCAACAGGCACCTCGGCAGGCTCGCTGGATGGGGTCACCGTGAGGGTCGCTGCGAAATGCATGTCGACTTCGAGGGTCGACTCGCCGACTTTGAAAGAGCAAACCTAGTCGCGCTACAACACATAGACGTGGTCGATCCTTGGGTGGTAGAGCACAAAACCTTTATTGAGAAGACGTACAATGACCGAGGCCAACAGAGGACGGACGGAGATATACTCAAAGAGCACAACTCATGTTTCACGCGTTGGTTCAAGCAGAAGCTTCTGTCGTACCCTTTACATGAAGATTCTTCCGCGGAAGAACAACTCATATTCGCCTTGTCACAGGGCGCCGAGCACAACCTGATGACCTATGAGGCGTACGATATCAACGGCTACACATTCTACACCGAGGACAAGGACATGAAGAGCGATGGTTATCAGAACTCCGGGGTAACGATGGAATCCTACACCGGTAAGGACAAGGACAGATACTACGGAAGGATCGAGGAGATCTGGGAGCTGAGCTACGCTGGAGAGAAGGTGCCGATGTTCCGTGTCAGATGGGCCAAGAGCGTCCTAAAAGAAGACCGATATTTCACCACCATGGTTATACCCGAAGCCAAATCCAAGATCGCGGGCGCAAACGTTACCGCGAAAAATGAGCCATGGGTACTGGCTTCCCAAGTGGACCAATGCTTCTTCATTACCGACCCGCCAAAGCCCAGTCGTGTTGCCATGAGGAGAGGCAAAAGGAAGATCATCAGAATGGATGGAGTAGCCAATGAGCAAGACTTCGACAAGTACGGCGACCCGAAGATCGAACATGACGACGACGATGAAGTAGCAGCACACACCACAAGAAGAAGCAGGACCACCCTACCTAAAGGACGTCCGTTCCACAGAAGAACTCCATTTGTGAAAAAGAAGGGCAAGAAGATTGTGAACAGATAGCTAGCTAAGATCGATTGTATTTCAATCGTAGTCTTCATTTCTCGATTGTATTTCATGGGCACTTTTTGATATCATGAATATTTTTAAATTTCATGGGCACTTTTTGAAATCATGAGGACACTTGATCTCGATCCCCCTCCATCTCGATCTCGATTCCCCCTCCATCTCGATCCCGCACCCTCCCCGCTAGCTCCACCGCCACCAACGACCCACTGCAACCCTCCCCCGCTCCACCATCGCCGACGAGCACCCGGCCCCCCGCACCCTCCCCCGCTCCACCGCCGCCAACAGGCACCCCCTGCACCCTCCCCCGCTCCACCGCCGCCGCCGATGATATTTTCAAGTAACAAATTTGAACATATTTTTTAAAAAATTATTACTGTTTTTATAAAAAAAATTACTGTTATGATTTAAACAAGTTTGAACATATTTAAACACAAATAAATATAAAAAACAGCATTTAAAATGCATAAAAAATTATTGGGGAGCCTGGGAATCGAACCCAGGACCTCCTGGTGTGTGTGTTGTGTGCTGACCAGTTGGGCTAGTGGGTGGGTTCTATTGTAGATAGGGTTAGGATGTAGATAGGGCTAGTGGGCTAGATTAAAGCAAAATTCTAATGGCGCACCGAGGGGTGGTGCGCCATTAGAATAGTCGTACTTATGGCGCACGATGGGGTGGTGCGCCATTAGAAAGTTTCCCCCCACACTAAATCCCCAATCTCTCTAATCTCTCCCCTGCCTCATCGATCTCACCCGCTGCCCCCCGTGTTCGCCGTCCCCCTCGCCGCCCCCTCGCCTCCTTCGCGCGTCCCCGAGCCGAGCGCCGCCTCCCTCGCCGCCTCCCTCGTCCCCGAGCCGAGCGCCGCCTCCCTCGCCGCCTCCCTCGACGTCCTCCCGCCCAAGCGCCCCTCCCCCCACGGCCCCGCCTGCGCCCTCGACGTGCTCGCCGTCCAACACCGTGCGGCCTGCCCAGGAGGACCGCCGCCGTCTTCCTCTTCGACTACGAGGACCCGGACGAGCTCGGACGCCCAGGAGGACCGCCACCGCTCGACGCCCTCGACCGTGCGGCCTGCCCAGGAGGAGCGCCACCGCTCGACGCCGAATTCGCGCCGCCTCGACTAGCTCCGGCTGCCCCGAGTCGCCCTCGACCTCCCAAGTGAGCACCCGAGCCGCTTCCCCCTCTTCCCCTCTTTATTTCCTTTTGATGTGTTCTAGAGTTGGGGGTTGGAGAAATTTGGACAAGGAAAGGGGGTTGGAGAATTAAGTAGCTAGGGTTTTCCAAATGTTCAAATCTCTGAGCTTGCATTTAGATGCATTTTAGAGGTTACTAGTCTCAACTAAGCATCCGCCTAGAGATTCTTTCTTTAAGTAGCTAGGCTCAATTAGTGAATTTTCCAGTGAGTTTGGATTCATGCAACAATATGAAACATTAATTACTATTCTTTCTGGCCACTAATGATAGATGTAACATGTAAGAAGTCCATAATTGATTAATGGATCTGTTAGTTTGATAGTCTTGTTACTCCTAGGTATCTACAAATGAGTAGATGAATATTTGTTACCAGGAGGGGTTACAATATCTTTCAAACTGATGTTGTTCTCATGATCATGCTTTCTAATGGTTTGATATCACCCAAAGTTTGGCATGGAAACTACAGAGGTACTATGTAGTGTTGTATTACTTCTTCCGGATTCAGGGTGTTTAAATGTGCATTAGTTCTTCTGATAATTAATGGTTAAAGTCCTTTGACAAGAATGTGAACAATAAGAGATGTAACCAATCCCAGAAGTAGAACCATGTATCTTTTCTCTCTACAATTCTCATGCAACAATATGGAACTAATTCTTTAAGTAGTTAATGAGAACACTTGGTCCATATTCATTTGCAGTGAACATACATTTTCACTGTTCTTATAATATTTGCTTGATGTCAGATTATGCTATGAGGATATTAGTCTAAGCCCAGTCTTGGATGCATTGTTTTATCCTGCGGTGGTTAAACCGGTTCTGAAAATTATCTAGTTTGACCTGTACTTGTCCAGCTATCATAATCTATTCTTTGACCATGGCAGTAGCTGGCATTTTGTTATGATAATTTTAGTATATATCTTACTATCCTTTGCTGATCTCGTTGTATTTTCAATGCACAGGCAACTCTCCGACGAAGTCTCCTCCAGGTAATATATGTCTCATGCTTTCTAAAGAGTACTAGTATACTGACTAAACTATCCACTTGCTATGCTTAGCTGCTCTATTGTCTGAATCATGACACTTTGCCAGCTGAAACTTGCCTATCACACTGTCGCTGTATTGCTCAACTAAAAACACAAATATTTGTAGTTTTTGTCTGTCATAATGCAACTAAGCATACTAGTCTCAACTAAGCATACTAGTTTTCTGTAGTGAGACAGTAAGATAGTGAGGCAGTAAGAAGGAAACTTCCCACATTATGTAGAAAGAAAATACTTGGTTTGACAGCAAGTACCATGACATGAATCAAAAAACATATACGGTGGGAAAAATAAAATGGCAGAAACCTGGGTTTTGTCTAGCTAGTTTGCTGGGTTTTGTCTCCGAGCATCGTGTCATGATGAATTTGCAGGTACCCCGAGAGGCCCTTGAGTTTGCTGGAATGTTGATTAACTTCCGTTCCGGCAAATTCGGATACTCCATATGTCCTATTTTCAGCAAAGGTCATGCTGAAATTTTAGCATGACTTTGCTAAAAATAGGACATATGGGGTACTTGCGACTAATGCATGGACCGGGGTATCTTAGTACTTAGTTAAGTAGGATCAAATGCCCCGCCATTCTTGCTGCATTAAACCATAGGTGGCAATAGAGCCAAGTGATTAGTGCCAAGTGATTAGGCCCAACCTAGGGTGCCTCGGCTTAGGCTTTTAGGGTGCCTCGGCATCGACAAACCCTAAATGATAAAAGCTTAGCTTTTAGGATGCCTCGGTGTCGACAAACCCTAAATGATGAGACCATGATCTTGTTCCTTGACAATAACCAACTTTTTGACCAAACTGTTTTCCTATTTAAAGCGAAACATGGCCAACAGCGATGAGGCCGGCGGTTCGCGCGGCAAGCAATTCTGGGAGCTGTCCCAGGAGATGGAGGAACAACCTCACCGCTATGAGGACGCCGCGGAAGACACCGATCCTGATTACACAACCCCTAGTGGCGTCGGGGATGACACCACTGATGGTGCCGCCGAGGATGCCACCACTGATGATGGCGGCGCACACACAGATGGCAGCCAACCGAAGAAGCAAAGGAAGGACCGGCGCCCGAATGCGCTCCGCACCCTCAAGGAGGAATTCACTCAAGTGGACTCCGACGGGAATCCAACGGAGCCCAAACATATAGTCAAGGGGTACTCGGTTCAGCTCGGGTGCATTCTCCGGAGCACCGTCTCGATCAACACCGAGAACCTTAGGCATAAGGACCGAGGGAATTTGCGCAACCTCCTCTTCACGAAGCTGCACGAACGATATAAGTTCCCCGCCGAATTTGAAAACACACGCCTCTCAGGGAATAAAGTGAACAGTGCCGCCCTCACGAAGATGAGCACGGCCCTGTCTACTTGGAGAAGCGCGGTGAAGAGAATGATTGATAAAGGTGATAGTTATGAGAAGATCAAGGCGAAATATCCTTTGATGAGCGAAGATGACTACAAGGAGTTCAAGATAAAGTGCGAGAGCAGTGCAACCACCGAATCAAGTCAGTGGGGGAAAGAAATGCGGGAGTTGAAATTACGGGAACACAAACTCGGTCCCGGTGGTTACAGAGTGGCGGAGCCTATATGGGACAAGGAGGACGCGGAGCGTGCCGAGCAAGGCCTACCGCCCCGCTTCGAGAAATACAGCGGTAACAAGCAGACCAGGAACTATGTCAAGGCCCGGTACAAGGAGGACCCGATAACAAAGGAGCTTACCACGGATCCGAAGACCAGGGCGCTTGAGCTTGTTCTGGTAAGGAATACACCCCCGCGTAATTAGCTCCATATGGTTGCACTCTAATTAATCCCCAATATTTCTAAATGGTTCAGGTTCCTTTCACAGGAAACTGAAAGCAGTAGCGCGGGGTCGTCTCAGAGCTCCCCTTTCGACACCCCTTTAAATAGGGCGTTGAACGTAATGAAAAGCAAGGATAAGCTCACTAAGCCGACGTCAGCTGGTCGTGTGGCCGGCAAAGGCTTTTCCACAAAATGGGGGTCATACTATACCGCTGGTGTGCGGAAGGAGAAAAAGACCAGTTCGGAAAGACAGACACACGAGGTTGAAGCACTCAAGGCAGAAGTGGCACGGATTCCGGAGCTTGTCCAAGAGCAAGTGGAACAACAACTGGGAACGAAGCTCAACGCCATGGTGCCTACGTTGATTCATGGGCTGACGACGTGGATTGCGGGCGGCCAACAGGGGCCTCCCCCGGTTCCCAGCCTCACGGCCAGCAACTCGCACAATGCGCAGGCGGCGCCATTGGTGTCTCCGGCGGCGCCAATAGTGTCTCCGGCGGCGGCGCCATTGGTGTCTCCGGCGGAGGCGGTATTCGTGTCTCCGGTGCCGGCACGGGCATTGGAGCTTAATGCACCCGGGTGTACGCCGGCCGGCACCTCGCCAGCAAGCGCCACCTCCGTCAGTTGCACGCTCGCCGTTGGCGGTGCCTCGACATTAGCCGAGCTCGACGGCATCACGGTAACTAAGCCTCTCGGCCGATGACTTCATCTCCTTGGCTTTGACTGGGCATCCCTGACGCCCTGTAGATGTTTTTGCAGGGCACCACCGACGTTCCTTGCACTCTTCTGCACTTCGTGGCGCCGAGTTGGTCGATGTCGCCAAGGGCAGAATCGTTCAACCGGGCAACCGCATGTTCCACGGTAATCCGATGCCACCCACAGCGTATAGGGTTGAAGTGGTTCGGGTGCTGCCAGGCTGCGACGAGCTGTTACCTCCGGTTCGACCCGCTGGGGCCGACGAAGAAGATGAGATGACCCTCAGCGCCTGCGTAAACTGGCCGCTGCTTTGGCCGAAGAGCCAGATTCGTTTGGGGGCGGGGGACACCACCCCACAGACAAGACCGCCAGTCGTGCCGGCGCCAAGCCATGGCAAGAACGCCGCAACGCTACCGGACCTGCCGGACATCCCTATGTCGGACATCCCTATGGCACAGGATCCGGACAGCCTATGGCACAGGATCCGGACGACGACATCGACGACGGTACATTTACCAAAGTCGATAAGTACTTTGCCGAACATGGGTACGCTGACGAGTTCTGCGGGCCTCTTTCTCAAGAACCCAACCAAGACGACCGCAATCTAGCTGGTACGGCGGAGAAATCCAATTGCAATAGGCGTCGTCTGGCGTTCAGTTCTCAGGAGACGCCTCCAGCTCCCGCCTTCACCGAGCCTCAGATAGCTGAGGTGCGAAATATTATCAGCCCCAACACGCTCAAGAAGGCGGTCTGTGAGCAGAACTCGGTCCCATTACAGGAGATCAAGAAGAAGGGACGGAAACGAAAGACTAACAAGGGCGCCGGTGCGAGCCAGCCGGCACCGAGTTCGATCCGTGCTCAGGACGGGCCACCTTCACCTAAGGATATCTCGAGGAGGGTGCATGTGGCGGGTAGGGCGATGCTACCGCCAAATATGCTGAATGCTGCAACCGGTGCTATGCGGAGTCTGCACGACAGTGTTCTTTCTTTGGAGAAGCGGCGTCTCAGAGAGAAGGATGTGGCATACCCGGTTTTCGTGGCCAAGGTGCCAGAGGGCAAGGGCTTTGTGGATGGCGACATCGGGGGTACGATCGTCCTGCGGTTTGATGACATCTTTGCTATGTTTAACCTTCATCCGCTGCACTACACCTTCGTTCGGCTGTTTTCGCTGAGTATGGAGATGCGGATCATTAGAGACAAGACCCCGGACATCGTGATAGTCGACCCCTTCTACATGCGTGCCAAGCACTTGAGCAGCGCTGGGGACCGCCAAGTTGCGAGTTCACACCTCGAAGGCGTCATTCTGGCAAACCCAGATAAGGATAACTTCCTTGTGGCTTACTTTCCCAAGTAAGTCATCCCTTAACCGCCCCGTAACATATGATTTCTTAGAATTCGATCGTTCTTTTTTTTCTAACATTCCGTGTTCTGTGCAGTGACACACATTGCACACTCATCCTCTTAAGCCCGAAATATTCCATGGCCACGTATTTCGACCCGAACCGTAACTCCAAGATAGACTACACAAATGTCAAGAAAGTTCTTGATGATGTTCTCCCCGGCTACGCCAAATCTGGAGGCACCTTCACCAGGACTGTTCGTAAGTACGGCAAGCACATGTTCTCACACAATACGAAGTTCTGCTGCGTCAAGCAGCCGCCTGGCGGTCAGAAGGATGCCTACTACGCCCTCCATCACATGCGGGCGATCGTAAGGGACCATCATCAACTTCTGCTACCAGATAATCTCAAAGATTGGGCCGCGAACTTGTCGGCAATCCAGGACGCGGACCTCAGACAAGAATTCTTTCGCATCCAGTCGGACTTTGCGGACATCATCCATCAAGATGTCCTTCATACGTCGGGGCAGTTCTACCTCAGATATCAACCGTCCAACAATGAGATAGATGGAACGCTACAAATGCAGGGTGACAACGACCGCGATTTCATGACCATCACGACAGACGGCGGCTTCATCCACGCTCCTGTCCGATGAGTCGAGTCGAAAGTAGTGATGTGTAGTTCTGAAACATTGATTGGCTCATGTTGTAATTAAACTTTAATGAATTCGTATGTCTCTTTGGTTTGGACAGTCGTTCAACTTAGATGTAATCGATGCTATTTATTAGTAGGACCATGAATCGTGCTATTAATGTCTTGCTTTTCTCTTCGATCCTTTTGTTGCATACTTACATATTGCTTATGTATTGTCTGTTGTTTGGCTTGTGCATAGAGATGCCGTCGTATGTCGTGTACAAGGGTAAGGTTCCCGGAGTCTACGACGACTGGGAGGAGTGTCGGAGACAGGTTCACCGTTTCAGCGGTAACAGTTACAAAGGGTACACCACTAGGGCGGAGGCCGAATCTAGATATGCCCGCTATCTAGCGGGAGAGAGGAGGGAGCGTTGGAGGAACCGGATGAAGACCAGTTTGATCGCGATGATGCTCATCGTGATGACCACAACTCTCTTTTATGTGATGGTAGTTTAGATGATCGATATCGACTTGTAATGTGAAGACAAACTCGATACTCGCGGTCTTGAGACTTGTAATGTTTTATCTTTGTTCGGTCTTTTGAATTCGGAGACTAATATGATGAATTGTATTCGGAGACTAATCTTCTATTGTATTCGATGAATCCGATGTTGCTGTGTGTTGCTGTCTATATTCTGTCCAATAATATATTTTGTAACCTGTGCAAAAATCAGAAAAGCAAAAAAAAACAAATATTCATACTAATGGCGCATCAAGGCAGAGTGCACCATTAGTATGCCAAAGGATACTAATGGCGCATCAAGGCAGAGTGCGCCATTAGTGTGACAAAGCACATGGTTACATATGGCCCCTCGGGAGGCATACTAATGGCGCATGGAGTTACATACTAATGGCGCACTGCGAGGTGCGCCATTAGTATACCAGATACTAATGGCACACCTGTGGTGCGCCATTAGTAAAAAATTCTAATGGCGTGCTACTAATGGCGCACCGGTAGTGCGCCATTAGTAGGCAAAACCGGTGCGCCATTAGTAGGCCTTTTCCTAGTAGTGTGGGTAAACATCTGTGTCCCTTGCTTTCTGTTACCATCAGCCTTGACGCACAGATTGGGACCCCCTACCCGAGATCCGCCGGTTTTGACACCGATAATAGGGACCTGAAAGAAAAAAGGGGGTGCAAGGATGCGTGGGTCTTGGGTGGTTGAACCGCATTGTGGACCGTGTCATGGTCGTGCCTCCGCCTATGCTTAGGGTATTTTAAGTGCGTAGTTGTGTATGCGCAGCATGAATGTCGCCGCTTGACTGGGACTAGGGCGGAGGCCGAATTGCTAGTCGAGCTTTGGACGTGCCGGACGATCCTGTTGTGGAGTACTCCGGACTCGCTTGACGCTATCCAGGTTCTTTATCGCCGAATTGGATGTTTGCCTCAGAAGGCTGTTTTGTACTTCCGCCGCGAGGGCCGCGGTGTGCTCCTCCGTGCGAAGCGAGGTCTCTATGTTTCCATTAACTGTAATAACCCCACGAGGTCCTGGCATTTTGAGCTTGAGGTATGCATAATGCAGTACCGCATTGAATTTGGCGAATGCGGTTCGTCCGAGCAGTGCATGATAGCCACTACGGAAGGGGGCGATGTCAAAGATTAACTCCTCGCTTCAGAAATTGTCCGGAGATCCGAAGACCACTTCCAATGTGATGGGTATGACACCCTTGAAGGTGGTTTTTCTAGGCTTGATCCTTGAGGAATCAATGCCCATTTTGCGCACTGTATCCTGATAGAGCAGGTTAAGCTTACTGCCACCGTCCATGAGGACTCGTGTGAGATGGAATCCGTCGATGATGGGGTCAAGGACCAATGCGGCCGAACCTCCATGACGTATACTGGTAGGATGGTCCCTGCGATCGAAAGTGATCAGACAAGAGGACCATGGGTTGAATTTTGGGGTGACTGGCTCCATCGCATAGACGTCCCTTAGTGCACGCTTCCGTTCCCGCTTGGGGATATGGGTTGCATATATCATATTCACTGTTTTCACCTGGGGAGGGAATTTCTTCTGTCCTCCCGTGTTCGGCGGTCGGGGCTCCTCGTCGTCGTCGCTATGCGGTCCCTTTTCCTTGTTTTGGGTATTCAACTTGGCGGCCTGTTTAAACACCCAGCATTCCCTGTTGGTGTGGTTGGCTGGTTTATTGGGGGTGTCGTGAATTTGACATGAGCGATCGAGTATGCGGTCCAAACTGGATGAGCCCGGATTGTTTCTTTTGAATGGCTTTTTGCGCTGTCCGGATTTAAAGCCTCTGAATCCGGCATTGACTGCCGTGTCTTTGGCGTTGTCGCCATTATTGCGTCACTTGTGTCTATTTAGTCGCGGCTTGCCGTTGCTATCCCTGGCGTCTGAATCGCCTGAGTTTTTGGGTGTGATGTTGCTGCGAGCCAGCCAGCTGTCCTCGCCCGCACAGAAGCGGGTCATGAGTGTCATGAGGGCTGCCATGGACTTTGGCTTCTCTTGGCCGAGATGTCGGGCGATCCATTCGTCGCGGATGTTGTGCTTGAAGGCCGCTAAGGCTTCGGCATCCGGATTGTCAACAATTTGGTTCTTTTTAGTTAGGAACCGAGTCAAGAATTTCCTGGCTGACTCTCCAGGTTGCTGGGTTATGTGACTTAAGTCATCAACATCCGGTGGTCGCACGTAAGTACCCTGGAAGTTATTGAGGAACGCATCTTCCAGATCCTCCCAACTACCAATGGAGCTTGCTGGCAGGCTATTCAGCCAATGCCGAGCCAGTCCTTTGAGCTTAAGTGGTAGGTACTTTATGGCATGTAAGTCATCACCGCGGGCCATGTGGATGTGGAGAAGAAAATCTCCGATCCATACCGCGGGGTCTATTGTGCCATCATATGATTCAATGTTTATGGGTTTAAACCCTTCTGGGAATTCGTGATCCATAACTTCATCAGTGAAACATAGGGGGTGTGCGGAGCCTCTATGTCGGGCTACATCCCGGCATAGTTCAAACGAATCCGGTCTATTGTACTCGGCCCGGCCGGACTTTGGTATATTGTATCCGGCATGATGGTCATCGTCACGTCTTGTGGCGCACCCCCGTGATCCGTAGATCAATCTTGACTGTCCTGCTTTGTTTTCCAATACATCTCGCAGGTCCTTCGTGTAGCCCCGGGCCTTAGTGTTATTGTTTGATTGGCCACGGGGTGCGGTTTGGACATCGAGCTGTTACGCCGTTTTGTCGCGGCCACGGGGTGGCCGGTCCGCCGCATCATGTGCTGGTGGCGTGGGCTTTAAAGCCTCCTCCTCGATTTGAGGTAGCAGCCTGCGCTTTGGGTAACTTTTGCTAGGTCGCTTGAGTACGTATTCCTCGGCAGCCAGGACCTTGGTCCATCTACGAGTTAGCAGATCTTGATCATCTTGAAGCTATTGCTGCTTTTTCTTCAGGCTTTTTGCAGTGGCTATAAGCCGGCGTTTGAAGCGCTCCTGCTCGACGGGGTCCTCAGGCATGATGAATTCTTCATCGCCAAGGCTCACTTCGTCTTCGGAGAGAGGCATGTAATTATCGTCCTCTGATTCTCCATCAGTTGCCTGTTCTTTAGGGCTAGCTTGCCCATCCTCTTGCTCGGCCTGCTCGAAGCCTGACTGGGCAGGATTGTCTTCATCTTCGGCACCATCTGGATTGTTATCTCTTGTGCCGGTATCGCTATTTTTTCTATGGCGGGGCTTGGAGCGGCAGTGATGACGCCGGTGTCTAGATTGCTTCCCCAAGGGGTTATCTTCTGTTGCCTCATCGCCATTGTTTTCTTTAGGGGTGTCCACCATATAAATATCATATGATGAGGTGGCTGTCCAGCTCCCTATAGGCGGTGGTTCCTGTTCTTCTCCTGCATCGTCGTCCATTCCGTCGATGTCTTCGGAGTCGAAGTCATGTGATACGTCTCCAACGTATCTATAATTTTTTATTACTCCATGCTACTTTATCTACTGTTTTAGGCAATATTGGGCTTTATTGTCCACTTTTATATTATTTTTGGGACTAACCTATTAACCGGAGGCCCAACCCAGATTTGTTGTTTTATGCCTATTTCAGTGTTTCGAGGAAAAGGAATATCAGACGGAGTCAAAACGGAACCAAATCAACTGGAGAAGTTATTTTTGGAAGGAAAGCAACCCAAGGAACTTGGAGTGCACGTCAGGGGAGATACAGGCTGCCCACGAGGGTGGGGGCGCGCCCACCCCCCCGAGCGCGCCCCCTACCTCGTGGGGCCCCCGTAGCTCCACCGATGTACCCCCTGCACCCATATATACCTATGTATCGTAAAACTTCCAGAACAGAAGATAGATCAGGAGTTCTGCCGCCGCAAGCCTCTGTAGCCACCAAAAGCCTCTCGGGAGCCCGTCACCGGTGGCCATCTTCATCATCCCGGCGCTATCCATGACGAGGAGGGAGTAGCTCACCCTCGGGGCTGAGGGTATGTACCAGTAGCTATGTGTTTGATCTCTCTCTCTCTCGTGTTCTCTCTCGTGTTCCCTCTATGGAACGATCTTGATGTATCCCGAGCTTTGCTATTGTAGTTGGATCTTATGATGTTCCTCCCCTTCTACTCTCTTGTGATGAATTGAGTTTCCCCTTTGTAGTTATCTTATCAGATTGAGTCTTTTATGAGAACACTTGATGTATGTCTTGCCGTGATTATTTGTGGTGACAATGGGATATCATGTGCCACTTGATGTATGTTTTGGTGATCAACTTGCGGGTTTCGTGACATTGGGAACCTATGCATAGGGGTTGGCACACGTTCTTGACTCTCCTGTAGAAACTTTGGGGCACTCTTTGAAGTACTTTGTGTTGGTTGGATGAATCTGAGATTGTGTGATGCATATCGTATAATCATGCACACGGATTCTTGAGGTGACAATGGAGTATCTAGGTGACATTAGGGTTTTGGTTGATTTGTGTCTTAAGGTGCTATTCTAGTACGAACTCTTTTATAGATTGATCCGAAATAATAACTTTGAGGTGGTTTCGTACCCTACCATAATCTCTATGTTTGTTCTCCCTATTAGTGGCTTCGGAGTGACTCTTTGTTGCATGTTGAGGGCTTGTTATATGATCTATCTATGTTATTATTGTTGAGAGAACTTACACTAGTGAAAGTATGAACCCTAGGCCTTGTTTCCTATCATTGCAATACCGTTTAAGCTCACTTTTATCATTAGTTACCTTGCTGTTTTTATATTTTCAGATTACAAATACCTATATCTATCATCCATATTGCACTTGTATCACCTTCTCTTTGCCGAACTAGTGCACCTATACAATTTACCATTGTATTGAGTGTGTTGGGGACACAAGAGACTTTTTGTTATTTGGTTGCAGGGTTGTTTGAGAGAGACCATCTTCATCCTACGCCTCCTACGGATTGATAAACCTTAGGTCATCCACTTGAGGGAAATTTTCTACTATCCGACAAACCTGTGCACTTGCAGGCCCAACAACGTCTACAAGAAGAAGGTTGTGTAGTAGACATCAAGCTCTTTTCTGGCGCTGTTGCCGGGGAGGTTAGCACTTGAAGGTATATCTTTAGATCTTGCAATCGAATCTTTTTGTTTCTTGTTTTATCACTAGTTTAGTTTATAAAAGAAAACTACAAAGAAATGGAATTAAGGATGCCTCATATGCTTTATCTTTTTAATGTCTTCCATGAAAATGATGGGAAGGAAAATTGTGCTCAAGTACTAGAAGAAGAATTACATAGAATGCTTGGCATCAAATATGTGAATGATGAGCATGATTGCAATGTTGTTACTATGAATTCCTTGAATATCCATGATGCTAATGATATGCAAAGCCACAAGCTTGGGGAAGCTATGTTTGATGAAGATGATATTTTTTGTCCCCCAAGCTTTGATGAGCAAATTTACTGTGATGAAATCATGCCTCCTATCTATGATGATTATTGTGATGATACGTATGCTATAAAGAAGAAGTTTGCTTATGTGGAGAGTAGTAAATTTTCTATGCTAGTAGATCATGAAAAGAATGATTTAGGTGCTGGTTATATTGTTGAATTCATTCATGATTCTACTGAAACTTATTATGAGGGAGGAACATATGCTTGTAGGAGTTGCAATAATGTCAAGTTTCCTCTCTATGTGCTTAAAATCTTGAAATTATGCTTGTTTTACCTTCCTATGCAAGTTGATTATTGTTCCCATAAGTTGTTTGTTCACAAAATCCCTATACATATGAAGTGGGTTAGACTTAAATGTGCTAGTCATATGCTTCATGATGCTCCCGTTATGTTTCAATTCTTATCTTTTATGTGAGCATCATTGTCATCATCATGCCTAGCTAGAAAGGCATTAAAGAAAAGCGCTTGTTGGGAGACAACCCAATATTTATCCTTACTATTTTTGTGTGTCCACATGATTATGCTACTGTAGTAATCATGTTTTATAGCTTTTGTTTCAATAAAGTGCCAAGTAAGACCTTTAGGATGGCTTACGGTGATAGTTGTGTTGATCCTGCTGAAAATCAGAAACTTTTGCACCCAGTAAATTAGTTTTTTTAATTCACAGAAAC
Source organism: Triticum aestivum (assembly GCF_018294505.1). Taxonomy (NCBI): domain Eukaryota; kingdom Viridiplantae; phylum Streptophyta; class Magnoliopsida; order Poales; family Poaceae; genus Triticum; species Triticum aestivum. The sequence continues at coordinate 326,356,247 of NC_057807.1, read as the reverse complement.
GTGCTTATGATCTGATTATTTTTTCTACGGATTCATACACGAATTTCTTAGGACTTCCTAATTTGGTAGGAGTTTTAAAGTTCCATAAGTATACGTTTGATACAGATTACTACAGACTGTTCTGTTTTTGACAGATTCTGTTTTCTATGTGTTTTTTGCTTATTTTGATGAATCTATGAGTAGTATCGGAGGGTATGAACTATAGATAAATTGGATTACAGTATATATTACACCAATATGAATTTAGAATGAGTTAAATACAGTACCAATGTGGTGGTTTTGTTTTCTTTCACTAATGGAGCTTGCGAGTTTTCTGTTGAGTTTTGTGTTGTGAAGTTTTCAAGTTTTGGGTAAAGATTCGATGGACTATGGAATAAGGAGTGGCAAGAGCCTGAGCTTGGGGATGCCCAAGTCACCCCAAGGTAATATTCAAGGATAACCAAGCATCTAAGCTTGGGGATGCCCCGGAAGGCATCCCCTCTTTCGTCTTCGTTCATCGGTAACTTTACTTGGAGCTATATTTTTATTCACCACATGATATGTGTTTTGCTTGGAGCATCATTTTATTTTTGTTAGTATTAGCTTGCTGTTATTTAGAATAATGTTTTGCATCTTTAGTTTCAATAAAGAAGTCAAGGATAGCCTTTGCCATGCTTATTTTGCTAGTATACATGTTGCTGTTTGAAAAACAGAAAGTTTACCACTGTTGCAAAAATTCCCTAGAAAAGTCAGAGAGTGGTATAATGTTGAATATTTTTGCATATTTAGCTCTGATAAATTTATTACAGTGGTAATTTTAGTTCATAATTTTTGTTGTCAGGGAAGTATTGATACTCTTGCATTCTTTACAGACTGTACTGTTTTGGCAGATTGCTGTTATGGTTGCATTGTTTGCATATGTTTGCTTAACTAATGATTCTATTTGAGGATAGGAGTATTAAATATGCAGAGGCATTTAGTATGCAATGTTGAATAATTATTTAATTGATTTGTTACAGTAGAAAATGATAAGGTTTTGCATTGGTTTATACTAACCTATCTCACGAGTTCTTGTTGAGTTTGTCGTGAATGAAGCTTTTGATAAAAAGAGAAACCATGATATGAGAGGAATTAAGGAGACACAAAATCTCAAGCTTTGGGATGCCCAAGGCACCCCAAGATAATATTTCAAGAAGTCTCAAGCATCTAAGCTTGGGGATGCCCCGGTAGGCATCCCACCTTTCTTCTTCAACAACTATCGGTTAGTATCGGTTGAGCCTAAGTTTTTGCTTCTTCACATGAGTTGTGCTATCCTTGCAATGTAGTTTTATTTAGCTTTGCTTGCTGTTTGAATAAAGTTTCAAGATCTGAAATTATTAAAAGAGAGAGAGTCTTCGCATAGTTGCATAATTATTTAGCTACTCATTGACCTTCACTTATATCTTTTTAAGTAGTTTGTCATTTGCTCTAGTGCATCACTTATACCTTTTAGAGCATGGTGGTAGTTTTATTTTGAAGAATTAGATGAACTCTCATACTTCACTTAGATTATTTTGAGAGTCGTTAATAGCATGGTAATTTGCTTAATATTAATATACTTGGTATTCAAGATATGTGAAACTTTCTTATGAGTGTGTTGAATACTAAGAAAAGTTTGACGCTTGATAATTGTTTTGAGATATGAAGATGGTGATATTAGAGTCATGCTAGTTAGGTAGTTGTGAATTCAAAGAATACTTGTGTCGAAGTTTGTGATTCCCGTAGCATGCACGTATGGTGAACCGTTATGTGATGAACTCGGAGCATGATTTATTTATTGATTGTCTTCCTTATGAGTGGCGGTCGGGGACGAGCGATGGTATTTTCCTACCAATCTATCCCCCTAGGAGCATGCGCGTAATACTTTGCTTTGATAACTTCTAGATTTTTGCAACAAGTATATGAGTTCTTTATGACTAATGTTGAGTACATGGATTATACGCACTTTTTCGCATCCTTCTTCCTTTGCTAGCCTCTCTAATACCATGCACTTTTCGCCGGTATCATACACCCACCATATACCTTCCTCAAAACAGCCACCATACCTACCTATCATGGCATTTCCATATCCATTTTGAGACATATTGCCATGCAACTTTCCACCGTTCCGCTTATTATGACATGCTCCATCATTGTCATATTGCTAGCATGATCATGTAGTTGACATCGTATTTGTGGCAAGGCCACCGTTCATAATTCTTCTATACATGTCACTCATGATTCATTGCATATCCCGGTACACCGCCGGAGGCATTCATATAGAGTCATCCTTTGTTCTAAGTATCGAGTTGTAATTGATGAGTTGTAAGAAAAATAAAAGTGTGATGATCATCATTATTAGAGCATTGTCCCAAGTGAGGAAAGGATGATGGAGACTATGATTCCCCCACAAGTCGGGATGAGACTCCGGACGAAAAATAAAAAAAAGAGGCCAAAAAAAAGAGAAAGTCCCAAATAAAAAAATGAGAGAAAAAGAGAGAAGGGACAATGCTACTATCCTTTATCACACTTGTGCTTCAAAGTAGCACCAAGATCTTCATGATAGAGAGTCTCTCATTTTGTCACTTTCATATACTAGTGGGAATTTTTCATTATAGAACTTGGCTTGTATATTCCAATGATGGGCTTCCTCAAAATGCCCTAGGTCTTCGTGAGCAAGCGAGTTAGATGCACACCCACTTAGTTTCTTTTGTAGAGCTTTCATATACTTATAGCTCTAGTGCATCTGTTGCATGGCAACCCCTACTCACTCACATTGATATCTATTGATGGGCATCTCCATAGCCCGTTGATACGCCTAGTTGATGTGATACTATCTTCCTTCTTTTTGTCTTCTCCATAACCACCATTCTATTCCACATATAGTGCTATATCCATGGCTCACGCTCATGTTTGCGTGAAGATTGAAAAAGTTTTGAGAATGTCATAAGTATGAAACAATTGCTTGGCTTGTCATCGAGGTTGTGCATGATTTAAATATTTTGTGTGGGGAAGATGGAGCATAGCCAGACTATATGATTTTGTAGGGATGAACTTTCTTTTGCCATGTTGTTTTGAGAAGACATGATTGCTTTGATTAGTATGCTTCAAGTATTACTATTTCTTTTATCAATATGAACTTTTCTCTTGAATCTTTCGGATCTGAATATTCATATCACAAGTAAGAAGATTTATATTGAAATTATGCCAAGTAGCACTCCGCATCAAAATTTCTTTTTTATCATTTACCTACTCGAGGACGAGCAGGAATTAAGCTTGGGGATGCTTGATACGTCTCCAATGTATCTATAATTTCTAATTGCTCCATGCTACTTTATCTACTCTTTTAGGCAATATTGGGCTTTATTATCCACTTTTATATTATTTTTGGGACTAACCTATTAATCGGAGGCCCAGCCTAGATTTGATGTTTTATGCCTATTTTAGTGTTTCGAGGAAAAGGAATATCAGACGGAGTCAAAATGGAATGAAATCAACTTGAGAAGTTATTTTTGGAAGGAAAGCAACCCAGGGAACTTGGAGTGCACGTCAGGGGAGATACGGGCTGCCCACGAGGGTGGGGGGCGCGCCCGCTACCTAGTGGGGCCCCCGTAGCTCCACCGACGTACCCCCTGCACCCATATATACCTACGTATCGTAAAACTTCCAGAACAGAAGATAAATCGGGAGTTCCGCCGCCGCAAGCCTCTGTAGCCACCAAAAACCTCTCGGGAGCCCATTCCGGCGCCCTGTCGGAGGGGGAACCCATCACCGGTGGCCATCTTCATCATCCCGGCGCTATCCATGATGAGGAGGGAGTAGTTCACCCTCGGGGCTGAGCGTATGTACCAGTAGCTATGTGTTTGATTTCTCTCTCTCGTGTTCTCTCTCGTGTTTCCTCTATGGCACGATCTTGATGTATCCCGAGCTTTGCTATTGTAGTTGGATCTTATGATGTTTCTCCCCCTCTACTCTCTTGTGATGAATTGAGTTTCCCCTTTGAAGTTATCTTATCGGATTGAGTCTTTTATGAGAACACTTGATGTATGTCTTGCCGTGATTATCTATGGTGACAATGGGATATCATGTGCCACTTGATGTATGTTTTGGTGATCAACTTGCGGGTTTCGTGACATTGGGAACCTATGCATAGGGGTTGGCACACGTTCTTGTCTCTCCGGTAGAAACTTTAGGGCACTCTTTGAAGTACTTTGTGTTCGTTGGATGAATCTGAGATTGTGTGTTGCATATTGTATAATCATGCCCACAGATACTTGAGGTGACAATAGAGTATCTAGGTGACATTACGGTTTTGGTTGATTTGTGTCTTAAGGTGTTATTCTAGTACGAACTCTTTTATAGATTGATCCAAAAGAATAACTTTGAGGTGGTTTCGTACCCTACCATCATCTCTATGTTTGTGCTCCGCTATTAGTGGCTTCAGAGTGACTCTTTGTTACATGTTGAGGGCTTGTTATATGATCTATCTATGTTATTATTGTTGAGAGAACTTACAGTAGTGAAAGTGTGAACCCTAGGCCTTGTTTCCTATCATTGCAATACCGTTTAAGCTCACTTTTATCATTAGTTACCTTGCTGTTTTTTTATTGTCAGATTACAAATACCTATATCTATCATCCATATTGCACTTGTATCACCTTCTCTTCGCCGAACTAGTGCACCTATACAATTTACCATTGTATTGGGTGTGTTGGGGACACAAGAGACTTTTTGTTATTTGGTTTCAGGGTTGTTTGAGAGATACCATCTTCGTCCTATGCCTCCTACAGATTGATAAACCTTAGGTCATCCACTTGAGGGAAATTTGCTACTGTCCTACAAACCTGTGCACTTGCAGGCCCAACAACGTCTACAAGAAGAAGGTTGTGTAGTAGACATCATCAAGCACGTCGGTTAAATCATCGACAGTGGCTATAAAGTGGGTGGTGGGTGGGGGACGAATTTCTTCGTCGGCCGCTCCCCACTCGAGCCGGACATAGTTCGGCCAAGAGTCTCCTGACAAGGAAAGAGACCTTAATGAGTTTAGCGCGTCACCCAAGGGGGAGTGCTAAAAAAATATGTGAACTCCATGACTGGTGCCCAATCAGATTCGATAGGCACGGACGCACGCGGTTCGGATCCTATGACCGTGGACGAGTCCGAGGGTCCGATGACACCACTCTCACAAGAGGTGGGATCAGTGTTCGGCTCCGACGCTGATGAGTGTGCGGTTTTGGTGGCGGGGTCTATCCACCCGCCCTCGGATGGCATGATCTGCTCCGGATTGATTCCCGGCGCCACTGCAGGCACGATCTCCCGAATACTATCCAACGGTGGATCAAAGTCATGCTCGTCGTGACTGTTCGGCGCACCTGTCATGGGCTCGAATCCGTCGAAGATCAAGTCTCCGCAGATGTCGGCAGTATACTTTAAGCTTCCAAACCTGACCTGATGGCCAAGCGAGTTGGCCGCAGTACGAAGCCGCCGAATACGAAGATCTGTCCGGGAAGGAAAACCTCCTCCTGGACCGCATCATTGAAGATGATCGAGGGAGCCATCAAGCCTTATCGCGATGACACAGTGGAACTCTCAATGAAAGCACCAATGTCGGTGTCAAAACCGGCGGATCTCGGGTAGGGGGTCCCGAACTGTGCGTCTAAGGCTAATGGTAACAGGAGGCACGGGACACGATGTTTTACCCAGGTTCGGGCCCTCTCGAGGGAGGTAATACCCTACTTCCTGCTTGATTGATCTTGATGATATGAGTATTATAAGAGTTGATCTACCACGAGATCGTAGAGGTTAAACCCTAGAAGCTAGCCTATGATTATGATTGTTGTTGTCCTACGGACTAAACCCTCTGGTTTATATAGACACCGGAGGGGGCTAGGGTTATAAAGAGTCAGTTACAGAGAAGGAAATCTACATATTCGAATTGCCAAGCTTGCCTTCCATGCAAAGGAGAGTCCCATCCGGACACATGACGAAGTCTTCAATCTTGTATCTTCACAGTCCAACAGCCCGGCCAAAGTATATAGTCCGGCTGTTCGAGGACCCCTTAATCCAGGACTCTCTCAAGCAACCTTGTCTATCCCACCATGGCCATCGCCCACGAAGGACTTGCCTCACTAGGGTAGATCTTCACGAAGTAGGTGATCTCCTTGCCCTTACAAACTCCTTGTTTCAACTCCACAATCTTGACGGAGGCTCCCAAGTGACACCTAGCCAATCTAGGAGACACCACTCTCCAAGAAGTAACAAATGGTGTGTTGATGATGAACTCCTTGCTCTTGTGCTTCAAATGATAGTCTCCCCAACACTCAACTCTCTCTCACAGGATTTGGATTTGGTGGAAAGAAGATTTGAGTGGAAAGCAACTTGGGGAAGGCTAGAGATCAAGATTTATGTGGTAGGAATGGAATATCTTGATCTCAACACAAGTGTAGGTGGTTCTCTTTCAGAAAATGTATGTTGGAAGTGTAGGCATGTTCTGATGGCTCTCTTCACGAATGAAGAGTGGGTGGAGGGGTATATATAGCCTCCACACAAAATTTAACCATTACACACAACTTACCAAACTCGATGGGACCGAATCGTGAAATTCGGTCAGACCGTTTTAGTAAATAATGTGACCGTTAGGAATTTCGGTGGGACCGACATGTCAAATCGGTAGGACCGATATGGTTAGGGTTAGGGCACAACATAATCTCGGTGAGACCGATTACACAAACTCGGTGAGACCGATTTTGGTAATAGACACATAGAGAGTTGGTCAGGCAAACTCGATGGGACCGATACGCTCATCTCGGCTGGACCGAAATGTTACGAAAGGGAAACCGTGAGTTTGCATTGCGATCTTGGTGGGACCGATCACTTATCTCGGTTTGACTGAAACATCACAAAGGGAAACAAAGAGATTACAATCCCATCTCGGTGAGATCGAGATCCCTATCGATGAGACCGAAAAGACTACGGTTTTTGGCAGTGGCTATGCCAACTGAACTCGGCGGCGCCGGATAGAAAGATTTGGTAGGGACGAGTTTTGCTTTTGGTTTGGGACGTATGTGGATGTGAGAAAGTGGTTGAGGGCTTTGGAGCACATCACTAAGCACTTTGAGCAAGCAAGCCATTAAGCAACACCTCATCCACTCTTAATACTATTGGCTTTCCTATGGACTTAATGTGATCTTGGATCACTATAAGTAAAATGTAGAGTCTTGAGCTTTGAGCTTGAGCCAATCCTTTGTCCTTAGCATCTTGAAGGGGTTCCACAACCTCTAGTCCATGCCACTCCATTGTTGAACTTCTCTGAAACATACTAGGTAAAAGTATTAGTCCAACAAGAGATATGTTGACATTAATTACCAAAATCACCCAGGGAGCACTTGTGCTTTCAACGCCACACCCCTCCTGATGAACAGGACCCCCGTTTTGACCGTAGCGCCCCAACACAAGTCCGTTTCGTCCGTTTTGTGGTACGCCACACCCCTCCCGATCAACAGGACCCCGTTCCGACCGTAGGAGGTCCAACACAAGTATGTTTCCTCCATTTTGCGGTACGCTAGACCCCTCCTGATGAACATGATCCCGTTTTGAACGTGGCAGATCAAACACAAGGCCATTTCCTCCGTTCAGCGGACGCCAGGCCTCATTTCCATCGCCTGTTCCGTCCAAGCCCTCCCGATGAACACGACGATGCATTCCGTTCCGACCCAGCCGGTTGGCTCCCCATGAACACGATGACGATGTTGTTTCTCCGTTCCGACCCAGCCATGTACACGAGCCCTGCCCGTACGTATTGATACGTCTCCAATGTATCTATAATTTATGAAGCATTCATGCTATTTTATTATCTGTTTTGAATGATTATGTGCTTTATTATACACTTTTATATTACTTTTGGGAGTAACCTATTAACCGGAGGCCCAGCACATATTGCTATTTTATTGCCTGTTTCAGTATTACAAAGAAAAGGAATATCAAACGGAGTCCAAGCGGAATGAAACCTTCGGCAACATGATTTTTGGAATGAACGTGACCGAGGAAACTTGGAGTGCAAGCCAGGGCAGCATCGAGGAAGCCACGAGTTAGGGGGCATGCCCACCCCCCTGGGCGCGCCCTCCATTCTCGTGGGCCCCTCGAGGCTCCCCCGACCGACTTCTTTCGCCTATATAAGTCCACATACCCTAAAACCATCAAATATCAAGATAGATCGGGAGTTCCGCTGCCGCAAGCCTCTGTAGCCACCAAAAACCTCTCGGGAGTCCGTTCCGGCACCCTGCCGGAGGGGGAACCCATCACCTGTGTCCATCTTCATCATCCCGGCGCTATCCATGACGAGGAGGGAGTAGTTCACCCTCGGGGCTTAGGGTATGTACCAGTAGCTATGTGTTTGATCTCTCTCTCTCGTGTTCTCTCTATGGCACGATCTTGATGTATCGCGAGCTTTGCTATTATAGTTGGATCTTATGATGTTTCTCCCCCTCTACTCTCTTGTGATGAATTGAGTTTTCCTCTGGAAGTTATCTTGTCGGATTGAGTATTTAAGGATTTGAGAACACTTGATGTATGTCCTGCTGTGCTTATCTGTGGTGACAATGGGATTTCACGTGCCACTTGATGTATGTTTTGGTGACCAACTTGCGGGTTCCGCCCGTGAACCTATGCATAGGGGTTTGCACACATTTTCATCTTGACTTTCCGGTAGAAACTTTGGGGCACTCTTTGAAGTACTTTTGTGTTGGTTGAATAGATGAATCTAAGATTGTGTGATGCATATCATATAATCATGCCCACGGATACTTGAGGTGACAATGGAGTATCTAGGTGACATTAGGGTTTTGGTTGATTTGTGTCTTAAGGTGTTATTCTAGTACAAACTCTTGAATAGATTGATCCGAAAGAATAGCTTTGAGGTGGTTTCGTACCCTACCATGATCATTCATTTGTTCTCCGCTATTAGTGGCTTTGGAGTGACTCTTTGTTGCATGTTGAGGGATTGTTATATGATCTATCTATGTTATTATTGTTGAGAGAACTTGCACTAGTGAAAGTATGAACCCTAGGCCTGGTTTCCTAGCATTGCAATACCGTTTACACTCACTTTTATCATTAGTTACCTTGCTGTTTTTATATTTTCAGATAACAAATACCTTTATCTACTATCCATATTGCACTCGTATCACTATCTCTTCGTCGAACTAGTGCACCTATACAATTTACCATTGTATTGGGGGTGTTGGGGACACAAGAGACTCTTTGTTATTTGGTTGCAGGGTTGTTTGAGAGAGACCATCTTCATCCTATGCCTCCCACGGATTGATAAACCTTAGGTCATCCACTTGAGGGAAATTTGCTACTATCCTACAAACCTCTGCACTTGGAGCCCCAACAACGTCTACAAGAATAAGGTTGTGTAGTAGACATCAAGCTCTTTTTTGGCGCCCTTTCCAGGGAGGTGAGTGATTGAAGGTATATATTTAGATCTTGCAATCGAATCTTTTTGTTTCTTGTTTTATCACTAGTTTAGTCTATAAAAGAAAACTACAAAAAAATGGAGTTGAGTTTGCCTATCACGCTTCATCTTTTTAATATCTTTCGTGAGTATGATGGAAAGGAAAATTGTGCTCAAGTGCTTGAAGAAGAATGCATTAAAATGCTTGGTACTAAATCTTTGAATGATGAGCATGATTGCAATGTTGTTAGTATGAACTCTTTGAATATCCATAGTACTAATGATGATTGCACTAGTTCTGATGAAAATGTCTCTTATAAGCATGTTGATTTTTGTGGAGTAGATTGGGTTTGCAAGTACACACCAAATTGGGAAGGTAGATATTGCAAGAGGCATAAGTATTTAGAAACTAAAGTTTTGCAAGAAAGTCTTGATGATTGTGCTGAAAGATTCAATATTTTTCGTGCCCCTTGTGAACTTTGCAATGAATGTGGTCATTTAAATCTACAATGCAAATTGTTTCATGATCGAATCGTGTCCAAAAATTGTGATAACTTGATTACCCTTGGGCATCATAAAGAGCTTAGTCTTCTTTTGGGGTATGAAGAAATGAAATGTATAACTGAGGGTATTCCAAAATTTAATCTAGATAGATTTCTTGATTTAGATTTAGAGGAGATTTATTTGTTTTGTGCCTTGAATTGCATTGAAAATCCTTATATTGCCAATTACCTAAAAGAAAAGAAAGCAAACAGAAGAAGAAGAGAACACTGATGGAAGGGAAGAGACTTCCCAATGTCCTCCTATTATGTCTTATGATGATTCAGGTAACGAAGAGGAGCTTTCTATTCAACCAATCTCGTCAATAAGGAGCTCAAAGAGGAAGCTTGAATCCACACATAATGTGAAGAAGAAAAAGAAAAGAAGGGGCAACAAAGGTAGAAAGGTATCCCTCCCAAATGATGTTTCTCCTACTACTCATTGTGATGATGATAATTGCTATACTATTGGTGCTATCCATATTTTAATGATGAGAGTGATTATGCTTATGATATGAAAGGGCCCAAGCTTGGGGAAGCTATGTTTGATGAGGATGAAATATTTGAGAATATATTTGCTGAAATTAATGTTTGTCCCAAGCATGGGGATGCTACATTTAATGAATATGATATTTTTAGCATCCCAAGTTTTGATATGCAAAGTTGTTATGATGATAGCATGCCTCTTCCCTATGTTGATATTGATGAAAGTGGGTTTGGAAGAGTGTCAAATTTCGGAAGTAGTGATCCCACTATTTTGGAGGATGATGAATTTCATTGTGATGAATACAAAAGTGGATTTGGAAGAGTGTCAACTTTATTTAGTGATTCCACTATCTTGGGAGAGGTTTCAATCGATTATGATGAGAACGAAGTTGCTACTTATGATGATTATTGTGATGAAACTTATGCTACAAAAAGTAGTGTTGATTATATTTATAAATCTTGTCATGATTATGATTACCCTTTTTGTGAACATTACTCTTTTAATGTGGAAACAATTTTTAGTGTTCATGTCTCTTATGATACTCCCACTATTCCGAATGAGAAGAATTTTGCTTATGTGGAGAGTAGAAAAATTCTATGCTTGTAGATCATGAAAAGAATGCTTTAGGTGCTGGTTATATTGTTGAATTCATTCATGATGCTATTGAAAATTATTATGAGAGAGGAATATATGCTTGTAGCAATAGTATCAAGTTCCCTCTCTATGTGCTTAAAATCTTGAAGCTATGCTTGTTTTACCTTCCTATGCTAGTTGATTATTGTTCCCATAAGTTGTTTGCTCACAAAATCGCTATTCATAGGAAGTGGGTTAGACTTAAATGTGCTAGTCTTATGCTTCATCATGCTCCCGTTATGTTTCAATTCTTATCTTTTACGTGAGCATCATTGTCATCATCATGCCCAACTAGAAAGGCATTAAAGAAAAGCGCTTGTTGGGAGACAACCCAATATTTACCCTTACTGTTTTTGTGTGTTCACATGATTATGCTACTATATTAATCATGTTTTATAGATTTTATTTCAATAAAGTGCCAACTAAGACCTTTAGGATAGCTTATGGTGATAGTTGTGTTGATCCTGCTGAGAATCAGAAACTTTTGCACCCAGTAAATTAGTTTTGTTAATTCACAGAAAAGTGATTCTGATCTGATATTTTTGATATGGATTGGTACACAAATTTCTTAGGACATCCTCATTTGGTAGGATTTTTGGAGTGCCAGAAGTATACGTTTGATACAGATTACTACAGACTGTTCTGTTTTTGACAGATTCTGTTTTCTATGTGTTGTTTGCTTATTTTGATGAATCTATGAGTAGTATCGGAGGGTATGAACCATAGATAAGTTTGAATACAGTATATATTACACCAATATGAATTTAGAATGAGTTCATTACAGTACCTAAGTGGTGGTTTTATTTTTCTTACACTAACGGAGCTTACGAGTTTTCTGTTGAGTTTTGTGTTGTGGAGTTTTCAAGTTTGGGGTAAAGACTCGATGGACTATGGAATAAGGAGTGGCAAGAGCCTAAGCTTGGGTATGCCCAAGGCACCCCAAGGTAATATTCAAGGACAACCAAGTGCCTAATCTTGGGGATGCCCCGGAAGGCATCCCCTCTTTCGTCTTCGTTCATCGGTAATTTTACTTGGAGCTATATTTTTATTCACCACATGATATGTGTTTTGCTTGGCACGTCATTTTATTTTGTTAGTGTTTTATTTCTGTTATTTAGAATAATGTCTTTCATCTTTATTTTCAATAAAAATGTCAAGGATAGCATTTACCATGCTTATTTTGCTAGTATACATGTTGCTGTTTGAAAACAGAAAGTTTACCGCTGTTGCAAAAATTCCCTAGAAAAGTAAGAGCATGATATAATGATGAAACCTTTTGCATAATAAGCTATGATAAATTTACTACAGTGGGAGTTTTCTCTCATAGTTTTGGGAGTTAGGGAAGTATTGATACTCTTGCATTCTTTACAGACTATACTGTTTTGGCAAATTGCTGTTATGGTTGCATTGTTTGCATATGTTTGCTTGTTTAATGATTCTATTTGAGGATAGGAGTATTAAATATGTAGAGGCATTTAGTATGCAATGTTAAATAACAATTTTAGTGATTTGTTACAGTAGAAAATGATAAGGTTTTTCATTGGTTTATACTAACCTATCTCACGAGTTCTTGTTGAGTTTGGTGTGGATGAAGCTTTTGATAAAAAGAGAAACCATGATATGAGAGGAATTAAGGAGACACAAAAGTTCAAGCTTGGGGATGCCCAAGGCACCCCAAGATAATATTTCAAGAAGTCCGAAGCATCTAAGCTTGGGGATGCCCTGGTAGGCATCCCACCTTTCTTCTTCAACAACTATCGGTTAGTAGCGGTTGAGCCTAAGTTTTTGCTTCTTCACATGAGTTGTGCTATCCTTGCAATGTCATTTTATTTTGTTTTGCTTGCTGTTTGAATACAATACCAAGATCTGAAATTCTTAAATGATAGAGAGTCTTCACATAGTTACATAATTATTTAGCTACTCATTGATCTTCACTTATATCTTTTTGGAGTAGTTTGTCATTTACTCGTGTGCTTCAGTTATATCCTATGAGTAAATGGTTGAACGAGTTGAATGTCATAAATCTGAAATTTTATATGCCTCATTTGCTTGTCCCATTGGGAGTAATGACTTCACATCTAAGAAGTAGAGGTTGAAGGTTAGCAAGCATTGTATTGGTCATTTGAACAATTCATGAAAAAATATTGAAGGAAGAGAGATTTCACATATAAATATACTATCCTAGACATCTTTTATAACTGTGAGCACTCATTAAGTATGATATGCTAAAGAGTTGATGTTGGACAAGGAAGACAACATAATGGGTTATGTTTTCTCACATCTCAGTTAAAGTATATTGGCATGGATCATTCAAACATGTTGAGCTTGCCTTTCCCCCTCATGCTAGCCAAATTCCTTGCACCAAGTAGAGATACTACTTGTGCTTCCAAATATCCTTAAACCCAGTTTTTGCCATGAGTGTCCACCATACCTACCTTTATGTGGTATTTACCTGCCGTTCCAAGTAAATTTGCATGTGCTAAACTCTAAACCTTCAAATAATAATCTGTTTTGTATGCCTGAATTGCTCATGTAGCGACTAGGGGCTGTCAGTATCTTCCATGCTATGTGGGTTATTCTCAAGATGAGTGGACTCCGCTCATCATTCACGAGAAAAATGGCTGGTAACCGGGATGCCCAGTCCCATGATCAAAAGATCAAAAGCAAATCAAAAATAATTGCAAACAAAACTCGCCCAGGTTTGATGTTAGTTGGAGGCACCCGTTGTTTCGGGCAAGCCATGGATTGATGATTGTTGGTGGAGGGGGAGTGGAAACTTTTACCATTCTGTTTGGGAACCGCCTATAATGTATGTAGTATGGAAGATATTGGGAACTCTTGGTTGTTACGTTGACAATGAGATCATACCTCTCAAAATTATTTATCTCTATTTCAAAATTGAGCTCTGGCACCTCTGCAAATCCCTGCTTCCCTCTGCGAAGGGCCTATCTTTTACTTTTATGCAAGAGTCAAGGTGATCTTCACCTTTCCCTTTTTCATTTTATCCTTTGGCAAGCACCTCGTGATGGGCTGATCCTGATATATATATATATATATATATATATATATATATATATATATATATCCAATTGGATGTAAGTTAGCATGAACTATTATTGTTGACATCACCCAAAGGTGAATACGTTGGGAGGCAACACTATAAGCCCCTATCTTTCTGAGTGTCCGATTAAAACTCCATAACCATTAGTATTGCGTGAGTGTTAGCAATTGTATAAGACTATATGATAGTTGAGCATGTGGAGTTTGCTAAACCCTTCCTGAAAATAAGATGAATTGTAATTGTTTGATGACTAAGAATGAAGTTTGCTAGTTTATGGTCTATGCTTTCAACATGTGAGTTACTTGTTACTTGTTTGTGAGAAGTTTTATGAGATGAACTACTGTTATGACATATAATCATGCTAGAAAAGGTGATTGAAATTATCATTGATCATACTTGTGCACCTTCTAGCATTCACACTTCATAAATTCTTTCTTTATCATTTACCTACTCGAGGACGAGTAGGAATTAAGCTTGGGGATGCTGATACGTCTCCAACGTATCTATAATTTATGAAGCATTCATGCTATTTTATTATCTGTTTTGAATGATTACGGGCTTTATTATACACTTTTATATTACTTTTGGGACTAACCTATTAACCGGAGGCCCAGCCCATATTGCTGTTTTATTGCCTGTTTCAGTATTTCGAAGAAAAGGAATATCAAATGGAGTCCAAATGGAATGAAACCTTCAGCAACGTGATTTTTGGAACGAATGTAACCTAGGAAACTTGGAGTGCAAGCCAGGGGAGCATCGAGGAAGCCACGAGATAGCGGGGCGCGCCCACCCCCTGGGCGCGCCCTCCACTCTCGTGGGCCCCTCGAGGCTCCCCCGACCGACTTCTTTCGCCTATATAAGTCCACATACCCTAAAACCATCGAATATCAAGATAGATCGGGAGTTCCGCCACCGCAAGCCTTTGTAGCCACCAAAAACATCTCGGGAGTCCTTTCCGGCACCCAGCCGGAGGGGGAACCCATCACCGGTGGCCATCTTCATCATCCCGGCACTATCCATCACGAGGAGGGAGTAGTTCACCCTCGGGGCTGAGGGTATGTACCAGTAGCTATGTGTTTGATCTCTCTCTCTCTCTCTCTCTCGTGTTCTCTCTATGGCACGATCTTGATGTATCGCGAGCTTTGCTATTATAGTTGGATCATATGATGTTTCTCCCCCTCTACTCTCTTGTGATGAATTGAGTTTTCCTCTTGAAGTTATCTTGTCGGATTGTGTCTTTAAGGATTTGAGAACACTTGATGTATGTCTTGTCGTGCTTATCTGTGGTGACAATGGGATTTCACGTGCCACTTGATGTATGTTTTGGTGACCAACTTGCGGGTTCCTCCCATGAACCTATGCATAGGGGTTGCACTACAAAAAAAAGACACATCCGTGACATTTTGGGCCGAACGAATTTTTTTTCTGTCATACATATGACACTTCTATGACGATAATTGTGACAAAACCCGGTATCATCATAGATGTGGTGGGCTCCTACTTCTATGACAAAAAATCATGATAGAAAATGGGCTTTTCATCCTGGGCGGGCCGGAGACGCAGCTGCATGACATTCTTTGGGCCGTCCATGACGGAAAAAACCATGGTAGAAGCGAGGGGGAGGAAAATTTCGGGGAGTTACCGGTTACGGTGGGAGAGCGATGCACGTTTCTCTCATACACGTACGCGCGTGTGTGCGAGGCATTGGCTCTAACTGAACCCGAGCAAGGCATTGGGCTCTAACTGAACCCGAGCGATTGCACTGCAGACTATGCGTTACTGAACCCGAGCGATCGATCGATGGCTGTTAACTGAACCCGATGGAGCGATTCCTTTGCTACTGCTGCTAACTGAAGCCGGTCGATTGGATGAACAGTGAGTGTTCCGGGGGGTTTCGATGAACAGTGAGCGGTGGTGTTGCCTCTGGATGAACAGGAACCCGTGGTGTGGAGGGCTGGATGAACAGTAGACGGTGGAGGGGTGGCCGTGGAGGGGTGGTTGAACAGGACCCCGTGGTGTGGAGGGCTGGATGAACAGTAGACGGTGGAGGGGTGCCCGTGGAGGGGTGGTTGAACAGTAGCCGGTGGAGTAGCGCGCGGTGGAGGCTGGATGAACAGGAGCCCGTGGAGGCTGGAGGAGGTCGACGGTAGCCCGTGGAGGCTGGAGGAGGTCGACGGTGGAGATGAACAGTATCCCGTGGAGTCCCGTTTTGCGGTACGCCACACCCCTCCCCCCCCCCGTTTCGACCGTAGCGCTCCAACACAAGTCCGTTTCATCCGTTTTGCGGTACGCCACACCCCTCCCGATCAACAGGACCCCCGTTTCGACCGTAGGAGGTCCGTTTCGTCCGTTTTGCGGTACGCCACACCCCTCCCGATCAACAGGACCCCCGTTTCGACCGTAGGAGGTCCGTTTCCTCCGTTTTGCGGTATGCCACACCCCTCCTGATCAACAGGACCCCGTTTCGACCGTAGGAGGTCCGTTTCCTCCGTTCTGCGGTACGCCAGGCCTCGTTTCCATCGCCTGTTCCGTCCAAGCCGGTTGGCTCCCACGCGTTCCGTTGCCTCCCGATGAACACGACGCATTCCGTTGCCTCCCCATGAACACGACGCATTCCGTTGCCTCCCCATGAACACGAGCATTCCGTTGCCTCCCCATGAACACGAGCCCTCGCCATACGTATGCGCGACTAGGCGTTCGAGACCCCGCCCGTATGTACACATACGTGGCCGTATTTTCTTTCTTGCACCCTGGCCGCTGTACGTACGTGTACATGCTACGTGCGTGCCTCTACTACGACACGTATGCGCCTCTACATCAACCAGTATATATGTACGTACAAGTTCGC
The DNA here is from genome assembly GCF_018294505.1 of Triticum aestivum. Taxonomy (NCBI): domain Eukaryota; kingdom Viridiplantae; phylum Streptophyta; class Magnoliopsida; order Poales; family Poaceae; genus Triticum; species Triticum aestivum. The sequence goes on along the minus strand of NC_057807.1, from coordinate 326,339,228 downwards.
GACCAGAATGACAACGCTACGTACACTTCGACCAGGTGGGTCCCGACTGTCAGGAAGTTCCTTACGTGCGAAAATGTAGCTGGTGGGTCTCAGCAGTCAGAGGGGCGAATCGTTTGTTTTGCCCGGACGCACTTCCTTTGGGTGCGAAGATGTAGCTGGTGGGTCCCAGCAGTTAGGGGGGCGAATCATTTTTTTTGCCCGGATGCACTTCCTTGCGTGCGAAGATGTAGCTGGTGGGTTCTAGCAGTCAGGGGGGCGAATCGATTTTTTTGCCCGGACGCACTTCCTTGCGTGTGAAGATGTAGCTGGTGGGTCCCAGCAGTCAGGGGGAAACTTTTTTAAACGAAATACGATGGCCCGTCCGGTGGGTCCCCGCTGTCAGGTGGAGGAATCATGCGTAATAAGGAGGCACTTCCTTGCTGCGGCCGTGGACCCAACTGTTAGCCTCTCCATGTACAGTCCACGTTCGATGGAAGTCGTTCCTTGACCATGTTGACCATGCCGTGCCGAGAGCACCACGGCGATGGACGATGACGAGGGCTAGGAAGGGGACGACTCGGAGCCGGGGAAGACGCAGCAGTGGATGCCCACGCGAAGAGGAGTACGACGGTTCACTGGTTCGGCTGCGGTGTGAGGCTGCTGTCGCCATAGATTAACAGGGGGTGTAGGTGAGTAGAGGGATGGCCTCGTCAGCGGTGGGAGTAGTAGGGGCGGTGAGGCCTCCGCGGTATCACAGCCGGCCACGGGAGGCAGGAGCACGCGGCACGACCGACGCTGGTTTGGGCGGCTGGAGCAAGAAGACCAGAGGTTGAAGAAGCACTACGACCGTTGGATGAACATCGTACGGTAACAGGAGCTAGAATCGTTCATATTGACTAAGTTGACAAAGCCCTCCGTCCCCGTCAACTTGGTAGGCCCACAAGTCAGCCTCCCAGTATGCTGGGTTCCACCTGGCAGGGGGAGTATTCATTTTTTTGTGCATAATAAGGAGGCACTTCCTTGCATGCGAAGATAGCTGGTGGGTCCGACAAGTCAGCGGGGGGCACTTTTTTTCGCGAAATATAGAGGCCCTTCCGGTGGGTCCCAGATGTCAGGTGGAGGAATCATTATTTTGCGCGTAATAAGGAGGCATTTCCTTGTGTGCGGCCGTGGACCCAGCTGTCAGCCTCTCCACGCACAACCTACTTCCGATGGTGTCGTTCGTTGACCACGTTGACCACGCCGCGCCGAGCGCATCCAAGGTGGTGGACGACGGCGAGGCCCCGGACAGCAACGAGTCGCAGAGTAGAGTCGCAGATGGAGAGGTGTACGAGGGTTAACTGGTTCTAGTGCGGTGTGGTTCGGCAGTCGGTGGAGAAGAACATGAGGTGTGGAGGGTTGGGGGGATGGCCTGGCCAACGGTGGAGTAGCGCTTCATAGCGAAGCGTGCTAAGCAGAGCTGCTAGCAGCAGGAGGCGGGAGGTGGTCCCGGCGGCGCTGGAGGAAGAAGACGAGAGATTGAAGATGGATGCCGGCCGTTGGATGTAAATCCAACGGCTAACATGTCAGAATCATTTGTTGACTAAATTTACAACGACTTGCGTTGGCTTCGACCTATTGGCCCACATTTCAGCCTCCAAAAATGTGGCACGTATTCAACCCATTTTTTCAGAATTTACAGTCTTTTTTTGCGCGGTAGAATTTACAGTCAATTTGATCTTTTTTTTGAATTACAGCCATTAGCTGGGCTGGGTGAACAATTAATGTAGCTTTCATGCGGCCCATTTATTTTATTTCCTAAAAAATTACAGGCCATTTGCACTTTATCTAGATACACGATTTTGCTGGGCTGATTCTAATTATAATGTTGGGTTGGGCCAGCAATGTTATCAAAAAATAAAAAAGGGCTGAGCATTTTGTTATAAATATATTTAAATAATAAGTGATATTATTACATTCGTCCTTAAATCTTACCAAGCTTTTGTACACAATCACTAGGATTTTCGTGCCAAAACAATCCAGGATTTTATTTGTTAAGAAATTATTTTTATAAGTTAATAAGATGTGGGATATTGTTTTCTTACATATGTAAGTATCTGTTAAATATATGATGACAATAAAAATAATATATAATAACATATAAAATAATTTAAATATATATAATATAGTTAAAAGGGAAACATAAGTTGTACCTGGCGTTCCTATTCTTATATAGAAAAATAGAACAGACCGCTGCGTTTTCTTCAAAAAAATACATAAATTGGGCTGCCAAAAATAAAACCTCGGATGGGAGGTCCATAGGCCGGTCGATACATGACGGCCCTAAGAAAATACAAACAGGCCCTCCCATCCGAGGTCGTGGGCTGCGCATGTTAAAAATGAAAGCCTAGACGGGGCAGCCCAAAACCACGTCCAACACTTGCCAAAACTCCGTCCCTCGTTTTCTCTGTGTTTCGCACACTCAACATTGTGTGGGCATTTTGACTGTGCATCATATGAAGATGTGCTATGCATGAATGTTGATCAGCATGATGTTAACTGGCTGGTAGTTCCATTTTCGACCACGAATAAAACTTCCAACATGATGTTAACCCTGTTTGAAAAGGCCGTGTTAATATAAATGCTCTGCCTCTGAAAGTTGCAGTTTCTTATCTGAAACTGAACTTGCAGTTTCTTATCTGAAACTGAAACTTGCAGTTTCTTCTCGTCTGCACTTTTATACTCCTATGAAACTACATTTTTTAAGTGCTAAAAATAGATCTCTAGAATTCATAAAATTCTTCATATGCTCAATACTGCAAATCTGAAATTCAAAAGACATTCATATCTGAAAGTACTCTCAAAATACACAACACAAAACACAATTCACAACCTGCAAATACTGACAACCCTAAGCTCCTCCTGACAATTCACAACCTGCCCGACTATTGGGCTGGGGGGCAGTCCCCTCCTATTCCTCGGCGGCAGACAGCCGCCCCGTGAGACGATGTGAACGGCGAGGGAGACGATGGCGGGGAAGCGTCGTCGGGCCAACTGCTTTTCTCCTCTTGCAGTTGGGTTCGGTCGACGAAGACTCCACCGGCTCGCTCTGGCAGGACACCCTCACAAACGGCACCCTGTAGATGCTCGATCCTTCAATCTCTGGTGGATGCTCCATCTGGGATCGATACTCCCACCACCGCTCCCTCACGATCGGATTCGGTGAATCTGTTTGCTCCATGGCCCAGAGGAGCAGCTCTATGTACTCCGGCGCGACTCCCTCCGGGAGTATCGCCGCCTTTTCGCTCTGTTGCAGATATTTGGCCATGGATGTCGCCGTCGCCGCTAGTTGGTCCTTGTTGTCAAACCAAGACTGTATCTCCAACATCCTAGCTAGCTTCACAGGGTCGCCGTCTGCGATCCTCACGTATCGGTTGTACTCCTCCATCGATCTACTTCTCCACAGCACCTTCACTCGCCGGCGGTGGTTTTTGAATGGAAGAGGAGAGGAGCGGCGCTGGTTTTGGATTAGAACGGGAGAGGAGCGACGCTGGTTTTGGACTGGAACAGGAGAGGAGGGGCGGTGGTTTTGAAATGGAAGAGGAGAGGAGCGGCGCTGGATTTAGATTGGAACAGGAGAGGAGCAGCGGTGGATTTAGATTGGAACAGGAGAAGAGCGGAAGAGCGGCGCTGGTCTTGGAAGTATTTTTTTTGTTGTTTTGCGTATTTTGGGTCAAAGTTTGACCACGTACTGTATGTGACAAGCAAAATGTGAATGCATGTCACCAAAAATTGTATCGTTTGGTTCGTATCTGAATGTACTTTCAAATTATATTATTTTTGCAACGTATAACATATATTTTATGTGCGAAAATCATGGTCAATTATGACCCAGAATAAAAGGGAGACTAGTTAATGTGGGGTCGCTTTCTTAATTGAAGGGTAAATTGATTTTGATTTTGATCCAGTCACAGCGCGCCGGCCCTCTCGCCCAATCCTAAATCGCTGCCGCACGCTCCTCTCCCTCTTCTCCATTGCAAAACCACCTCCTCTCCTCTCCATCATCTCCATTCCAAAACCACCGTCTTGCCTCTCCCTCTTCTGATCTTCTCCATTGCAAAACCACCTCCTCTCCTCTCCATCATCTCCATTCCAAAACCACCGTCTTGCCTCTCCCTCTTCTGATCTTCTCCATTGCAAAACCACCTCCTCTCCTCTCCATCATCTCCATTCCAAAACCACCTCCTCTCCTCTCCATCATCTACATTCCAAAACCACCGTCTCGCCTCTCCCTCTTCTGATCTTCTCTCCATTGCAAAACCACCTCCTCTCCTCTCCATCATCTCCATTCCAAAACCACCTCCTCTCCTCTCCCTCTTCTCTATTGCAAGACCACCGTCTCTCCTCCCATCTTCCAAAGCTAGCACCGGACCACTCAGAACGACATCTATGGAGAGCATGCAGCAGCGAATCAGGAAAATCGCCGGCGGTGACCAGGAAAAGTTAGCCAGGTTGAAGGAGATCCTTAGTTGGTTTGCCAATGAGTGGGAGATTTCGAGGATGGTGCGGGCCATGCGGCAATTTATGCGAAAGAGCGAGACGGCAGCGACGAGGGCGGCAATGAACATGTACTCCTCGGCGGCAGTCATGCTGCAGTCCTCCGAGTTCATCAAGTATCTCCTATGGGCGATGGAGAAGATAGATTCGCGCGAGGCGACAATTAGGCGGAGGTGGTGGGCGTACAAGTCGAAGGTCGAGCACCTAGAGGATAACGAATCAATCGAGTATGGTGTGCCGTTCGTGAGGGTGCAGAGCCAGCCGAAGCCACAGGAGTATTCGTTCTCCCACCACAAGAGGAGGCCGGATGGCGCAACATCGCTTCCCCGACGTTCTCCATGGTTCCCTCGACGCTCGCCTCGTTTCAATGGCGGCGGTAGGGTTTAAGGTAAGCTTCGCACTAACCTAATCTTCCACCCAGTCATGCTTACAATTAGTGTGACAGCTAATGAAAATCATGCTTACAATCAGTCTCCGAGTACTACGCCAATCACCCTAAAATAGCTCTGGACCTTTGGGTCAAAGTTGTGACATAGTGTACAAATAAAGAAAAATAGATTGGTGCTTCTTTCAGAAAAGAGTACTCCCTAGAAAACTGCCAATATAAGCTACTAGTATTTGGTTAGAGGATTTGCTGCCGAGAAAGATCCATCCACAGAGAGCGCCACACACCCACTGGTTGTGGTGGATGCCAATGCGTGCATGCAGCATGGTTGGTGTCGGTAATTTTTACTCGGCACACCTTGCACTCTGCATATATGCCGGTTCCATACGTACATTTGTGCAGTTCCACCAAAATGCAGCTGAATAACCCTGTTTGCACAGATAATGAAAAAGCGTGATTACATTATAGTGGCACTAGTTGATGAAACACACAAAATAAATAGAAGAAAATATTGCGATAGTATCATAGTATGCCATGCTGCGAGGGCGAGATGGGCCTTGCGACGCCTCATACAGTACGCCTCATACTGGACATCGTCCCAAGTCTCCCAGATACACCTTCTGCCAGTGATGAACATCAGTGTACAGCAGTAGTACAAGGAGGCGCCTTGAGACATTCAAATCTCTATTTTTGTACATATCAACTAAAATTAAGCACCCCAGTTTGCAGAAACGCTTAAACATTAACAATGGGACTAGTTGATGAAACATACTTTAACAAAGAGAAGCACTTTCTTTATCTACATTGGAAATGAAATGATAGAGATGACACTCGCTCTATTTTAACTGTATTATTACTTCATTTTATCAGTGACACTAGGGTCGAGCAGGTGGCAAACGAGGTGTACCGTGCGTCGCAAGGATGGAGGCCGGGGGTGCTTAGACTGGGATGCTGAAGCTGGCTCTTTCAGTCACCAACATGGATGATTCAATTCATGGGACCTTTTGGTGCAGTTCACCTAAAATGAAGCAATGTCCCGTGAGCTAGCAGCTTCTTCTTCAATTTTTTTAAGAAAAGGGCTCCAGCCCCGGTTCCATTTCCATCAGAAAACGAAACCCACAGAGCTTCTTCTTCATTAGTTGCAATAAAATTGAGCAACATCAAGGTTGGTTGTGAAGCTCCTGGAATGCTCAACTATAATTTGGATATCATTTGTGCAGTTCAACTAAGATCGAGCGTGAAATGTATATCTCTGTTTGCACAAAAAAGGTGGAAAGGAGGGTGACTAACAAGTAACAAGTGATGAAACATGCATCAAATGAAAAGAAGCATGTTCCTTATCTGAATGGCAATCCTACAAGGACAGTAGCAATTTCTAAAGCAGTGGCATTGCTAGATATTAGTGTGGGCATCAGGATTAACTATGACAACCGTTAAATACGACATTACTTTGGGCACGGGAGAGTAGGCGGACCAGGACAGTTGCATTTCTAACGAAAAGAACCAACTTATCTTAATGGGAAATTTTAGCAGGACATGTAAAGAAGTGCCATTGATTCATATTACTGGAGGCATTACATTGAAAACAACATTGGTTTAACGTGTCCTTACTTTTAACAGTGCGACTGCTACATTTTACCAGTGGCATTACATAAGAGTGGCTCGGGGCAACAAACATCAGAACAGGATATCTGGGTTGGTCCCATTTTTGTTCGGTATAGCCACCTTATACTGTGTGAGGCTAGCAAATCTAGTGCTGGACTTACTCTGTTGACTTGCCCCCCAGTCCCCACTTTCTTTCCTTTTTCAACCAATAGATCGGGTTTATATTGAGTTTGTACTGCGTTTCCCTTTATTTCCCTATTAGACCTAGAGACCAGTTGGATAGCCAGTCTCTGCTACTTTTCGCCCCCATTATTTCCTCTTTCGACCAAGTCCTAGATTCAGGTAACAAATCCTCCCCCACCCCCACCCCCTTTCTTCCTTGTTTGAACCAAGTAGTACTAGATTCGAGTGCATGAACTAGTTTTACCTCTTAAACGTAAAAAAATTAGGTAGTTTTCGAACAGCTGATCGATCCTATCTACAAGGGGGCCTGAGAAATAGTAAAAGTTACAAATGCAGCGACGTCAGGAGCTCAGGAAGTAGAGCAAGGCCAGTTTCGAAGGAAGTTATACCTGATGGTCGCCGGGATGTCGCTAGGTGGGCGGCGGGAGGCCGGATCTGCCCACACTACGGCAGCGAGGAAGAAGGGGTCGGAGGCCCTCCCTCGCCAGCGGTGCTTGGGAGAGAACGACAAGGCAGGCTGATCGGGATGCGCCCAGCAGTGGTAAGAGCCGTTGCCGAGGACGACCACATGAACGTTGCACCTTCTCACCTTCCCCGGCGGAGAGGATCCGGCTGGATCTGTGACCAGCGGTGAGTAGAGAGAGAGAGAGTGTGTGTGGCCACTGCTGTCGTGTTTAGATCTGGAGAGGCCGAGACGGTGTGAAGAGAGCAACACTAGCAAGCAAGCGCGGAGTAGTACTTAGTTTTCTTTTGTCTACCGGAGCCGGCTTGACCTCGTCAATGACTGTCGAGAAGTCTTCATGCACGTGGCCCGGAGGCGCAGTTGTCGTCATTTTGATCTGAAGCGCCGGATTATAACATATAACACGAAAAAATGCCACATGACGAGAAATCATAACCTCACTGCCCAAAGTAGACAACATGAATCCCGACGGACAAACTAGACGAGGAACAAAGCTCAAATTAAAGATAAACTCGTAGAAAAGGGGTCCGTCGATAGATGTCCTAATTAACATAGCCGGCTTGACCTAGATGGCAGCCGAGTAGTCACTGTTCGTGCATGTGCCCCCAATGACTAGCCCAACTCAGTTCTCGCTGTTTAACCCTCGCAGTGATCCGAAGCACATGACACATAATTTTGCGAGATGACAAGAAACCTTTTTTTAGATTTCTCACCACAACTACAGCCATGTACAACACAGCCTGCATGATATGTAGTCGATAGCCAATCCAGGCGTGTCTGCTGGAGTCTGGTCACATGCATGGACGAACTGATCTTCCGTGTCTTGCAGGGATCGTCCAGGCACCAACGTAGTACAACACTTCTCTAGTACTATCGCTCGTCTCCCTCTTCTATTAAGTCACCTGACTTGCGGGGCTGGGGAGTGTGCTTATGGTCGGTTCTCAATTGCCGTCCCACATGTGTGTGCGAACGCAATATGACACGCATTCCATTCAGAGAGCAGCGTGCCAGACCGACCGACCGTCTGGGGTGCGACACGAACACGACGTGCGTGCTGTATACTCCGTACATGCGTACCGCCGTTTTCTAGACGCTTTGCTCCATGCCGGGGGCGCAATCCATGGATACAAAAATAGTATATTGTATACTATTTGAAAGTCCAGGGTGGGGCTTTTCCTTCCCGGTAGGCGGCGGGACAGTTCCGCCTAGTCGGTTCGACAGAGACACGAGAAGTCGAGGGACTAGGCTGTTGCAAACGTAGGGTTGTGTGATTTGACAGCGAGTTACTACTGGACAGGTGGGGCCCCATGATTTGACTTGCCATTATCATTTTAACTGCTGCGCTACGACCGGCGTGAGTCTCCCGGTTCCTGACCACCTCCATACAGGTGCCTCTCCCAATGCTCCACCATGTAGTAGTAGAGGCTGGCTCTTGCATGAGAGCCCACTTCTCCACTTTTTCCTTGCCTCTCTTTCCTCCACATATGCAAAAATGCCATGTAAAGCGCACTATTGTACTTACTTGCTCCTATAGGTGCTTAAGCTTGCCACATAGGCATAAAGTCTGATGTGGCAAGTTAATCAAGAAGAGAGAGACTAGTTTGGTGACCCAAGGAAGAAACGGTGCTAAGCGCGTGTACCTAGGTGAAAAGACAATTTTGAGTCCATAGCTAATTAAATGAAGCAAACTTAGCAACACCATTTCATTGGAAGAGGTCACTCCTTGGCAAATGCAATAAATACTAGTACTCCCTGTGTCCCATTATATAAGAACGTTTTTGGCACTACACTAGCTAGTGTCAAAAATGTTCTTATATTATGGGACGGAAGGAGTACGAAGAAAGAGATAGAGAGGAGTAAAAAAAATAGACTTATAACCAACCTTATAGCTAACCTTGTTGTAGTATGAGTCACTAAGTGATGACTATGTATGACATGCCAACATCAGATAGCCTAACACACCGTGTTAAATCTCCAGGGGCGCGACCACGTGAGCGACGCGACGGTCATGGTAGGCGCGACCATGATACGGGCTGCTGGCAGCCCTTGGATCTGAGATCAAACGGTCGCATGCTAAGTTGCTGAAATTTTTAAGAATAACCCTCCAGGATAGGATATTCACCCATAGGTATAGAATCACACCATGCAACCGTTCGATCTCAGATCCAAGGGCTCTTGGAAGCCCGTATCATGGGAGAATGGAAAGCCACTACCCTGCCGTTCGCACGCTGGCAGTTCGCTCCTTCTCTTTCCCGCACGTCCTTTAATACTACGGCGGTTCGCTCCTAGTCGTCCCGTCCATTCACATTACGGCAGTTCCACTAATCCTAACCCTCCTCCCAAATCCATGGCGTCCCAAATCTCCCCGATCGGCGGTGAGTACAAGGTTAGAACCATCACCGGCCATGAGTTCGACATCATCTACACCCGTACTTCCGCGATGGTGAAAGGATGCCTTTCTCGCTTCAGACGCATGTTCGAAAACTCACATGATGAGTGGGTCGCTGGGCTAGATGTTGAGTACACCACAGTCGTGGGACGAGAGAAGGATCTAAAGGACGAAGAGAGGAAGAAGCCCGCCGTGATCCAGGTTTGCGTACATAACGTTTGCTTGGTCTACCACATATGCCATGCCGACGTTGAGTGCCAGGATTTTAAGAACTTCCTCGAGGACAAAACAGTCAAATTCGTTACTGTAGACTTTAAGAACGACAAAGAAGTCCTGCGTCGGATAGGCCTCGTTGTAGGCAACCCCTTCGACCTCCAGAAGAATCGGCTGGTGCCCTCTCGTCAGCCCTCAATGCTGACCCTGGCAGGAGCCATGGTTCATCCTTCGTACCGCAAACTGGAGAAACCTCATTACATGTTTCATCGTCATGCATGGCAGCGGAATGTACTGCATATAGACCACATCCAGTACGCTGCAATGGATGGCTACCTTTGTTTCAATATCTACAAGGGTTGGATGAAGAGCAACAGCCAAGTTGGCGGTTCAAGCAAAGAAGTATCGGCCAAGAAGAAGAGGGACAAGGACGAAGTCGAGGACGTGGACGAGGACTCCGAGTAAGGTGGCAGTGTCGTTGCTCATGGCGGTTCTAAACTTCTAATGCAGTGTCTACCGGATTAGTTGCATAGTTTAATTTCAGGTGTGCTTAGTTTAATTTGAGGGATGTGTTGTGCTGAGCCCCCAACAGAACTATGTTATGTTTCTTCTCGTTACTTTAACTCTTCAGTATGTACATACTAGTACTAGTATTTATTTAATAGAATTTAGCACCCCAATTAAGCACGTACAATCTTTTTTAATAGTACTATATGCATAATTTGGCGACAAGCGCTCTCTATATGTACCACCTTTTTTTAAAATTTCAATTTTTGCTCCATGGCGCAATCCATCGATAGTGGGGAACTACTGTACAAAAGTATACATTTTTAAAAGGCTAGTGTACTGTTCATCACATATATATATGTATATATATAGCTAGTTAAATTCTCAACCTAGAACGATGTGCATGCCATGTAGTAAACCGATCCAGAGGAAGTATAGTAAAAATGAGGTGATTTTACCCAGCGATCGGCAGGGGAGCATGGCCTGTCATGCGGTCCCACGTGTCATGATGGACCAAGGCGATGCGTGTGTCCCTCTTGAGGCAGAAGCAATACTAGTACGTGGTTTGAGATGATGTCGAACCGAAGTGTGAAATAATGGTTGCTTCGTCCGTCTGGGAAGGTGCGGCATTGTGATTTGACGTCTCATTGCTCATTACTAACACTGGGCCGGTACGAGTGGGGTGCGTCCCCCTGCTATTCTGCATTGTTATTTGGTGCTTGACACGTCGACCCGGTTGCACATGAGATTGCCCCCACATCCTTTGTCAAAATAAACAACACCCCGATCAATGCATTTCACTCTTCCGTGCAACAGACGGGCACCTTACTTGCTCCTACAGGTGCTTAAGCTTGCCACATAGGCATAAAGTCTGATGTGGCAAGTTAATCAAGAAGAGAGAGACTAGTTTGGTGACCCAAGGAAGAAACGGTGCTAAGCGCGTGTATCTAGGTGAAAAGACAATTTTGAGTCTATAGCTAATTAAATGAAGCAAACTTAGCAACATCATTTCATTGGAAGAGGTCACTCCTTGGCAAATGCAATAAATACTAGTACTCCCTGTGTCCCATAATATAAGAACGTTTTTGACACTATAGTGCCAAAAACGTTCTTATATTATGGGACGAAGGGAGTACGAAGAAAGAGATAGAGAGGAGTAAAAAAATACACTTATAGTCAACCTTGTTGTAGTATGAGTGACTAAGTGATGACTATGTATGACATGTCAACATCAGATAGCCTAACGCACCATGTTAAATCTCCAAGGGCGCGACCGCGCGAGCGACGCCACGGTCGTGGTAGGCGCGACCATGATATGGGCTGCTGGCAGCCCTTGGATCTGAGATCAAACGGTCGCATGCTAAGTTGCTGAAAATTTGCAGAATAACCCTCCAGGACAGGATATTCACCCATTGGTCTAGAATCACGCCATGCAACCGTTCGATCTCCGATCCAAGGGCTCTCGGAAGCCCGTATCATGGGAGAATGGAAAGCCACTACCCTGCCGTTCGCACGCTGGCAGTTCGCTGCTACTCATCCCCGCACGTCCTTTAATACAACGGCGGTACGCTCCTAGTCGTCCCGTACATTCACATTACGACAATTCCACTAATCTAACCCTCCTCCCAAATCCATGGCGTCCCAAATCTCCCCGATCGACGGTGAGTACAAGGTTAGAACCATCACCGGCGATGAGTTCGACGTCATCTACACCCGTTCTTCCGCGACGGTGAAAGGATGCCTTTCTCGCTTCAGACGCATGTTCGAAGACTCACATGATGAGTGGGTCACCAGGCTAGATGTTGAGTATACCACAAGCGTGCATGACTTATGCTTGGTCTACCACATATGCCATGCCGACGTTGAGTGCCAGGATTTTAAGGACTTCCTCGAGAGCAACCTAGTGAAATTCGTTACTGTAGACTTTGGTAATGACAAAGAAGTCCTGTGTCGGAGAGGCCTCGTTGTAGGCAACACCTTCGACCTCCAAAAGAATCGGATGGTGTCCTCTCGTCAGCCTTCAATGCTGACCCTGGCAGGAGCCATGGTTCATCCTTCATATGGTAAACTGGAGAAACCTCCATACACATTTCATCGTCATGCATGGCAGCGGAATGTACTAGATATAGACCACATCCAGTACGCTGCAATGGATGGCTACCTTTGTTTCAATATCTACAAGGGTTGGATGAAGAGCAACAACCAAGTTGGCGGTTCAAGCAAAGAAGTATCGGCCAAGAGGAAGAGGGACAAGGACGAAGTCGAGGACGTGGACGAGGACTCCGAGTAAGGTGGCAGTGTCGTTGCTCATGGTGGTTCTAATGCAGTGTCTACTGGAATAGTTGCAAAGTTTAATTTCAGGTGTGCTTAATTTAATTTGAGGGGTGTGTTGTGCTGAGCCCCCAGCAGAACTATGTTATGTTTATTCTTATTACATTAACTCTTCAGTAAGTACATACTAGTATTTCTTACATTTCATCTTTTAGTTGGTATAGTACTACCACTCATTTATTCACATTATATAAGTACAATATATATGCCAACATCATATAGCCAGCTGTTTAGTTGTCAAATAATTTCAGGGTGCTTAGTTTTGTCAAAGAATTCCATGGTGCTTAGTTTCGGTGGGTTGTGCTGGACACCATTATTGTGACTAGCCTTTTTAATAGTACTATATGCATAATTTGGCGACGAGTGCTCTCTATATGTACCACCTTTTTTTTAATTTCAAGTTTTGCTCCATGGCGCAATCCATCGATACTACTGTTGTACAAAAGTATACATTTTTTAGAAGGCTAGAGGGCGGGGCAGTCTAGTTTGGTCGGTTTCACGAGAGGCGAGGGCCTTTGTGATTTGACGGCTCATTACTGCTGGAAGGCGGGGCCTTGTGATTTGACTGCTCGTATAAATGCGCCGACGACCTGATCGAGGAGGAGCAAAGAACCATGCGGTATACTGAAGTTTTCCACTGGAGTAGTACTGCGATGGAGGAGCACGAAACACGGCAGCCTAGTGCCATATGGCGATAAAAAATGATATAATTTGCTAGTCATCTCATTGTTAGCATTGTTCTATTCATTCCCTCAAAAAACAAAAACCATTGTTCTATTCATGCCGCCCAGAGAACGTGACACGTGCGGCGAAACACCCGAAGCAAAAGATATAACACAGCAGCAAAAGAAGAAGGAAGATTATCACCCAAATGATCTAATTCGCTGCGGAGTCATAACTGCTTCTTCATCGCCTCCACGACCACCATCTCCTTGCGCGTCTCCTCCGCCATCTTCTTCATTTTGTCCATGACGCGGGATTTCTCGACGCGAGCCTTCATCATATGTTCCACGGCCGCATTACATACCTTGACAGCAGCCGGGTGCTTGATGCGGAGCTTCGCCAACTCCTCCTTCTGTTCCATGACGAGGGCCTGCAACATCTTCATCGAGGAACTACTATATTCATGCAGCTTCTTCCAGCCGGCGTTCTTCTCCTTCAACAGGTCGATCTCGTGGCAGAACTTTGCCTTGTCCTCCTGAAGTCGCAGGATTTCGCCGGTCGCCTTCTTCTCCGAGGCAATGCTCTTCTTCAGCAGCATCACCAAGCCGGCGGTCAACTCCCCCTGCTGACTGAGCTCAGCGGGCATGTCGTCGAGGCTCTCCTTCAGCAACTCCATCAAGCCTTCGATGAACTCCTTCTGCTTATTGAGGTGCTTATTGAGCTGATCGGGCATGCCATCGAGGGATAACGACTCCAGCTCCGCCGGCTCGGCATGTTCGCCTCCGCGTCTAGGGCGCTCCTGGGAGCCATCGCCTGCCCGTGAGAGATCTTTCGAGGTCTCTGCGTGGCGGCGAGCCCTCTTGTTTTTCTGCAGCCTTGGTTGCCGCTCCCTTGTTACGAGTAGTTCTCGACCTAGAGCTCTGCTCACCGGCCAAGGCAACGATGGACGAAGAATAAGCACTTATGAGGAGGAAAGGTAGAGTAAATACGTGCATAGTAGTACTAGCACTAGGTAGTTCCCCTTTTTATAACCTAAGTACTAGCACTAGTAGTACTAATACATGCATAGTGGGAACACGTTCAGGTTTGGTACGTAGTACTAGTAGGTGTGAGCAGGCTTCCGAATGTGATGGGAACAAGGTAAAGATTAATTGATGGTTTTGGTTTTGAGGCCCGAAACGGCTCCCGATGAGTTTAGTGGAACATAAATTTCAAGTAGACTACACCGCTCAAATTGGTAAATATTATGTTACTGTCAAAAATTGGCACAAAATACAAAGGAGACCAATGGAAGTACTACTAGCAACCCACGATTTAATTACTCGCATGGGCGCAGTGGAGTAATAATGTCTTTCTTCCGCCCTCACATCCACTCAATTTGCATGCGCTGTATTAATTGACCATCAATGAAGTTAACGACTTTACACGCGTCAAATTATCACATGGGGTGGATCTTGGTACAAATTTGTGTCCGCCCGTGTACCCGCGTGTGCGTGCGAGGGAATGAGTGCGTGCGTGGCGTGCGTGCACATCTTCGCTTCGTGCATGTACCGCCAGTATGGCTCAGGGAGGACGAGTACATTCTTCTGGAACCAGCAGCACGTCATTGTGATCAATCCACGCAAGGAGGTCGCGACAATGCCTCCACATGTGCCACGTGGCTTCATTAACTGTAAGAGAGACACTGTGTAGCGTGCCATTGGTATTCTAATTTACGTGTTTTGCACATACTCGAAGTACTAGTAATTTACACGTGCATTACACGCATCAGATTTTGCAACCAAATTATGAATAAATACCACACTATAGCATGTAAGCTCTTAGTCATATATGCGTGATGTAGCCCTTCGTGTAATACTTATAGTTCATCTCATTCAAAATCAAATTAGTTTTTATAAAAAAGCTAAGAACGTGTGAATAGGAAAAACATGGGATTATAGTGGAATGTCATATTGAATCCTACAGGATTGTACGAGTGTTTGATTGTGCATGGAAAAAATGCAGAATTCTTTCAAAGAGGTTTGAGTGGATGGGATGTTTCCTATGAAATCTAGTGCAAATGAATCATATGGAAAAATTCCTATGGTTTACAATCCTACGAATCAAACAACCAAGATAGGAAAAATCTTAATGATTAGAATCCTCCAAAATTCCTTTGAGAATCCTTTGAATCAAAGAAGCCCTTAATCTATTTTATGATTCATGGAATTGTGTGTTGTAAAGCATAAAGTAAAAACAAATAATGGCAATTCAACTAGAATTTTTTTGGACAGTTATGATACGGAAGATTCTAGAACAAAAGAGAACCACTGTTGTTTTGAGGTTTGTGCATTATGCTTAAGTTCAACCATGGAGTCTGCTAGATTGTTCATGTGGCAAAATCCGGTGGGGGGCTAGAAGATGGTGTGAGGGGCCGAGTGGAGGGAGACTATGAAGGAATGCACAAGTGCGAGATCGATATTTAGAGAGAGGGGGCGAACACATGCGCTGTTGCACGCAGTGGCGGAGCCATGAAAAATAAATGAGCTAGGAGGCCAAGCATTGCTAATCCTTTACGAGGAGGGTCAATTCATGAAATTAAACCTTTTTAGCAGCAATTTTCTAATGATCACATTCATATTAGACTCGATATATAGTGATGTTAGGGGGGGGGGCAGGGCCCTTACTGCCCCCTGTCTTCACCATTGTGCATGCATCTGAGAGATGAAGCGGAAGGCATGGATGATGAGAGGGGGGCGTTGGATATATAATTAATGTGGGTGTATTAGCTATTTATGTTAATCCTATATAGAGAGGTATAGATTGATCGATGTGGACGTGGGAGAGGTATAGATTGATCGATGTGGACGTGGGAAAGAGGGTGAGACCTCACTGGATATATCGATTGATCGGTTTGTGTGGAAAACTATGAAAGACGTAGCTATATACACACATACATAGAGGAACATCGATCGTTGCGCATGCACGCGTGAGAGATAAAGAATGCCCGTTATGAGGGAGAGGGGGATGTGTGTGGGTGTGTGCCTTCATGGGAGACTGACCTGAAGAAAAAGATTGCATGCGTGCAATAGATAATGCTGACTGGTAGTGTATGTGCATGCATGCACAAGAGAAAGTTAGTGGTATAATTATAAAGAGAATACTACTGTGTGGGTGTAAAAGAATAAGTGAGGTCATAATCAATGTAAAGTTGAATTCAAATATTTGAATAAGAGATCCTGATGTTTGAAACCCATGCATGCATGAATATAACAGAGATCTGCGTGGTGTGCTTTGGAAACGAGCATGTTGTAATGTATACACATTGGACAAGGTCAGACTGATTTGAATTTGAGATACCGATGGCAGACATCATTTGCCCATGTCGCATCTGTGCATGTAATTGGAGATGATGGGCGGCTTTCGCATCACATATCTATATCTATACCCCTATATATATTATATTATATATTTTTATATTGTGAGCGGGTAACTTTAACTTTGAAAGATGGTCGTTGGATGAGGCAAATCCGAAGGTCCAAAGATGGCAAATTTGAGCACTATTGGCCGTTGGATATCATCTAGATTCCACCAGATTTCGCCACATGTATAATCTAGAAGACTCCATGGTTGAACTTAAGCATAATGCACAAACATCAAAACACAAGCACTTCTTATTTGTTCTAGAATCCTCCGTATCATAATTGCCCAAATATTTTTCTACATGATCTGCAATTATTTGTTTTTACTTTATGTCTTACAACGCACAATTCCATGAATCTTAAAATAGATTAGCTTTCTTATAAAAACTAGATGATTTTGAATGAAATGAACTATAAGAATTAAACGAACATCTACATCATGCATATACGACTCAAAGCTTGCATGCTATAATGTGGTATTTATTCATAATTTGGTTGCCAAATCTCATGCATGCAATGCACGTGTACCTTACTCTAGTCTAAATGGTGTTTGTGTGTGTGTTGTGCGTGTTGAGGTGCAAATTGTCTTTTTTTGGGACACTTAAGCTTGTTCTTCCGAAATTTCAAGCCGCGCCTTGTTATGCCGAAAATTGAAGCTAGCGTCTCTGTCTATCGTGCTGCAAAACTCCCGCCTCTTCAACCCGCGCCTTGTTAGCCTGAAATATTTAATATATATCTTTGTCTCATTGTGCTCCGACAACTCCCTCCATCTCAACCCGCACCTTGCTATTCCGAAATTACAATGCGCGTGAAAACTCCCACCTCCTATGAAATCCCGACACGCGAAATGCTCGTGGTACCCCTGAACCGAAAGAACCGCCTCAAATCGATGGGGGGGGTACTTTCGTAACTTACCCCACATTTCGGACAAGCGCATCTCTAAGCCATGGTTCCCCACTACCATCCCATTCGCCCACCCATTCGTACACCGAGGCCGCGAAAACCCGCGACGAAACCCCACACCCTGCTCCGTCCGCCACCCAGTCGGAGCTTCTTCCCCGATGATGTCATCCACAGCAACACCTCGACGTCCCTCATCCATCGTACCGGATGAGGATCCGTCGTCGATCTCATTGTCCCGCCGGTTCAGCCACCCCGTCCACCACCTCCAAGGAGCTGCCCCGACGTTCCCCTCGTCTTTCGCGCCACCTCCATTCCCACACTGCCATCTTCACCTGCACCACCGGAAGAGCATCATCATCACCATTTCCTCGGATGAAGTTGCGGCCTAATCGGCGCCACCAAAGAGGTTGTACACTAATCGCCGCATTTTCTTCTTGATTCAATCTCACGGTGCTGCCAACGCTCGGTCCCGAGCCGACACGGCGCGGCTCCATCCACGGCGGCGTCGCCTGCCACTTCCTCCACGACGTCGCTCCCTGGACAGCGACGTCCACATCAGTAGGAGTTGCTGCTACTTTAGCTCTCGCTCGTGCTGCTGCTCTGCTCTTGCTCTCGGTCCCCTGCCTGGTTTGCTCTTGCTATTGCTCTCACTCGTGTTGTTGCTCTTGCTCTTGCTAGTGTCTTCAGTTTCGACATCAAAATTCAGTTTCGACAGCAAAATTCAGTTTCGTCAGTTAGGTTCAGTTTCGACAGTTAAGTTCAGTTTCGACAGTTAAGTTCAGAGATGAGCGGCTGATGTATTTTACATCTAGAACTTTGTGGTTATGTATTTTACGTCATGTATTGGAGATGCTATTAGAATTCCACTTAGGTTAACGTTGTTCGTTGTCTCTCTTGTCCTGCTTCAGCCTCGGCGTCGTACAACTCACCGGAGCTGCTCCAACGACGAAACCCTCCATCACAGCGGAGCAGTACCTCGGGCTCCATCTCCAGACGCCTAAGATCTTCTTCCCCTCCTCCGACAGCAAAGTCAGCAGGAGCATCCTCACCGGCCAACCCAATCACACTAAGATCGACATGGCTTCGCCAAAGAGGTTGTACACTTGTTGCATCTCTTTTTTACTCTACATGTTATATATATTGTCCACTGAGCACACGTAGTAATGGGAAATACGATTATTTTATCCTACTATATGACAAGCAGTGAGGTACTAGGCAACTTAGCAATCCATGATGGACTCTCTTGAATGCCATCATTATTTATCTCTGCGCGTTTGAGCTGTGCATTTGTCGATGGGCCTGGGAGTTGAGCTAGTATGGCAGTGGCCTGGGTCCAAAGTAATAGAAGTAGCACAATAACATTTAGTGTAGGATTTTCCTTGCTCAAGCCTGCCTACTAGAATCGCCAATGCTTGAAAGGAAAAGTGAATGAAAAACATAGGAATTGGAAAGTTTCCTATGGTACTACTTTTCATGAATTTGGTGCAAAGGAATGGAGCAAAGGAAAACTGTAGGATTTGTTCCTTTAGTGTCTCCTTGAAAGAAAAACCGTAGGAATTCTAATTTCCACTTCTCCTCCTTTTCATATTCCTATTCATCAAGCACAATACTAAGAGAGAGTAGCATAATAGCATTATAACCATACATTTTCTTGTGGTTTGACTTAATCTCACCATGCTTTTTTGCATCCTGTGATCTTCCAATTGTTGTGAATCAAACACCCAGATTGGCAGAAATCCTGTGTTTTTAAATTCTCTATTTTGCACGTGCATTCCTATCCTATTCCTGTCTATTTCCTATCCCTGCATTGTTAGAATCCTCAAATTCAAACAAGCCCTTACTCAATTACTTCTGTTACAGATATGTGTCAAAGAAAACCATGTGTGGTTTGTCCTGCTCCTGCGGCGCTGTGTTCCACCCCAGCTCAGCTGCTCCAACGATGGAAGGGTTCACCACAGCAGGGATCCGCTCTCCAGACTGTCTTTCGCCGCCTTAGATCTTCTTCCCCGCCGCCGGCAGCCACGACAATTGCATTACCATCATCAACTGAGCAGATGACCTTGAGGACTACACGGGTCCGCAAGAGAGGTCGCACTCTTCCGTGTCTACTTACGTTATGCGTCGCTTAATATGATTACATGCTACATTATCGTCGTGTTCACCTATTAGACTCTAAGTCAGGTCCAAACTAATGCTGAAACTTGAGTTTTTAAATGGTTGTGGGGTACATATTGGGGCAGCAATCAGTACTATATGTCTACTATCTAGTTAATCTCCGGTGTCTACTATGAGTTTCATGTTGGGTGCAAACAAACATTAAAGGAGCCATTATCTGTATTTTTTAACTAAAGCTATTATCTGCCTGCTATCATTTGTTTTGGGTCTATCCACAGTTTGCTAACATCACTCTGGATTTGTACATGCACTCCTTACATAATCTCACTATGTTTTATTCCTATGCATGCTAGTTATTGTACACAATGGAACTGATCATGTAGAGCAAAAGAGACGAGCCTTGCGTGGCAATAAAATTTCATGCAGACGTCGTTCCATGGTGGGCGCAAAGGCAGCCCCCCTCCACCCATTTCGGATCGTAATCAAGAGGAAGATAACTGTTCTGAGGGGGATTCAGAAGGACAAGACCACTCCTATTTACCCCATGAGGTCTTCTCTCTAACTTGGCATGCTGATGTTGGTAATATCATGCATATGGTGCCTTGCATTGCTTACTGTATACATTAAAGATGTCATCTGCTTAGTTTAGACATGCTTTGTGTCAATGTCATCTGTTTTGTTTCTTTATCGTATATGTGAATCATGCAATGCCATCTTGTCTAGCCAGGCATCATATATGTGAATTTTGCAATGCTACCCTGGTTAGCCAGTCATCTTATATGTGAATTATATCATGCCATCATTTTTTTAATATGTGTTAAATTTGTCAATAATTTTAGTACATTCAATTACTCTTCCTGTGCATCAGCCATTCGGCACGGTCATGGAAAAATCTGGAGTGGAAACAAGGTCTTTAGAGCAGACAATTCTATCTGACGAAGCACATGTCTTGCTAGTTACCGATAGCTCCTCAGAGGAGGATTCAGAGACAGATGACCAGTCATATTTCCCCCCTGAGGTGCATGCCCTAACTTGGCAGGGTTATGTTACTCATATTGTGTGTATGGTATCTTGCATTGCTATGTCATTTGCTTAGTTTAGACATGCTTTGTGTGAATGCCACCTGTTTAGTGTCTAATTACCATATATGTGAATTATGCAATGCCATCTTGTTGCAAGACATTATATATGTGAATTATGCAATGTTATCTTGTTGCAAGGCATTATGTATGTGAATTATGCAATGCCATGCTGTTTAGGCAAGCGTCATATATGTGAATTATATCATGCCATCCTTTTTTTGTATTTCTCATTGCTTTTGTCGACATTTTTTGTATATTCAACTGCTCTTCCTGTGCATCAGCCATTTTAATTGGTGATGGAGAAATCTGGAGTGAAAACAAGGTCTTCAGAGCAGACAATGCTACCCGCTGAAGCAGATATCTTGCTGGTTACAAATAGCTCTTCAAAGGAGGATTCAGAGGTAGATGACCAGTCCTATTATCCCCCTGAGGTGTATGCTCAAACTTGGCAGGGTTATATTACTCATATAATGCATATGTTGTATTGCAATGCTTCTTTTTTACATCATATACACAATATTGAATGCCATCTCCTTAGTTGACACATCATATATGCAATTGCCCTCTGCTCACTTCCTTAGTATATAAATCATATATTTGAATTATGTCATGCCATGATGTTTACATAGACAGCATGTATCTGAATTATGGCATGCCAACCCATTTTCTAAAGACACAATATAGTTATATCATCTCATCCTGTTTACATAGTCATCATATTTTAAATTATGTCATTCTATCCGTGAATTATATCATGCCATCATGTTTCCATCGACGGCATGTTTGTGATTTATGGCATGCCAACCACTTTAATAGACACATCATATATTTATATCATGTCATCCTATTTACATAGTCATCATGTTTTGAAGTATGTCATTCTATCCTGCTTAGTTAGCCATCATACATGTGAAATTGTGTCATGCTATCCTGTTTAATTAGCCATCATATATGTGAAATTATGTCCTGCTATTCTGTTTGCTTAGACAACATAAATGTGAATTATTTCATGCCCTGTTTTCTTCCCTACTATCCATTGCACCTGTCTATCTTACAATGTCTGTACATTCAATTACTTTTCTTGTTTATCAGCCATTTCAATTGGAGGGAGTGATGGAAGTATCTGTGGGAGGAAAAACGCGGTCTTCAGAAAAGATTGTGCTACCTGTCGATGCAGATAGAACCACGGTTGTACTTGCCCAAGAATCAGCCCCACCACACATAAACCACACTCATGCAGATTGTACCCCTACCCAGTTGGACAGAGAACCAGCTACACCCCTTCTTACCCAAACCCCAGCAGATAGACACCCAGTTCCCGTTGACACAACACCGTCTCCACCATAGAGCACCCAAACACGAGCAGTTAGTAAGGCAACTGCAGTGCCCAAATCACGAGGACCACCACTCTGAACCCGAAGTCAACGCTTAAAGCAGAAGAAGAATTGTTCTCAGGTCAGGTTCCGTAGCTATGGTTCATACTACTTTGCTCTTGCATCAATGTATTTACTGATACCAACCAATTTCAAATTTGAAGGATGCAACTGAAACTCAAATGGTGCAACAGGTATGTTTTAAACCTGTTTCTTCAACGTGTTTGGCTGTTTGCTGTTGTAACTTGCTCTATGTTGATTTCTGTTTCAATTGAATAAACAGTTATGTTCTCATGCCATGCACATTACAAGTGTTGTTATTGCTGTGTAGTTTCCCACACTTATATTCTGTCTATGCTGCTTTGTCTTAAATAGATATGATTCGAACTATATCTATCTTGATTTGGCAACATAAACTAGAATGATATAGACCATACAGTGACCATACTACATAGATATATGTTTATTTCATGCTGTTATCCTGTCCACCTTACTACTGAACTGGTTTACCAAAATGAGTTTCATATACTACATTGTAAACCTGAGATGTGTTTGTTTGTTTCCCTTTTAGAACGTGGATAAAATATTGGAGAAGAGTACCCTGTTATGCAATGGTAAAGGAAGTAATGCAGATAAGGTTCAAGATAGTGAGACATCCTTGTTGGTCTCCAAGAAAGCTGATAAAAACTATATTGAGGACACTGAGACAACCCCAAAGTCCTGTCTTGATGTAGTGTTTGAGTTACTGGCTACCACTACTGGCACCAGCTCTTCGAACTCGTTGCCTGAATCAGTTCGGCTTCTTGAGTCTCAACTTCAAGTTGAAACACATCGATCAGATGTTATGCGACAGGAAGCCGAAGGACTGAGGAAGTCCTTGCAGAATTCAGATGCATACTTTCTGGTGCAACAGCAGGCGCTGGAGGACTTAAGCGCCAAACAAGAGAAAGTTAATAAGCTTGCTAAGCATCTTGCCAGCATTATGGGTACCCAGGATATTGTTTCTTGAGCTCTTCTGAAGTGGTTTCAGTTCTGGACTTGTTTTGTTGCGGCGTTTATATGCTGCTGTGTTCCCTATATTTTCACTGGTGGCGAACTTTGATGCCCAGTGGATGTAATATGTGTAATAGCCGTGATAGCCTAGTGTAAGTTGCTTGCTTATTTATTTCCTTATTGTCTTGTGTATTTGTTTGCTTGTAGTTAGTGCAGTTCTTTTTCTATGGTTTTCTAGTGGCTGCAACAACCTATTTTTTAAAACTAGGCCACAATAACCATGGACTAATATTTACTGTAGTGACACTGCACCTGCGGGCCGTATAAACAGTGGGCCTTCCACGGGCCGTAGAAACAGTGGGCCTTCCATGGGCCGTAGAAACAATGGGCCTTCTACGGGCCGCAGAAACAATGGTCCTTCTACGGACCGTATCATCAATGGGCCTTATACGGGCAGTATGATCGATTGGCCAAACATGGGCCAATAACAGGCCGCATTATGGCCGTAAATGGGCTAGAGTTGGAATCGTCCGTTCATGGGCTGACCATAATGGGCCATCATTAATAGGCCGTATTTCATGCTGCTATGAAAACGGCCCAACGTGTTAACAGACCACAAACGGGCCGACTGTAACCACGGGCTGAATTTGGCCCATAAGCAAAAAATGACAGTAACGGGTCGTAAGTAAACGAATGCTGGAAATGAGCCCAAGAATAAATGGGCTCTGAGAAGGTCGAAAGATAACATGGGCTGGAAACGGCCCAACGGAATAACGGGCCCTTAATGGGTATAAAGTGATACACTGTTCATTACGGGCCAGTTTCACCATGGGCCGTTAATGGGTGTAAAGTAAAACACTGTTCATTACGGGCCAATTTCACCACGGGCCGTTAATAGGCCAAGAGTTACATAGGGCCTCATATGGGCCGAAAGACGTCATGGGCCATACATGGGCCAGAAGTGAAAACGGGCTGGAATCATATTGGGTGGCCCAGATGACGCTACTGGGCCTAATTCGGATAGGGCGTAACATGCCTTGGGTTAGCGGGCTGTAAATGGGCTATATGCGAACAGGCCGTTAACAGGCTTTACATGGGCCGACCCGCCACATTTTGACCAAGTCAAATGGGCCGGCCTTTTCACAGGAATGGGCCTCTGTTGGGCCATGCCACATGTCGACGTATCATAGGCGCCTTCTGTCCAATGAGTGGATGACATCTGTCCCAACGGTGAGCCGACACGTGTTTCCTCCAGCCAATGATGATTTTACACGTGGAAAATCCCCATTGGTCGGGGCTGTTAACGGGTTATCGGATCCAAAACCCGACCCGATAGCTTAACGGCGTTCCATTACGGCGGATGCCATGTGTCGGTCACCCTTGACGAAAGCACTTCTGTGACGCGCGATTTATCGTCATGGAAGTGGACACTTCCGTGATGATAATTTTGGTAATGTCATGGAACACTTCTACGACAGCACAGGTATGACTATCTTGATTCTGTCATAAATTTGTCATGAATGTACATGCATGACAAAAAACGCGAACTACTGTGACAAACACGTATCATCACGGAAGTGTATTTTTTTGTAGTGTTGGCACACGTTTTCGTCTTGACTTCCCGGTAGAAACTTTGGGGCACTCTTTGAAGTACTTTTGTGTTGGTTGAATAGATGAATCTGAGATTATGTGATGCATATCGTATAATCATGCCCACGGATACTTGAGGTGACAATGGAGTATCTAGGTGACATTAGGGTTTTGGTTGATTTGTGTCTTAAGGTGTTATTCTAGTACGAACTCTTGAATAGATTGATCCAAAAGAATAGCTTTGAGGTGGTTTCGTACCCTACAATAATCTCTTCGTTTGTTCTCCGCTATTAGTGGCTTTGGAGTGACTCTTTGTTGCATGTTGAGGGATTGTTATATGATCTATCTATGTTATTATTGTTGAGAGAACTTGTACTAGTGAAAGTATGAACTCTAGGCCTTGTTTCCTAGCATTGCAATACCATTTACACTCACTTTTATCATTAGTTACCTTGCTGTTTCTATATTTTCAGATTACAAATACCTTTATCTACTATCCATATTGCACTCGTATCACTATCTCTTCGCCGAACTAGTGCACCTATACAATTTACCATTGTATTGGGTGTGTTAGGGACACAAGAGACTCTTTGTTATTTGGTTGCAGGTTTGTTTGAGAGAGACCATCTTCATCCTATGCCTCCCACGGATTGATAAACCTTAGGTCATCCACTTGAGGGAAATTTGCTACTATCCTACAAACCTCTGCACTTGGAGGCCCAACAACGTCTACAAGAAGAAGGTTGTGTAGTAGACATCACGTATATATGCGTGAGTAGGCGTTTGAGACCCCGCCCGTATGTATGTATGTGGCCATATTTTCTTTCTTGCACACTGGCCGTTGTACGTATGTGTACATACTACGTGTGCGCCTCTACTATGACACGTGCGCGCCTCTACATCCACCAGTATGTATGTACACATTCGCGACCAGAATGACAATGCTACGTACGCTTCAACCAGGTGGGTCCCGACTGTCGGACACTCCTTGAGTGCGAAGATGTGGCTGGTGGGTCCCAGTAGTCAGGCGGGCGAATCTTTTTTTTTTGCCCGGACGCACTTCCTTGCGTGCGAAGATGTAGCTGGTGGGTCCCAGCAGTCAGGGGGAAAACTTTTTTTACGAAATACAGTGGCCCATCCGGTGGGTACCTGCTGTCAGGTGGAGGAATCATTATTTTGCGTGTAATAAGGAGGCACTTCCTTGCTGCGGCCATGGACCCAGCTGTCAGCCTCTCCACATACAGTCCATGTCCGATGGAAGTTGTTCCTTGACCAGGTTGACCACACCGCGCCGAGAGCTCCAGGGCGGTGGATGACGGTGAGGCCTAGGAAGGGGACAACACGGAGCCGGGGAAGACGTGGCAATGGATGCCCACGCGTAGAGGAGTATGAGGGTTCACTGGTTCGGCTGCGGTGTGAGGCTACCGTCGCTGCAGAATAACAGGGGGTGTGGGTGAGTAGAGGGATGGCCTGGCCAACAGTGGGAGTAGTAGGGGGTGGTGAGACCTCCGCGATATCACAGCCGGCCACGGGAGGCAGGAGCATGCGGCACGACCGGCGCTGCTTTGGGCAGCTGGAGTAAGAAGACCAGAGGTTGAAAAAGTACTACGGCCGTTGGATGGACATCGTACGGTCACTGGAGCTAGAATCGTTCATATTGACTAAGTTGACAAAGCCCTCCATCCCCGTCAACTTAGTAGGCCCACAAGTCAGCCTCCCACCAAGGTGGGTCCCAGCTAGAAGGGGGAGTATTCATTTTTTTTTGTGCGTAATAAGGAGGCACTTCCGGTGGGTCCGAGCTAACAGCGAGTGGAACATTTTTTTCATGAAATATGGTGGCCCGTCCGGTGGGTCCCAGCAGTCAGGGGGGAAATGATTTTTTTCGTGAAATACGGTGGCCCGTCCGGTGGGTCCCTGCTGTCAGGTGGAGGAATAATTATTTTGCGCGTAATAAGGAGGTACTTCCTTGCGGCTGTTGTGGACCCAGCTGTCAGCCTCTCTATGTACAATACTCTTCCGATGGAAGTCGGTCGTTGACCACATTGACCATGCCACACCGAGAGCACCACGGCGGTGGACGATGGCGAGGCCTCGGAAGGGGACGACACGGAGCCGGGGAAGACGTGGCAGTGGATGCCCATGCGGAGAGGAGTACGAGGGTTCACTGGTTCGGCTGCGGTGTGATGCTGCCATTGCCGCAGAATAACAGGGGGAGTGGGTGAGTGGAGGGATGGCCTGGCCAACAGTGCGAATAGTATGGGGGCGGTGAGGCAGCCACGGCAGGTAGGAGCATGTTGCACAACCAGCGCTGCTTTGGGCGGCTGGAGCAAGAAGACCAGAGGTTGAAGAAGCACTACGGCCGTTGGATGGACATCGTATGGTCACTGGAGCTAGAATCGTTCATATATTGACTAAGTTGACAAAGCCCTCCATCCCCGTCAACTTAGTAGGCCCACAAGTCAGCCTCCCACTATGGTGGGTCCCAGCTGGCAGGGGGTATTCATTTTTTTGTGCGCAATAAGAGGGCACTTCCTTGCGTGTGAAGATATAGTTGGTGGGTCTGACTTGTCAGCGGAGGGAATTTTTGTCGTGAAATACAGAGGCCCTTCCAGCGGGTCCTAGATGTCAGGTGGAGGAATCATTATTTTGCGTGTAATAAGGAGGCATTTTCTTGTGTTCGGCCGTGGACCCAGCTGTCAGCCTCTCCACGTATAGTCCACTTCTGATGGATGTCGTTCATTGACCAAGTTGACCACGCCGCGCCGAGAGCACCAGGGCTATAGACGACAGCGAGGCCTACGAAGGGAACAACACGGAGCCGGGGAAGACACGGCAGTGGCTGCCCACGCGGTGGAGAGTACGAGGGTTGACTGGTTCGGCTGCCGTCGCCGGAAAATAACATGAGGTGTGGGTGAGTAGACGGATAGACAGGCCAGGGATGCGAGTATTATGGGGCCGTGAGGCCTGCCCGACAGCACAGCCGGCCACGGGAGGCGGGAGCAGGCGGTTCCGATGGCGCTGGTTTGGGCGGCTGGGGCAGGAAGATCAGAGACTGAAGAAGCACGATGGCCGTTAGATTGACATCTAACGGTGTGACGCTGGTAGAGTCGATTGTTGACTAAGTTTGTTTTTTGAGAAACCTTGTGTACGCATGAACTTAGTAGGCCGACAAGTCAACCTCCAAATCTGTGGTAGACAACATAAAGCCCATTTGCTATTTTTTTATAATTTGCAGCCCATTTGCTAATTCTTAAGTAATTTATTACAACCCATTTTCTGCCTAGGACCACGGTCAAAAAGTTCAACCTTATTTTGCATATTTCGGTGGAGTCCGAACTGTTGTAATCCCGAAATGATAAACATTTTTTAGGAACTTATTGATTTGCCAAAAAAATCGTTTTGTTTTTGTAAGCAAATAAGACGTGGGACAATTGAAATGGTTTAAGGGAAAACTAGTGGTAAAAAAATCAGCACTGGGTGAGAAAAAACAACAAAAATAAGGATGTAAATATGAAAAGGGAATTTTATGTGTTTTCAATATAATGATACGTGTATATGAACTAGTAAAACTATAGGTAGAGATTAAAACATGGATGTAGGACATCCGTTTCAAGAGGAAAATAGAACTGGGCTGTGTGTTTGATTCAGTAAAAAAAACTGCCTGCGGACGTTGTAAGACAAAATATAACTAACGCCGGCGGGCCAGAGGCCAGTAGATACCCGCTGGATCTTTGTGCCCCATTGTCGTCATGGGCTGGGCCTGTTAAAAACAAAAACCGAGCCTCGGCATTCTACAGCCCTGTTGAAACTTGCTCGACCTGAAAAAACAAAATATGTGCTCAATAAACGAGAGAATTCTGCAACTACAGACTGATAACTGGGATGCAGCAGGGATATTGTTTTTTCATCGTGATAATAAGTGCATGTACTTGTTTCGAAAAAATTGGAGAACTGGGAATTCGAACGGCAGGTGCTTATGCTACCCATCAAATAAAAATCATGTGCCTGAAAATTTGTTTCGAAACAAATGATTCAGCTTTATATCCATGTCAACCGTCGGCATGATAGTTGGAAGCAAATGCAAGTTCATACCAAAAGATCGTTAACAAAAATACCAACTTGCGGACGACAAGGTAGTACAACTACCAATACCAAACTAACTTATAATCTTTTTACTCCTGGCCCTAGTGTTTGTCTGGTAGAAAATCTTGCAGAGGACCAGCTCCTGCTCCTTCTCTTGCTCCAGGTCCCCGAGGTGGTACTGGTGCATCACCCAGTTGGTCCTCTGCTGGTCGAAGTTCTTGTTGGTGTGTAGCACCACAACCTTTTTGTTGCCTGTCTGCCGCCCGTTGACCATCACCGGCAATGTATTGCCGGTCTTGTGCCACATCGCGTGCATGCCGCACTCCGACTGTATCTTGCGACACGTACACATGCCCCTTTTGAACGCCCTAGAATTGCGCTAGAAGAAATGCTTCCTTAGGCCACTCAGTGTGATACCTATAGTATTGTCGAATACAGGTTTTAGGGTACGTAGTTGGCATTTTCATAACATCTTTGGCATGTTGCAGTCACTTGATTCACTTTTTATTAACTGTGAAATTGTAATTGTTTCACCAGGTCTGCGTCTAAAAAGAAAAATAGAGCTATAAACAAAGAAATATGTTTGTGCAAGTAGACGGCCGATCGGTGTCTTACCTGGAAGTTTCTCAGGTTGGGTGTAGCATATGCCGTGCTCGCTGTCGAAGGTTGGTATGAACAAACCGATGAGAGGGTGAGATCTCGCCCTGTCAGCACTCACTTTGGCCTCAAGGTGCTCGATCACCTCCTGATCCGTGGGATCGAACTTGACGCCAGCCGGCAGCACCGACCAATGTTGCATCGGTAATTCTAGTTATATGGTACTCAATGTATGATCAATTTTAAGTGAATGATGAAAGATTTCGACAGATAAGTGGTACTCCAAATCTGAAGTCCAGAATACCCGAACACGCCGCCGGTATTCTTGTGTCACCTCACGCGCAGCGTGTTGTCACGTCAATTCAATGTGTAGACATGATGAATAATTTGAGCGACGTATACTAGTACTGCTACTGTACTACTTACTAGTCGTATTTAGTGTCACAATTTATACATAGGTTTAACTAACAAGTACGCACTTGAAGCCTAATTGATATATATGGCTTCTGCACGACATCTCCATCATCATTATATGTACATCCTGCGTAGGTGAGTTAGGATGCACTTGATCCCAGGAAGGTATCTATCCTTCAAACCAGAGGAGTGCTTCAAACTAACAACAGTACATAATATCCAACAAAAGAAGGTCGTGCTATAGCAGCAGAATACATGGCTCAGTCTAGATATCAACACGAATCAAGTTGTGCATATTTGCTGTTGGCATGAACCACATCGCCACATGTCGGGTTTGCAAAAGCCATCCATCGCATGGAAGCTTGATGCCTTTCACACACTGAAGATTATCTGGCAACAAGCTGTGTTGACGAATCTCTGGATATGGTGATTCATGAAACCCATGGTATGATGTGTAAA
Organism: Triticum aestivum; assembly: GCF_018294505.1. Lineage (NCBI taxonomy): Eukaryota > Viridiplantae > Streptophyta > Magnoliopsida > Poales > Poaceae > Triticum > Triticum aestivum. Next base: position 326,308,964 of record NC_057807.1, on the reverse strand, counting down.
CATAGGCCCCCCTGGCGAATGGAAGTTGCATAGCACGATAATTATTGCCGGTGATATGATCGATGATTGGTTGGATGATCGGATAATTGAGCCCGAGGAACAAGGAGTGGTTGCAAGGCTGTAAACCCGCCTCCAATTGAATACACCTAGCCCAACGGAGCTAGGATCTTTCTCGAACACGAAGCAGCCATAGCCATCAATGTCACGAACGCCCCACGCATTGTACTGCATGTGGTTTGATGTAATGGTCTGGTCAATTTGGTACGTGCAAATGAGCATCAAATGACCGCCGTTAGCTGAACAAGCGATAAACTACCACCCATCGGCTGGTATGATTGCAGGTCCTGGAATCATGAAGGCCAGCGCATTTGCGTCTGCTGCAACAATTCAAATTGGAGACCAAAAGGACAAAAATAAACAATCATGTTTTGAGTATGTGTGGAATTAAGATTATTATAACAGTGACACATATCATAGACAAAGAATTGCAATGCCGTGGTCATAATCATACCCCCAAGTTAAAAAAATAAGCCAATGGCTTTCGTATTCTAGCAATATGTCATGGTTCAAACATCATGTAACAATGAGAGGAAAACAACCATGACAGAGCCTACTCATATTCTACCATAGCACTTACTACTACTGTTCTCATATCAACTCTAAGCAATAACATGCGTTGTTATAAAAATCTTGGAAACGAGAGTAACATATAGCAATCATGATGTTATGCTCATAATATGTATTCTAACAATCGTTAGATGCCAATTGTTCTCATATCAACTCTAACAATAACATGTGTGGTCATAAAAATCTAGGAAATGAGAGGAACATATAGCAATGATGTGGTTATAGACATACTATCTATTCTAAATTTGTAACAATCAACAGGCAGTCGTATTCATAAGGTAAAGATGAGATGAGATAGAACAATTACACGACGATAGATTCCATTAGTATAGGCAGCCAATCTGTGCATCGACCACGTAAACGATGCCATCATGCACTATAGCATCAGACAGAAATGTTACCTCAACAAGATTGATGATGAGCCATAACCATGTATGGCGACTGGATTCTAGATAGACTAATCCCATGTTGAACAAGGCATGAGCTTGTAATCCATGTAGTCTTTTGATGGTGTGGGCACTTCGTAGATTACAACTTTCAGCAAACAAAGGTCGAGCCAAAAGCTTGACACGTCTCGTGCGTGGTAGGCAGGAGTGTCCAACGGGCCGCAAGGCTCGATGGCGGTGGTATCCAATGATGGAAGGGTGATCTCTCGCTGGGTGTAGATATCCACGAGACGCCACGGACTACCGTATTGGTGGATGAGGACGATCCAGTTGGCCTTCATGCCCGCCTAGTAGTGGCTGCGCATGAAGGACAAGTGGGTGGGTAGTGGTGGCATGTCGAGGGGCACCACAGCAACCTCCGTAGGATCGTCAAGTCGGTGTCTAGGCCACCTAGGAGGATCGGGCATCAACAAGCAGGGTGTCTTGAAAAGAGCCGGCCGGTTGTAGACGAGTAGACGGTACAAAGACACCGAGCATGCGGCCAGACGGACGGTGCTGAGTAGGTCCATATGATTACAGATCTGTTCAAGAGAACATCAGGGAGGAAATTCCAATCTTGGCTCTGCGTGTCATTCAGTTCTGCCATTGGGTTTTTTGGTGCCTGCGAGCCAGCGGGGAAGTGGATTCGGGCGGGCGAGCGAAGAAGCTTCTCCTCGTGTGGCCGAGCAGTGAGCGGGGGGATATGGTACGCGCGAGCTACCAAGGAAGACGGCGCAGACGGCGCAGGCGGGGGTAAATGGTGTGCGGTCGACGATGGGGAAGAGAGGAGGAAGAAGAGTGGAATACGGGGAAGAAAGTGCATGAAATCTCAATTCTACTAGTACTACTACCAGGATATACCGTCCTTCGGAGTGTAATAGTTACACCGATGACATGTGGGTCTACCACAAGAGGGCCCATATGTCAGTTAATGGAGGATAGAGGTGCGTAGGCGTATTTGCGGAAGCATGCTCTACTGGCAAAGATGATGGCAGTACTGGGTAAGGCTGATTTAGTAACAACAACATGATGGTTCAGCTTATTAATTACGTGTCCCATCTGCTGCAGCATGTATTGTCACTTCACTACGAAGACTAGTTGAATAGTGACCGAGATGGGGAATAATGGATTGTGAAGACTTCCTTTCTACAATATCCCTATGCCTCTATGCTCACTTCACTCATTTTGCTCCGTACCTAGTCACTTGTTGAAATTTGTAGAAAGACAAATACTCCGTATTTGGGAATAGAGGTAGGCTTTTACTCCGTATTTGGGAATAGAGGGAGTATCACCATATGGAGGGAACAGAGGAAGCTTGAAATATGAACATGTCAATGGGAGGAAGTAAGCCCCATGCATGCATGCATGCATGCAACATGCAACACTCACATGCACACATGTACGCACGCAACACTCACGCACCCATGCGGCACACAGCACACGACGCAACACACACGCTCACGCTCAAGTGCTCAACCTACTCCCTATGTCCATGAAAGACTGTACATTTAGAGATTTACACATTGACCAGGGCATAATTAACGCCCAAAAGTAGAAGACTTATGTGTGCATGCGACCATTGAGAGAAGAAGATTAAATGAAGGCCATTGCATGCTGTAATTAAGGATAGACATGTAGCCTATACCTAGAGCACAAGTTGGTGCATTAGTCAATCAATATCGATTTAGATTAAATGCTAAATGCATTGGAAGTGTAGATGTACATCATGTACTACACTCTTTGTTTTTTAGCCAATGTACACTCTTTGTTGGAAGACCAAGGGAGTACACATGCATGCACTCACATACACAGCTAGGGTGGTTCACGCGCAAGGGTTGGACTCCTGTCGCACCTGCGTAAAGTTTTGTTCAACTGATTTCTTTGCTCTACCAACTGACAGGTGGGACCCAGAAACCAGGTGCAATTTAACCAGTCAACAAAGTGCCACGTCGAGTATGTGGCCGGTCAGTAGGGTGCAATATGGTGCTCTACGATGAGCTAGTGATCGTATAATCACCGCAAAACTATATATAGTGACCGTAAAGAGCGTATTGTTACATACGTTGACCGCCAGTGTATTTTTCTCGTTTCAAATTAAGCCATATTAATCGGAAAGGACGCAATATGACTACTAGTACTAGTACTGCTTTGATGTGTCCCGTCAACTCGCCGAACGAGGAGAAGCTTGCTTACTACGCCTCTCCCTCGCCCACGCGCACGGTGGTTCGCAGGATGAGGAGAGGGTTTTAACTAAAGCGCCCTCTCCCTCTCCCTCTCCCTCGCCCTCGCCCTCGCGGTGGACGTGCAGCAGTTCAATCGATGTCAGATTTCTAGAAGCATATTGTACTGTAGTATCATCATTGTTGGACCTTCGGAAGAGGCGAAGAGCCAAGTGCAAGGTTCACACGAGTATGAACTGTTGAACCTCCCGAAGAGGCAAAGAGCCAAGCGCAAGGTTTTATAGGAGTTTTCGTCCTAGTAGGAGTGTACTACAACTATAGCAAACAATGCTACTGTATGATGCCGCCACATCACGTATATCCAAAGCTGTGCCACCTTTTTTTCTCAAAGAGCGCGTTGGAGCCCATGCAACAACCACACAAGTTGCACGTACACATAACACATTTACTAGTAATAAATTCTAAAGGACAAATGCCAGTATGCCACACAAGTTCATCTCCAATTCATGTGATAAATTTGTGCACGACTAGTCTATATATATTCACAGCGCTACCGTTCACAATTATCGTAATCCACTTACACGTTATAGATGGGCTACATGTCCTCCTCCAGGTTCCAGTCCCAGGTGTTCTTCATGGATGGCACGATCCATAGCGGTGAGCAACGAGAATCATTGTCGCAGCTTTCTAGTCCGGTTCCACATGATGGAGACTCATCCAAGCTGAAGTGGCATAAATCAGGGATAGTGTGTCCCAGCATGTCGTTCATCCGGCGGTGTGCACTGAAGACACAACCATGCTTCATGAACGGCAGGCCTTCTGTGTCGTGCACAGAAGGTGGCATCCGCTTCACAATGGGGTAGCTGTCCCCAATGAAAAGCGAGTACTCTCCAAGAGTGTTCCTCGGCACCCACGTAGCATCACGGGGGTCGAACTCGGCGCCGTTCATCTGGTACACGTGGCATCTCAGATCTGGACACATGGTGACGTACATAGTCAAGGTCCATGCATAATAATGTGGTGCTCAAATATGGCGGTCAGTAATACTGTGCAGCAAATAGTACTACTCCGGTATATAGGAAGTAAAATAACCGGCTTATTATATATAGCCACTCTTGGCTACATGGATGAGATAGTAAGACATGGAAAAACAAAAATGGTGGCAGCTAGTGGGTTCAAGTCTTCGAGGGCCTAGCTAGCTATACGCGTCCTCCAAGGTAAAAAGTACTCCTACTAGTACTACTAAGTATACTACTAGTACAACAATGAAAGAGAAGGCGAGAGGGTTAAAAAATGGAATACCTGGGTAGATGGTGGCGGTCTGATCGTGGTAGATTGTGTGACCATGTTGCACATCAGTGGTACCATGGGTAGCGACTGCTAAGATAGTTGATCACAATATGCCAAAGTCAGCTACAAGGTTCCACGTTAGACCGAATCACGAATGCAAATGCACATCCAGGATCGACGATCTTATTTTGATGCAAATAATGGAGTACCATTAGGGATGCAAATGATGGTTTGTGCATTCCGTTTGTAATTTCCCGTACCGTAGGATGGCAACCAGATGAAACAAGTCCCCTGGCTTGTCACTGCGAAGATGCGGCCTAGATGGCGCACGGCATCTTCGAACGTGTAGGGGTACAAATCTGCCGCTGCCAACATGCGCCAGCCTCTGCTGTTACTGCCTCTTGCATTGATGGCAATCCTTATGTCGAACACCACAGTGAGATAGTAATCGTCGTAGCCGCATCGCTTTGTTGGCAGGTCTGCAATTGCTATCTTCTTCATTCTCATGTAGGCATCATCATACGTATTCAAGCCCAGCCAGTCCGGAAGGCCGATCCCAATGGTGGAGAAGGGGTCTACCGGAACGGCCGCACTGCTGTGGATGTTGTGCAAAATGATGGTGGTATACAGCCGGAGGTATGCAAGCCAATCTTCGTTGGCACCGACCCAGACCTATATATAAGACAGTGGGCAGCGAAGAAATTACGGGATGGAAGTGGAATAACTAAGTACTACATGATCAAACTCTATTACTGACTTGCTCATCGGACAAAATCTGACTACCTCTCAACGTCGGCAACTCTAGCGGACTCAAGTTAACAATATCCTTTTCAAAGGAAATGAGAGTTCCACCTCTCCTCCCACCGGCGCCCTAGGCTCTCCGGCGATCTTCCTCTCCAACCAGTAATTCTTGTTCCCTCTCCACCCATCTTCTCCGGCGTTCTCTGGTCTACCACCCTATACCCATCTCATATGGGTTCTCATGGTGGATCAACTTTGGATCTGGATTTCTCCAAAGGAGTGGCTTTTGCAGAGGGGTTTTTTAGATCTTGTGGGAAAACCATTCATCCCTCGGATGACACGGGCCATTTTATTATGGTTGTGTCTTTCAGCAGACATAGATTTTGTCTTGATGAGGATTCGGTTGCGACGACATTGGAATCTGCAATCGGGGGATCTGCAATTGATTTGTCTGTTCAACTCACTAAAGACAAGGTATTCTCATTTATGGTATCATGCAAGCGTGTTGGCATTATTATTCTTCATTTGAGATCTTTTGCATGCCCGCAATTCAAATGTTTTTTCCATCTATGGGGTAATGGTGGTCCTAATTGGAAGCGTGAGTTTGTTATTTGGAAGAAAGCATGTGAGGTCGAAGGGATTATCATCAGTCCTTCTAAGAGGAGGGCTTCTCTTGGTTTGATTGCTATGCATAAACCACCTTCCAAGTCAGCTCTGCGTTCGGGTCATAGATCGTCGAAGAAGATCTCTTTTGCCACCTTCCAACAGTATGATGCTTGCAAGGGTTATTCTTTTCCTGCTTCACCAGGCCTTATTGATGCGGTTGCTAGTGCTGGATATGATGTGCTGCCTCGTGAGAGAGATAGTGTGCCTCCGCCGCCGGCGACTGAACTCCGATGGACGGTGGTAGAACCACCCATCATTTTTGGATCGGTCAATGTCCCAGCTATTTCTCCGGCAGGGATTCTTGTGGCTTCTCCATCCAGTTCGGACGTGAATCTGCTTGTGCATGGGAGGGATCTGGCTGGCCCAGCTGCGCCCCCGGCTCAGGTTAGTCCTTCGGCCCAGGATGTTTCCCCGACCCAGATTGTTCTAGCCCATGCTTGTTCCGTATCGCAGCCTGTTTCTTCATCTGTTATTGAAAATGAGGAGTTTATTCTCTCCAAAACATCGGAATCACCTGGAAGTTACGATAAGTTTAATGATCTTGTTGATGACATGGTTTTTAAAGTATGGAAATGTCAAAACTGTTTATCCATGAAACATTTATCCAGCGCATGCACTAGCCGGGTTAGGTGCCGTAGATGCTTTCGGTTGGGGCACCGGGTTGTAGGTTGTTCAGTTATTAGCCTTTCTCCCTCTTACAGGTGGGTCCCTTGGTGCAGATCCTCTAAATCCAACAGGTCAACAAGTTTTTCAGAGCGGGACTCCTCGGTTTCTCCCATAGCTAGCCCCGCTGGGTCTCTGCCCAGTCCTGTCGAGACTGTCACACCACCTATTCCACCATTGCCTGCAGAGCCACCGCCCATAATGCCTCCTCCGCCCGCCTCCCCGCTTCCATCGCCTATCATACCATCGCCGCCGGTCTTCTCTGCAAACCACACCACCGCCGATCAATGCTGGCCCCCATTCCCGGCCCCGACCATGGCCAACTTTGCTCTGGACCCGATGGATTTCATCCCGCATGGCTTCGACATCATTGACAGCGGTAAGCTGCGTCTGCCTCGCACTTTCTTTGCGCCGGCGGTGGCTCCAGATCGGCAGCATGAGGAGTATGCCATCGCCATTGTTGAGCCGGCTCCTCTGCCTGAAGAAGTCGTCATCTTCTGGAATTTGGTTAGTGATTTTGTTGTTAATAATCCGGGGAGAGCTGTGCTGGACGCGCAACCGTGGATTCAGGGGGTTGGTCTGTTTCATTTCCGTAGTGCTCTGGCTCGTCAAGCTTTGGTTGATCATCCCCCTTTCGATCTGGGAAACGATAGATTTGTCAGGTTTATTCCACACGATGAGGGTATCAACTACAAAGCAACGCAGGGTTTTCATCGGGGATGGATTATGTTTCTAGGAGTTCCTCTGGATTATCGGCGCTCTCAATATCTTGCCGACATTATCAGCACTTTCGGCCGTTTTGATCATTGGCACCAGGATGACCCGATGATGGTCCGGTCTCTTGCTTATGTGTCCTTCCCTGCTCCGTCTCTGGTTCCCAGATCAGTGGCATATAGAGAGTATGCTGATTTTGGAGGGGCAAGGATTTCTTGGACAGTGCCAGTTTACATTCTCTCTGCGGATTTTGCTAATATTTTGCCTACTGATGAGGACCCAATGCCCTTCAATGGCAATCCTCACCCTCTCCCTGGAAACATGAAGTTCAACAATCATAACTGGGTCATGCCTGAATTTCCAGAGCTGGGTTGGAATGATGTTCCACACCCTCTCAATGAGCAGCCACTAAATGCTCCTCCACCTGTCCATGAGGCTGTGCAACAGGCCATTGTTGATGAAGTTCAGTCTCAGGAGTCTATTGTGCTGCAGCTTTATGAAGATTCTGTTAACAATGGGAATGTTGTTGCGGATTTGGCTGTTCTCCAGCACCCAATGGGACCACAGCAGCCTCCTCTTATGATTGGACAAGTTTTAACTATCTTTGGGCCAGTTTTACCTCCTGTGATGCAGTGGAAGCGCACTTTTGAGAAGGTGCTGCCGTTGATTTGGACATCTGACATCCCACATTTTGTATTCAAGCCTGAACTTGGTGCTTTTCTGAATAAACAGACAAGGGAGGCTCTTTTCAGTGATTCGGCACCCAATTTGCTGCAGCTGCCTGCACCTGTTCCTTCAGCTATCCTAAGGAGGGAGATACCACCTGTTAAAGGCCAGTAGCTCGAGCACTTTGTTTTGATGATCTTGATGAGCCGGTTGCGGAAGCTTTTGAGTTCTCTGTTGTGCCTCCAATTTCACTGAAGCGTGGAAGAAAACCCAAGGCAGCTCGTGTCATTGTTGATTCAGAGGTCATGCACAGTGCTCGTCTCAGTGCTCTGCGTGATGGATACCGCAAAGTGACTGTTGGTACTCCATCCAAGAAGCCTCACACTCTGAAGAAGCAGAAATCTTTGGCATCCCAGGCTGACGATACCTCTGCAGTGCCTCCTCTGACTGCTATAGTTGATCTTCAGAGAATTGGATCTTGCCTTTGCATTGCGCCGGAGAAGATCTCGTCGGATAAGCTTGCAGCTAATCCTGCCAAGTCCAACAGCAGCGACAGTTCTGATGTTTAGCTTCTCCACCCAGGGCTTAGGTCCATGGCGTACCTTAATCGCCATTTATCTGTTCGTGTTTGTTTGGAACATTGCAGTCCTCGTCCATTTAGGGTATTGTAGGTCATTGTGTGGCCTACTTTTAACGCGTTTTCTTTTGGTTTGTAATGAATCAGACAATGTTTAGAGAGTGGAAAGTTCTTTGTTGGAACGTTCGGGGTTTGAATTCTGATGCACGTCAACTTGCTGTTAGGCAAAAGATTGAGGAAAGCGGATGCTCTGGTGTTTGCCTCCAGGAAACAAAATGCATGCATATTGATCAATGTTTCATTAGAAAATTTTGCCCAAGGAGTTTTGATAATTTTGTCTATGTACCCTCGGCTGGGGCGTCTGCTGGTATGGTGGTTATTTGGAATTCTTCATTTTTCACAGGCAACTTAATTGAGGCTAAACCCTATGGTATTATTGTGAAATTTCAATCTAAGCACACTTCGGAATCTTGGTTTCTTGTTTCAATCTATGGCCCGTGTCAAGGTTCTGCGCGTGACGAATTTGTGCAGTGGTTATACAATCTTAATATCCAGTTTGAGGAGAATTAGTTACTGTTGGGAGATTTTAACTTTATGCGCTCGATTGAAAATCGTAATCAGTCGGGCGGTGATGTGAATGATTTTTTTCTGTTTAACGAGATAATTGGTCATTTGGGTCTTGTTGAGTTGTCAATCAAGGGCCGTTAGTTCACTTGGTCCAACATGCAAACATCACCTCTTCTCGAGCAAATTGATTGGTTTTTCACATATGTGGCTTGGACACATGATCACCCCAACACAATGGTACTTCCTCTGGCACGCACTACCTCTGATCATGTCCCGTGTGTGGTTTCCATTGCCACTTGTATTCCCAGGGCGAAAGTTTTTCGCTTTGAAAACTATTGGGTTGATTTGCCTGGTTTACTGATTGTGTCTCTGAGGTGTGGAATAGGCATGTGGGAAAATCTTCCATTGCTCTAACCATTTCTGCTAAGTTCAAAGCACTTCGCTATGCTCTTAAGAAATGGCACCTCAACCTGTCTACAGTCAAGGCCCTCATTGCTGATTACAATAAAGAGATCATTTTTTGGATAATATTGAGGAATTTAGACCCTTGAGTTGGCCGGAGTTCAATTTTCGCAGGATTGTTAAACTGCATTTTGAGGATATTTTGCATTGGCAGTTTATTTATTGGAAACAACGTTGAACGATCAGAAACATCAAAGTTGGTGAGGAGAATTCTAAGTTTTTTCACGCTATGGCTACCGAAAGGTTTCGGAGGAACACTATTTCCTTGATCAAATCTGTGGATGGGGAAGTGGTCTCTGATCATCAGCAGCTTGTGGGGATGTTTTGGGCGGATTTTAACCAAAGGATGGGCCAGGCCAAAGGAATCCAAATGGGTTTTGATCTTGACAAATTAATTACTCGGATTGATGGCCTTGAGGATTTGTCCTTGCCTTTCATGGACTCTTAGGTGGATACGGTCATTAAAAACATGCCCACTGATCGCGCTCCCGGCCCGGATGGGTTTTCTGGTCTTTTTTTAAAGAAATGTTGGCATATTTTGAAGAAAGACTTTATGAAACTAGTCCAAGATTTTTATGATGGAAAGTGTGATCTGGAGTGTCTGAATACATCTCTTATTACCCTCATTCCAAAGAAGTTGAGCCCGGAATATGTTGGTGATTTTCGACCAATATCATTGACAAATACTTGCTTAAAGTTTTTAACCAAACTCTTGGCAAACTGCCTGCAGGGTGTGATCTTAAGGTGTATTCATCGTAATCAATATGGGTTTCTTCGTTGTCGATCCATACAAGATTGCTTGGCATGGTGTTTTGAATACCTTCATCAATGCAAGGCATCCAAAAGGCCTATAATCCTTCTTAAACTAGACTTCACGAAGGCGTTTGATACCATTGAGCATGAGTTGATTCTTCGGATCCTGAATTGTAAGGGTTTTGATAATCCTTGGACAAATTGGATTGATAGCATCTTGTCCACTGGGTCCTCTTCGGTTCTTCTAAATGGCGTGCCTGGTAAACACTTTGTTTGTCGATCAGGTGTGCGTCAAGGAGATCCTTTATCTCCTTTGTTATTTGTGATTGCTGTGGATTTATTACAATCGGTGGTAAATGAGATGTGCGCAAGGAACATTCTTACACTGCCAATACCAACCTCTTCCATGGATTATCCAATTGTGCAATACGCGGACGACACATTAATTGTTCTTCCTGCTGTGGACAGCCAGCTCACTGCTTTCAAGGACATGCTTGAGGTCTGCCAAGTCTACGGGTCTGCGGGTCAACTTTAGTAAATCTTCATTGATCCCATTAAATATGTCCGATGATGAGGGGAAACGTGTAGCTGCTTTGCTTGGGTGTGACGTTCGTTCCATGCCATTTACCTATCTTGGTCTGCCAATGGGTACCTCTCGTCCCACAATTTATGACTTGTTACCATTAGTGGATCACATTGGGAGAAGATTATCCGCTTCCTCTTGCCTGTTGAACCAAGGGAGCCGGCTACAGCTTTTGAAATCTGTTCTTTGTTCCATACCAATATATTTTTTGTGCACTCTCTCATTACCTCAAGGCATTTTTGAAGCAGATTGAACGTATCATGCGGCAATGTTTGTGGAGGGGGAACTCTGATGCACCGCGGCAATCATTGGTGGCTTGGGATTTGGTCTGTCGGCCTAAGAATCAGGGAGGCCTAGGTGTGCTCGACATAGACATACAAAATGATGCCTTGTTGATCAAGCATCTCTTCAAATTTTTTAATAAGGCGGATGTGCCCTGGGTTTCTCTCATATGGGATACATATTATGCTGCTTCACCACCCCAAGTCACTCAAAGCTGTGGTTCTTTTTGGTGGCGCGACGTGTTGAAGTTATACGACAAAATTTGTAAGGTGGCTATCCCTCACGTGCGATTGGGGGATACGGTAGTGTTTTGGTTGGATCGTTGGCAGCTGAACAACTCTGTGGTTATCATGCAACATCAATTCCCGAGGCTTCACTCTTTTGTGATTGATGACACGCTTACCATCAAGGATGTGATGGCCTTGTCTGATCCAGCGGGCAACTTCCACCCGCCTTTATCAGTTGAGGCCTTCGAGGAATTTAATCAACTCCTGGCTTTAATGCCCTTGATCAATCTGCATGAGGGGGAAAATGATGTCTGGAAATGGCCTTCAAAATCTAGTGCTTATCAATCAAGAATATATTACTTGTCTTGTTTTTCTGACATCATGGTTGACCCCTTATTAGGCTGGATCTGGAAATGTTCTTGCACCCTCAAAATCAAAGTGTTTGGTTGGCTCCTCTTGATGGACCGTCTAAACACTAGGGACATGATGCAGCGAAGGCATTGGATTATTCAGGATGATACATGTGCCATGTGTCTATCAGCTTTGCATGAAGATAGAGCCAACCTTTTCTTTGTTTGCAACTTCAGCCAATGTGTCTGGAATTACTTGGGCATCTCATGGAGTGTTCACCCAAACCAGACTACTTTTGAGATGGCTTGCAATGCTAGGAAGGATTTTGGCTACCCTTTCTTTTCTGAGGTAGTCTTCACGGCTACTTGGAATATTTGGACACAAAGGAACGGGAAGATTTTCAGAAATGAGTTGCCTACTTTCATATCCTGGAGGAGGAATTTTGTCCATGATATTTCTCTGTTAGCTCATAGAATCAAGTGTAAATATAGAAATAGCCTAACTTCTTGGATAGCTTCCTTACCTTAATATCTCATTGTAAGTAGCCTTTACTCCCTAACCTTGATTCTTTTGTTCTTTTGTAACTTTGTATTTCTTGTGCTACTTGGCTTTAATAAAGGACTGTGAGGTTGTTGCCTTGCAGTATATAGTCAAAAAAAACTCTAGCGGAGTCAACGTGCAACCATGGCCAGGGAGCGGTGGACTGTTCGAAGGATTGTCCTATAGAAGAACCTTCTCCTCGAGGATGCATGGAAGACCAACAAGCATAGCCTTTTCCCAAGCCTGTTTAAGCACCGTCTTGAAAACGTTGGTGCAGGAAGCACCGAGTCTTGCGGCGGTGAGGATGTGGGAGCAGCGTCCGATTTCTCCCAGAGGATCATCGTCCAAGGTCTCCCAGCCCTGACGAGGAGGAGAACCGCCTGGCGAATCCATGGGAGCAGCAACGAACTGCCTTCTCATCGGGGGGAGGGGAACTGGCGAGGAGGAGATAAGAGCATAGTAACCGCAGGGCCTTGTCCCTTCCAACTGTAGATCGTTCCTTAGCGAAGGGGTGAGGCTATTATTTACTACTAGTACTAGCATTATGGAACGTTATGGGATTGCATTATACTGTAAACAATAGCACTCGTAAGAAATTTTTGGCACTAGGTAGTAGTTTTTGGCGTGGATTAAGAAATTTTGGGTATGTTTTTGCTATTTTTTGTACACGCCAACTAGTGTCAAAAAATGTCTTACATTATGTGAAGGAGGAGTACGTACTCGTACTGTAGCAGTACTAGTACTACTTTTTCTCAACTAGTAGTGCGATGTACTGTATTTCTAGTCTAGTCTAGTACAGTGCACCAGTTTTGAACTCTTGAATCTCAGGGCCAAGGAGCTACAGTTGGAAGTGAGGGTACTACTGTTCTCTAGAACCATCGTTGTACTATCAATGCAGGGAAAGTACACCTGCGTAGTGGCCTAGTGGGTACTCTCAGTGCTCTATTCAGCCGCTCCTCTCACGTAGCTAGCCTACTCAGCCGCTCCTCTCACTCACACACTAGCAGCCTACTTATCAGCGACGGTTACTGCGGGGGCAGAACATTTGAGTTATTTGATACATCGAGACTAGGCTTTTCGCTTCCATTTGTGGAGGTGTAATGGATCTCGTCGAACTTTGTTAGTAGTTCCTTCTTTATGAATGAGATGAAGCAAAGCTTTTGCCTCCGTTTCAAAAAAGAAACACGTCAAGAGGAATTTCTTTTATAGTAGAGCCGATAATGGAGTGAAGTCCATGCGTGCAACGCCACAAGCTACAGAGTAGTAGTAGAGCACTTTACGTACAAAGCCATATTGCACAGTTCCCAATGCCCCGCCAGGCTTTTTCGGCTCCTCGGGCTTAATTGGGAGGCGCTAGTTTAAATATGCTACTAGCTGATGAGGAAGCTGCAAGCGAGGTGCGGCTAGGGAGAGCACGTGAGCCACGGGATGCTGGGAAGGAAAACCCGTTCACGTGGCTAGGCTATCCAGTGCACCCAGATTGTGGTGCCGCACATCCGTTTGACTTCAAAACTCAAACTACCTGTGTAAAATATTGGCTCACAGCAAAGTTACTATTTAAAAAAAGGCCGCCGTGCATTCGGCCAGGATCGAACCCACAAAACATGGTATACACTCCCGCGACCACTAGTAGTACTCGTTGGAGTACAACACAACCTAGAATCACCTTTTGTCGCTAGTAGTACGTACATTGTTCCTTACAAGAAACCCCTAATAATGTAAGAAACCACTAAAATGCCAAGAAACTACTACCACTTGCATACGTGGTAGACTTAAGATAAGAGTACCTTATCAACCATTGTACATGCTCTTACCAACCAGCCCTACCAAGAAACGACTACTCTACAAAGTGCCGTTATAGGCACGTTTCAACCCATGGCCCTGTTTGGATACATTTGTTGTCAATCTAACCCTGCCATCCAAACACCACTTTGGTTAGAGTTAGTTCAGGGTTAGAATCTCACTCTAACCTCTGACAGGGCCCATGTCGACCATTAAGCCAACGCCTTCTATTCGACCGGGTGTTATTACTTGTGGGACCTACATGTCAGTCTGCACAAAAATCCCCGGACCTCCTACCTCCGGCCCGTCTGCCTAGTCATCCTCGGCCATGGGACGCAGCTACCACCGCCGGCAGAAGGCAAGGTCAAAACTACCCGCGGTGCGGAGCCTATGTTGCAGCAGCCCGGATGCTAGCTCCGTTCGGCACTCGCGGCTACTAGCTAGCCAAGATAGCTCCGTCCGGCGCTCGCGGCCGCTAGCTAGCCAAGATAGCTCCGTCTAGCTACTTGTCTGCAAGGTTTGCTAGCTAGATTAGCACGGCAGCGCTGCGGCTTGCTCGCGTGCACCGCGCTAAAGCTAGCCATCTAGCTCGAGCAAAGGCCAGCGCGGCTGCTTGCTCGCTCGTGAGTCATGCTCGGGCCAGCCTGCCAACCCGTACGGAGGCCAGTGCGGCGTCCGGCCCATCCGGCGGAGCGGCGGCCAACCCGCTCATCACCGGTGCCACAGACGAACACGCATAAATACTATTTGAAGTAATGTTCAGGAAAAATAATGATTTGAGGAGGAATAACAGGATAGAAGGTCAGATGTGGGTCCCTCATGTCAACGGTCAAACAAAATGTGTTGGTTTATGTTGCCTCGTTAGCACGGACGTGTGGGCCAACCCTGTCATAAATGGGTTTAAACGAACCTAATCGGTAGGAGTACTAGGTAGTAGTTTTTGGCATGGATTAAGAAATTTTGGGTATGTTTTTGCTATTTTTGTACAATAGATTCTTCCTAGGGTTGGTTGAAAGTGGTAGTTTTTTGTTAAATACTCTAATATTGTAAGTAGGAGTGAAAGTTAAGCTTTGGAAGCCAATAAACAAGGCTAGTTACATAGTACATATGTGTACATGATTGAAAGTAAATATCAACCATGAGTGACTAATATCTTCATGGAAAACTCGAAACTATGGAAAACTAGGAAAAAAATTTGCATGGTTGGAAATACTAGCAATGTTCATGTGCGTTGCAATGAATCATAATTAGAATAATACTTATTCACAAACTTGATACAAAACACTCTAATTTTGATATACATACGTCACTAGAGATATATTATGTTTCAATTAGCATATATTCCTTGGGCTGTTTTGGTGAGGTCAGGGAGGGATGTGGTTGGTTTTAAGATACTAATTATGGGTTTTTCTGCAAATTGGTAGACAAGTGGGATGTTGGTGAGAAAAGGCAACAACTTACCTCACAGTCATTAGATGTAGATCTAATGGTCAGAAACGACGGATGGCAGACACACCATCATCACCAACTTAGTCTTCTATAGGAGTACCAGCAAGATCCGTGCATTGCACGGAACATCAAGATGCATTTTTTTTATAAAACACTTGTTGTGATTGACCCTTGCGGGAGTAATCCCATGTGTGAAAACTAATGATATCTCGAGAAATATTAGATAAGGTGAAGAGGAGTGGGGTGTGGTGGTGATTGGTGGTCGTACTGAGCGGAGGCATGGGGATTGATGACTCCGGCAGCGGCTGTTGGTGTCAAAACCGGCGGATCTCAGGTAGGGGGTCCCGAACTGTGCGTCTAAGGCTAATGGTAACAGGAGGCAGGGGACACGATGTTTTACCCAGGTTCGGGCCCTCTCGATGGAGGTAATACCCTACTTCCTGCTTGATTGATCTTGATGATATGAGTATTACAAGAGTTGATCTACCATGAGATCGTAGAGGCTAAACCCTAGAAGCTAGCCTACGATTATGATTGTTCTCTCTCTATGGACTAAACCCTCCGGTTTATATAGACAACGGAGGAGGCCAGGGTTACACAGAGTCGGTTACAAAGAAGGAGATCTAACATCCGGATCTCCTGGCTTGTCTTCCACGCAAAGGAGAGTCCCATCCAGAGACGGGACGCAGTCTTGAGTCTTGTATCTTCACGGTCCCACAGTCCGGCCAAAGTATATAGTCCGGCTGTCCGGATACCCCCTAATCCAGGACTCCCTCAGTAGCCCCTGAACCAGGATTCAATGATGATGAGTCCGGCACGCAGTTTGTCTTCGACATTGCAAGGCGGGTTCCATCTCCGAACACTCCAAAGTAGATTAAAGATCATATCCGGCTCTGTGAGATAATTTCCGCACACCACCGTAGAGAGCATAACACTTTACCAATCTAATCTGCTGACAATTTTCCACGGTGTGCCCTCACGCCGCGGCCTGGCTTAATACGAACCGATTTTTCTCGGCCTGCCATGACACGCATTGCAAGGTGGTTTTATTGGCACGCCTCATCAAAGCAAAGATCATGTTCCCCTTATTGCGGGATTCCCATCAATACGGGCGCGGGCAACCCCACTACGCCTGTTGGTATGATTCCGTGTTTTTAGGCAAGTCCCAAGAGGTTATGTTGAGGACGTTTGATATTCTCCCCCTTTACAGAGGGGCTAAGGCCTATCCCTCTTTCCTACCACGCTTGCACCTTTTCGCATCTCGAGTTCCAACACCCGAAGCCCAAGCTTAGGCACTTCGGATCTTCAATCATGTCCGGATCCAACCTTCAAGGCCGGTGGATGGCCTCCTCTACCACAGAGGAGGACATTGCAAAGCTTAGGGAGGTCAGATATCTGACCGCCGACATCAAGCACAGGCTTCCTGCTCCAGGGCAGGTCATCCCTACTCCCGAGCCCAACGAGATCATCGTATTTGTTTCTCACTTCCTCCGTGGCCTAGGCTTAACCCTCGATCCCTTTGTGAGAGGGCTCATGTTCTATTACGGGCTAGATTTTCATGATCTAGCTCCGAACTCCATCCTTCACATCTCGTCATTTATCATCGTGTGTAAAGCCTTCCTCCACATCACCCCGCACTTCGGCTTACGGCTCAAGACCTTCAATGTAAAGCCGAAGGTGATTGAGGGGCACCACGCAGAGTGCGGAGGCGCTGCAATAAGCAGAAACGCCGATGCCCCATGGCCAGAGGGCTTCTTCCCGGAGGTGTCCGATCTATGGCAGCAGAGGTGGTTCTACGTCACGGCCCCCAGAGGCACAAAGTGGGTGGCTGCCCCCGACTTCCGCTCGGGCCCTCTGCCTCAACTGGCGTCGTGGGCCAACGTGGGACTGGATTGGGGGCCTGCTAATGACGTACCGACATTGCAAAGCCGCATCGGGAGCTTCTTGAGAGGGACATCAGTCTTGTCAGTGTAATTCAGGTAATGCTAGTCCGACGGATCTTGCCGTGCAAACGTTGGCCTCTCCAGATGTGGGAGTTCAACCCAAAAGGCCCGCGAACTATTCAGCACTTCTTCAGCATGACGCTCGAAGGGATGTGTAAGTTATTCTATGTACCACAAGTAAAGTGTCCGGACACCATCGAGGATGCGGGCCTAAGCTGCAACCGCCCAGATACCCAAGTAAGTAACCTAGAAACCGAACACTTCGTTTATATTTATCATAACATTATTCTTAAAACCATCAGCGGCCAGGATTGGCTCAGCAAGGCGGAGAGAATCAGGTGTCCGACACCGCTTCCCTAAGGCTTGCCTAGTCCTGCCATAGCCAGGATGCTTAGTCGTGTGCTAAGTCAAGTGCCCTCGGGGAAAGACGAAGGGAAGAACAGAGAAACAGAGCTTGACACATTGCACATCCAAACCGGGGGAATTACTATCTCCATGAAGGAGGATAGTTGGGGAGGGGAATCTACGGTCTCCTCCCCCCGCGGGAAGAAGAGGGCCGCCTCCGAAGACTTGGAGATGGAGGTGCCTAGACAAGGGAAGAAAACTTCACCAAGGGCCCTGCCCCGGAGGGCGTCCTCACCGCGCCATGCCCGCAAATGGGTCAGCCCTCAGCCGAGCTGTAAGTTAATCGTAAATACAAAGCTACTGCTTCCTCCTCCGAGAAAAATAACCAGGATCCATTCTTTGCAGTCCGGCTAGTAGCTCTTCTCGACAGAGTTCGTCTTTGGGGGATCTTCTTCCGGAGATGATGGAGAGCGAAACCCCACCTGCCTCCCCGCTTCATGGGGTGGGCGACCCCGAGGTGTCATCATGGAGGAGTCTAGATTCGTCGAGGCTAGAAGCTAATACTTTGGCCGCCCTGAGCCTGGAGCGTTCGGCTCCCACGGGGGGCAATAAGAAGGGTCCGGCATAGTCCGGCGACTGGCCAGACACGCTGACGGTCCTTCTGGAGCAAGCTGCTCTCTCGGAGGATCACCATTCATTAATGGGAAAGGTGCTTGAGAAGATTTCATCCGCCACAAGCGGATTGAATGAAGCTTTTACGAGCCTGCTCAAAGGCTTTGAGGTATATAATGAACTATGTAATTTTTATGGTTGTAGCGCATGCGCTAGGTGTGATCCGTATAGATAGTAGCCCCTGAGACTCTGGTTGCCAGCCCTAGGTGGCAGAAGGAGGATCACGCTCTTAACTAATGATCGCACTGCATTCATGCGCAGGTGGTGATAGGTCCGGCGGCAGACCAGACCGCTGAAGTCGTCGAACTGAGGTGACAAATTGAAGTTGTGGACGCCGACATTACACTTGTGAACGAGCGGCTTAATGAGTCACAGAGTATGTGCTCTGTTTTCCTTGTTTTTATAGGAAATATAAAGAGGAGCATAATGTTAATGTGATATGGTTCGACTGCAGGCGGAGCTGCTGCCGTGGAGGCCCTGAGGGCGGAGCTTGCCCTAGCCAAGGAACAAGCCCGGGCTAGCAATGCGGCTGCCCTAAAGGCGGCCGAAGAGTTGAGAGCCGAACAGGCTGCTCATTGCCGAAGCGAAGATAAAATAGTCGAGATGGCCGTGGAGCTGAAAAACGCCACCGGTGGTATGAACTCCTTGAAAAGGAGAATCGGGCGAAGTTAGCTGACCTGAAGAAGGCCCTTTATGTGTCCAAGGAGACGCGTTCCGAAATTAGTGATGCACGGGAGGAGCTTCGACAGGCCGGAGAAATCGCGGCTGGAAGCCCCTATTGGTTGTGGATGAAGTTCTTAGATCCAAAGTACGCTCCTCTGGATCGACATTGGAGCGCTGCAGATGCATATGCAGATCTGGTAAAAAGTACGGCTGATGCGGCCAAGTTTTTCGAGGATCAAAAAGATAGTGAAGTAGAAAGGCTGTTATGGTCACAATTCAGTGCTCCAATGCGCCCGTTGCCATTGAGTGAAAGGTGGCCGCTGTGGCCGAGCTCCATAGGTTGTCCGATCTTGCAATGAGGTCTGTAATAGACCATCTATGGCCGAAGGGGCCGAAGCCGGATAGTTATTTTGGTTTAGTGCAACAATTCCTTGGCGTCGTCTCACGAATCGATTCCATGAAGAGGTCGGCGTGCATAGAGGGTGCGTGGATGGCTCTTGCCCGTGTTAAAACATATTGGGCAGATATGGAGGCCACCATCATTGCAACCCAGAATCCGGCGGGAAGCCAGGATCCGACCGAGCACCACTTGGAGCAGGTAACAGAAGTTGCTTGTTTGATAGAGGCTCAGTGCTCGAAGAGTGTCATGTTCGAGTGACAAATCGTTCCGTTGTGAAAACAATTGTATTTTAATTATAGAGGCTATGTTTATACTTTCACCCGAAAGTGTTATTGTGCCTCCTGTGCGGCCGTTTGATGTATATATAACCTGAAAGTCAGCAGTCGTTGGCTTCAGCCCCCACGCATACAATGCAGGGGTGTTCGCAAAAATGTGCGTAATCACACTTGATCCAACGTCTTGGTCCATTAACGAGGTGATCGCACGTCGAACTAGGCAACCAGACTATATAGCTTTAACACTTTCACTTAGCCATAGGAGTTTGACGACGGGGCTACTATGTAGCCCCTGGTAACTTCGCGTGCATCCAGATACGGGCGCGTGTGTACATGATCGGGAAACGGCCCTTCGTTAATGCGGACGAATCCTATCGATTCTGATGAGTCCTCGAGTGGTTGACCAGTCTCTCACTATATCATGACAGTCAGTTTTCAGCTTTCTCTACTGAGGTGCTCATCCGGAATAACCAGGGCACAATCATCGTAGTTCTCCTTTGGTCGCCTTAGCCGATAGGAGCGGAACATAAGGCGGCAAACCCAGGAGCCGGGCAAACCCAACATTTGACCAAAGACATGATTCAGAGCTCATGCATATAAGGCCAAACTCGCGACGCCGAACACTCCCGAAGGTATTCGGACTTTATAACATATACTGGGCTGAGTAGCGCCCTTGATTATGAACCCTGTATTTCCAGGTACGTGCATTAGTCTGTCGTGGCGAAATGCCAATAACGCTAGTATCCCCTGTGGGTGTATTGACTACCCATGGGATGTTAAGCAACAAGAGACAATAAAGAAGGTTTACACAGGGGCTTAGTCCAAAGAGAAACCTTTGAGCGGGGCCCTGCTGCACGTCTGCGCCTTTGTCTCTGTTGTGCCGTGTCCTGGGAGGGTATCGCATGAATGTTTTCTGTAGAAAGGAAAACTCATGTAAAAGAGTATGACGTAAGCGTGCGAAGAGTTGGTTATTATCAATGGATGGTAGAAGTGTAAAACATTGGCCTGTTAATAAGGTGAAGCTAAAAGGTGGGCTTTATTGCATGTTTGTAGCCCCTGGTACCCTCTATGGGATTACGTGTAAAGCACCCAGCTCAGAGTTTATCTGGGCTATTACCGACGGTGGTGCGCCGGACTCGTCTAACCGTTTCCATAGTCTTAATGACCGATCATGCGTTCTGATAGGAGAGGCCGCTTAGTGTCCGGCTGCTAGAGCCGCCACATACTCTTCCACACCTAAGGAACGCTCTGTATTTGTGCTAACGGTGATTATGCCACGTGGACCGGGCATCTTGAGTTTAAGGTAGGCGTAGTGCAGTACTGCGTTGAAGCAAGCGAAGGCCGTTCTTCCGAGCAATGCATGATAACCACTTCGGAGGGGAGCGATGGTGAAGAGTAATTCTTCGCTTCTGAAGTTGTCTGGAGAACCGAATGTCACCTCTAATACGAGGGAGCCCCTGCAGCGGGCCTCAACGCCTGGTATCACCCCTTCAAAGGTGGTGTTACTTTGGCTGATTCTGGATGGGTCTATCCCCATCCTGCGGACAGTGTCCTGATATATTAGGTTGAGACTGCTGCCGCCGTCCATGAGGACACGAGTGAGATGGTATCTGTCGATTATTGGGTCGAGCACCAAGGCATCCGATCCTCCGTGCCGCATACTAGTCGGGTAGTCCCTGTGATCAAAGGTGATCATGCAGGCCGACCAGGGGTTGAGTTTGGGGGCGACAGGCTCTACAGCGTATGCCTCTCTGAATGCGCGTTTGTGCCTTCTCTTGGGTATGTGAGTCGCGTAGATCATGGTTTCTGTTTTTACCTCCGGTGGGAATTTTTTCTGTCCCCCAATGTTTGGCTGGCGAGGCTCATCCTCGCCTTCACTTGGTGTTTCCCTTCCCTTGTGTTCGGCATTTAACTTGCCGGCCTGCTTAAAGACCCAGCATTCTCTGTGAGTGTGGTTCGCAGGTTTTTCGGGGTGCCATGAATTTGGCAATCTGTCCAGGACTTTGTTCAAGCCGGTCGGTCCCTCTTTGTTGCCTTTAATAGGCTTCTTTTGTTGACCGGGTCGAGAGCTCCTAAATCCGGCGTTGACCGCCATGTTGTCCGGACTTTCTTTCTTGTTTTGACGCTTGTTTTTATTGCGCCGTGGCTTCCCGTTGCCATCCCTAATTTCGGATGTGCCCAGGTCGCTGCTGCCTCTACGGGACAACCAGCTGTCTTCACCCGTGCAAAAGTGGGTCATAAGGCTTGTTAAGGCTGCCATCTTTCTCGGCTTTTCTTGGTCGAGGTGTCTAGCGAGCCACTCGTCTCAGATACTGTGCTTGAAAGCCGCTAGGGCTTCGACATCCGGACAATCGACAATTTGATTCTTCTTAGTGAGAAATCTGTTCCAAAGCTTACGGGCGGACTCTCCGGGCTGTTGAATTATGTGACTCAAATCGTCAGTGTCCGGAGGTTGGACATAGGTCCCTTGAAAATTGGCCCTGAAAGCGTCCTCAAGTTCCTCCCAACTTCCGATTGAATTTTCGGGGAGGCTTTTCAACCAGTGCCGAGCTGGTCCCTTCAACTTGAGCGGAAGGTATTTGATGGCATAGAGGTCGTCCCCATGAGCCATGTGGATATGAAGGATAAAATCCTCAATCTAGACCCCGGGGTCTGTCATTCCATCATATGCCTCTATGTTCACGGGTTCGAATCCCTGTGGAAATTCATGATCCAGTACCTCTTTGGTGAAGCATAGAGGGTGCGCCGCCCCTCTGTATCTGGACATGTTGTGGCATGCTGTCAACTGTTGTTGTGTCCGGTGTTGATTCCGAACTGGTATTCGATCAGTCTGATCGTTTTGGTGACCATAATCCTGCACCGGAGCGTGTCCTCTAGATCCATAGATAGACCTGGTCGCGCCGGCCTTTTTGTCCAGGATCTCACATAAATCGTGTGCGGCATCAGTAGTTGCTCTATTGTGGTCATGAAGTGGTTGGTCCGGCCTACTGGCCGTATTGTTCTTCGGTGGAATGGCCTGATCGTCGAATTCTGGCAGCAGCTTGCGCTTTGGGTAGCTCTTTGTGTGGCGATCGTCGCCATATTTTTCTTCAGTGTCTAGCACTTTATTCCACCTGCGGTTGAGCGTTTCCTGCGCTGCCTTAAGCCTTTGCTTCTGCTTCTTTAGGCTTTTCGCAGTGGCCATAAGCCTTCTGTGGAGGTTATCTCGTTCCAAACGTTTTTCGGGATGATGAATGCATCATCGTCCGGACTATGCTCTTCTCCCGAGGCAGGTTGATGAGTTCGGCCCTCGGGATCGCTGTGATTGGGAGTCTACTCCGGCCTATGTTCGGCGTGACCTGGCTCATCCTGCTCCATCGCTGGGTCCATATGGTCATTGTTGCCTTTGGAGTCGACTGGGGTGTCGATCTTTCTAGCGCTGTTATCTCTATTTTTATTGTGGCTGGACTTAGAGCGGCGTCTATGCTGTTGTTTTGGCTTTTATCCGGGGGTTTTATCCTCCATTGTGTCCTTTTTGTCGCCCTCGTCCTCCTTAGGCGTGTCCACCATGTATATGTCACATGATGAGGAGGCAGTCCAGCGCCCCGTGGGCGGTGGTTCCGATCGTCCCCTGCGCCGACGTCCATACCGCCAGTGTTGTCAGAGTCGAAGTCAAGCATGTCTGTTATGTCATCGACAGTGGCTATGAAGTGGGTGGTGGTTGGGCAACGAATTTCTTCGTCGCCTGCTTCCCCCTCGAGCCGGACATAGTTCGGCCAGGAGTCTCCTGACAAAGAGAGAGACCTTAATAAATTCAACATGTCGCTGAAGGGCGAGTGCTGGAAGAAATCTGCAGCGGCGAACTCTATTACCGGAGCCCACCCAAATTCGGTGGGCCCGGAGGCACGCGGTCTGGAGCCTACAGTCGGACACAAGTCTGGGGGTCCGGTGACACAGACTTCCTTGGGGCTGGAGTCTGTGTTCGGCTTTACCACCGATGAGTATGCGGCCTCTGGGGCGGGGTCCATCCACCCGTCCTCGGACGATGCGATCTGCCCCGAATTTAGGTCCAGAGCTATTGCAGGTGTGATATCCCGAATATTGTCTGACAGCAGGTCTAAGCCGTGCTTGTCGTGACTGTTCGACGCTCCTGGCGTAGGCCCGAATCCGTCGAAGATCAAGTCTCCGCGGATATCGGCCGTTTAATTCAAGTTTCCGAACCTGACATGATGGCCAGGGGCGTAGCTGTCGATCTGCTCCAGATGGCCAAGAGAATTGGCCCGCACTGTGAAGCCGCCAAACACGAAGATCTGTCTAGGGAGAAAAGTATCACCTTGGACCGCGTTGTTGTTGATGATTGAAGGAGCCATCGAGCCTTGCAGCGATGACACAGAGGAACTCTCAATGAAAGCACCAATGTCGGTGTCAAAACCGGCGGATCTCGGGTAGGGGGTCCCGAACTGTGCGTCTAAGGCTAACGGTAACAGGAGGCAGGGGACATGATGTTTTACCCAGGTTCGTGCCTTCTCGATGGAGGTAATACCCTACTTCCTGCTTGATTGATCTTGATGATATGAGTATTACAAGAGTTGATCTACCACGAGATCATAGAGGCTAAACCCTAGAAGCTAGCCTACGATTATGATTGTTCTCTCTCTACGGACTAAACCCTCCAGTTTATATAGACACCAGAGGAGGCTAGGGTTACACAGAGTCGGTTACAAAGAAGGAGATCTAACATCCGGATCACCTGGCTTGTCTTCCACGCAAAGGAGAGTCCCATACGGACACGGAACGAAGTCTTGAGTCTTGTATCTTCATGGTCCCACAGTCCGGCCAAAGTATATAGTCCGACTGTCCGGATACCCCCTAATCCAGGACTCCCTCAGTAGCCACCAGGCCAGTTTGTTCCAGAGGCTTCCTTTCTTAATTGCTCAACAATGAGGTTTGTTGGAGATAAGGATGAACGAGGGAAGGCCTTATCTGCAAATGTGGAGAGGGGTGCGTGTATCTTTTAGTTTAATTTCCATCCGTCAGATATAGATCGGACGGTCTATATTGCAAGATGGCACACGTAACATCATCACCACCTTGGTTTTTTATAAGAGAAGAAATATAAGTATGGAGATACAAACATATTATCGATACTTGCTTCCGTAAACTAGCATCTACATTCTATTCAACGCCTCGGCATGTGGGGCCTTAGCACAATGACTTCTCGACTATGTAAAACAAAGATTTTCCCGTCGCCGATAAGGAGGGGGTGACGGCGGCGCGCTTTTTGGCTTGCTCTAGTCCTAGTAGTCATACTAGGTGGTCTAAGCACGTGTAGATTTATTCTTTTTCACGTCTCGTGTTCGCTGTACTGCCACGACTGTTGATGAATAGACGGTAAGTTATTCACGGGGAAACCCTTGTTGAGTGTGTTTGCGAGAGAGAGAGAGAGAAAATGTGCCTGTGTGATATGTTAGAGACCGAGGCAATGATAACAGATTCTTTGTGTCTATGTGTGTGGAGGATAGAGAGAGACATGTACATGGGGCTTTGTGTTGTGTAACGTGGAGACACATATATATACTTAGAGAGTGAGTGTGTGAGATACACATGCGGACATGGGGAGAGATGAGGATTCAGATAAATGGGTGTTTGTGCGTGTCTGTGTGTGTTTGTGCACGCGTTTGTGTGTGAGAGGGAGTGTGTGTATGTGGAGTAGAGAGACCACTAATGATGTAAACCTAGTATAAGGGAAGGGGGAATGGTGTGACATGTGTAGTAGCGGGATAGCATGGGTGCGGGCGGGGGGAGCAGACTATTTGGAAGAGACATCGAGTGTGTGTGTGGGAGAGGGGTGTGAGAGCGAGAGAGAGAGAGAGAGAGAGAGAGAGGGCGAGAGGGGTCGTTTGTGTCCATAAATGGCGTATAGATAGGGAACAATGTTGATGTTGTTCGAAATTGGCCTATGTACGGAGTCGCAAGGGAAGCGAGTCATCGTGTGTGTGATAGGGACTTCATGAGAGATCTAGAATAGATGGTGTAGAGAACAATGTGCGAAATCGAGAATGATGATACATTAGGGAGCTATGGAAAGAGTCACGACATATATGTATACAGGGAAGGAGCTGGGGCGGGTCCTCATATGGGAGAGATAGAAAGAGGAGAGTGGTGCACAAGGAGACAAAGTGTGCTTGCTTGCGGTGGGGGTGGTGTGTGAGGTGAGTGCACGAGAACCACATAACTAGGGAGATAGACGTTTGGGGGCGACATTTTGTGTGTATGGGAAATATACACTCTACATAGTGCGTGTGCTGGGGAAAGAGAGATAGCGGGAGACCTAGAGAGTGAGGCAAGAGATGTGTGCATGTCCGAGAGACAAAGTGATAGAGGCCTATATTGGGGTCCGGACTTTAGAATAGAGAGGGGTGTTAATGTGCTCGTATGTTGGCGTTTGGGGGAGAGAACGACTTCTCTATGTGTGTGCGGGGGGGGGGCGAGGGGGGTGGCTTCAGATAAAGAGTGAGGTGTCTATTTGAGGGACTTTAGCATAATCGACATATTGTGCACTCATGGTTGATCAATTTGTTTCACAGTTTGGACTATGAGATAACGATACTTTTAAACATCCGTGATATACCTTGATGTACCAGAATTACAAACCTAAGATTGGAATTTTGGAATTCGACTCCATCACTAGCTTTTGTAATTCGTTTAAACGGAGGTACATATTTTAAGCCTGGATTTCGTGATTTCAAATTCATATATCAAACCTAGAGATATACACATACGGGCATGTTCAAACTTTATAATCATCCACTTTATTCATACACATATACATTTTTTCTTTTGTCATCATATTTAGGATAAACACATTTGGAATTTCATTTGAATTGGACCATATGATGGTATTTGCTTGTAGTAGCTCAATGATCCATATTTGAATTGAATGGACAATCTAAGTTTCGAGTTGGAGACATTGAATTTCAAAATTTGCACTTTTTTGTGTGCAAAATAAACAAATTGTCGGCCCAGATATCATAGTCGGCCATACAAGAGCAGAACACTTATAATTTTAGGCGCCAAAAGCTTTTAAACTTCCCGCTCACATCGAAATATCACGCGCACGAAAGTTTAGCCCTACGATATTCCTGTTTTACCCCTGCCTCATGAACGGAAAAGAGCTGCTTTGGTAACTCCATTGTTTTCCCCTCTTTGCCCCCAACATTTTTCCCCAGAGCCCATCCCCTTCCCCTCCCTGACCCCCCAACCACGACAAGCCGCCGAATCTAGTACTCCGCCGCGGCGGTGGACCTCACACCCCACCAGATCTACCTTCCGTACCTTGGAACCCCCAACTGCCAACTCACCACTTCACCGGAGCCACTTCAGCGACTGGCATGTCCACCATTCCAGATCTCCTTGACCGCCATCATGGTCCACCGCACCGGATCTGCTTAACTGGCGCTGTCGGTGTCAAAACCGGCGGATCTCGGGTAGGGGGTCCCAAACTGTGCGTCTAGGCGGATGGTAACAGGAGACAAGAGACACGATGTTTTTACCCAGGTTCGGGCCCTCTCTGTGGAGGTAAAACCCTACTCCTGCTTGATTAATATTGATGATATGGGTAGTACAAGAGTAGATCTACCATGAGATCAGAGAGGCTAAACCCTAGAAGCTAGACTATGGTATGATTGTTGTTCGTCCTATAGACTAAAACCCTCCGGTTTATATAGACACTGGAGAGGGCTAGGGTTACACAGAGTCGGTTACAATGGTAGGAGATCTACATATCCGTATCGCCAAGCTTGCCTTCCACGCCAAGGAAAGTCCCATCCGGACACGGGATGGAGTCTTCAATCTTGTATCTTGATAGTCTTGGAGTCCGGCCAAAGATGATAGTTCGGCTATCCGAACACCCCCTAGTCTAGGACTCCCTCAGTAGCCCCTGAACCAGGCTTCAATGACGACGAGTCCGGCGCACATATTGTCTTCGGCATTGCAAGGCGGGTTCCTCCTCCGAATAATTCATAGAAGATTTTGAACACCAGGATAGTGTCCGGCTCTGCAAAATAAGTTCCACATACCACCGTAGAGAGAATAATATTTACACAAGTTTAATCTGCTGACGTATTTCGTGGCATGACGTCACACCACAGCCAAGCCTTTATTCGAATTGTTTTTATTGTTCCACCTCAGCGCGTTTAGCAAAGCGGTTTCCTTGGCACGTCTTGTCGAAGCAGAGATCGTGTCCCCTTATTTCGGGATTCTCATCAATACGGGCGTGGGTAACCCAACCGCGCCATTGATTATGGCGCTTGGGAGATAAGCGAGTTTTACCAGGATGGTGGGGACGCACAGTTTTCGTCCGTCCATATAAGGGGATAAGGATCCACCTTTTTACCTACGCCTTCTTCCTCCTTTGCTTATCCATTCCCACGTACTCGAGCTCCAGCGCCCAAGCCCGCACATCTCGCCTCGACCTTCTCCAACCATGTCCGGAGCGGGAGGCAAGTGGATGGCCTCCTTCATCACGGAGGGGCACATCAAAAGGCCGCGCAAGGCCAGATACTTGTCCAGCGATATTGCGCATCGGCTCCCCGACGAGGGGCAGCTCATCCCCACACCCAGGCCCCATGAGAGGGTGGTGTTCCTTCCCCATTTCCTCCGCGGACTGGGCTTCCCACTCCACCCATTTGTCCGGGGGCTCATGTTCTACTATGGCCTGGATTTCCATGATCTGGCCCCAAATTTCATCCTCAACATCTCGGCGTTCATCGTCGTGTGTGAGGCCTTCCTCTACATCCAGCACCACTTCGGCTTATGGCTGAAGACTTTTAATGTCAAGCCGAAGGTAGTGGGCGGCCGCCAAGTGGAGTGCGGAGGCGCCATGGTGGGCAAGATGCCCAACGTCACATGGCTCGAGGGCGCCTTCATGGAAACCATCAAGGGGTGGCAATCGGGGTGGTTCTACATCACCGAGCCACGTGACCCTGAATGGGCAGCGGCCCCCGAATTCAGATCTGGCATCCCCACACGGCTCACCTCCTGGAAAGAGAAGGGCCTGACATGGGGCGATTCAGAGGAGCTGACCGGACTCCAATCATGTGTCCAAACCCTGGTGAACAAGAAGCTCAAGCTTGTCAACGTAGTCCAGGTCATGCTCATCCGCCGGATTCTCCCGTGGCAACAACGGGCTTTCAACTTGTGGGAGTTCGATCTGGCACAGCACCAGACCTTGAGCAGGCTTTTCGACACTACACACGAAGATGCCTGGAAGGTGCTGTTCAAGGGCGCCGAGGCTCCCGCATCCGCTACCGAAGATCGCGGATTCAGCTCGCAGCGTCAAGCCGGCGAGGTAAGCTATTTTACCCTTTACGGGACACTTGTTTTCCATAGTTTGACTCTATGCGGGATCTAAACTCCCTTTACCTTTAACTGGCCTGGCAGAAGACGTCCGGGCAGGTTAACTGTCCGGCTCCCCTGCCAGAAGACCCAGCGGACGCCCGATTAACGGGGCTGCTGGTTCCGGCGCCTTACGTGGTGCCAGAGAAGAAGGCCAAGAAGAAGGCCATGGGAACTCGGAGGAGTTCCCGGCGCCAGGTGTTATCGGACTCATCCTCCGATGACTCCGAGGTGGACTCCTCCCGTGAAGAAGAGGAGGAGAAAAAAGAGGCCTCTCCCCCAGCGGGGGAAGAGAAGAAGAGGAAGGCTTCCCCAACGGGGGAGGCCGAAGGGTCCAAGAAGGGAAGGACCCTTCTTTCGGACTGTTCCACCAACGCCGACGACAGCGAAGAGGAGTGACCCTCGATGGCCAAGCCCCTGGCGAGATCGTAAGTGTCCGGATTCCATAATAACTCATGATTTCTCTTTTGTCGCATAATGTCTTCTAACGTCGAATACAACCCTGTAGCCCGCCCAAGGACGATCTCCCCACTTCGTCGAGCGGGTCCCTGGGTTCGTCGGATCTGAATAACACTTCACTTCCGACCGCCTCCTCCCCTCGTGACGCAGACGACGCCGAGGTGGGGTCCCAGAAGGGGCCCAGCCAGGAGGAGGTGGTCCTGGAGGTGCCACAAGGCGACCTTCCGGACTTTGGGCGAAAAGAGGGTGGAACCCCTGAGGGTTCCATGTCCGGCCCTGTGCCGGACTCCGTACCAGAACCTGCAGTGGTTCCGAAGTCCGGCAGGTGGCCCCTTCGTAAGAAGGGTGAGACTGTGACGCCGGTGGCCTCCGTCCAACCGGAGGCGTCGGATAATTTGCTGGAGGCGCTCAATGGCGCTTCCATCGACGAGGAGCACCGCACTGTTATGAGTGCGTTGATCCAGAAAGTTCAGTCTGCCAAGAGCGGGCTAACTGAAGCCTGTACCAGCCTTCTAACAGGCTTTGAGGTAAGTAATTTAAGATATGTAAAAATAGTACCGCATAGACAGTAGCCCCTGATGCTCAGTTTGGTGTTCGAAAAGAAAAGCCGAACTGAGGATCTAAAAAGATATACGCAGGAGTTTAATGCAAATATGTCAATATGGGAATGCAGGCTGCGCTACTGACCTCTGCCCCACTGACTACAGAGGTCAATGCATTGAAGCAAAGCCTTGAGCAGTCTGAGAACGAGCTTGGCCGTGCCAAGAAGCAGCTCGAGGACAAGGAAGGTAAGTAATACCTTATTAAAGTAGTACCTTATAGAAAGGATTTGGTTGCAAAAAATGACAGGAATAACGTGGGTATTGCAGGGGCCACGAACGAGGTGGCGACCCTGAAGGAAGCTGTGTCCGAGGCCGAACGCAATGCGGCCGCGGAACGCACCGAGCGAGAGAAGCAGGAGGCGCGGGTGGCGGAGGTGCGGCAAGAGCTCCAGGCTCTCACGGAAAAACATGAGAGTTTGGAGCATGACTCGAAGACTCGAGAGTCCAAGCTCGCCTCGGCTCTTGAGAGTGCCAAAGCCGCCAAAGCCGAAGCCCAAAAAGCCCTCCAGGAAATTGAGGCGATAAAGAAGATAGTGGCGGGTAAGGCATTCTTTATGCAAAGCAAGCACGTGAAAGTGAATTACTTGTTACTTACCCGAATCCGGAGCTCTCCAGGAGCATTCACAGATCTGCCCCGCAGTGTATCCGATGCTGTCGCATTCTACTGGGCTGAGGAAGCAAGCTCGACGGAGAAGGTATTCTGGTCTCAGTATGCTGAGGCCGGACATCCGGTGCCCCTTAGCGACCAGCTGAAGCAGTTGGTCGAGCTCCACAAGGTGGCCGAACAGGCCATGAAGGGCCTCATAGTTCGGCTATGGCCAAAAGAAGCCATGCCTGGGAGCTACGTCGGTCTGGTGCGGCGGTTGGTGGACGCTTGTCCATGGGTTGAAGTCATCAAGCACTCGTCTGCATTGAAGGTGCCCGTCGGGCCCTTGCCTATGCTAAAGTGCACTGGGGCAAGATGGACGCCGAGAAGCTTGTGACGGACACGCCACCGCCAGGCAAGGAGTATCGCACGCCTGAGATGTACTATAAGGGTGTCATGAAGGGTGCCCGCCTTATAGCGGGTGAATGCTCCAAAGATGTAATTTTTGAGTAGACTCGCATTTTGTTATCCTGTGCGCTGAAAACTTTGTTCATATGCGCTAAGCAACGCTAGTTAATTTAAAATATTACCTTCTGTGCGGCCGTTTATCAAATTTGAGAGATGGCAAGTCGTTGGCTTCAGCCCCCATGCCACAAGTGCTGGGGTGTTCGGGATAAACATGAGCGCTCTTTTTCCCATTTTTGGGTCCTTCGAGGGAGGCGCTCAACACAACGAACGAGGCAACCGGACTTATAATGCTTGAACACTCCCACTTAGCCATAGAATTTTAAATTTCGGCGAAGCCCCTAGTGTTCGGAAGGCCGAATTCGGGGCGCTATCCACGCCTGGGCCGGACAAAGCCGGCTCCTCGCTCTAAGCGGCATAAGTCTTTAGGGACCCGAAAAAACCTCTCGAACAGCGACCGGCTCTCACCCCATCATGACGGTCAGTTTTAGCTTTCTCCACTAAGGTGCTCAACCCAGCTCAACTGGGGCACAATCGTAGTGGTTCTCCCAGCGCTACCTTAGCCGATATAGCGGAATGTAAGGTACCAAAACATGGGAGCCGGGCAAACCCAACTATTGACCCAAGACATGATTCGGAGCCGATGCATATAATGCTATAAGTTCGGGGTGCTGCACTTGTGAAAGTGTTCGGACTTATCACACCATACTTTGGGGAACTTAAGCCCCTGGTGTATTTGGCTGTACCAAAGAGTACGGGTGCAACATGTCATAAGTGAACATATATAGATAGAAAAAGGAATGCAATGATAGGCAAAAAGCGATGCATTGTTTATTCAAAAAATACTGCAATGAAAGCAGAACGATACAAATAGTGCGATAAGCGAGGGATTGGACTATTTAACATGTCCCCCTCCAGGGGTAGGCTGCGGAATGGTATGCAAAACAGGTATAATGCTCGTAATGGAGACCACCTAGATACTCGACGTAGCTTTTCTGCTTCCCTGGCTGTTGCATCGTGAGTTCGGCAAGTCTACTGCCAGAGAGGGCTTCTGGAAAACGGAGTCCTGAAATTAAGAAGAAAGAAAAATGACACAATTGGGAGCCCCTGGTGTGGTTGAGCCACACTCTGGGCATTCCGTGGTCGTGCCCCTCCCCCTGTGCCCATGGTATCTCCAGAGCGTAGTTATGTACGCGTGGTACTGGTTTCGCGATTTCACGAGGGCTGGGGTTGGGGCCGCATTGCTACGCGTGCTCAGAATGTGCTAGGTGGTCTTGTTGTAGGTTACTCCGGGCGCGCTTGACGGTGTCCGGCCGCTTAACAGCCGGACTCGAGAATTGCCTTAAGAGGCTGCTTTGTACTTCTGCCGTGAGAGCCGTTGTATGCTCCTCCGTTCGGAGAGAGCGTTCGGTGTTTCCGTTGACTGTAATGACTCCTCGAGGGCCTGGCATCTTGAGCTTGAGGTATGCGTAGTGCGGCACCGCATTGAACTTTGCAAATGCGGTGCGTCCGAGCAGTGCATGATAGCCGCTGTGGAACGGGACTATGTCGAAGATTAACTCCTCACTTCGGAAGTTATCCGGGGATCTGAAGACCACTTCAAGTGTAACTGAGCCTGTATAGTTGGCCTCTACACCTGGTATGACGCCTTTAAAGGTTTGATCCTTTAGGGGTCTATGCCCATTTTGTGCACTGTATCCTGATAAAGCAGGTTCAGGCTGCTGCCGCCGTCCATCAGGACTCTAGTGAGGTGAAATCGTCGACAATTGGGTCTAGAACCAATGCGGTGAATCCGCCATGGCGGATGCTAGTGGGGTGGTCCCTTCGATCAAAGGTGATCGGGCATGAGGACCATGGATTGAACTTTGGAGCGACTGGCTCCATCGCATATACATCCCTGATTGCACGCTTCCGCTCCCTTTTGGGTATGTGGGTTGCGTATATCATGTTCACCGTCCGCACTTGTGGGGGGAAACCCTTCTGTCCTCTATTGTTTGGCGGCCGGGTCTCCTCCTCGTCATCGCTATGCAGCCCCTTGTCATTATTTTCGGCAATTAACTTGCCTGCCTGCTTAAACACCCAACAATCCTTGTTGGTGTGATTGGCTGGCTTTTCGGGGGTGCCGTGTATTTGGAACGAGCGATCGAGTATTCGGTCCAAATTGGACGGGCCCGGAGTAGTTCTTTTAAATGTCTTTTTCCGCTGACCGTGTTGACTGCCGTATCTTCAGTATTATCGCCGTTAATGCAGCGCTTGTGCTTATTGCGACGTGGCCTGCCATTGCTGTCCTTGGTATCCAAACTACCAGGGTTTTTGGTCAGGTTGTTACTGCGAGCTAGCCAGCTGTCCTCTCCCGCGCAGAAGTGGGTCATGAGTGATGTGAGGGCTTCCATGGATTTCGGCGTTTCCTGGCCTAGGTGCCGGGCAAGCCACTCATTGTGGATGTTATGTTTGAAGGCTGCAAGGGCCTCTGCATCCGGACAGTCGACGATTTGATTTTTCTTGGTTAAGAACCGTGTCCAAAATTGTCTGGCCGATTCATCTGGCTGCTGAATTATGTGGCTTAGGTCATCGGCGTCTAGTGGTCGCACATATGTGCCCTGGAAGTTATCAAGGAATGCGGCTTCCAGGTCTTCCCAACACCCAATTGATTCTGCTGGCCAGCTGTTGAGCCAATGCCGAGCTGGTCCTTTAAGCTTGAGTGGGAGGTATTTGATGGCGTGTAGATCATCACCGTGGGCCATGTGGATATGAAGGAGATAGTCTTCGATCCAAACCGCAGGATCTGTTGTGCCGTCGTATGATTCGATGTTTACAGGTTTGAAACCCTCGGGGATTTGATGATCCATTACTTCATCTATGAAGCATAGTGGGTGTGCGGCGCCTCTATATTGGGCTATATCATGACGTAGCTCAAACGAGCTTTGTCTACTGTGTTCGGCCCGGCCGGAATTTTCTGTATCCGGCATGATGGTTGTCATCACGTATCGTGGGGCGCCCACGCGATCCATAGATCAATCTTGTTTGTCTTGCCTTATCCTCCAATATGTCTCGTAAGTCCGGCGCATTCCCCCGTGGCTTTGTACTTTTCGAGCGACGCCGGGGTGCGGCTTTAGTGGAGGGCCTAGAGGCCTCTCTGTCACGGCCACGAGGTGGCCGGTCGGCCGTATTGTGCGCTGGTGATGTTGGTTTATGTGCTTCCTCCTCTAATCGGGGTAGCAGCTTGCTTTTTGGGTAGCTTTTGGAGGGGCGTTCGAGTTCATACTCTTCGGCTGCAAGGACTTCAGTCCATCTGTCGGCTAGCAAGTCTTGGTAAGCTCTAAGCTGTTGCTGCTTTTTCTTCAGGCTGCTTGCCGTGGCCATAAGCCTGCATTTGAAACGCTCTTGTTCGACGGGATCCTCAGGCACGACAAATTCATCGTCCTCGAGGCTTGCCTCGTCTTCGGAGGGAGGCATATAATTATCGTCCTCTACCTCTCTGTCTGCCGCTCTCTCATGAGGACTGGCTTCTCCATCCTCCTGCACTGAGTCCTGCTGGAGGGGGTTGTCTTTGGCACTGTCCGGGGTGTTATTGTCTCTGGTGCCGGAATCTCCATTTTTGCTGTGGCGGGATTTAGAGCGGCGCCGCTGACGCCGGCGCTTAGGCTATTTCTTGGAGGGGTCATCCTCCGTTGTTCCATCGCCATTCCCATCCTTTGGGATGTCCACCATGTATATGTCGTATTACGAGGTGGCCTTCCAGTGCCCTGTAGGCGCTGGTTCTTGATCGTCTCCTGCATCGTCGTCCATACCGTCAATGTCTTCGGAGTCAAAGTCGAGCATGTCGGTTAAATCATCGATAGTGGCTACAAAGTGGGTGGTGGGTGGGCGTTGAATTTCTTCGTCGTCCGCATCCCAACCTTCCTGACCATAGTCCGGCCAGGGCTCTCCTGATAAAGAGAGAGACTTTAATGAATTCAGGATGTCGCCAAAGGGCGAGTGCTGAAAGATGTCTGCGACAGTGAACTCCATGATCGACGCCCAATCGGATTCGATTGGCAGGGGCGCGGCAGGTTCGGAGTCCGGAGAGGAGTCCAGCACCTCAGAGTCACGGGCTTTGCGAAGGACAGGGTTGGTGTTCAGCTCTATCGCCTTAGAGGTAGCAGCCCCCGAGGCAGTGTCTAGCCACCCGTCCTCGATCGACGCAGTCGGCTCCGAGCTAAGGGTCGGAGCGGACACTTGTGTGGCCTCTAGGGCACTGTCCGGCAGCAGAGTTAGATCATGCCCATCGTGACAGTGCGGCGCACCTGGCTGCGTCTCGAACCCGTCGAAGATCAAGTCTCCGCAGATGTCGGCCGTATAGTTCAAACTTCCAAATCTGACCTGATGGCCAGGGGCGTAGATTTCGATCTGCTCCAGATGGCCAAGCGAATTGGCCCGCAGTGCAAAGCCACCGAATACGAAGATCTGTCTGGGGAGAAAAGTCTCACCCTGGACCACATTGTTGTTGATGATCGAAGGAGCCATCGGGCCTATAGGTGACGACACAGAGGAACTCTCAATGAAAGCACCAATGTCGGTGTCAAAACCGGCGGATCTCGGTAGGGGGTCCCGAACTGTGCGTCTAGGCGGATGGTAACAGGAGACAAGGGACATGATGTTTTTACCCAGGTTTGGGCCCTGTCGGTGGAGGTAAAACCCTACTCCTGCTTGATTAATATTGATGATATGGGTAGTACAAGAGTAGATCTACCACGAGATCAGAGAGGCTAAACCCTAGAAGCTAGCCTATGGTATGATTGTTGTTCGTCCTACGGACTAAAACCCTCCGGTTTATATAGACACCGGAGAGGGCTAGGGTTACACAGAGTTGGTTACAATGGTAGGAGATCTACATATCCGTATCGCCAAGCTTGCCTTCCACGCCAAGGATAGTCCCATCCGGACACGGGACGGAGTCTTCAATCTTGTATCTTCATAGTCTTGGAGTCCGGCCAAAGATGATAGTTCGGCTATCCGGACACCCCCTAGTCCAGGACTCCCTCAGGTGCCCTCGTCCACCACAGTATATGCCCTTCACTGACTCCCTCGTCCGCCCCTTCACTGGCCCTTCATACAAGCCCTCGTCCGCCGCAACAGATCCGCCTCACCGAAAGCACTGTACAACACGCTCGCCGAAGCCTTCGTCCACTACACTAGACCCGCTCCACGGACGCCATATTCAACTCCATCGGCCCTGCTTTACCGACGCTGCAGCCTCATCAGGTTATTTTTATTTGTACTCCTTCGGTTTTTCTCTTTATCGTGCAACTATTCACTTACCACAGATGAGCTTTCTTGTATGTCGATAGGCGCCGCAACCGTAGCACCGGGCCGCTTCAGCGATGGCGATAGCCAGAACAAACTCAACCACAACACGAGCACCATCGACGATCCTTAGCTATCAAGTATGACAATGATACCCATACACTGCCGAGAATCAGGTACTATTATCCAATGGCCGGCGTCTACGTTCACTTTCCTAGCATAAGCACCGCACCTTTGAATTTCTTCAGGGCATCATTCAGTTTTTCATGAGACGCGTTATTCTGCTTGCACCTGTAGGGCCATACTTCTGGCATTGAACATGTTACATGTGCTAAATTACATAACAGTGCACATATAGTTAATATGATTTAGTTTTGTCCTAACTACTCCCTCCCTTCCAAAATAGATGACCCGACTTTGTACTAACTTTGTACTAAAGTTAGTACAAAGTTGAGTCATCTATTTTGGAACGGAGGGAGTATTACTGTACTTCCTAGATACCACTGCCTACTATTTCACTTCTTGAATGCTATATTTATGATAATGGTGTCGTTCTGATGCCACCTGTTGGTTCCATCAGACTGCTTAATGTTCTCTATGCTTAATTACACATCAGCAAACTAGCATGTGGTTCCGCTGCTTTTTGTTCATTTTACCCTACATTTTCTGATGCTAGCTATTACATCACTGCTCCGAGCATCTATTCATTACTTGTTTGTGTGTTCTTGATCTTCCCAAGTTGCATGATTAATTTGATGCTTCTATTAATTATGGAGATGCCAACCCCATCAAGCAAAATATTTGTTCTTTTGGGGCTGGCAACTCGAACAAGCATAAAAATAGAGGGAAGCAGATATATTGCCGTGTATGCACACACCCTTCTTTCATTAGTTTAGATGAACCATGGATGATCAATTTGGACCAGTGCATGCGATTAAAATTAATTTTACCTAAATAGAGGGTGTAGAATAAACTACAACAACTAGATTTGCAACCACGGGATGCTGACGATATCTTCAAAGAACATTGCAACAGCAGCGAGGCTTCATAGCAACATATGGTAAGCCAGTGTGTTTTAGTACATGTGAAATGTAATGCGAGTGGGTTGCTTTCTTGGCTTGTGCCCTCAACCTATAATCCTACCGAATTGCAAATAGTTCACTTGTCTGCTTTGTTGTATTGCTTGATTCGAATGCTTGTTTGTTGTTACGCTATACCTGAGTTGGCCAATATGTCAGCAGTGCCTGTTGTACTATCGTAAAGAAATACATGCCTATTTCATTTGAGTCCTTAATTTTTCCTCTCAACTTCATCACAAGACTGTCTTCGTAGTTTATATGAGGCCACACTGTTAAGTGCTTTCTCAGATTATTACAACTTCTTAGATGCCTTGGCAACTTAAATATAGCAGTGGTTGCTACGTCTTGAGCTTGCGTTGGCTTTCCTTGAAGAGGAAAGGGTGATGCAGCAATAGTAGCGTAAGTATTTCCCTCAGCTTTTGAGAACCAAGGTATCAACCCAGTAGGAGGCTCCTCAAAAGTCCCACGCACCTACACAAACAAACAATAACCTCGCAACCAACGCAATAAAGGGGTTGTCAATCCATTCACGGCCACTTGCAAAAGTGAGATCTGATAGAGATAATATGATAAGATAAATATTTTTGGTATTTTTACGATATAGATTGGAAAAGTAAAGATACAAATAGAAGTAGATTGAAAGCTTATATGATAAAAGATAGACACGGGGGCCATAGGTTTCACTAGTGGCTTCTCTCAAGATAGCATAAGTATTACGGTGGGTGAACAAATTACTGTCGAGCAATTGATAGAAAAGCGAATAATTATTAGATTATCTAGGCATGATCATGTATATAGGCATCACGTCTGTGACAAGTAGACCGACTCCTTCCTGCATCTACTACTATTACTCCACACATCGACCGCTATCTAGCATGCATCTAGAGTATTAAGTTCATAAAGAACAGAGTAACACATTAAGAGAGATGACATGATGTAGAGGGATAAACTCATGCAGTATGATATAAACCCCATCTTTTTATCCTCGATGTTAACAATACAATACGTGCCTTGTTGCCCCTGCTGTCACTAGGAAAGGACACCGCAAGATTGAACCCAAAGCTAAGCACTTCTCCCATTGCAAGAAAGATCAATCTAGTAGGCCAAACCAAACTGATAATTCGAAGAGACTTGCAAAGATAACTTGATCACACATAAAAGAATTCAGAGGAGATTCAAATATTTCTCATAGATAAACTTGATCATAAACCCACAATTCATCGGATCTCGACAAACACACCACAAAAAGAGTTACATCAAATAGATCTCCAAGAAGATCGAGGAGAACTTTGTATTGAGAATCAAAGAGAGAGAAGAAGCCCTCTAGCTAATAACTATGGACCCAAAGGTCTGTGGTAAACTACTCACAACTCATTGGAAGGGCCTTGGAGATGATGTAGAGGCTCTTCATGGTCGATTCCCCCTCCAGCGGAGCACCGGCGAAGGCTCCAAGATGGGATCTCGCGGATACAGAAGGTTGCCGCGGTGGAATTAGGTTTTCATGGTGCTCCTCGATGGTTTCAGGGTACGTGGGTATTTATAGGAGGAAGAAGTAGGTCGGTGGACGCTCGAGGGGCCCACGAGGGTGGGGGGCGCGTCGGGCACCCTCGTGGCTGCCTTGGTTGTTGCGTGACTTCCACTCCAAGTCTCCAGATTTGCATTTGTTCCAAAAAGATCGCTCCCGAAGGTTTCATCGCATTTGGACTCCATTCGATATTCCTTTTCTTCGAAACACTGAAGTAGGCAAAAAAACAGCAATTCGGGCTGGGCCTCCGGTTAGTAGGTTAGTCCCAAAAATGATATAGAAGTGTAAAGTAAAGCCCATAAACATCCAAAACGGGTAATATAATAGCATGGAACAATCAAAAATTATAGATACGTTGGAGACGTATCAAGCATCCCCAAGCTTAATTCCTGCTCGTCCTCGAGTAGGTAAATGATAAAAACAGAATTTTTGATGTGGAATGCTACCTAGCATAATTCTCAATGTAATTTTCTTTATTATGGCATGAATTTTCAGATCCAAATGATTCAAAATAAAAGTTTATATTGACATAAGAAATAGTAATACTTCAAGCATACAAACAAAGCAATCATGTCTTCTCAAAATAACATGGCTAAAGAAAGTTATCCCCACAAAATCATATAGTCTGGTTGTTGCTCTATCTTCATCACACAAAGTATTTAATCATGCACAACCCCGATGACAAGCCAAGCAATTGTTTCATACTTTAGTAATCTCCAACTTTTTCAACTTTCACGCAATACATGAGCGTGAGCCATGGACATAGCAATATATGTGGAATAGAATGGTGGTTGTGGAGAAGACAAAAAAGGAAAAGATAGTCTCACATCAACTAGGCGTATCAGCGGGCTATGGAGATGCCCATTAATAGATATCAATGTGAGTGAGTAGGGATTTCCATGCAACGGATGCACTAGAGCTATAAATGTATGAAAGCTCAACAAAAGAAACTAAGTGGGTGTGCATCCAACTCGCTTGCTCACAAAGTCCTAGGGCATTTTGAGGAAGCCCGTCATTGGAATATGCAAGCCAAGTTCTTATAATGAAAAGTTCCCACTAGTATATGAAAGTGACAACATAGGAGACTCTCTATCACGAAGATCATGGTGCTACTTTATAGCACAAGTGTGGTAAAAAGGATAGTAGCATTGTCCCTTCTCTCTTTTTCTCTCATTTTTTTATTGGCCTTTATCTTTTTTTTTTGGCCTTTCTCTCTTTTATTTAAAGTCCGAAGTCTCATCCCTACTTGTGGGGGAATCATAGTCTCCATCATCCTTTCCTCACTGGGACAATGCTCTAATAATGAAGATCATCACACTTTTATTTACTTACAACTCAAGATTACAACTCGATACTTAGAACAAGATATGACTCTATATGAATGCCTCCGACGGTGTACCGGGATATGCAATGAATCAAGAGTGACATGTATGAAAAATTATGAAGGTGGACTTGCCACAAATACGATGTCAACTACATGATCATGCAAAGAGCAATATGACAATGATGATGCGTGTCATATAAACGGAATGGTGGAAAGTTGCATGGCAATATATCTCGGAATGGCTATGGAAATGCCATAATAGGTAGGTATGGTGGATGTTTTGAGGAAGGTATATGGTGGGTGTATGGTACCGGCGAAAGTTGCGCGGCACAAGAGAGGCTAGCAATGGTGGAAGGGTGAGAGTGCGTATAATCCATGGACTCAGGATTAGTCATAAAGAACTCATATACTTATTGCAAAAATCTACAAGTCATCAAAAACAAAGTTCTACCCACATGCTCCTAGGGGGATAGATTGGTAGGAAAAGACCATCGCTCGTCCCCGACCGCCACTCATAAGGAAGACAATCAATAAATAAAATTGTGCTCCAACTTCATCACAAAGCGGTCCACCATACGTGCATGCTATGGGAATCACAAACTTCAATACAAGTATTCTTTAAATTCATAATAACCCAACTAGCATGACTCTAATATCACCACCTCTAATATCTCAAAACAATTATCAAGCATCAAATTGATCATAGCATCCAATTCACTTTCTATGATAGTTTTTATTATACCCAACTTGGATGCCCATCATTCTAGGACCAATTTTATAACCATAGAAAATACCATGCTGTTCGAACAGACTCTCAAAATAATATAAGTGAAGCATGAGAGATCAACAATTTCTAAAAAACTAAGCCACCGCCATGCTCTAAAATATATAAGTGAAGCACTAGAGCAAAACTATCTAGCTCAAAAGATACAAGTGAAGCACATAGAGTATTCTAGCAAATTCTAATCAAGTGGGCTTATCCAAAAAGGTGTGTAAAGCAAGGATGATTTTCGTAAACAAAAAAGCAAAGACTAATATCATACAAGACGCTCCAAGCAAAACACATATCATGTGGCGAATAAAAATATAGCTCCAAGTAAAGTTACCAATGAACGAAGACGAAAGAGGGGATGCCTTCCGGGGGCATCCCCAAGATTAGGCTTTTGGATATTCTTGAATATATTGGGGTGCCATGGGCATCCCCAATCTTAGGCTTTTGCCACTCTTTATTCCATAGTCCATCAAATCTTTACCCAAAACTTGAAAACTTCACAACACAAAACTCAACAGGAAATCTCATAAGCTCCGTTAGTGAAAGAAAACAAAACCACCACATAAGGTACTGTAATGAACTCATTCTTTATTTATATTAGTGTTAAACCTACTGTATTTCAAGTTCTCTATGGTTCATACCACTTAATACAAGCCATAGATGCATCAAAATAAGCAAACAACACACGAAAGGCAGAATTTGTCAAAAACAGAACATTCTGTAGCAATATGTAACTCTAGAATACTTCTGGAACTCTAATAATCTTACCAAAATATGAAGTCCTGGGAAATTTGTCTATTGATCTACATAAAAAATAATGAACACAAAATCACATTTATGTGAATTACTAAAATTATTTTCATGCACGCAAAGTTTATGTTTTTCAGCAGAATCAAATTAACTATCACCATAGGTTATCCTATAGGTTCTACTTGGCAAAAACACTAATTAAAACATAAAAACACATATAAACAGAAGGTAGATGAAAAAATTATTACTAAACAGAAGCAAAAACAAAAAACAAAAATAAAATTGGGTTGCCTCCCAACTAGCGCTATTGTGTAAGCCCCAATCTAGGCATAAAAGCGAGGATAGATCTAAGTAGTGCCATCTTTGGCACTCAATTCATAAGTAGCTCGCATGATAGATTCATAAGATAATTTAACTTTATTTCTTGGAAAGTGCTCCATGCCTTTCCTTAACGGTAATTGGAATCTAACATTCCCTTCCTTCATATCAATAATCCCACCAATCGTTCTAAGGAAAGGTCTACCAAGAATAATAGGACAAGAAAGATTGCAATCTATATCAAGAACGATAAAATCTATGGGCACATAATTCCTATTTGCAACAATAAGAACATCATTGATCCTTCCCATAGGTTTCTTAATGGTGGAAGCTGCAAGGTGCAAATTTAAAGAGCAATCATCAAGATCATGGAAACCTAGAATATCACATAAAGTTTTCGGAATCGTGGAAACACTAGCACCCAAATCACATAAAGCATAACACTCATGATCTTTAATTTTAATATTTATAGTAGGTTCCCACTCATCATAATGTTTTCTAGGTATAGAAACTGCCAAAATTAAGTTTTTCTTCATAAGATTGCATCAAGGCATCAACAATATGTTTGGTAAAAGCTTTATTTTAACTATAAGCATGAGGAGCACTACTAGAAAAAGGCTTACTAATGGCGCACCGGTTTTGCCTACTAATGGCGCACTACCGGTGCGCCATTACTATCACGCCACTAGTATATTTTACTAATGGCGCACCACTGGTGCGCCATTAGTATCTGGTATACTAATGGCGCACCACGCAGTGCGCCATTAGTATAGCCCACGGTGCGCCATTAGTATCTGGTATACAAAAATTTTTTACTAATGGCGCACTGCGTGGTGCGCCATTAGTATACCAGATACTAATGGCGCACCAGTGGTGCGCCATTAGTAAAAATACTAGTGGCGTGATAGTAATGGCGCACCGGTAGTGCGCCATTAGTAGGCAAAACCGGTGCGCCATTAGTAAGCCTTTTTCTAGTAGTGCTCCTCATGCTTATAGTCAAAATAAAGCTTTTACCAAACATATTGTTGATGCCTTGATGCAATCTTATGATGAAAAACTTAATTTGGAAGTTTCTAAACCTAGAAAACTTAATGCTGAGTGGGAACCTACTATAAAGATTAAAATTAAAGATCATGAGTGTTTTGCTTTGTGTTATTTGGGTGCTAGTGTTTCCACTATTCCGAAAACTTTATGTGATATTCTAGGTTTCCATGATCTTCATGATTGCTCGTTAAATTTGCACCTTGTGGATTCCACCATTAAAAAGCCAATGGGAAGGATCAATGATGTTCTCATTGTTGCAAATAGAAATTTGTGCCCGTAGATTTTATCATTCTTGATATAGCTTGCAATCTTCTTTGCCCTATTATTCTTGGTAGACCTTTCCTTAGAACGATTGGCATGATTATTATATGAAGGAAGGGAATATTAGATTCCAATTTCCATTAAGGAAGGGCATGGAGCACTTTCCAAGAAAGAAAATTAAATTACCTTATGAATCTATCATGCGAGCTACTTATGAATTGAGTGCCAAAAATGGCACTACTTGGACCTATCTTCGTTTTTATGCCTAGCTAGGGGCGTTAGACAATAGCGCTAGTTGGGAGGCAACCCAATTTTATTTGTGTTTTTTGTTTTTGTTTCTGTTTAGTAATAAATTTTACATCTACCTTCTGTTTA
Organism: Triticum aestivum; assembly: GCF_018294505.1. Classification (NCBI taxonomy): domain Eukaryota; kingdom Viridiplantae; phylum Streptophyta; class Magnoliopsida; order Poales; family Poaceae; genus Triticum; species Triticum aestivum. Next base: position 326,264,900 of record NC_057807.1, on the reverse strand, counting down.
CTTGGGCTTTTATGTTTTAATTAGTGTTTGTGCCAAGTAGAACCTATATAGGATAACCTATGGTGATAGTTAATTTGATTCTGCTGAAAAACAGAAACTTTGCACAAACGAAATTAGTTTTTTTAATCACAGAAAAGTGCTTTTGCGTTGATTCTTTTTGCTGTAGATCAATAGACAAATTGTCCAGGTCTTCCAATTTTGGTAGGATTTTTAGAGTTCCAGAAGTTTGTGTTAGTTACAGATTGCTACAGACTGTTCTGTTTTTGACAGATTCTACCTTTCGTGTGTTCTTTGCTTATTTTCATGCATCTATGGCTAGTATTAAGTGGTATGAACCATAGAGAACTTGAAATACAGTAGGTTTAACTCCAATATAAATAAAGAATGAGTTCATTACAGTACCTTATGTGGTGGTTTTGTTTTCTTTCACTAACGGAGCTTATGAGATTTCCTGTTGAGTTTCGTGCTGTGAAGTTTTCAAGTTTTAGGTAAAGATTTGATGGACTATGGAATAAGGAGTGGCAAAATCCTAAGATTGGGGATGCCCATGGCACCCCAAGATATTCAAGAATAGCCAAAAGCCTAAGCTTGGGGATGCCCCCGGAAGGCATCCCCTCTTTCGTCTTTGTTCATTGGTAACTTTACTTGGAGCTATATTTTTATTCGCCACATGATATGTGTTTTGCTTGGAGCGTCTTGTATGAAATTAGTCTTTGCTTTTTAGTTTACGAAAATCATCCTTGATTTACACACCTTTTGGGAGAAGTCCATTTGATTAGAATTTGCTAGAATACTCTATGTGCTTCACTTATATCTTTTGAGCTAGATAGTATTTGCTCTAGTACTTCACTTATATCTTTTAGAGCATTGCGGTGGCTTAATTCTGAAGAAATTGTTGATCTCTCATGCTTCATTATATTATTTTGAGAGTCTTTTAGAACAGCATGGTATTTGCTATGGTTATAAATTTGGTCCTAGAATGATGAGCATCCAAGTTGGGTATAATAAAAACTATCATAGAAATTCCATAAAACACTAGGATCAATTTGATACTTGATAATTGTTTTGAGATATAGAGGTGGTAATGTTAGAGTCATGCTAGTGGGTAATTATGAAATTGAGAAATACTTGTGTTGAAGTTGGCAAGTCCCGTAGCATGCATGTATGGTAAAAGTTGTGTGAAAAATTTGTTGCATGAGGTGCTCTTTTAATTGTCTTCCTTAAGAGTGGAGGTCGGGATCGTGCGATGGTTAACTCCTACCAACCCTTCCCCTAGGAGCATGCGTAGTAGTACTTTGCTTCGAGGGCAAGTAGACTTTTGCAATAAGTATATGAGTTCTTTATGACTAATGTGAGTCCATGGATATACGCACACTCACCCTTCCACTTTGCTAGCCTCTATTATACCGCACAACTTTCACCGGTATCATGCACCCATTATTTACCTTCCTCAAAACAGCCACCATACCTACCTATTATGGCATTTCCATAGCCATTCTGAGATATATTGTCGTGCAACTTTCCACCATTCCATTATTATGACACGCTCCATCATTGTCATACTGCTCTTTGCATGATCATGTAGTTGACATCGTATTTGTGGAAAAGCCACCTTCATAATTTTCATACATGTCGCTCTTGATTCATTGCATATCCCGGTACACCGCCGGAGCAATTCATATAGAGTCATATCTTGTTCTAGTTTTGAGTTGTAATTCTTGAGTTGTAAATCAATAAAAGTGTGATGATCTTCATTATTAGAGCATTATCCCAGTGAGGAAAGCGTGATGGAGACTATGATTCCCCCACAAGTCGGGATGAGACTTCGGACTTTACAAAAAGAAAGAAAAAAAGAAACAAAAGAGAAAGGCAAAAATAAAAAAAGGCCAAAGAAAAAAAAGAGAGAAAAGAAAAAAAGAAAAAGAAAAAAAAAGAAAGAAAAAAATAAAATGAGAGAACAAGAGAGAAGGGACAATGCTACTATCCTTTTTACCACACTTGTGCTTCAAAGTAGCTCCATGATCTTCATGATAGAGAGTCTCCTATGTTGTTACTTTCATGTACTAAGTGGGAATTTTTCATTATAGAACTTGGCTTGTATATTCCAATGATGGGCTTCCTCAAAATGCCCTAGGTCTTCATGACCAAGCAAGTTGGATGCACACCCACTTAGTTTCTTTTTGTTGAGCTTTCATATATTTATAGCTCTAGTGCATCCGTTGCATGGCAATCCGTACTCACTCACATTGATATCTATTGATGGGCATCTCCATAGCCCTTTGATACGCCTAGTTGATGTGAGACTATCTTCTCCCTTTTTGTCCTCACAACCACCACCATATACCACCATAGTGCTATGTCCATGGCTTGCGCTCATGTATTGCGTAAGAGTTGAAAAAGCTGAAGCGCGTTAAAAAGTATGAACCAATTGCTTGGCTGAATCGGGGTTGTGCATGATGGGAGTATTTTGTTTAATGAAAATGAAGCATGGCCTAACTATATGATTTTGTAGGGATAAGCTTTCTTTGGCTATGCTATTTTGATAGCACATGATTATTTGTTAGTATGCTTTGAAGCATTTTTTTTAAAGTTTTATAAGCTTTTTTCTTGAATCATTTGGATCTGGACAATCATGCCACAATAAAGAAAATTACTTTGACAAATATGCTAGGTAGCATTCCACATCAAAAAATATGTTTTTATCATTTACCTACTCGAGGACGAGCAGGAATTAAGCTTGGGGATGGCTGATACGTCTCCAACGTATCTATAATTTTGATTGTTCCATGTTATTATATTACCCCTTTTGGATGTTTATCGGCTTTATTTTAGGCATTTATATCATTTTTGGGACTAACCTACTAACCAGAGGCCCAGCCCGTATTGCTGTTTTTTTTGCCTATTTCAGTATTTCGAAGAAAAGGAATATCAAACGGAGTCCAAACGGAATGAAATCTTCGGGAGCGTGATTTTTGGAACAAACGTGATCCAGAGGACTTGGAGTGCAAGCCAAGAAGCAGCCGAGGTGGCCACGAGGGTGGAGGGCGCGCCCCCTATCTCGTGGGCCCCTCGGGCGTCCACCGACGTACTTCTTCCTCCTATATATACCCACGTACCCCGAAAACATCCAGGGAGCCAACGAAAAACAATTTCCACCGCCGTAACCTTCTTTATCCATGAGATCCCATCTTGGAGCCTTCGTCGATGCTCCGCCGGAGGGGGAATCGACCATGGAGGGCTTCTACATCAACACCATCACTACAAAAAAAGACACATCCGTGACATTTTGGGCCGAACGAATTTTTTCTGTCATACATATGACACTTCTATGACGATAATTGTGACAAAACCCGGTATCATCATAGATATGGTGAGCTCCTACTTCCATGACAAAAAATCATGATAGAAAATGGGCTTTTTGTCCTGGGAGGCCGGAGACGCAGCTGCATGACATTCTTTGGGCCGTCCATGACGGAAAAAACCGTGGTAGAAGCGAGGGGGAGGAAAATTTCAGGGAGTTGCCGGTTACGGTGGTAGGTCGGGGGCCGAGCGATGCGCGTTTCTCTCATACACGTACGCGCGTGTGTGCAAGGCGTTGGCTCTAACTAAACCCGAGCGAGGCGTTGGGCTCTAATTGAACCCGAGCGATTGCACTGCAAGCTACGCGTTACTGAACCCAAGCGATCGATCGATGGCTGTTAACTGAACCCGATCGAGCGATTCCTTCGATACAGCTGCTAACTGAAGCCGATTGATTGGACGAACAATGAGCGTTGTGCGAGGGGGGGGGGTTGTATGAACAGTGAGCGGTGGCGTTGCCTCTGGATGAACAGGACCCCGTGGTGTGGAGGGCTGGATGAACAGTAGACGGTGGAGGGGTGGCCGTGGAGGGGTGGTTGAACAGGACCCCGTGGTGTGGAGGGCTGGATGAACAGTAGAAGGTGGAGGGGTGCCCATGGAGGGGTGGTTGAACAGTAGCCGGTGGAGTAGCGCGCGGTGGAGGCTGGATGAACAGGAGCCCGTGGAGGCTTGAGGAGGTCAACGGTAGCCCGTGGAGGCTGGAGGAGGTCGACGGTGGAGATGAACAGTATCCCATGGAGTCCTGTTTTGCGGTACGCCACACCTCTCCCGATGAACACGACCCCCGTTTCGACCGTAGCGCTCCAACACAAGTCTGTTTCGTCCGTTTTGCGGTACGCCACACCCTTCCCGATCAACAGGACCCCCGTTTTGACCGTAGGAGGTCCGTTTCGTCCGTTTTGTGGTACGCCACACCCCTCCCAATCAACAGGACCCCCGTTTCGACCGTAGGAGGTCCGTTTCCTCCGTTGTGCGGTACGCCAGGCCCCTCCCGATCAACAGGATCCTGTTTCGAACGTGGCCGATCGAACACAAGGCCGTTTCCTCCGTTGTGCGGTACGCCAGGCCCTTTTCCATCACCTATTCCGTCCAAGCCCTCGTGATGAACACGACCACGCATTCCGTTCCGACCCAGCCGGTTGGCTCCCCATGAACACGACGACGATGATGTTTCTCAGTTCCTACCCAGCCATGTACGTATGCGTGAGTAGGCATTCGAGACCCTGCCCGTATGTACGTACGTGGCCGTATTTTCTTTCTTGCACCCTCGCCGATGTACGTACGTGTACATGCTAGGTGCGCGCCTCTACTACGACACGTGTGCGCCTCTACATCGACCAGTATGTATGTACACGTTCGCGAACAGAATGACAACGCTACGTACGCTTCGACCAGGTGGGTCCCAACTGTCAGGCACTTCCTTGCCTGCGAAGATGTAGCTGGTAGGTCCTAGCAGTCGGGGGGGAGGGGGCGAATCGTTTTTTTTTTTGCCCAGACGCACTTCCTTGCGTGCGAAGATGTAGCTGATGGGTCCCAGCAGTCAGGGGGGTGAATTGTTTTTTTGGCCGGACGCACTTTCTTGCGTGCGAAGATGTAGCTGGTGGGTCCCAGCAGTCAGGGGGGCGAATCGTTTTTTTTTGCCCCGACGCACTTTGTCGCGTGCAAAGATGTACCTGGTGGGTCCCAGCAGTCAGGGGGCAAATCGTTTTTTTTGCCTGGACGCACTTCCTTGCGTGCGAAGGTGTAGCTGGTGGGTCCCAGCAGTCAGGGGGGAAATGTTCTTTTCGCGAAATACGGTGGCCCGTCCGGTGGATCCCCGCTGTCAGGTGGAGGAATAATTATTTTCGGCGTAATAAGGAGGCACTTCCTTGCTGCGGCCGTGGACCCAGCTGTCAGCCTCTCCACATACAGTCCACGTCCGATGGAAGTCGTTCCTTGACCACGTTGACCACGCCACACAGAGAGCACTAGGGCGGCGGACGACGGTGATGCCTAGGAAGGGGACGGCGGGGAGCTGGGGAAGACGCGGCAGTGGAAGCCCGCGCGGAAAGGAGTACGAGGGTTCAGTGGGTCGGCTGCGGTGTGAGGCTGCCGTCGCCGTAGGGCCTAGCCAGCGGTGGGAATAGTAGGGGGCGGTGAGGCCTCCGCGGCAGCACATCCGGCCATGGGAGACAGGAGCATGCAGGACGAGGCGCTGCTTTGGGCGGCTGGAGCAAGAAGACCAGAGGTTAAAGAAGCACTACGGTCATTGGATGGACATCGTACGGTCACTGGAGCTAGAATCGTTTATATTGACTAAGTTGACAAAGCCCTGTGTCCCCGTCAACTTAGTAGGCCCACAAGTCAGCCTCCCACCAAGGTGGGTCCCAACTAGCAGGGGGTATTCATTTTTTGTGTGTAATAAGGAGGCACTTCCGATGGGTCCGAGCTGACAGCAGGGGGAACGTTTTTTTTCGCGAAATACGGTGGCCCATCGGGTGGGTCCTAGTAGTCAGGGGCAAACATTTTTTTCATGAAATACTGGTGGCCCATCCGTTGGGTCCCTGCTGCCAGGTGGAGGAATAATTATTTTCCGCGTAATAAGGAGGCACTTCCTTGCGGCTGCCGTGGACCTAGCTGTCAGCCTCTCCACGTACAGTATTCTTCCGATGGAATTCGGTCGTTGACCACATTGACCACGCCGCGCCGAGAGCACCACGGCGGTGGACGACGGCAAGGCCTAGGAAGGGGATGACACGGAGACGGGAAAGACGCGGCAGTGGATGCCCACGCGGAGAGGAGTACGAGGATTCACTGGTTCGGCTGCGCTGCCGTCGCCGCCGAATAACAGTGGGTCGGGTGAGTGGAGGGGAGGGATGGCCTGGCCAGTGGTGGGACTAGTATGGGGGCGGTCAGGCCTCTGCGGCAGCACAGCCGGCCATGGGAGGCAGGAGCAGGTGGCACGACCGGCGCTGCTTTGGGCGGCTGGAGCAAGAAGACCAGAGGTTGAAGAAGCACTACGGCCGTTGGATGGACATCGTATGGTCAGTTGAGCTAGAATCGTGGATATTGACTAAGTTGACAAAGCCCTTCGGCCCCGTCAACTTAGTAGGCCCACTATACTGGGTCCCAGCTAGCAGGGGGAGTATTCTTTTTTTTGGGTGTAATAAGGAGGCACTTCCTTGCGTGCGAAGATATAGCTGGTGGGTCCGAGCTGTCAGCGGCGGTAACATTTTTTTGCGAAATACAGAGACCCTTTCGGTGGGTCCCAGATGTCAGGTGGAGGAATCATTATTTTGCGCGTAATAAGGAGGCATTTCCTTGTGTGCAGCCATGGACCTAGCTGTCAGCCTCTCCACATACAGTCCACTTCAGATGCATGTCGGTCGTTGACCACGTTGACCATGCCACGCCAAGAGCACCAGGGCGGTGTATGACAGCGAGGCCTAGGAAGGGAACGACACGGAGGCAGGGAAGACTCGGTAGTTGTTTCCCACGCGGAGGGGAGTACGACTGTACGAGGGTTTACTGGTTTGTCTGCCGTCGCCGGAGAATAACAACAGGTGTGGGACTGTGGGTGAGTAGAGGGATGGCTAGGCCAGCGATGGGAGTACGATGGGGCGGTGAGGCCTGCACGGTAGCACAGCCGGCCGCGGGGTGGAGGGAGCAGGCAGTCCCGTCAGCGCTTGTTTGAGCGGCTGGGGCAGGAAGAGCAGAGATTGAAGAAGCACGACGGCCGTTGGATGGACATCCAACAGTATACAGGCCATCTGCGGAAAGCCTCAAATCTGTGGAAAACAGCATACAACCCATCTGCCATTATTTCAAATAGTTTACAGCTCATTTGCTAATTCTTACGGGTTTTTTGGAGCCCATATTCTTTTTGTCAGCATTACAGCCCATATTGTGGCCACGATTAAAAAATTATACAAAATTTTGCATATGTCGGTGCGGTCTGAACTGTTTTTAATCCCGAAATTTTGAGTAACATTCAGACTGATTTTAAAAATAAATGTATATCAATATAAAATCCAATAAATTGTCCATGCATAAAAATCAATGCAATTTAAAATCTCGAAATGAAAAAAAGATATTTGAAACTAATTGCCAGTTTGATGTGTTTTAAAAATGTACAACCCATTTCTCATTACTGATAGGCCATTTTCTCGGCCAGCCAAATGAAGCTCTCCTCGTCCTGAAAGATTTGCAGCCCAATAGGCCTGATAAAGTGACTTACTTGACAAATCACAAAAAACTAAGCTAGCCATTTCTAAACTTTGAAAAATGCCACTGCAATTATTGCAAACTTTGAAAAACGCCACTGCAGTTTGCAAACTTTGAAAAACGCCACTCCAAACTTCAAAAAATGCCACTAGAAATGGCATGAAATGGCATTTTTCAAAGTTTGCAAATTGCAGTGGCATTTCTTGGAGGCATTTATCAAATTAACCCAAAACAAAAATAACTGGGCGAGCTGCTGGGTCCCTGGTGTCAGCCGCTCGTTGTGCAATTGTCTCGTTTATTGACTATGTTGACAATGGCATGGGACCCAGATGTCACAAATCCACTAGGAGGAGCCATTTTTTTATTGGCTTGAAATAAGGAGGCACTTGCTTGCGTACTGCCATGACCTTGGCGGGACCCTGCTGTCATCCTCTCCACGTACAATCATCTCCTAATTGTGTACACGTCAACTTGCTAGGCCCACAAGTCAGCCTCTAAACCCATGGAGGAAAAATACAACCCATTTTAAAAAATAACAGCCCATTCCATACATTCAAACAGAAAGTTCAACATTCAGAGAAAAGTAACAGGTCTGATCCACATATAGAGTACTGAACTTCCACGTTGATAACCATCATAGCCAAGTTAACTATCTACTCCCACTAGACAAGTACTAACTTACTCTTAGCTAACTAGACGATGTCGGCCGCCATCTGTGGTACATGCTAAATGACGGCACCGGCGTCCTGTGCCTCGCCTCGGACTTGCCAGAGGTGCGATAGGGCGCGTTGCTTGCGCGTGTTGGCCCTTTCCATGCCGGCGTGGTCCACTGAAGCTTCGGCTTCCAAGCGGGAAACCCACTTGATGAGCTGGTAGTAAAAATTGGCGTCGCGAACGCGTGCGTGCCCGACAGCCTCCAGGGCTATTTGCCGGGCGCCGGCCTCCATGTAGTCGGCCTAGTTGCGGGCGCTCTACTCGCGACTCAGAGCGTCGGTGCGCTGCTTCTCCATGTCCCACTGGCGGTGCAAATCGGCGATACGCTGCTCCTCCGCCAGGCGGTCACGCTCCAACAACTCCTGCTCCTCCGCCATGCGGTCGCGCTCCAACAACTCCTCGATCTGCGCATTGCTATCTAAAGATAGATAGAATGCCTCCTCCCTCCGTCTGCCTTCCGGTGAAAAACCGAACACTAGTTCTGGCGATGACCACCTCCGGCGTTGCCTACCGCGGACGGGTGGGGGCATGGCGGATGTGGCGAGCGACATCAGGCCGGTGGTGGCTTATGAGGATATGGTGAGTTGGGTCACGATGGCACTTGAGAAGGCCAGGAAATAGTACTTATAGGGGGAAGGTAGCACGACGGTCATCGGAATTCAATGCATAATGGCTTAGCGCGCCAGCTTGCCGTGGAAAACTAGGGAAACTAAAATTATGACTGTGCCGTCCCATCCCATCTGGGTTGCATGCCGGCATGGCGGTCAAACAAGTGCACTCAAATCATCTCCCTCCTTGTCAATAATGAGTTCACGGATTTAAAAAGCCCACAACAATTGAAGTGTATCTTTTTTCGCATCAGTTAGCTGCCTTAATTACGGCCGGCTGCATGCAGACACTCAGAATCGCTCGCAGGAAGTACGCAAAGCAGCATGCAACGAGTCGCAGCCGAGGGCACGCATGCAGCCACTTAAATCGCTGGAATTAATTAGGCTTAAACTTCTGCATGCCGTTAATTATTGCCTTGCCTTGGTCTTGCTGCTTTGCTCACGGGACTAATAAACCCGGACGGAGGGAGTACCTTGGTTTGTGAGAGGTTTGAATTAAGCCCTGCAAACCGGAAAGGGGGTACTAGTACGTGCGTGATCCGATATTTATTCATGTAGGATCGAGTAGGTCGTTTCTTGAATTGAGCCCTGCAAACCGGAAAGGAGGTAGTACGTGCATGATCCGCTATTTATCCGTGTAGGATCGATAGTGTAGCTTGTTAGTTTCTTCAGAGGTAGGCATTTTTATCCGTGTAGGATCGATAGTGTAGCTTGTCAGTTTCTTCACAGGTAGGCATTTTTATTCAAAAAACTGCCACTTTGCATCTTGCGTCGCAAATACAATTGCCAGGAGCGCATTTGTAGGCTAGCTAGTGATTGATCAGTAACTTGTAAACACTGAGCGAACAGAAATAAGTAACTATTAATGCATCTCAATGATTCACAGATCATATACAAATATGTAGCTCCAAAAGCAAAGATCAGCCACTTCGGATCTTGCTTCGCAACTAAAACTAACTAGTACAATTGCCATACATAAGATCAACATGTTAATGCATCTCAATGATTCACAGATCATATACAAATATGTAGCTCCAAAAGCAAAGATCTAGAGAAAACATCTATTCTTCCTACTAACATGGATGCTTCTCTTGGCCAACATTCAGTACAAACTGAAAGCCAAATTTGTTTGTGAAGTCTACAATTCCTCTTGCAAACGTAAGTGGTTTCACCAACAGCTAGAACCATGAGAATGAACCACACATGATGGAGGAACATCCACTGCAATATGATTTGGTCTTCTCTCGATCACACCGCGAGACTATTTTCGGAATACAAACTTTAACTTAGGGAAAATGATGCCCATTGTATAATCCGACCAAAGCAATGAAGCACCTAGTGTTGGCCAGTAAATAGTACAGTACTACTTTTCTGCAGTCCATGAAGTGACTATCCAATCTTTGTGTCTATTTTAAAATGGCACTGCATGCAGTGACTATACTATTCTCTTGTGCAGTTCAACCAAAATTGCAGACACTTTGTTTGTTTGCCAAATAGCAACGGGCAGACATCTCTGTCTGCACAAATATCGAGCAGCTAGTAAACATATACCACACCATGTTCGCAGTGACGGAAGAGGTGAAATCAATACAACCGAAATTGAGCATCCAATCATTGAATCCTGTCCTGCACCTCCAATGTAGGTCCACCCTGCCAATAAATTCACATGCAAACCACTAGTATTACTATCTAATGACAGTACAAAAAGAGTAGCAAGACAGTAGCAAACCATGTACCTTCGTAATGAACAGCTCATAGTGCCACCAATTGGATATAAAGGTTTGGAAAAAAAACAAGCTCCTAAGTTGAACCAGTTGGACTTTTTGTGCAGTTCCACTAAAATCGAGCATCCTTGTTTGCATAGATATTGAAAGTGTGATTACTATAAAAGTGGCACTAGTTGAAGCATAGACTCACAAATATAAGCATTCTAATTTCTTAATGGGAAAAGATAGCAGGACTATTTCTAACCACCTGTTTGAAGGAATAAATAAAGCAACAACGGCTGATGTCGGGAAGGCATACATAGTTTTTTCTGAAAAACTGAGCCATTCCTGACCTTTCCTCTTCTTTTAAGCAAATTTTGTGCAGTTCTACTAAAATAAAATGCCATCACTGCCTTGACAATTCAGTGACACTGTACAAAAGGAAATGACTTAACATTACATCATGATGTCGGGTATGTAGTAGACAGACATTAGAGACAAACATACAGACCTCCTCCGATAACATAATTAACATTAATTTTAACAAAGGTGTGACTAGCTTTACTGGGATAATTTGAGTGAACTCTACACCCTTTGTTCCTTAATATAAGACGTTTTCATAGTTCAATTTAAAGTACCCAAACGTCTAGTATTTAGAAAAACAGGTAGTACTTTTCTTGAGCACATATCTAGGAAAGCTTGCCACACTTTATTTATGTCCATATGCTAATGCAACACCATTCGAATACTACAACTATACACTAATCCAGTGGCTAGTGCAACAGTAGAGTAGTTAGTTTATTACAGGGTACAATACAATGGTTTTACTGAACATATTTCAATAAACTCTAGCACTGGAAGGTTTCTATAAGAATTAACAATACAAAATGTAAAGGTAACAAGTTTCAGCATTGGTATACTAGCTGTGCATGGGCATTAAACCAAATACAGAAGTCTGAAGGTAACTAGAATTATTAACTAATGACAGTATAAAAAATGTTGCAAACCATGTACCTCCAAGGTAAATATCATTTCGAACTCGGGGGGACCTTAAAAATTGCTATCCCAATCTTGATAATGGATCAAACATAAAAACTTGATCAAACAAATCAATAGAACAGCCGGAGGAGGAGGTGCCCACTCTTGACCTTTCCTCTTGTCTTCATAATTGTCTGTGCAGTTTAACCAAAATAAAATGACATCAGCGCCTTAGCATTTTGGTGACACTGTACAAAAAAATTAACTTATCTCATGAAAGTGAGGTATGTAATCTATAAGCATTAACATTGCAAAAATCTGAAGGTAGTAACAAGTTTCATCGTTGGTATACTGGCTATGCAACATCATTAGAATGCCTTAGCTGAAAAATCTTTAATACATCCATAATCAACAACTAACCCTGAAATGATCCAGTGACATTAAATGGCACTGCTTAAATTTATCGGTGGCATTAGACTGAGAGCGGCATTAGTTAATTGTGGCATCACTTTAGCAGTAGCATTGCTTGACTTGACTGCTGGCGTTATACTAACAGCAAAAAAAGTGGCAATAAGAGCATGGGAGGCCCATTCGGACCGTGGGCGCACCAGTACGGTGTACCTCCACGGACGCAGAGTGGTGAGGGAGGTATGGTTACCCAGAGCAACAAATATCCAGGCAGCATATGTGGATTACGTCCCATTTTTGTTCTCTTTAGCCACCTTTTTCCTATGTGAGGACAACAAACCGATCGACCTGGTCATTCTCTATTGCGTTGTCATGCCTTTCTACCCTTCTTCAACCAAGAGACATGAGACTCGTTCTTAGCTACTGATTTCCCCTTTTCAACCTAGCTGCGGGTTCGATGCCTACTCTCTTGGACAGTACAGTCTCCCTTCCTTTCCTTATTCAACCCAGACATGCATTAGTCTGCATGAAGTAGGGTTTCCTTTAATAGTGCAAATTATGGTTTTCTTCGGCGTGGCCAGCAGAGCAGAGGATAGCAAATTAGAAAGATGCTGGAGTGGAAAAAGATCCACATGCAACGACGTGCCAGATGGGGCAATAGAACAAGGGTATGGTTCGAAAAGAGGTAGCATACCTGAGGGACGGTGAGAAGTGGCTTCGCTCATGGTCGTCGTCCTCCGCACACACTATGGCAGCGAGCTTGGGGACGGAGGCCATCTCGCGCGGGCGCTAGGTCTGAGAGGACGGCCTTGTCGTCAGTGCGTGACCTCGCTCGCCGATGACGAGTGCGTTAACACTGCATGTCCTTTTCTTCCCCGGTAGATCTGTGACCACCGGTGAGGAGGGAGAGAGGGGGTGTCTTTTTTAGATCTGGAGAGAGGGTGGTAGTGTGAGAAGAAAGTGGGCAGCCCTTGGCAAGAAAGCACTGAAGCTCCAGCCTATATATCTTCTTTATACTATTAGTACTGGAGGTGGAGTAGTGGTAGAGTAGTTTATATTTTCTCTGTGTACAATACTAGTTAGTCGTGCTTCAAAACGGAATGGCACGCCATTAAAAAAATAAAGGTCGATAACTAATGCGGCACCTCGGGCCAACGCGGCCAGATCGCATTTTGCATGAGAAATTACACACCATGTTTTGTTGACATGTGGTCCCGTTCCAACATATCAGTGAGACGACGGCGAGTAGTAGGAGTATTTCCGAACCGACCTGTAGGCTGGGGCGCCCCTTCGTGAATCATGGCAAACTGGCAACCGTCCACTGACTCTTCGCCTTTCCCTCTCGATTTGGAACTGCTGTCGCACGCTCTTCCTCTCCCTCCTCCATTTTCCTTCAGCCCTTCACCCTTTCTTCTGCCATTGTTCGTTTGTCTTCTCCATGGAGGGAACAGGACAAAAACGACCCCGTTATTCTTGCCCCGATCTGAAAGATGACATGGTGGAGAAACTCATTGATCGGTGCGACGTCGTCACCTCGGCTAGCATGGCAGGTTCGTTCAAGCCCATTCTCGACTCAACTAATAACATCATTACAAGGAACCCAAGAGTCAAGGAGCGGTTTGATCTCCCCTATCTTCTTCGCCGTGACCCTGATGACTGGCACTGTCACGACGGAGGCCTCGCCCTATGCAAGTTGATGCCGCTTGATAATGATACGTATGATGTTAAGATGCCATCGCTTGAGGGCAAGGCTTGGGCAGGCACAAATGGAGATTGGGTTGTTTACATTGGGTCCAACTGCGAGTGGGAACTTGTGAATGTGTACACTCATGACCGGGTTCCACTTCCAAAAATCTCAGCAGACTGCCCAGAGGTTGAGCACACCGGTATTGTACGCACATTCAAATACAATCATGGTGACTGTCTTCTACGGAAGATAGCAATTTCTCGAGTTCCCAACCGCTCTTGGAATTACAACAACTACGAAGTTGTTGCTATCTTCGACAAGCTTGTTGCCATCCTTAGTGGTTTGACTGGATGGATATTGCTCAAAAATCAGTTTCTGCACACGGATGAGTACTGTGATGCAATTCAATACGAGGGCCTTGTGTTTGCTGCCACCACTCGTGGCACTGTTTTTGCATGGCATCCTCGTTGTTTCGGTACGTTTGTCTTCCACCATAATTATAATTGTTTCATCCACATGCATGCCGGTTAGCAAGTTTACCTTTAGGCTGGTCATAGTGGGGACTAACTTAGACTAGTAACATGCATATGTTACTAGTTTATGTTACTACCTCTATAGTGCATAGTATCTTAGATTAATATCATAGGTGGTCTCATTTATTTCCATGCATGACACATAGTAGCCTCACATTTATTATGTTATGGTATCTACCTATGTTACTATAACCATCTCTCTCTTCCTTAATTGCCTGCCACACAAGCATGTTTGCGAGTCCCAAGTGCATGATACTACTTATGTTACCCCCACTATGGCCAGCCTTACTAATTAACCTTCTTCTTGTGTTTCCAAGGTCCTGTGAACATTCCACCACCTATACTTGAAGATTTTTATAACCAAGGGGGAGATGATGATGGTGATGATCACAAGCATGAGGACGAGCAGCGCCCATATACTATTTGGCACCTGGCAACTAATTCTGATGGATCACCTCTTCTCGTGTGTATACAGCCCACTGATGATGTTACTGCTAAGGAAGCAGGTGTAGTCTCCCATGGTCGCACTCTCCGGACCTATTCCAACACCCATTGCATGGTATTCGGGATGGATACTAGTGTGCTAGCGCCAACTCCTTCTCCCTGGTACAGAATTGATAGTCTTGGAGAAAACTCGCTCTTCCTTGGACAAAACTATCCAATGATGGTGAAAGGCGATCCAACTGCTGTTGACACAACGTTACTACCATTTATGAGAAGCAAATGTGTCTATACCTCGGACATTTGGGTGGTTCCCTACCCTGGTACTGATATAGTAGGCCGCTTCAACCTGGATGATCAGTCCTGCGTTGATCTCCAGATCGACAATGGATGGACCGTCCCAGAGAATATCTTGTAGTTCAAAGCAAGTGTTTCCAACACCGAGGAATGGTTGAGTTGAAGTTCATTTCATTGCTTGTTATTTGTTGTGTGGTGAAATTTTTTTATTTATAATGTATCCTCGTTGTCGATGTGGGTTGATGACCTGTTGTATGTAATAAAATGATATGCATGTGATAAACTTACTAAATTTATGAATGGCTTTCGAGTCCGCCTTCTATGAGTGACGTGCGTTGCGACAAGGCATAAAAATATTTTCCCCGAATACATAATTGTACGTGCATCTGCAACAGATTATCAAATGAGGCCCATCACAATTAGTAGTACACTATTTGTACTAGCTTCACATGCTTCGCGCGTCGTGCGACTGTTTTTAATGTAGCCATATTGTACTAACGTAACAGAACCTTGAATCCTCGATACTAGTAGTACTATATAGTAAGTAGTAAAGGAGTTAGTAGGGTGGGGCATGGGCCAGAACAAGCATTCACGTCCAGGAGTACGGCACACGCCACCAGCACGACTTCCATCTAACACCATATTTCTTGGAGTCCGTCCTATAGCAATCTCTTCAACCTCATCGTTTCTCTAACTCAGCATCACGCGGCGGGCGAGGTGGGGGTTTGCCGATAGTTGGTTTCCTTAACTGTGTTCCCACTTGTAAGGCCAACTGCAACGCACGACCCCAAACGGACCTCCATTTTGCACGAACTCCAACGATAATTTTGACTAGAAAAGCAAGACCAAAGAAAACAAGAACCACAAGAATACATTTTACTACTCCTGTAAGTTGGATTAGTGCCTTCTCAATGCATTCATTATTGATCTGCGGAGGCTCAATCTTGCGTGCTTCTTTCTTCTTCGAGTGTAAAGAAGTAGACGTTGCTTCCTTGCATCTTGTCTCATGTCTAGCCTCTATTCTAGTACTCCCTTCGGTCCGTTTTTCTCTGCGTCTAAGCAACAACACGCATACCTAGTAGGAGTATCAACAAGTGCACTAATCTCATCTATAGCCTCTGTGCTAGCTAAAAGTGATAGAACATCTACTAAATTGCGCTCTATCAATATATGGATGTACTCTTCTTCCCAATACAAAAACTTGCATCCATTCTACTCCCTCTGTTGCACAATACATGCCTTCTATTTGTCAAAATATATATGTATCTAGACATGTTTTAGTATATAGGTACATCCATTTTTGGACAAATGGAAGTCAAGTATTTTGGAACGGAGGGAGTACACAATGAAATTTTTATGTTAGCACAACTAGTCTAATCCGAGAGCACAACCGAAGATTTGGTCGGGACATCCAGCATCCAGGTCGTGTCATGAAAGAAAATAGAGTGGTAGTTGAAGCCACGAGATGTGCATCTTGGGTTAAACTGTAAATAGAATCTTACTACTCTTGAGTAACTCCAAAAGCGGCCATCGAAGATCTTTCTTGGATTTGTTTTTCATCACTAGCACGTCAAGGTGAAAGATGTGCAGGTTCAGTGGGTCCGCTTGCGTTTTCACTGACATGTGGGACCGCATGTGAGCAAACAGATGATGGGATCTGCGTGTCCGCTGGCTGGCTAAGAAGAGAGATAAAGGAGGGCTGAGCACGGACTGCAGGAAATTTGTTCTACGTACCTCGATATAGGCTCAATATAGTGGGGTGGCATGGGCCATAACTAGCATTCACGTCTAGCAGTACGGCACACGCCACCCACACGAGTCCCATCCGACACCAATTTTCTTGAAGTCTGTGCTACAGCCATCTCCTCTCCCTCCTGTTTTCTCAGCCATCGCGCAGTGGGCGGGGTGGGGGTTTGCCGATAGTCGGTTTGCTCAACTGCGGTCCCACTTGTAAGTGAAAATGCAACACCGCACGCATTCCTAATTGAGCGGCGTTCCGGACCAACCGTGTGGCGGTGTGACGCGAACACGGCAGGCTTTTCCTTTTGAACTCGTAACTTGTAAAATTTGGATCTGCTCCATGGCGCGATCGATAGAAAATAACGATTTTGCCTAGAGTAATGAGAAGTTTGGTTCTGGCGCCGTTCATGCATGGAGTACGTACGAAAATTATGAAGTTGATGCGAAAGGTAAGATAATTACTATAGTATCATATACTACTACATGGATTTGACGGAAAGATTAAAATACATATGGATCCATCAACGACATCCTCACGCCCTAGTGCGCCGGGTCACCAACCGACGTGTGAGGAGCAACGGTGTTGGCGGCGAGCTCACCGTGCTTCTGAACAGTGCCGTCCAAGGTTGCCCTGCGGTCGAAGAAGGCTAGCATCCTATCGTCCTCCTCTTTCATGTAGTAGTCCTTGTGGACGACTTGTGCGTAGACGTGGGTGATTATGTCGATGGTGTCTTGCTGCGCCAGGCGCTGCGTGGCGAGCGCGACCTCGAGGTGGACATTCTCCGGCACGACGGCGGGCAGTCGCAGGGCCACCAGTGCGTCAAAGAGGTTGTCACCATAGTGGCCATTGAGGGTGGCGGGCATCGCAGAGCCTGGGCGCGTCGGCTGGAGGCTTACGTCAAAGTTGTCTGCGAGCTTCTTGACGACGGTGAACTTGTCGAGGAAACCGACGAGGACCTTGTCGAACAAGGAGACGAAGCTATCGTCCAAGCAGCCCCTCGCCCTGGCGGCCTCAAGCAATACTACCTGGAGACGTTCCTCGTTGCCGGGCCGCAGGCCGGCGTCGTGGACCATCTGGCACAGCCGGCTGATGCTCGCGCTGATCGCCTCCATGGGTCTAGCTTAGCTTCTAGTCAAGTGATCTTGTGATTCGAGTGATCACTCTTGCCCTTGGTTAGCGTGCGTAGGTGCGTAGGATTTTGTACTACTCCTTGGCCCTCTACTGCACCTGCCTTTGGCTGTATGATAGGTGGGCCAGCCACCCCCTGGGCCCACGTGTCATTCACCCAAAGGCAGTTGCCGTAAGTCAATGAAGCTGCGCCCCCTCCATGCCGGTGCAGTATAGTCATCTCACCGGACCTCTAGTTGGGGCCAAACGAGAGAAGTTTGATGTTTGCTGGTTTATTGGTCCCCTTTGCATTTTGCGCCAAGTTTTCACCTTTGATTTAACTAATAAAATGTTAATGCATGTAAACAAAAATGTTGTGTAAGTCACATTACGAAAACCAAATAATCCCAAAACACTTAGGCACGGTGCATTAACTCCCTCCTTGTTTCTTATTTCGTGACATATCAACCAATGAGAGATGTGGGCCGTGCATGCTTTCAATGACTTGAGACTACCAAACATGACATGCAGTGTTTAGTTCATTGCATGTAATCCTATTAGTACTCTAGTTAGCAAAAAAACATTAAGTTCTCTCGCCGATAGGAATAAAACACCATGTATTTATTTACAGAGGGAGTAGTACATTTTTTGTGACATGCATTACTAGATATTGCTAGTCAAATACTAAAATCCAGATGGACGTGGTAGTACTCCTAAATCCAGACGGTGGTGCTACTAGTACTAGTAGTAGTACTACCAATGTAGTAGTAGGAGTACTAGCACTGTACTACCCGTTGGTCAAATTATTATGTGCTGCTCCTCACAGTGAAGTGACAAGACCCTGCGCCGGAGATGACACCTGAGTATAGGCGCCGTGTTCGGCATACCATAGTCAGCCTCACCGTCTGCAGTCACTATCATCATGGCTGTAGAGCTAGCCTGCTTACAACTAGCCCTGTTCGACATAATTTCCCATGCGTAGATGCCCGTGCATTGCACGGAACACCAAGATTGGGGGTGGACGGCTCCGGCAGCGGCCATCGCGCCAGATTTTTCCACGGCCTTCTAGATGTGGTGGGGAGGAGATAAGGCTGATTGTGAGAGACAAGGAGTTGTTTGTAAATAGGGAACAAGTGCGGGCATCTTTTTGCAAAAATGGAGAAGCTTGGTTTGTATGCGTCAGATCTAGATCCGACGGCTATTGGTGAAAGATGGGAGGCACAACATCATCACCAACTCAGGACCTGTTTGATTCGCAGGATTTTGAAAACGCAGGAATAGGACACGGCAATATTACAAGTTTCAAACTGATATTACAAATGTTAGTAGTAATGCTGCACCTAGGAAGAGGGAATTACTAGGAAGTTTACGTAAGAACTTCCGTTACTTTAGGTGGATGCAGCGTTATCATACAAACTAAAATCCACCGCCCTGACAAGTCACTAATGGGCAAATAAGTTTTCGAGTCTCTGGCCACTTGATGTTTCAAAAACAAATTCAGCTTCTGCGGAGACTTTGTCATTTAGGCTTAGACGCTTGCGGTGATCAGCACGCCATTCATTGTTGCACCAGAGAACGCCAAACCTCATTACCTTGAGCACACTTGCCTCCAGAACAAAGAACCTGGCCAATATAATCTCAGATGTGCTGCCTCGGTAGTCGATCAAATCAATTTCTGTAAGATGGAGATCAAGGCATTCGATGAGATTGTTATAGTGCAGCACATTTTTCACTTTCGGGTCTTTTTTTATCTGCAAAAGAAGAGAACATATTAGAGCAGCTGGCTGCATAAGATTGCCGTGTCATCAAGAGGTACTGATATTATTCGCTCATATGATAGGGTTGGCTGGCTAGTGATATTTTTTCACTCTCTCTCTCTCCCTCTCTCTTTTTCTGTTTCCTCTCATTTAACTAGGAGCACGTGAAGAGCTTGGGCATTTGTTGCCTTCCACTATGTGGCCGATGCCATATTTCGCAAAAGTATGCCACATAATACGCATCGATGTCAAATCAAAAGATTTTGGCACCGCTCTCGCGATGTGAGAGAGTTGGCACCGCTGTGCACACAGACCCACATGTATAAACAAATCAATCAAACCAACTACACCAGCCTCTCACTCTCCCAAACAAGTGTTTTTTATTGCCTCAGTCCTCTCTCTCTCTCTCCCACGTAGTGTTTTTTCATTGCGTGAGTTAATTTGGCACCGGAGCAAAGTAGGTGATCCAGATTGGGGCACCAGGTGAGCAATGGAGGGGCATCGATGCCAAATGCATCACAAGTGAATTTGGCACATGTTTTGGCCTACATAGCCCACTTTTGTACTCCCTCCGTCCCAAAATTCTTGTCTTAAATTTGTCTAAATACGGATGTATCTAGTTACATTTTAGTGTTAGATACATCCGTATCTAAACAAATGTAAGACAAGAATTTTGGGACGGAGGGAATACTACCTCGTATTTAGTATAAAATTTTGACCATAGATTTACCTAAGAAAATGCCAATGCATGTCACTAAAAATTACACCATTTGAAATTATGTTCAAATACGAATCCAACGATATAGTTCTTAGTGACATGCATTAACATTTTGTCAGTTAAATCTATGGTCAAATTTTGATACTACAAAATTGGAAGAGTAAACCAGGACGGAGGTAGTACTTGCTCTTAGGGTAACCATAGAGTTACTGGAGTAGTCTAAGTTACTTTCCACTATGACTAGCCTAGGCTACTATAGTAGTACAACATAAAAACGATGCAGGTGATCACGTGAGAAAAAATACTAAAAACATTTCTTTCGGTGCAGTGCGTAGATGCAGTTTTGAACACTACACTTGTCATCGTAATTTGGGAAAATTATGAAAAAATTGAGCTACGTTGTGATTACCGTTTACTTATAGGAAAGAAGTTTCACCTTGATGAGTAGCTTCTCCGTGCACGGAAAGCATGTAAGGAATCCAACAACTTGATCCAGATTGGGGCCGATAGATTTTAGTGCTAAGATCTTCACTGTGCGCATGGACTGGGTCAAGCTTGTGGGAATCATTTTCTGGAAGACGGTCGTAAATACATCAAGAAGAAATTTAAAAATGTGAATTTCAAGAAGACGGAGAAGAAGATGAGTGTTGTACCTGAACGATTACGGATCCAATAAAGAGTTCGGAGAATTTGGCAGACGAGTACACCAACGCTGTCAATTTCGGCGCGTCAATGACCCTGATTTTTGTTGGACCTTCTAGATCCGATACAAGCAATCTCTCAAGGAAAGGCGCATTCTCAATGACCATAACGTGGAACAGCTGGAGTGATCTCTTCCCAATTGATGTCTTGTTGCGGGGCCAGCAAGACACATAAATCCATCGGAGATTCGTCGAGGCGATGTGGAGGCTAATGAACCCGTGGATCTGCTCAAGACGAAGGTACTCAAGCGCAGTACAGCTGCGGAGCAGGTGCTCCATAGCCTTCTTCAAGATGACAACGTCGAAGAGGTCGAGCTGCTTGAGTTGAGGGAGAAGAAGGGCGGGCGCGACATTAATTTGGGGAAGATAGCAGGAGCTAAAGTTGGCGCGGCGCAGCGTTGGCGTGAGGCGGAGCGTGGACGACGGCAGAGAGCGACATCGTCCAGCTTCAAAGCTGAGCTCCTCGAGCTGATCTAGGGCGGGGGATAAGAACCACTCGTCGAACTTGGGTTGGACCTTGAAGTTGGTACTGAACATGCGGATGTCAAGGCGTTTGGCTGGCCAGGGTGCGATGAAAGGATCTTGGAGACTGCGGCCATGCGTTTGCAATCCCCGTCGCAGAGGCAGCTGTCGACGATGAGGTTGAGGGGGACGCAGCGACAGAGGGAGCGCCACCGCCGGGAGATCAGGGCGGTCCGCATGGCAGATTTGGTGGGGAGGAGACCGATGATGATGAGCAGCATGTTGTCGGGGTGGCTGCTGATGAAGTCCAGGCTCGCCGGATGCGGTTTTGGGTCGAGCCGCCTCCGCTTGTTGGCAGCCTCGCCGTCCATCTCAACCGGCGGTGACGCCGGTGTACACGTGTGCTGTTGTGTGTTGTGTGCTGGGTGTGCGCGAGTGCGTCCTTCTGTGCATGCCGCCGCGCAGTGGTGAATTGTGAGCGGGTGCGTACTTCACACAAGAAGTTTGTCCTCAATGCGCCCTCAATTTACTAGCATGCGGGGTGCTACCCCGAGTGGTTTCAACTTTGTTTACTTCACCGCGTGTCAGATGGGCCTCTAGTTTACTTATTTTCACCCACTGCCACATGGGCCAGCACACCAAGATACAGAACACGAGCTGACAACGCAGCATGTGGATTGGTTGACTGGTCGACTAAACAATATACGGAGCTATACGCTGACACAGTGAGCGTATAATCCGTCGGTATAGAGAGTTTGAGTGAGAGGGGAGGCCCGTGAGAGATAGCAGAGAGAGAGAGAGAGAAAGAGCTACTCCATCCGTTTGATAATGTAGTTACAACATTTTTTTAAGTCAAACTTTTAAAACTTTGACCAAGTTTATAAAGAAATTACTTATATCTACAATACCAAAGATAAATGATAGTATGAAGTAAGTACATGTTGTGATGAATCTAATGATCGTTCCAGATGTAAATGTTTTTCTCCACATATACCTGGTCAAACTTTTCTGAGGTTTGACTTTTCAAAACATCCATATGCTTATGGACATGACAGAGTCCCTAACGAGAGTGAGAGAGAGTGTGTGTGTGAAAAAAGTGTGTGTGCGTGTGTGAAAGAGACATGGACAACACACGATAAAAGTAGAGAAAAAGCGTGCGTGTCTTATGCAAACATATCACACATGCATCTTCGACAACGGAGGCAAGGTGAGGAGATAGTGTGTGGTTGTTTGGAACCGAAAGAGGAAGACCCCTAGCACATGGCCAAGAGGGGTCTGACAAACAAGGGAGAGAGGTCGAGAGAGACGTATGGAGAAAATGCAGACATGGGGAGGAGAGAGTGTATGTTTGTCATAGAGAGATCCCCTGGAGATCGTGATGGGACTACATGGGTGGGAGATCGAGTGACAAGGTGTGTGCGCGATAGAAGATGCCCGAGAGATATCGAGATAGACGTATGGATGGAAGGAGACAATACGTGTGTTCCTGATGGCTAGTAAGAGATAATCATACTTAGGAGGGGGGGAGTGCTTGCGCCTATGGCCCTGTTTGGATACTCTAACTCAGTTAGAGGTTAGAGTTAGATTCTAACCCTGAACTAACCCTGAACTAACTCTAAGTAAAGAGGTGTTTGGATGGCAGGGTTAGATGGAGCACGGATACGGCGAGGCACCTTCACGGGCGGTGCGAGAGGGAGGGAGGGAGAGGACGAGAAGCTTCGAGGAAGTGGGGAGGGATCTGCTGCGGGGAGAGCGAGAGAAAAAAGTGTTTATTAGTGGTCCCGAGAAGAACTAACCCAAATAAGCACCTCTTGGATGGGTTAGTTTTTTTGGATGGGTTAGATGCATCTAACCTAAACTAACCCTCCTGTTTGGATCTTTTTGGGTTAGTTGACTCCAAACTAACCCAAACTAACTCTAACCCATGGATCCAAACAGAGCCTATGATGGAGTGAGGGATTATGGTACTTAGGGGGGTGCGTGTCACATGGAGAGAGAACAAGGGCGGAGAGTGTTGGATGGGTCTATATGTATAGCGCGAGCGAGACATGTGTATGTGTGAACCAGGGAGATATAAGGCCAGTTTGGCTTGCGTCGTGAGCATCTTTTGCGTGGCCTGGGGTTGTGGCTGGATTTCATGCACGCTTGTTTGGTTGCTACCCTGTGAAAAAGAAAGCCCGCCTGGGCTGGGTTCCCTTGCACTTTAATTAGCCTGGCTGAACTCCAGACACTGCAAGTAGCCTGGCCCAAGCGACCGATTTCGAACGCCTGGCCGTGCCTGGTCGTGCGGCCACGAGGCTAACAGCAACATGGATGGATATTAGCATTAAATAATTGATGCATGGATTGATTGATGGGACGTTGATGCTTTGCCTGGCCCAGGCATGAACCAAACGCTTCAGCACCACACAAGCCTGGCCAGGCAGAAATATTTTACATCTCACGTCCACACCAGGCAGTACCGGCCATCAAGGCATGAGGGTCAGGTCACGAACCAAACTGACCAATAAAGTTTGAGAGAGATTGAGGAGCCCCGATAAGGCTGAGTGGTGCGTCAGATAGCTGAGAGGGGGAAAGAGATATTCCATCCGCTCGATAATGCAGTGCATGTAAATTTTTTAGAAGTCAAACTTTGGAAACTTTGATCAGGTTTACGCAAATGTTATTTATATCTACAATACCAAAGATACATCATACAAAACTACATCTCATGGTGAATCTAATGGTATATGTTTGCCGTACTAGATGTAATTCTTTTTCTCCACGTACATGGTCAAACTTTGTGATGTTTGACTTTTCAATAAATCTATGTGCTATGGACGGAGGAGAGTGCCTCAGTCGAGACAGATCAAGTGCGTGTGAAGGAGAATGAGTAAGTGTGCAAAAAGAGTATGTGTGTGAAAGAGAAAGTGACAACAAACGATAAATTAGAGAGAGAGTGTGTGTTTTTTCGTTTCTTATGCGAACATATCACGCATGCATCTCCGAGATGGAAAAGCGAGGCGAGGAGATACACGAAGATAGCTAGTGTGTGATTGTTTGCAACGGAGAGAGACACCCCTGTAGCACATGTCCAATAGAGGTCTGGCCAACAAGGAAAAAAGGTCGAGAGGGACACATGGATGGCATGGACGCATGGGGAGGGAGAGAGGGTGTGTTTGTGATAGAGAGATCCCCTCGAGATCATGAGGGGACTATATGGGTGGGAGATCGAGGGAGTGTGTGCAAGATAGAAAGATGCCCCGAGAGAAATCGAGATAGACCATGCACATGTTTGTGATGGAGACTAAGATTAGCTAGTCATATACATATAGGGGGGACTGCGTGTGCCTACAATTGAGTGAGAGACCATCATACTTGGCTAGTTGGGCATGAGATTGTGTGTGTGTGTGCGTGTGAGATGGAGAGAGAACAAGCGAGAGAGATAGAGTTTTAGATGGGCCTATCGAGTGCG
This sequence comes from Triticum aestivum, assembly GCF_018294505.1. NCBI lineage: Eukaryota > Viridiplantae > Streptophyta > Magnoliopsida > Poales > Poaceae > Triticum > Triticum aestivum. Next base: position 326,240,025 of record NC_057807.1, on the reverse strand, counting down.
AGTGAGATATGCATGTGTATGTGTGACCCAGGTGGATGGAGAGTTTGAGAGAGGGGGAAAGAGCTCCGAGACAACATAGTAGTGCGTGAGAGAATTACGGGCAAAGAGCCAACGAATTTGTGTGCGTACGATGAGTGCACCCAAGATATCTAGCTTGTACTAGCTAGAGTATAATACATAGTGTGCGAGAGAGACCTATATATGGTATATATATGAATGCGAACTAGAAAGACCCCCCCCCACACACACAGAGAGAGAGAGATGGAGAGAGAGAGATGGAGATAAAGGGAGAGGGACCAAGAAGGTTTTTGTGTCGGATGCGTGCGACAAAATGGTCGCATTTTATGCATCAAAGACTGATATAAACCATGTTTCGATATAAACTTGCATTCAAATATTTAAATTGGAGAACATGTTGTCTGCAATCCACACATGAACGGATATATGCGTATATCAAACAAGTTCATTACTTTGACTTTCAACATGTTCATGGAGTACTATAATACTGTACAACATGCTACTCGATTGAGGTGTTCAATTTTGGATTTAGTTCACTATTTTGACCTACTGAACGAGCTAGTTCATTGAATCGAGATATTTCATTTTGGGTTTGATTCGCGTTTTTGAGTGGGTCAACTATTTGTCATATAGTAAATCGCGAGCAACGAGCATGTAAAAACACATTACTCCCGAGCATCATCTCTCCATCTAAAAAAGAAGTGGCAAGCTAATATTTCAAAATTTGATTCGAAATGACTTGGTAAGGTAAACGTGGATGCTCGTTCTCCCAAAATTTGAATGAACCGTTAAACATCCTGTCTGCTCAGTGGAATTCGCCCGAGCAAATAAATGGGAGACGCGAAATTACCGTCCTATGTGGGACACACATCAATTGGCCCGTTGTACATCGAGGGTAGGTTCGTAACTTCATCCAAGCGTGCCTTCTCCTCGGCCGAAATGACATGTGCCGAATAATTCATAAACCATGGTCGGCAAAACACGCTCTCGTCGCCCGAAATAGCTCGCGCCCACTATTTCAAAACACGCTCTCCTCGCCCGAAATCGCTCGCGCCCACTATAGTTCAAAACACGCCCTCCTCGCCCGGAATCGCTCCCGCCCACTATTTGGGGAAAAGCAAAGTTACTCTACTATCCCCGACCCTCAGTACACAGACCCAAGCCGAGAAGCCTATAGGCAAGGGTAGAACTGTAACTCCCCCTCACATTTCAGACAAATGTGTCCGTAATACATGGTTCCACTCCCCTCCCAATTCCCCCCCCCCCCGCCCCCATTCATACCACGTGGGCGCCAAATCACCTTCTCCCCGGGAAGATCCCTTCTCCCGAGCCGCAAACCTCAGCCCCACCTCCATGGCGCCTCCCACCGCACCAATTTCATAGCCGCCCTCCTCCCTAATGTCGGAGACGCTGTCCAATTGCCTTCGTGCACTGGGCCGTGTGCCTCTTACTCCGTGCTGCTAGTGCTACCTCGATGACGGCCGCGTGAACCGTACTGGAGCCGATTCACCCTCGCCGTTGTTCATGGCGCTGGAGCGACTCCAACTTCGGATCCGTCCAGAGTCCTGGCGCTGCTTCTGCGTAGCCATCGACCATCGCGACATCGCTCTTTCCCTGCCGCCGGTCGCCACCGCAACCGCGCCGGCCTCACCGACTCGGCAGCTGGACCTGCCTACTTCACCATGCCGCCAGATAGGTCGCACCCTCATCTCAAATCACTTTATTTAGGCGTCAGTTGTCTGAATTTTTATTCTTGGCCAATCGATTCCCAATGGGAAGCAGCACCCCTCGAGGCGGCGGAGCTCCTAGGCTACCGGTTGGCTGGTGTCTAACGTAAGGGTGCAAGGCCGCAAGTTCGCCGTGGAAGCAGCGCTTAGATGGCTATCTTTTAGAGTTGTGTGGGTTGAAGGTACTGCCGCCGTCGGATCTGGATGACGGGGAGTCTTTGTGGATTGGCCCGGGGGCGGCGCAACCACGGCAGTGCGGTGGGGCGGGGAGCGGGGTTTTGGCCGGGGCCACGGACGGCGGAGGCAGGCTGCTCCGCCATTGGTCGCTGGCTCTTCGGGAAAGATTCCGAACAGTGTCAGCCGGGAGGCACAAGACGGCCATCAAGCCATCCGGCGTAGATCAGACAATACCAAAAAAAATCATGTGAACCCAATTTCGTCTTCAGTCAACAGACGTGTGACCACTCTCGTACCTTGCTGTTGATCTCTTATTGTATTTCTTTAGATCAAAGAGATACGTCGTTCTTAACATTATGCGTTATCTGCATCTTCAGACACACCGTCTTCTGACTCACCGCAGCTGCTCCAACAAGGGAAGCATACACCAGAAGGGAGCTACAGTCCCCACTCAACAGTTCCCTGCATCGAATGCTCGTGCCCGACATGGACAACCACAACAACTGCAGGGCCATCGACAAGTCAGCACATGATGCTCACTCCTATGGATGGCAGCCAGATAGGTTGTACCCTCATCTTACTTGTGTGCAACATTTATGGCTTTGTTATTCATCTAAGCACGGAAAATAGATCATCACATTTCACTGTATATTCATGTTGATCTCTTACGGGTCTTGTTCAGGAGTTCACGCTGTTCCATAATTCAGCTAAGATACTTGTTCTTTAGGTAACGTTGTTCCATAGTTATCATCCATCAGCCAATGCTATCCCACAGGCTGGTGATTATAGTATTATACCACTTCTAGTATTACCTATGTTGTTCTTTAATACTTTTGTGTGCCATCTAGTTAATCTCGAGTACAAACGATACATATTCTGTAGCTTTCATCTGTGTTCTCCCTTTAGTTTATGAGACCTGTTGCTGCTAGTTAACCCCAGTCCTACTATTATGTCGTCTCCTACAGCACTCATTTACATAAATCTAACTACTAGTTGTCTTCCATGCATGTCAGATATAATTGCACACACTGATATATCCACAAGAACCTCACGGAGCAATGTAAAGGCCAATAAACTTGATGTCAATGATACCCAATATGATGGAACATGTAAAGGCAGTTCTTCAGAAGACTTGCAGAAAGATGATGAATCCTCTTCACCCCACAAGGTCCTTGCTCTAACTTGGCCTGTGATATGGGTACAACATGCATATAATGTCCTGGAGTGTATCTACTCTGTTGCAATGCCATGTGCTTAGCATGCTGATCATGCATGTAAATATGTCATGCCTTCCTGTTTTTCAGTACCTATTCCATTCATGATAACATGTTTTCAAATTCAAGTACTGTCATTCTACTCTATCGCAATGCCATCTGCTTAATTTGGACATCATGCTTCTGAATATCTTATGCATTGTTATTCATCAGTATGTACTTCATCTGTCTGCCATACCATGTTTTTTTACATTGAAGTGTTGTTCTAGTGCTCTGTTGCAATGCCATCTTATTTTCCCAATCATACACGTGTATGTTGCCTTAGTTATTTCTGTACGTATTCCGCTAGCATATAGTTTTACATTCAACTAGTGTTTTTTTGCTGTGTTGTCCTGTCGTATCCCTAGCTCTTACACCATACTCCCTCCGTCCGGATTACATGTTGCCGAAATGGATAAAAAAGGATGTATCTAGAACTGAAATACGCCTAGACCCATCCATTTTTTTCCGGATGGAGGGAATACATGTCAATATGTCATGCCTTTCTATTCTTCAGTACCTATTCCATCTCTCTGTTGTCGCATGTTTTATAATTAAAGCACCATTCTTCTATACAAGGCATGCAAGGGGAAGACGACTATGTTAGAATCTGAAGGGTTACAAACAAGGCCTTTGCAAAAGATCCAAATGCCAGGAGATAATAAACCAACTCCAGTTTTTATAGATACTGCTCCAGCACAGAGAAACCCAACTCCTACTGATAATAAGCAGATTCCAGTGGCCAAAGAACTAGTCCGCTCTAGTCCAGCAAAAATATGTCAACTCAATTCTAAGAAGCGTGTGCGTATCCTTGCATCATGAAATTTTATAGCATGCTGATCATATTTTCTACATGTTTCTTACCCATCTCTCTTTTAGAAAATAAGCTTAACAGATAGAAGAATTTCTGCAATGGTATCGTTTATGAGGAAAGATTCTTGCAGGAATTCTCTGTGCTCCAATGTAGATGTAAGTACCTGTTGTATATCACTATATTTTTACATCAGCATGTATTTTGTTAATCGGCGTGAATCCAACCTTTATCTGATCTAAATTTAGTTGTAGCAAAATGTATGATTAAAGGCCACAATGTTGATTTTTGTAAGGAAAACTGCCTGGTAGTTTTGCATCCTGAGCTGCATGAGTGTACTATCTCATATCAGTGGGTTTGAATACTTTGGTTCTGCAGTGGGTTTTTCAGTGTTTTTTTACTGTGTTGTCCTGTCGTATCCCTAGCTCTTACATCATACTCCCTCCGTCCGGATTAAATGTCGCAGAAATGGATAAAACTGGATGTATCTAGAACTGAAATACGCCTAGACCCGTCCATTTATTTCCGGATGGAGGGAATACATGTCAATATGTCATGCCTTTCTATTCTTCAGTACCTATTCCATCTCTGCTGTAGCATGTTTTATAACTGAATCACCATTCTTCTATATAAGGCATGCAAGGGGAAGACGGCTATGTTAGAATCTGAAGGGTTACAAACCAGGTCTTTGCAAAAGATCCAAACGCCAGGAGATAATAAACCAACTCCATTTTTCATAGATACTGCTCCAGCACAGAGAAACCCAACTCCCACTGATAATAAGCAGATTCCAGTGGCCAAAGAACTAGTCCGCTCCAGTCCAGCAAAAGAATGTCAACTCCATTCTAAGAAGCGTGTGCGTATCCTCGCATCATGAAATTTTATAGCATTCTGATCATATTTTCTACATGTTTCTTACCCATCTCTCTTTTAGAAAATAAGGTTAAACGATAGAAGACTTCCTCCATTGGGATCGTATTCGAGGAAAATATCTTGCGGGAATTCTCTGTGCTCCAATGCTGATGTAAGTACCTGTTGTATATCACTATATTTTTACATCAACATGTATTTTGTTAATCGGCGTGAATCTAACCTTTATCTGATCTAAAATTAGTTGTAGCAAAATGTTAAAGGCGCCAATGTTGATTTTTGTAAGGAAAACTGCCTGGTAGTTTTGCATACTGAGCTGCATGAATGTACTATCTCATATCACGCACATTACTGAATTGTAGTGCTTCTCTGGTTGCCCATTCATTCATTGTGTCAATGTTGCTTTCGTACTACCTTACCTGGCTGATGATAGCTGTGCCATATTGTGTTAATTTGGTGTAGGCTAGTTGCCCAAACGTTCGTTGTGTCAATGTTGCTTTCCTATTATCTGACTTGGCCAATGATAGCAATGCTAGTGTGTTAATTTTGTGCAGGCTGCTGAAGATAAGAAGACAAACTCTGAAAACAGCAAGGCAACCCCATTGTTTCTTTCCAGTAAATCTAGGCCAGGTAATATGGCAATAACTCATGATTAATCTGTTTGGTTCCTGTCCTAATTTATGTTATGATGCAGTGGTCGAGACACTCTCCACTATCAATAATACAAGCCTGCCAAAATCGCCATCTGAATCTGTTCAGTATCCTCTGTCTCGAATGCAACGGAATAAATGTATGTTTGTGAACCAATTAATGGCTGAAGCAATGATGGAAATGGTGGATGAATCAGAGGTGCAGAGTCGTGCGACACAACAACTGATCAATGTTTTCAGAGACGGTGTAGCAAAGCAGAAAGAACTTGCCCACATGCTTATGGGCGTCATCTGTGCTGAGGTTGCAGATTGTGACGTTGTAGATTGTGACGTTGTAGATTGTTAGGTTCTGCTCATTTATTTGCACTGGCATCAATCTTTGATTGCCCAGTGGATGTAATTTCCTGTAATATATGCTGGATGTGCAACGTTATTCCCTGTATGCCGTACCTTTGCTTGATCGGTTTTGGTCCCGTGCATAATTGCTCGTCGTAATGGGCTCAAATTATCTAATTTGGCCTAAAGACATGTACGAACTTTAGTGGGCCCATTAAGTTAATGGGCCGTTACTAGGCCGAAAGTTAATGGTCGGCCCTCTTACCTCCCGGGTCGTTAAGAGGCCGACATCGAAGCGGGCAACAGGTGGCCCCAATTTATTTCACGGGCCGTTAACAGGCCGTTACTAAGTTTGGGCTACATATGGCCCAACTATACTGTAGGCCTTTAGCAGGCCGAAAGAGACAGCGGGCTTGTACTGGACCATGAAGACCATGGGCCGCTAAGAGGCCGAAAGTCAGGTCGTATTGTAAATGGCCCAACTGTGTTGTGGGCCTTTAGCAGGCCGAAAGAGAAACCGGGCTGGTATTGGACCATGAAGGGCATGGGCCGTTAAAAGGCCAAAACTAAGGTCCGACTACAAATGGACCAACTCATTTATGGTCTGTTAACAGGCCAAAAGGCACACAGGGCCGGAAATTGGCCCAACACTTAGATGGGTCGCTAAAAGACCAAAACTCAGGTCCGACTACAAATGGCCCAACTGATTTATGGGTCGTCAACAGGCTGAAAGTGACACCGGGCCAGAAATTGGCCCAACACTTAAATGGGCCGCTAAAAGGCCGAAACTCAGGTCCGACAATAAATGGCCCATCAAATTTATGGGCCGTCAACAGGCTAAAAGACACACCGGGCCGGAAATTAGCCCAACATTTAAATGGCTCGCTAAAAGGCCGAAAGATGTACATCCTGAAAATTGTCCCATCCATTAAATGGGCCGTTAACAGGCCAAAACCTCATCGGGCCGATATTGAGCCCAAATATATAGCGGGCTGTTAACAGGCTCGAACTAACGATGGGCTGCAATGGTGTCAAATCTTTAACGGGCCGTTGATGGGCCGAATTGGCACATCTCGTATGGGCCGTGGGCTTAAATGGACCTGACACAAGTAGGCCTTATATGGGCTGGCCTGCTAATTTTTACTGGGCCGGCCTTTTCACAGGAATGGGCCTCTGTGGGCTGTGCCATGTGTCAACGTATCATAGGGGCCTTCCGTCCATGAGTGGATGACATCTGTCCCAACGATGAGCCGACACGTGTTTCCTCCAGCGAATGATGATTTTACACGTGGAAAATCCCCATTGGTTGGGGCTGTTAACGGGTTATCGGATCCAAAACCCGACCTGATAGCTTAACGGCGTTCCGTTATGGTGGATGCCACATGTTGGTCACCCTTGACGAAAGCACTTCTGTGACGCGCCCACTTCTGTGATGATAATTTTGGTGATGTCATGGAACACTTCTACGACAGCACAGGTATGACTATCTTGATTCTGTCATAAAATCGTCATGGATGTACATGCATGACAAAAAACACGACCTACTGTGACAAACACGTATCATCACGGAAGTGTATTTTTTTTGTAGTGCATAGCCCCTCCGATGAGTTGTGAGTAGTTTACCACAGACCTTCGGGTCCATAGTTATTAGCTAGATGGCTTCTTCTCTCTTTTTGGATCTCAATACCATGGTCTCCCCCTCTCTTGTGGAGGTCTATTCGATGTAACTCTTTTTGCGGTGTGTTTGTCAAGATCCGATGAATTGTGGGTTTATGATCAAGTTTATCTATGACAGATATTTGAATCTCCTCTGAATTCTTTTATGTGTGATTGAGTTATCTTTGCAAGTCTCTTCAAATTATCAGTTTGGTTTGGCCTACTAGGTTGATCTTTCTTGCAATGGGAGAAGTGCTTAGCTTTGGGTTGAATCTTGCGGTGTCGTTACCCAGTGACAATAGGGGTTGCAAGGCACGTATTGTATTGTTGCCATCGAGGATAACAAGATGGGGTTTATATCATATTGCATGAGTTTATCCCTCTACATCGTGTCATCTTTCTTAATGTGTTACTCTGTTCTTATGAACTTAATACTCTAGATGCATGTTGGATAGCGGTCGATGTGTGGAGTAATAGTAGTAGATGCAGGCAGGAGTTGGTCTACTTGTCAAGGACGTGATGCCTATATACATGATCATACCTAGATAATCTCATAATTATTCGCCTTCCTATCAATTGCTCGACAGTAATTTGTTCACCCACCGTAATACTTATTCTATCTTGAGAGAAGCCACTAGTGAAACCTATGGCCCCGGGTCTATCTTTTATCATATAAGCTTTCAATCTACTTTTATTTGCATCTTTAGTTTTCCAATCTATATTATAAAATACCAAAAATATCATACTATCCCTATCAGATCTCACTTTCGCAAGTGGCCGTGAAGGGATTGACAACCCCTTTATTGTGTTGGTTGCGAGTTCTTTGTTTGTTTGTGTAGGTGCGTGGGACTTTTGAGGAGCCTCCTACTGGATTGATACCTTGGTTCTCAAAAACTGAGGGAAATACTTACGCTACTATTGTTGCATCACCCTTTCCTCTTCAAGGAAAACCAACGCAAGCTCAAGACGTAGCAGATATAGATTGGAAAAGTAAAGATACAAATAAAAGTAGATTGAAAGCTTATATGATAAAAGATAGACCCGGGGGGCATAGGTTTCACTAGTGGCTTCTCTCAAGATAGCATAAGTATTACGGTGGGTGAACAAATTACTGTCGAGCAATTGATAGAAAAGCGAATAATTATGAGATTATCTACGCATGATCATGTATATAGGCATCACGTCCGTGACAAGTAGACCGACTCCTGCCTGCATCTACTACTATTACTCCACACATCGACCGCTATCCAGCATGCATCTAGAGTATTAAGTTCATAAAGAACAGAGTAACGCATTAAGAAAGATGACATGATGTAGAGGGATAAACTCATGCAATATGATATAAACCCCATCTTTTTATCCTCACTGGCAACAATACAATACGTGCCTTGCTGCCCCTGCTGTCACTAGGAAAGGACACCGCATGATTGAACCCAAAGCTAAGCACTTCTCCCATTGCAAGAAAGATCAATCTAGTAGGCCAAACCAAACTGATAATTCGAAGAGACTTGCAAAGATAACTTAATAACACATAAAAGAATTTAGAGGAGATTCAAATATTTATCATAGATGAACTTGATCATAAACCCACAATTCATCGGATCTCGACAAACACACCGCAAAACGAGTTACATCGAATAGATCTCTAAGAAGATTGAGGAGAACTTTGTATTGAGAATCAAAGAGAGAGAAGAAGCCATCTAGCTAATAACTATGGACCCAAAGGTCCATGGTAAACTACACACAACTCATCGGAAGGGCCTTGGAGATGATGTAGAGGCCCTCCATGGTCGATTCCCCCTCCGGTGGAGCGCCGACGAAGGCTCCAAGATGGGATCTCGCGAAAATAGAAGGTTGCGGCGGTGGAATTAGGTTTTCGTGGTGCTCCTCGATGGTTTCAGGGTACGTGGGTATATATAGGAGGAAGAAATAGGTCGGTGGACGCTCAAGGGGCCCACGAGGGTGGGGGCCCGCCGGGCACCCTCGTGGCCGCCTCGGTTGTTGCGCGACTTCCACTCAGAGTCTCCAGGTTTGCATTTGTTCCAAAAAGATCGCTCCCGAAGGTTTCATCGCGTTTGGACTCCGTTTGATATTCCTTTTCTTCGAAACACTGAAATAGGCAAAAAAACAGCAATTCGGCCTGGGCCTCCGGTTAGTAGGTTAGTCCCAAAAATGATATAAAAGTGTAAAGTAAAGCTCATAAACATCCAAAACGGGTAATATAATAGCATGGAACAATCAAAAATTATAGATACGTTGGAGACGTATCAGTGGTACACTCCCTTTCAACTAGGGATGTCAACTGGGTCCCGTTTAATCCCAATTAAAGTCCACTAGTGGTATGATAGTTCAAAAGAGTTTTTGTTTTTTTGAGGAAAATGAACCAGGGAGCTAGCAAAAACTAACTAGATGGGACTGGGGGATGTCGTTTATTTGCCACTTACATCCCTAGTTTCATCTTACCATTTTAATTTCTTTTTGGCTGATGCTGCTTCGAACCATTTAAATATAGCTTGCCATGCTCGGCAATAATTCGTCTGTCGTTTACCATGTAAGCTTACTGCATGGATCATACGATAACTATCTCTTACTTATGTCCAGCAGAAACCTTTTAGGATGCCGTTCACACTAGGACACAATGTACAACCCCAGAATCTATTTGTGGAAGCAGTGCGCCATCCATGTTACCAGATGGTAGCAGTTCAGAGGAAACACTGTCGGAGAGGAGTCTGAGCACAGATATTATAGTGCTTGAGGCTCTACTAGAGGCAGAAAGAGATGGTGTGGCTGCCATGAATGAGGTAATCTTTATCTTGAGGCTGGAAATTACGGAATTAGCGGCACGCATTATGCAAGCAACCCAATAATTGGAGGAAGTAAGAATGTTGCATTTGAAGATGGAGGAGGTCCTGCTGTTTCTGCTATCTGAAGCCCAGGGTAATCCTGGTTCTTCTTTAGATACCAGTTGAAATTGTCATCAGATTATTGTACTTGCATGTTGTGTCATGTCTCTGAATGGATTATTTTGCAAGAACCCCTATGTTGTCCATGTGTTGTAATGATCCAAATTTTTTAGGCGAGGTAATCCTCAGTACTTGTATGGTTGACATAAGGTGAACTATTTTGCGTGTGAGCATATTGTATTGGATGAAATAACTATTTGACTCGGAGTGTATCCAACCTACGGAATTCGAAGATCACGGCATTTGTAAATCATAATCATATATAAAGGTGGAATAAATCTTTGTTGTGGTTTTGAAGAAATAAATAACAAAACGTAGAATTATCTGTGGATATTCGTAATCGAATACAAATTGGATTTGAATTTAGTTTGCCAGGGCCCAGGGCAAACGTGAATGCTAATTCTCCCAAGTTTTGAACGAAGCGGCTAAACACCCACTATAATTTGTGGTCTGCCTGAAGCAAGTGTTTGCGAGATGGAAATTACTATCTACCCCTGACACTTGACATCCTTATCGACCGGATTTACACTGTTGTCGATAGGGGTAGACTAGTAACTTCAATCAGACGTGACACAACGGCCTCTAAGCCCATTCAGACATGGTGGGCGCCAAACATGGGCGGCAAAACACATTTGATTCAAGCTCATCCGAAAGACATGTGTCTCTTCCTCCATTTCCACATTCATACACGATGGGCGGCAAAACAAACTCTCCTCGTCTGAAATCGATGTAGGCTAATTTTTTAAATAGGGGCAGATGTGTAACTTCCCTCAGACGTGACACAACGGCCCTACCTGTCAGCCCCGTTCATACACCGTGGGCGGCAAAACACCCTCTCCTCTCCCGAAATAGTTACCGGCAAATTTTTGGAAGATGTGAGATTACCGTCCTATCCCCAACCGATGCGATGTCCAAAATTTTAAACAGGGGACAAGTTCGCAACTTTCCCACATTTTAGAGAAGCGCGTCCCAAAGTTTGGGATCCCCCTCCCCTCCATTTCCCCATTCATACACCGTTGGCGGCACGACAACCTCCGCACTGCGGCTAGCCTCCTCCATCTGCCACCGCATCCTCCACCTTGCCGGAGCCGCTACCCCTACCCCGTCGTCCACTGCAAGAGATGGACGTCTCTCATCCACGGCGCTGGACCAGGATCCTTTCATCGCCTCCTCTTGCTTCATCGGCGCCGTGTACCACCTTGCCGTTGCCGCTCCTATGACCGCCTCGTCCACGGCAACAGGATTTATCCCCGACCCGGCCGTCTGCTGTCTAAAGTCTTCTTCCCCACCGCCGACAGCCATCGCACCCGCATCACCCTCAACGTATCAGCATAGGCCTACACAGCGTCGCAAGAGAGGTGGTACTCTTCCATATGTGCTTAAGTTATTGATCTCACCCAGAAAATAGATCGTAATTTGTTTACTGTAATTTTCTTGTCCGTAGCAAATCGTAGTGGCTAGTTGAAAGCAAACATTGGTTGCGAAATAGCTTTGTCCAGTTTGCACCTTCAAATCCGCCATGGCATGGGCACTATACTCATAAAGCTTATGGTTTCCCCCTTTATATTCACTCCCATCATCGTAGGTGCTTCATGTCATGCTAGCACTGCTCCTCAAGACCTCAACCCAAAGCTTACGTGTTGAAATACGAATCTGATATGATGCTCATATCACTAAAACAGAGAACGTTTAATTGGTCACCTAATGTTCCTATATTCGTTTCGAAAAGCATGTGCGCCACCCACTGGTCCAGCTAGTTCCACTTTCCCGATTTTTCTCTTGATGCTTAGGGTTTTCCCCTTTTATCTACTCTACTATGATCTGCATAGGTTCTTTCTGTCGTACTAGCATTACTCCACCCTTCAAGCTAAACAACACAACACTCAGAATTCGAAAGCTTAGTTGTTCAAATATGATTGTGATATGATACTGATATTAGTTAACCGACACATTTAAGTGGTTAGCTAAAGGTCCCACTTGAGTTTCCAAATGCATGTCACGACATATAGAGAGACAGCATAATTGCATTTCTTTGTCACTTGTTGGCCGTACTTCCTTGTCCATACCAAATCTTAGTTGTTATTTCAAAGCAAACATCGGTTGCTAACTACCCTTTGCGCGGTTTGCAGCTTCAGATCTGCCATCCCATTGCCACGGTCATCATTGTACTCATCATGCTTACGGTTTCCTCATTTTATGATGACCACAATCAGCCTACGTGGTTCGTGTCGTAATAGCACTGCTCCACCCATTGAGCTAAACAAGCTTAGTTGTACAAATTCATATCTGATATTATTGCTGATATTAGTAAAACTGAGAGATGTTTAATTGGTTAGCTAAATGTTCCTACTTTAGTTTCGAAATGCATGTGAGCCACATATGGAGAGACCGGAAAGAATAGTATTTCTCTGTGCGCTCTGGTTCATCATGGGTGGCCAACTGACATTGTATTGAAAGACTTGTAATATCTTCAATCTGCTTGCTCTTCTGCTCTTCTTTAATATGATCCTCTTCTCTGCGGTCGACTGGTCAGGTCAAGTTGTTCTCCCTTAGTATATTTTGAATCTGTCAGGTCAGGTTGACTTGTTCTTCTTTACTATATGTTGAAGTTGTCATTTGCGAAGTGTCATCACTTCTGGAGCTCTCGTATTTTGAGTAGTAGGCCACATTATATTAATGCACACACCAAATTATAGCATGCATGGCATCTCTTAAAAAATTGCAGAGATAGCACAAAGGGGTTTCAAGGGAGGCAGTATTGGATTAGAATCACTTCTGCATTACAAAGAAAATCTCACTTGTTTTTATGTTTTCATGCATGTCAGATATTGAACATTATCAAAATGAATATGAGAATGAGCGCACGAGAGGAATATTGCGGAACAATCCACTGGCTAACAAACTTGGCATGGTGGAGGATGGCCATCTTATTCACCCATCAAGGTGCTTGCTCTAACTTTGCAAAGTTGTATTGGTCGCACATATTTTGCATCTGACCTCTTGCATTACTTCTACTTTGTTACACCATCTGCTTAGTTTAAGCATCATATATGAGTATATGCCATACCTATCCATTTTCTGTAACTATTCCATGTGTCATACACTATGTTTTTCTAGTCAAATGTTGTTCTTTTGTTATAGATGTCCAAAAGGAAGAGGGTGAGTGCAGATCCTCAAGGAGTACAAACTAGGAATTTGGAAAAGGTAGTGATACATGTTAAATCAGATAGATCAGCAGCCACAGAAAACACAGGCCCAACTGTACCACACTTTACCCCTACTCCAGTGGCCAAACCCCTATTAGAACTGCTGAGAGCCCAGCGTCAGGTACTGTCTATGGTATCAATTCAAAATTTGAACTCCTAAATTTCTACATGTGCCATACCTTCTCTCTTGTATGAAAACTAATTTCAGATGAATCTCCTTGCTCAAAGGATCATACGATCTCAAAACAATACTGGGCTCTGCATTGCTCTTATCAGTACCTCTCTCCCTTTTGCCTTGTAATGATGTACTTAATTAATTGCTATTTTATTATGTATCATCAGTCTGCACCTGAGCTTCATTATCCTCTGTTTCTTCCAATATTATTTGATCTATATTTACTCTTTGCAAAATGTAGAGTAATGGCAATGCTTATAAAGAATTTTCTTTGGGGAATTTATTGAATTATCCTTCCATCAAAATGGAGAAGGGCTTTGTCCAGCCCGTGTTAACATGTAATGTAAGTTCATCCTTCTCAAGCCTTCAAACTTTGTTCTAGTATAGATTTTGATAGGCATCATTTCCTCCACTGTTGTTTGCTTTGCTGTTTACATCTGATTGGATGTTTGCAACAACTACCAGTTTCAAATTGTAGTTGTAAAAACATGTTCCTTATGCAGAACAGATCCATTTTTTGCTTATATAATTGTGAAACCTGTTACGTGTCTCCTTGTTTCTCTTTCAGAGTCGTATCTCTTATGCCAGACAGAACTTTAGGGAAGATAGTGACCCAAACCATCTTCAGGACAGCGAGATGACCCCAAGGTCCTGTCTTGATGAAGACAGTGAATTGAACCTACTCACCAGCAGGTGTGAGACAACCTCTGTGCAGTCGCTTTCTCAATCAGTTCGACTTCTTCAGTCTCAACTTAAAGCGGAAAGGCTTGCTGCTGCTCAGCTCCGACTTGAAGTCAAAGATGCAATGAAGATGTCAGAGGACGGCCATGTGCACCATCATGTCGTACATCTACTATTGATGCATCTATCATTGACACAACTGAGGTCTACTTAGCTTCTTCGGCTGTTTGGGGGGCCCGACCTGGCCAGGCCTAGTGCCTTCTGAAGTGCTCTCAGTTTTGTATATTCTTTTGTCGACGCGTTTATTTGCACGGGTGGCGAACTTTGATGCCCAGTGGATGGAATATGTGTGATAGCCGTGATAGCCTAGTGTAAGTTGCTTGGTTATTTATTTCATTGTTGTCTTGTTTATTTGTTTGCTTGTAGTCATTGCAGTTCTTTTTCTGCGGTTTGCTAGTGGCTGCAATAACCTATTTTTTTAAATCTAGGCCACAATAACCATGGGCTAATATTTACTATAGTGACACTGGGCCTCCTACGGGCCGTAGAAACAGTGGGCCTTCTACGGGACGTAGAAACAATGGGCCTTCTATGGGCCATAGAAACAATGGGCCTTCTACAGTCCGTATCATCAATGGGCCTTATACGGGCCGTATGATCGATTGGCCAAACTTGGGCCAACCATATTATGGCCGTAAACGGGCTAGGGTTGGAATCATCCGTTCATGGGCCGACCATAATGGGCCATCATTAATAGGCTGTATTTGATGACGCTATGAAAATGGCCCAACGTTTTAATGGACCACAAACAGGTCGACTGTACCCACGGGCTGAATTTGGCCACAAGTAGAAAATGACAGTAACGGGCCGTAAGTAAACGAATGCTGGAAATGAGCCCAAGAATAAATGGGCTCTGAGAAGGCCGAAAGATAACATGGGATGGAAACGGCCCAATGGAATAACGGGCCATTAATGGGTATAAAGTGATACACTGTTCATTACGGGCCAGTTTCACCACGGGCCGTTAATGGGTGTAATGTGATATACTGTTCATTATGGGCCAGTTTCACCATGGGCCCTTAATGGGCCAAGAGTTACAAAGGGCCTCATATGGGCCGAAAGACGTCATGGGCCATACATGGGCTAGAAGTGAAAATGGGCTGGAATCATATTGGATGGCCCAGATGACGCTACTGGGCCTAATTCGGATAGGGCGTAATGGGCCTTGGGTTAGCAGGCTGTAAATGGGCTATATGCGAACAGGCCATTAACAGGCTTTCCATAGGCCGGCCCGCCACCTTTTGACCAAGTCAAACGGGCCGGCCTTTTCACAGGAATGGGCCTCTGTTGGGCCGTGCCACGTGTTGACGTATCATAGGCGCCTTCTGTCCAATGAGTGGATGACATCTGTCCCAACGATGAGCCGACATGTGTTTTCTCCAGCCAATGATGATTTTACACGTGGAAAATCTCCATTGGTCGGGGCTGTTAATGGGTTATTGGATCCAAAACCCGACCTGATAGCTTAACGGCGTTCCGTTACGGTGGATGCCACGTGTCGGTCACCCTTGACGAAAGCACTTCTGTGACGCGCAATTTATCGTCATGGAAGTGGACACTTCCGTGATGATAATTTTTGTAATGTCATGGAACACTTCTACGACAGCACAGGTATGACTATCTTGATTCTGTCATAAAATCGTCATGGATGTACATGCATGACAAAAAATGCGACCTACTGTGAAAAACACGTATCATCACGGAAGTGTACTTTTTTTGTAGTGGCGGCTTCGCCGCACTTCTCCCCGGATTCTCCATCACCCCCAGGCAAGCCACAACAACCACTTGCATGATAGCCATGCAGTAGCCATGGTTTCTACTTGAATATTTAATAAAAGTTTGCTACTACTATTGTTGTTTCGGTTATGCTCATGGATTCATGTTTACCTTCATGCTATGTTCCGACATTTCTTGTTATCTTGTACTACTCGCTAGTATTGTTCACATGTCATGCTTGGTAGTAGTAGTACATGTTGGTAGTAGTGGTGTTCATCCTGATGCATGATTATTGTTTGTTATCTAGTACCGTTGCTATGCATGCTCCGTCGCATCTAGTTGGTTACATGCTTACTTGGTAGTATTCTTGTTATGTTCTTGCATGGTATTTATTTATGATGCTAGTGGTCATACTATGCTCATGTGTAGTGTTATGCTTATGCTCGTCAGTATGCCATGCTCATTTGGTTAAATGCTTCATTGTTGTTATGCTCGATGATTATGTTGCACCTCCATGATTATGTTGATATTATGCTCATGCATTGTAGTTGCATCATGTTATTTTAATATGGCTCAGCTCATTGCATTCAAGTTTAACCGGATAATAATGAACTTGAACAACTGTTGGCTGAGTCACGGTGCCACCAAATCGAGTTGACCAGTGCAACCATGCTTGCCTTTATGGGAAGGCCCTAATGTGGTTTATTGTCATGCCTCTCGCTGGTGCCTCCAATGAGGGAAGGTTATGGGCGCGCGCTACCCTGATCAGGTAGGCGGACATAAGCCTTGTGTGCCCGTTGTTGTTGTAAGGAACCTTGTCCCCATTTGGGACCATTCATGTTTTGCCACGACAGTGGTCGTTGGGTGTCATGAGTTGACACGGGGCGACCCAGGACTTAGCCTAAAGGGAAGTTAGTCGGAGTGGCTGGGAGGGTGTGATGGCAATAGATCAGTTTGTTGGAATGACATTGGTCCATCCGAATGGCAGTGCGAGGCAATGGGTTCCGTGGTGTGGGTACAGTGTACTAACCTCTGCAGAGTGTGCATTTAAATCTATCAATAGCCACGCCCGTGGATATGGGACCAGTTCGTACTCGGTTACACTATGAGCCTACTATAATAATAACTTGATTAATAATAATCCTGGTTTGATGATGAGAAAGAGATTGGTTGTGATTGAGAGAGGATCACGGAGGTATCGTGGATACCGAAGTTGGTTGATCTTTATGTGATCGCGAGATGATCACGGAGGTATCACCGATACCAAAGTTGGTTCATATTTATGTGATCGTGAGATGATCACGGAGGTATCATGGATACCGATGTTGGTAAGTTGATGCATGAGATGGTTACGAGGTAATCGCCGAATAAGAGTAAGTTGGTGCATGATATGGTTTACTTGTTGCATGTAGTATCGTCATGTTCATATGCTCATGCCATGCTGATGTTCTTCTAGCCGTATCCTATTCAATTTGTGTATGCCATGTATCATGTTCATGATTGCTTTAACCCGCTAATGCCATGCTGTTGTTTGTCTTGACTGCTTTGGTTAATTGTGAGCTTGCAAGTACATTCAATGTACTCACCTGGCGTGTCATGCCAGTTTGCAGGTCGTGCCTAGTTGCTTGCTTGTTTGGTGTGGTTCCCGTGTTCGCGAGCTAGGATAAACGTTCCAGACAGAGTCCCTACGGATTGGAATCCATCATCGTTGTTTGTTGTTCCGCTGCCAATAAAGGTTACGCTACCTCGAGTTGTTATGCTGCTTGTATAGAGCAACTGTGGTTGGCGTAGCGTCACCGTGCTGGTGTTATTCATTGTAATATCGGAGACCTTGTATTCGTATTCATGTTGTAATAGAGAGCTGGTTTGTTCTATGCTAAGCAGTGCCATATTCCAGAAGACTTCACCTTGATCTCTGGGCTGGAATATGGGGCGTTCCGGTTTCTCTGAGCTAGGGTGCCACATCTAATGATTTGCCCTCAACTAAGCTAGTTGGGGTTTCAACACGAGCACGTAGGCATCGAAGATGATCCGAATAAAAAGCTTCAGTAGTGTGATAGATTTTTGGTGGTTCTTCAACGATTGGTTTAGCAGGTACAACTAATTTTTTTGGTATTTTGTGTTTCCTTCCCATAACTAAAGATATAAAACAAGAGCACAAAAATAAAAATTACTTAGTGATAAAGCAAACAACCACACACTAGAATATTCACCCCACGCTATTGCTCCCCGGCAACGGTGCCAGAAAAAGGTCTTGATAACCCACAAGTATAGGGGGTCGTTTGTAGCCTTTTTTGATAAATAAGAGTATCCCCAACGAGGATCTAAAGGTATAACAAATATTGCCTCAAGTTCTATCGACCACCGATACAACTCTACGCAAACTTGACATCTGCTTTACCTAAAACAAGTATGAAACTATTTTGCAAGAATAAAACTATGAGTACTTTGCGAGAATAAAACTATGAATAAATTGCAAGGTAATAAAAGTGGATAGCTTTTGTCAACAAGAAATTCATTTGTCCCTAGGCAATCGATAAAAAGTACCGGTAATCATTCTTGCAATTTTACATGAGGGAGAGGCATGAGCTAACATACTTTCTCTACTTGGATCATATGCACTTATGATTGGACCCCTAACAAGCATCCACAACTACTAAAGATCATTAAGGTCATGAAACCCAACCATAGCATTAAGTATCAAGTCCTCTTTACTCCCATACGCCATAACCCACTTATCCGTGTTTAGGCTGCTGTCACCCCCGCAACGCCGACAATAAGCAAACCATGAACATATTGCAACACCCTACAGCGGTGGGCCCTCCGTTTGCGCGACACGGAGGGCACCATAGGGCAGCACCATAATAAAATCATACCAACCAAGATCGCAATTAAACCATAGGACAAAATGAATCAACTCAAACATCATAGGATAGCCAAATATCATTGGGAAATAATATATGGATTTGAGCACCATGTTAAAGTAGAGATTACAGCGGGGAAGAGAGGGGTTACACCGTTGCATAAAGGGGGAGAGAGTCGGTTTTGACGGTAGCAAGATTGTTGATGTAGATCGTCGTCACGATCCTTGCCCCGGCACCAGGAGAGAGGGGGAGAGAGCCCCCCTCCTTCTTCTTCTTCCTTGGCCTCACCCCTAGATGGGAGGAGAGTTCTGCCTCTGGTCTATGGCCTCCATGGCGGCGGAGGGGCGGGAGCCCCTTCGAGATTGGATCTCCCCCTCTGTTCTCTTTTGTTTCCCGTTCCCCACATCTGGCCCTTCACGGTTTCTTAAATTCCCAGAGATCCGTAACTTCGATTGTGCTGAAATTTTTACATGATTTTTTCCATAAATTATCTTTCTTGCGCCAGAAGAAGGGTCCCAACCAACTTTTGAGGAGAGCATAAGACACTTGGGCGCGCCAGGGGATGCCTGGCGTGCCCTGGTGGGTTGTGGTCACTGTGGGCCCCCGTTTGCGTTGATTCCAAGTCCCAAAAATCACATATATTTCAAAATAATTCTCCATAAATTTTTATCATGTTTGGACTTCGTTTGATAAGGATTTTCTGCGAAACAAAAAACATGCAACAAACAAGAACTAGCACTGGGCACTGGATTAATATGTTAGTCCAAATAAATCATACAAAATGTTGCCAAAAGTGTATAAAAGTTGTATAATATTGGCATGAAACAATAAAAAAATTATAAATACGACGGAGACGTATCACAAACCCTAAATCCAACTCCATAAATACATATATTTCCAGAAAAAAATCAGGGAGAAAGAATTATCACGTTTCACGAGACGGAGCTGCCGCCGCCTCCTGTTCTTCATCGGGAGGCCATATCTGGAGTCTGTTTGGGGCTGCGGAGAGGGGGATCTTCGATATTCGTCATCACCAACCCTTCTGCATCGCCAATTCCATGATGCTACCCACCGGGTGTGAGTAATTCCATTGTAGGCTCACTTGTCGGTGAGGAGTTGGATGTGATTCATCATGTAATCAAGTTAGTTTACTTAGGACATGATCCCTAGTATCCACTATGTTCTGACATTGATGTTGATATGACTTTGCCATGCTTAATGCTTCTCACTTTGGGCCCGAGTGCCATGATTTCAGATCTGAACTGTTTATGTTATCACCATTATATCTATGTTCTAGATCCGATCTTGCAAGTTATATTCACCTATTACGTGTTATGATCCATAAACCCTGGAGTGACAATAGTCGAGATACTTTCCGGTAATGACCGTAGTTTGAGGAGTTCATGTATTCGCTATGTGTTAACGCTTTGTTCCGGTTCTCTATTAAATGAAGGCCTTAATATCCCATAGTTTCCAATTGGACCCCGCTGCCACGGGAGGGTAGGGCAAAAGATGTCATGCAAGTTCTTTCCATAAGCACGTATGACTATTTATGGAATACATGCCTACATTATATTTATGAACTAGAGCTAGTGTCATATCGCCCTAGGTTATGACTATTATATGATAAATATCATCCAACGAATTCACCAACCCAATGCCTACAAATTTCTCTCATATTGTTCCCGCCAAGTTACTACTGCTACTATTACTGTTACACTGGCTACAAAATTATTGCCATCATTGTTACCGTTACTATTGTTGTTGCTACTACTATCAAAACTATCATACTACTTTGCTACTGATCACTAGCTATAGATAATTAATCTCCAGGTGTGGCTGAGTTGACAACACAGCTGGTAATACTTGCAAATATTCTTTAGCTCCCCTTGTGTCGAATCAATAAATTTGGGTTCAATACTCTACCCTTGAAAATTGTTGCGATCCCCTATACTTGTGGGTTATCAAGACCTTTTTCTGGCGACATTGCCGGGAGCATAGCTATATTTGTTGAGTCACTTAGGATTATTATCAATTTATCACTATGAAGAATCTAAAGGATACCAAGACTAAGATGTTTCCCTCTTAGACAAGGGGAGGTAAGGAACTGCCATCAAGCTCTACACTTGATTCACCTTCCATTCTGAGTAAACTTGCAACACCACCACATGCTATTAATTACGATATGTCGAAAGTTATTGATGATGCTACTTCTATGGATAATGCTTATGATGATGCTAGTACCTTGCTTCATGATGGTGTGTCACTAGGTGATTTTGTTGATGAACACATTGCTAGAGCTACAAAGAATGAAATTACTGAAACTGATGAAATACTTGAAACTGAAAATCTTGAAACACCTATTAAACCTAGTGAGGGAGTCCTGGATTAGGGGGGTATCTGGACAGCCGGACTATATACTTTGGCCGGACTATTGGACCGTGAAGATACAAGACTCAAGACTTCGTCCCGTGTCCGGATGGGACTCTCCTTGGCGTGGAAGACAAGCTAGGCGATCTGGATGTTAGATCTCCTTCTTTGTAACCGACTCTATGTAACCCTAGCCTCCTCCGGTGTCTATATAAACCAGAGGGTTTAGTCCGTAGGACAATAACAATCAGAATCATAGGCTAGCTTCTAGAGTTTAGCCTCTACGATCTCGTGGTAGATCTACTCTTGTAATACTCATATCATCAAGATCAATCAAGCAGGAAGTAGGGTATTACCTCCATCGAGAGGGCCCGAACCTGGGTAAAACATCATGTCCCCTGCCTCCTGTTACCATTAGCCTTAGACGCACAGTTGGGACCCCCTACCCGAGATCTGCCGGTTTTGACATTGACATTGGTGCTTTCATTGAGAGTTCCTCTGTGTCGTCACTACAAAGCTCAATGGCTCCTTCAATCATCAACAACGACGCGGTCTAGGGTGAGACTTTTCTCCCCGGACAGATCTTTGTGTTCAGCAGCTTCGCACTGCGGGCCAATTCGCTTGGCCATCTGGAGCAGATCGATAGCTACACCCCTGGCCATCAGGTCAGGTTCGGAAACTTGAACTACACGGCCGATATCTGTGGAGACTTGATCTTCGACGGATTTGCGCCTACGCCAGGAGCGCCGAACAGTCACGACAAGCACGGCTTAGACCTACTGTCGGACAATACTCGGGATATCGCACCTGCAAGAGCTTCAGACCTAAATCTGGGGCAGATCGTGTCGTCCGAGGACGGGTGGATGGACCCCGCCCCGGAGGCCGCTTACTCATCGGCGGTAGAGCCGAACACAGACTCCACCCCAAGGAAGTCTGTGCCACTGGACCCCCGGACTTGTGTCCGGCTGTAGGTTCCAGACCGCGCGCCCCTGAGCCCGCCAAATCTGGTTGGGCTCCAGTAATGGAGTTCACCGCTGCGGATATCTTCTAGCACTCGCCCTTTGGTGACATGCTGAATTCATTAAAGTCTCTCCCTTTGTCAGGAGACTCTCGACCGAACTATGTCCGGCTCGAGTGGGAAGCAAGCGACGGGGAAATTCGTTGCCCACCCACCGCCCACTTCATTGCCACTGTCGATGATTTGACCGATGTGCTTGACTTTGACTCTGAAGACATCGACGGTATGGACGACGACGCAGGAGAAGAACAGGAACCACCGCCCACGGGGCGCTAGACAGCCATCTCCTCGTATGATATATATATGGTGGACACTCCGAAAGAAACCAATGGCGATGAGGCAATGGAGGATAACCCCTCAAGGAAGAAATCAAAGCATGGGCGTCATCGGCGCCGCTCCAAGCCCCGCCACAGCAATACCGGCACAGGAGACGAAAACAATCCAGATGGTGCCGACGATGAATACAATCCCAATCAGCCTGCCTTCAAGTAGGCCGAACAGGAAGACGGGCATGTTAGCCCAGACGAACAGGCGACGGATGGATACTTGGAGGAGGACAACTACATGCCCCCCTCCGAAGACGAGGTGAGCCTCGGCGACGATGGATTCGGCGTGCCTGAGGATCCCGTAGAGCAGGAGTGCTTCAAGCACCGTCTTATGGCCACTGCAAGAAGCCTGAAAAAGAAGCAGCAGCAGCTCCAAGCCGATCAAGATCTGCTCACAAACAGATGGACTGAGGTCCTGGCAGTCGAGGAATACGGACTCGAGCGCCACCCCAAAGGTTACCCAAAACACAAGTTGCTACCTCAACTCGAGGATGATGCCCTAAAGCCCACACTACCAGCACAGGACGAGGCTGACCGGCCACCTCGTGGCCGGGATAAAACGGCGTATCAGCCCGAATACCAGCCCGCACCCCCAGGCCAATACACTACGGCCCGAGGCAATAGGCAGGACCTACGAGACATACTAGAAAACAAGGCAGGACAGCCAAGATCGATCTACGGATCGCGGGGGTGTGCCCCAACACGTGACGACGATCGTCATGCCAGATACACTAACAACAAGTCTGGCCGGGCCAAACATAGCCGACCAGACTTATTCGAACTGCGTAGCAACATAGCCCGGCATAGAGGCACCGCACACCCCCTCTGCTTCACAGACAAAGTAATGGATCACGAATTCCCAGAAGGGTTTAAACCTGTAAACATCGAATCATACGATGGCACAACAGACCCCCCGGTACGGATCAAAGATTTCCTTCTCCACATTCACATGGCCCACGGTGACGATCTACATGCCATCAAGTATCTTCCCCTTAAACTCAAAGGACCGGCCCGACACTGGGTGAATAGCCTGCCGGCAAATTCCATCGGCAGTTGGGAAAACCTGGAGGACGCGTTTGTCGACAACTTCCAAGGCACCTACGTACGACCACCGGATGCTAACGACTTGAGACACATTACCCAACAGCCCGGAGAGTCAGCGAGGAAATTATGAACTCGGTTCCTAACTAAAAAGAACCAAATTGTCGAATGTCCGGACGTCGAAGCCTTGGCGGCCTTCAAGCATAATATACGCGATGAGTGGCTCACCCGACACCTCGGCCAAGAAAAACTGAAGTCCATGGCGGCCCTCACGACACTCATGAGGCGCTTCTGCGCGGGCGAGGACAGCTGGTTGGCTTGCAGTAGCACCACACCTAGATCCTCTGGCACTTCATATGTCCGTGATAGTAACGGCAAGCCACGGCGCAACAGACACAAGCGTCAGAACAACGGCGACAACACCAAAGACACGGCAGTCAACGCCGGATTCAGTGGTTCAAAATCCGGTCTGCGGAAAAAGCCGCTCAAAAGAAACAATCAGGGAGCGTCCAGTCTGGACCGCATACTTGATCGCTCGTGCCAAATTCACGGCACCCTGATAAGCCAGCCAACCACACTAACAAAGATTGTTGGGTGTTCAAACAGGCCGGCAAAATAAATGCCGAAAACAAGGACAAGGGGCTGCACATCGACGATGACGAGGAGCCCCGGCATCCGAACACGGGGGGACAAAATAAATTTCCTCCCCAGGTGAAAACGATAAATATGATCTACGCCACCCACATTCCCAAACAGGAACGAAAGCGAGCACTAAGGGACGTCTATGCGATGGAGCCAGTCGCCCCAAAGTTCAACCCATGGTCAGCCTGTCATATCAGTTTTGATCGTAGGGATCACCCTACCAGCATACGTCACGGCGGTTCAGCCGCATTGGTCCTTGACCCAATCATCGACGGATTCCACCTCACGCGAGTCCTTATGGACAGTGGCAGTAGCCTGAACCTGCTTTATCAGGACACGGTGCACAAAATGGGCATCGATCCTTCAAGGCTCAAGCCCACCAAAACCACCTTCAAAGGTGTAATTGCAGGAGTAGAGGCCCGTTGTATGGGCTCCATAACACTGGAAGTGGTCTTCGAATCCCCGGATAACTTCCGAAGCGAGGAGTTAATCTTCGATATCGTCCCTTTCCATAGTGGCTATCATGCACTGCTTGGACGAACCGCATTTTCTCGATTCAATGCGGTACCACACTATGCATACCTCAAGCTCAAGATGCCAGGACCTCAAGGGTTATAACAGTCAATGGAAACACGGACCGCTCTCCCCGTACAGAACAGCACACTGCAGCCCTCGCGGCAGAAGTACAAAGCAGCCTTCTCCGGCAAACCACCAACCCGACTACAACAACCCCAAACACCGTCAAGCGAGTCTGGAGTACCCTACAACTGGATCGCTAGGCACGCCAAGAGCGTGACTAGCAGTCCGGCCTCCACCCTAGCCCCATTCAGGCAGCATTTGCACCGCGCGTACACAATTACGCACTCAAAATACCATGGGCATAGGCGTAGGCGCAACGGTGACGTGGTCCACAGTGCCGCATACTTTAAATAGCCTTCTTTCTTTTTCAGGGCCCTACTTTCGGGCAGCCCCCTCAGAGAACCAGATCATCAGGCTTATTACAGGAGGGAAAACCAAGGAGGCAAAAGGCTTTGCGCACACAGGGAATACCCAGGTGGTATCTGTCAATGATCGTTATACCTGTTTTACATACCCACATGCGGCCTGCTGAAAGTGCAACTATCACTAGGTGGTTTTGGTAATTCATAACAACATATAGCTCATTGAGCTAATGCTATTCCAAGACTATTATTTCAGGAAAGCTCAATGAATGGCATGGCATGGATGATGAAAGTGGATCCCTCAAAATACTAAGGACAAGGGATTGGCTCAAGCTCAAAGCTCAAGACTCTTCATTTTATATTTTAGTGATCCAAGATCACATTGAGTCTATAGGAAAAGCCAATACTATCAAGGAGGGATGAGGTGTTGCTTAATGAGCCTCTTGCTTCATGTGCTTAGTGATATGCTCCAAAACCCTCAACTACTTTCCCACATCCACAAATGACCTAAACCCAAAGCCAAAATCGGTCACACCGATTCTTCCTATCCGGCGCCACCGATTCCAAAAGTCATAACCCTAAGAAAATCGGTCTTACCGATAGGGATCTCGGTCTCACCGAGATGGGGTTGTAATCTCTTTGTTTCCCTTCGTAACGTTTCGGTATAACCGAAGTGAGCGATCGGTCCCACCGAGATTGCAATGTAAACTCTCTGTTTCCTTTTTCTAACATTTCGGTCTCACCGAAAAGAGCAAATCGGTCCCACCAAGTTTACTTGACCAACCCTCTGGGAAGCTTATTACCAAATCGGTCTCACCGAGTTTGTGTAATCGGTATTACCGAGATTACGTTATGCCCTAACCCTAACCAAATCGGTCTCACCGAGATGTATGTCGGTCCCACCGAAAATCATTAACGGTCACTAGGTTTACTAAATCGGTCCGACCGAGTTTAGCGATTCGGTCCCACAGAGTTTAGTAAATTGTGTGTAATGGTTAGATTTTCTGTGGAGGCTATATATACCCCTCCACCTCCTCTTCATTCGGAGAGAGAGCCATCAGAACGAACCTACACTTCCAACTTACCATTTCTGAGAGAGAACCACCTACTCATGTGTTGAGGCCAAGATATTCCATTCCTACCATATGAATCTTGATCTCTAGCCTTCCCCAAGTTGCTTTCCACTCAAATCTTCTTTCCACCAGATCCAAAACCTATGAGAGATAGTTGAGTGTTGGGGAGACTATCATTTGAAGCACAAGAGCAAGGAGTTCATCATCAACGCACCATTTGTTACTTCTTGGAGAGTGGTGTATCCTAGATTGGCTAGGTGTCACTTGGGAGCCTCCGACAAGATTGTGGAGTTGAACCAAGGAGTTTGTAAGGGCAAGGAGATCGCCTACTTCGTGAAGATCTACCGCTAGTGAGGCAAGTCCTTCGTGGGCGATGGCCACGGTGGGATAGACAAGGTTGCTTCTTCGTGGACCCATTCGTGGGTGGAGCCCTCCGTGGACTCGCGCAGCCGTTACCCTTCGTGGGTTGAAGTCTCCATCAACGTGGATATACGATAGCACCACCTATCGAAACCACACCAAAAACATCCGTCTATCCAATTGCGTTTGAATCCTCCAAACCCTTCCCTTTACTTTCTTGCAAGTTACATGCTTTAATTTCCGCTACCTATATACTCTTTGCATGCTTGCTTGAATAGTGTGATGATTGCTTGACTTGTCCTAAAGTAGCTAAAATCTGCCAAACTCTAAAATTGGGAAAAGGTTAAGTTTTTATTGGTCAAGTAGTCTAATCACTCCCCGTCTAGACATACTTCAAGGTCCTACAAGTGATATCAGAGCCTTGGTCTCCATTTTATTTGATTTCCATAGCTTTTGGTGGTCATAGCCTTGGTTTCACAACCTAGGAGAGTATGGCGTCTAGCGAGGGAAACTATCACCGTAGAGGTCCTTACTTTGATGGTACTAATTTTGCTAGTTGGAAGCATAAGATGAAAATGCATATCCTTGGACATAACCCTGCCGTTTGGGCAATTATTTGTATTGGCTTGCAAGCTGAATTCTTTGATGGGAGAGAACCGAACCGTGAAGCTAATGCGGAAGAATTGAAGATGCTGCAATACAATGCTCAAGCTTGTGATATCATTTTCAACGGCTTGTGCCCCGAAGAATTCAACAAAATCAGCCGTCTTGAGAATGCAAAGTAAATTTGGGATACTTTGATTGATATGCATGAAGGTACCGAGTCCGTCAAGGAATCCAAGTTGGATGTGCTCCAAAGTCAGCTTGACAAGTTCGAAATGAAGGATGGTGAAGGTGTCAGTGAAATGTACTCTAGGCTTGCTCTTATCACAAATGAGATTGCCGGCTTAGGGAGTGAAGAGATGACCGACAGATGCATCATCAAGAAAATCCTAAGAGCATTGGATGGAAAGTATGATACCGTGTGCACGTTGATTCAAATGAAGCCAAACTACAAAGATCTCAAGCCAACGGAAGTCATTGGTAGAATTGTTGCTCATGAGATGTCACTCAAGGATAAGGACGAACTTCACAACAAGTCAAGTGGTGCTTACAAAGCCTCAAGTGAAGCCCCCACATCATCAAGTGAGAAACAAACCTTCAATGAAGAATTGAGCTTAATGGTGAAGAACTTCAACAAATTCTACAAGAGTAGAAGCAAAGAAAGAATCTCCAAGTCAAGGTCTTACAATGACAAGAGATCTTCTAGTCGAGAGTGCAATTGCTACAACTGTGGGAGACCCGGACACTACTCAAATGAGTGTACGGCACCCTATAAAAGAAGAGAAGATTCTCCAAGAAGAAGGAGCAAAAGAGAAGAATCACCACCAAGAGAGAGGAGGAGTAAAGATGATCGTTATGAACGAAGACCCTCACGGAGCAGCAAGGATTCGGAAAGGAAGGACAAGTCATCAAGAAGCTACACAAAACGAAGACATCAAGCTCATGTTGGTGAATGGGTATCCGCCTCCGACTCCGACAATCACTCCGAGAGAAGCTATCACTCCGACTCTGAATATACTCAAGATGAAGGTGTTGTCGGTCTAGCACTTGTGTCAACCGACTCCTACGACATATTTGATTCACCAAATGAAGGTGTTGGAAGATGCTTCATGGCCAAAGGTCCAAAGGTAACACATCCTGAGTATGTTGATTTCAATAGTGATGAAGATGACTTGCTCGTGGACGATGATTTACTTGTTGACAACTCTAGTGATGAATACTATGATGAAACGTCAATTAATCATGCTAATCAAGATAAAATGAATGACAATGATAAGGAGAAGATTGAGCTTCTAACTAAAGAACTAAACACTCTTAAGTTAGCTCATGAAAGTATCTACGAAGATCATCGAGAACTTTTAAGGGCTCATGAGAAGTTACGCTTTGAAAAGCTCAATCTTGAGCAAGAGCATGAGTTCTTAAAGGCAATCAATGATGATGTTCGCAAGAAAAGTTCTTCTTACATTGCCAAGCGTTTACTCTTATCTACTTACATGCCTCAAGTCAAGTCTAGTAACAAGTACAAGAAAGATACTTCCTCTAGTAGTAACAATAATAATGTCAAATCTAACATTGTTGCTTCTAGTAGTTCTCTTGATTCCACTAATGGTTCTCTTAGCCAAGTTACTCTTGAGCAAGAAAATAGCTTATTGAAGGGAATTATAGAGAAAGGTGTTTACAAGAGCCTTGCCGGGAGTAAGCAATTCAAAGAAATTGTACGCAAGCAAGGAAGGCACCGGAAGAATCAAGGTGTTGGTTTTGAACGAAAGTTCAATGCCAATGGAGTTGAGTGGGAAGAAGATCAATACCCCAAGACAAAGTTTGTTCCTCAACAAGAGAAGTATGATCCTACTTTCTTCAAGGGAACACCAGCTCAAGATGATCTTCCACCACAAGACCACAAGAACAAAGGCAAAGACAAGCTTCAAGAAGATATTGATGCATTTGAAGAAGCACCTGAAGCTTCGTTCAAGTGGGTCCCCAAGACTACGTCAAGTTCTACTTCATCAAGTACAACTACAACTCCAAGGATTCCCATCAAGATGATGTGGATCCCGAAGAAGAAGAACTAGAGAGTTCTTGATGGTGACTCCACCAACATTCTTCACTCATATTATTTTGGCAAGAACAAGTGCAATCAACTTCCACATCTTGCACTAGTTCAAGGAGTCACAAACCCTCATGTTGGTAAGGCAAGGGACAAGGTAACCTAATGATTTCATGGACATCATTTTGTGTGTGCATCACTCTATGTCTATGGATATTCTTGTTTGTTCCTTGTGGGACTAACCCATGTAGGAAAGTTGAAAGTGCAACTCACTCCAAAGGATTGCTCCAAATGATCCACATCAACATTGAGCATCTACATCTTCAACACCTACATGAAGTCATCATCGACAAAACCCAAGGTTAGTTCATCCCTCTAAGGGGCGATCTCACATCTAGGGGGAGCTTAACTCTAAGAATTGAGTCAAAGCAACTCTAATGGTGTGAACACATCGATGCATTATGTAAAAGTGGTAACCCCACTTGAGCTTAAACGATGAGTATGACCTATGATCAAATGTTCTCATTTGACTCCTAAGTCAATATACTCATATATAGATGACCTAGTCAAAGCCAATTGTTTGATAGATGCTAGAATTGGTTGTGCATGCTTTGCCACATATTTCATTTGCCATCTTATTGTGTGAGCATGTTGGTGCATATTTCACTCATTCAAGGACATCCACTTGTTGTTTTGATTGTTTGGTCTTTTTTCTTTTTGCCAAGTGGATGGACAAGAATGCCTAAGAACCTTCTTTAGCTATCTATGCTTTCCTCATCTCAAACTCTATTCATGCTGCATCACAAAATTTGATCAAGTCAAATTCGAACCACTCTGTGTGAGGAGCACTCAGAGTCCCCGATTCGTCATAGACTTAAACTTCCAAAACCTCTTTGTGACTCTCGGTCTGACTAATTCCTCCATTTCGGTCCTACCGAGATCACTAAGTTGATATGAGTTTTCAATCACGGTGCTACCGATTTGAACTCTTCGGTCTCACTGATTTGCAGTAACTGTACACAGTTATGCATCTTGGTGCCACCGAGTTGTTCCACTCGGTCACACCGGCAGGGTCGGGCTATATATAGCCACGGGAATTTTTTTGAAAATTTCTCCGAAACCCTTCGCCCGCGCAATAGCTCGTTCTGCCATCGGAGGTCTTTGGATTGTCTCCTCGTCGCCAGCAGCCTCCTGTCGTTGGTCTCCACCGCCGTCAACATATTTCGCCCCGCCGTTGTCGCTGTAGCAAGTCCATCGCCAAGTTAGGGTATGAACTCAATCTTTGTGCTATCCACATTTGATTCCAAGCACATTGTACTCTTACTGAATCTTGCCACGTTTGAAACACTTCTGTCCAGCCAAAGTAGTCCATATAATAGATGAGATTCAAATTTTTAGGGTTAGGTTTCTGCTGAAACCATCTTGGACCCACCGAGTTGAAAAACTCGGTCTCACTGATTTGGCTTATGCCATTCCACTAGTGACTCTCGGTCTGACCGAGAATCACTAATCGGTGCGACCGATTTGAGGATTCTGTGAAACCCTAGCAGTCTCGGTGCCACCGAACTGTGACTCAGTCCAACCGAGATCATCAGTTTAGGTTCCAAAACTGCTGCGGTATCACCGAGTTTGAAAATCGGTTGATCCGAAATGCTTTCTGTGAAAAACTAAAACTGAACTTTTGAATCATTCTCTTGCAAAAACCTCTGCATTTTGTGATGCTCATCTATTCTATCTCATCTATAACTCTTCACAGGGTCAGCAGTCAGCTTGTTGCAGCATGTCAGAATAGAGTGACAGCCAGAACAAGTCAGAAGAGCAGATGGACTTGAGTGAGGGCACTAGTCCCTCAACTACAGATGAAGGGAGCAGAAGTACTCCTAGCAATTTGCCTAAGGCTGCTACTAGGCAAAGGAGGAAAAGAACGCCAGACTCGGAGGATGAAGATTACAAAGCTGAGGAAGATGAGGCTACTTCCAAGAAGGTAGTGCTCAAGAAGGAATATGGCTCTGCATATAGCACTAAGCCAAGTCTAAAGAAGAAAGTTCCTGCCAAGAGGACACCTATGCCTAAAGCCAGAAAGTCCACTCAAGTGCCAGCTCAGGCTCAACCCAAAGAGGCACCTGCAAGGAAAGACACATCATACAAACCTCAAAAAGTCCCCACTGGTGAAACTATGAAGTTCACAATTGAATCAGAGGATGATGGTGCTCAGGACAAGAAAAAGAAGAGAGCAAGAACCACAACTGCCAAGGTCCTTGGAAAGCCCTCTATGAGAAAATATTCTGAAGAAGAGGAAGAGGTTGCTGCACCAGCACCTAAGGCACCTAAGCTTATGGGTAATGCAATCAGATCAGGGGATGCAACATCTAAGCCCAAGGAAGCGCCCAAGGCTGCCTCCAAGGCCAAGCAAGTTCCAAAGAGGAATACTAGGAGTATTCCAGCTGCTGAGAAGAACAAGGCCCCAGTGCCAAATGTTGCTGAAGTAGAGGATGAAGAAGGATAGGACCTAAGAAAGCTCAAGCCCAAGATACCAGACCACAATGATGCCCATCCTGTGGCTGAGGACATGAGAATCAGGAAGGATTCAGGGCTGAGACTGTGGAGAATGGAAGATCCATATGCTTCAAGAAGAAGAACTGCTGTTGACTACAGGTTCCATACAAAGGAACATCCGGACTTTTATGAAACAATTCTGTTGGACAAGAAACCTATAGTTTGTGACATGAGGTGGGTCGACTGGACCTACATCAAGGACAATGAAGAGCACTATCCTGGAGTGCAAGAAAGCTTTGTTGCTTGTGGAGTTGTTGATTTCGTTGGACAGAAGTTCACACACTAGAATGATGAGCTTATCATGCAGTTCTACTCCACAGCACATTTTTACCCAGATGGAAGAATTGTTTGGATGTCTGAAGGTACAAGGTACCAGTCAACTGTTGAAGAATGGGCAAGTCTGATAAATGCCCCCAAGGAAAATGAGGATGACCTGGACATTTATGCAAAGAGGAAGATGGATCACAATTCCATGGCTCACATGTACAAGGAGATTCCAGACAAGGCAGTAAAGAGTCACAAGTTTGGATCAGTTCACTTTCTGTTGTCAGGGTTGCCAACAATCAATTGGATTCTGAGGCACACTCTGTTGCCCAAGTCTAGTGACCATAACATGATCAGAGGGCATGCCATCAACATGTTGCATGTGTTTGATGTGCCACAGAAGTTCAAAGTCATGAGCCTGATGATTGAAACCATCAAGAGGACTGCAGTAGATCAAAAGAGGAGCTGTGGATATGCACCTCAGATTTAGGAACTGATCAACTCAAAGATGGGCACAGGGAAATAACTATTGGATAAGGAACACTTTCCACTTTATCCAGACTTTGAGGACAATGAGGTTGTCATGAATGAAAATGATCCACAATCAGTTCAAGCTCAGGAGAAGAAGGAGAAGGCAAAGAAGGAGAAGGCTGCCAAGATGCCAACTCAAGAGGAGGCATCTGAATATTTCTTGAAAACCAAACAGGAGCAGCTTGGTTACTTGATAGCATCTACAGTGAGGATTGAGAAGGGACTGGCCACCCTCACTCAGAATCAGGAGAGTCTTGAGAGAATCATGGAACTCAAATTCCATGACCTTGATGTCAAAGTAACTGAGATTCAGTCAGTTGTGGAGCATCTGTAGGAGGACATGCAGGAGAAGCAGGGCAAGACAACAACTAATGTGTTTGCCAGAGTGCCCAGAGCGCAGAGATCAGTTGCAGTGCCAGTGACAGACACTAGCGCAACAACTTCAGCACCAGCTACTGCCCCTTCAGTTCCAGTGCAACCAGCTCCAGCATCCACTCCAGCACCCTCTACTTCAATTGAAGCCTTCGTCCTTGGAGTCATCAGGACACCACCACCAGAAGATCAAGCCTGAGAGTCGATCTAGCGCTATGCATTTTCTATGAACTTTTTGGTAACTTGTTGCCAAAGGGGGAGAAAAATGTATAGATCATAGGCTTCGAGAGAGAGAGAGTGTTGCTTTTGTTCTCTCTTGCTTTTATTTGGTGTTTTTAAACTTTGTTTGCTTTCTGTTGAGATACTATGCTTGTGAGACATTGATGATCATGTGTTTGATCATAAGCTACACTTATGCATGCTTGATATTATCCTATCTATCTTATGTGATCATTCACTTTGCTTGGTGATGAGTGCATGTATTCTATGTTTATTATTTTGAGCGCTCCACCAAGATGTATGTGACATGGAAGAGTAACCCATGATCCTAATTCATTGTGCATTTGCAGTCCAAAGCAAATCTTAAACTATGCAAAAATTTAGGGGGAGCTCTTGCTTATCACATACTTCTCAAAGCGACAATGTTATTCAATCTTATTATCATTTGTCGAAGCTTTAATCTATATGTTGTCATCACTTACCAAAAGGGGGAGATTGAAAGTGCAACTATCCCTAGGTGGTTTTGGTAATTCATAACAACATATAGCTCATTGAGCTAATGCTATTCCAAGACTATTATTTCAGGAAAGCTCAATGAATGGCATGGCATGGATGATGAAAGTGGATCCCTCAAAATACTAAGGACAAGGGATTGGCTCAATCTCAAAGCTCAAGACTCTTCATTTTATATTTTAGTGATCCAAGATCACATTGAATCTATAGGAAAAACCAATACTATCAAGGAGGGATGAGGTGTTGCTTAATGAGCCTCTTGCTTCATGTGCTTAGTGATATGCTCCAAAACCCTCAACTACTTTCCCACATCCACCAATGACCTAAACCCAAAGCCAAAATCGGTCACACCGATTCTTCCTATCCGGCGCCACCGATTCCAAAAGTCATAGCCACTGCCACAAACCCTAAGAAAATCGGTCTTACCGATAGGGATCTCGGTCTCACCGAGATGGGGTTGTAATCTCTCTGTTTCCCTTCGTAACATTTCGGTCTAACCGAAGTGAGCGATCGGTCCCACCGAGATTGCAATGTAAACTCTCTGTTTCCTTTTTGTAACATTTCGATCTCACCGAAAAGAGCAAATCGGTCCCACCAAGTTTACCTGACCAACCCTCTGGAAAGCTTATTACCAAATCTGTCTCACCGAGTTTGTGTAATCGGTCTTACCGAGATTACGTTATGCCCTAACCCTAACCGAATTGGTCTCACCGAGATGTATGTCGGTCCCACCGAAAATAACTAACGGTCACTAGGTTTACTAAATCGGTCCAACCGAGTTTAGCGATAGGTCCCACCGAGTTTAGTAAGTTGTGTGTAACGGTTAGATTTTGTGTGGAGGCTATATATACCCCTCCACCTCCTCTTCATTCGGAGAGAGAGCCATCAGAACGAACCTACACTTCCAACTTACCATTTCTGAGAGAGAACCACCTACTCATGTGTTGAGGCCAAGATATTCCATTCCTACCATATGAATCTTGATCTCTAGCCTTCCCCAAGTTGCTTTCTTCTCAAATCTTCTTTCCACCAGATCCAAAACCTATGAGAGAGAGTTGAGTGTTGGGGAGACTATCATTTGAAGCACAAGAGCAAGGAGTTCATCATCAACGCACCATTTGTTACTTCTTGGAGAGTGGTGTCTCCTAGATTGGCTAGGTGTCACTTGGGAGCCTCCGACAAGATTGTGGAGTTGAACCAAGGAGTTTGTAAGGGCAAGGAGATCGCCTACTTCGTGAAGATCTACCGCTAGTGAGGCAAGTCCTTAGTGGGCGATGGACATGGTGGGATAGACAAGGTTGCTTCTTCGTGGACCCATTCGTGGGTGGAGCCCTTCGTGGACTCGCGCAGCCGTTACCCTTCGTGGGTTGAAGTCTCCATCAACGTGGATGTACGATAGCACCACCTATCGGAACCACGCCAAAAACATCCGTGTCTCCAATTGCGTTTGAATCCTCCAAACCCTTCCCTTTACTTTCTTCCAAGTTACATGCTTTAATTTCCGCTGCCTATATACTCTTTGCATGCTTGCTTGAATAGTGTGATGATTGCTTGACTTGTCCTGAAGTAGCTAAAATCTGCCAAACTCTAAAATTGGGAAAAAGTTATGTTTTTATTGGTCAAGTAGTCTAATCACCCCCCTCTAGACATACTTCAAGGTCCTACACCCGCCCTTGGATAGGACATGTCAAATAGTCCTATTTGCTTCTGCTTAACGCATTAATTGTACACATACGCTTAGACGTATTATTTCACAATGGGAAATAATATATAGCGTCAGCTTATTATTCCTATCTTCACATTTTCCCTAAAAATGTTTATTTAATATTGAATCCGTACACTTTGGTATGTTCAATTTGCCAGGGGCTTCTTATGGTGCCCCATAATACGGCAAGATAAGTCCGAACACTTTCAATAGTGTGGCACCCTGAACTTATAACATTATATGCATCAGCTCCAAATCAAGTCTTGGGTTAATAGTTGGGTTTTCCTGGTTCCCTTGTTTTGATACCTTACGTTCTGTTATATCGGCTAAGGTAGCACAGGGAGAACTACTGTGATTGTGTCCCGGTTCTTCCGGACGAGCACCTTAGTAGAGAAAGCCGAAAACTAACTGTCATGATGCGGCGAGAGCTGGTCGCTGTTCAAGAGGTCCTAAATCCTTAAAGATTTTTTCTGGTTCAGGCAAGGAATCGGCCTTGTCCGATTTAGATGTGTATAGCGCCCCAACTCGGCTTTCCCAATTCTAGGGGCTTCGCCAAAATTTAAAATTGTAGACTTCTATGGCTAAGTGAGAGTTATAAAGCCGCATAGTCCGATTGCCTTGTTCGCTGCGCCAAACACCTCCTTCAAGGACCAAAAATTTGGATAAAGAGTGTTTGGGTTTTCCACAAACACCCCAGTACTAGTTACATGGGGGCGGAAGCCGACGACTGGCCTACTTTCAGAATTTTATAAACAGCCACACAGAAGGTAATATTTTAAATCAACAAAGCGTCGTATAGCGCAAACAAATTCATTTTCATATTACAAAGATGACATGAGTACATTCACTTAAAGATTATGTCCTTGGTACATTCATCGGCCACGAGACGAGCGCCTTTCATAACGCCATCATAATATTTCTCGAGGTAGCGATGCGCCTTGCCCTCCGGCGGTCCATCCTTCACCAGCTTCTCTGCATCCAGCTTGGCCCAATGCATTTTCGCACGGGCAAAGGCCCGTCGGGCACCCTCAATACAAATGGATCGCTTGATAACTTCAAGTCGCGAACAGGCATTTACCATCTGCTTTATAAGGCCGAAGTAGCTGTCGGGCAGGGGCTCACCAGGCCAGATCCGGACTATGAAGTCCTTCATGGCCACTTCGGCCGCCCTATGGAGTTCAACCAATTGCTTCAGTTGGTCACTCAGAGGCACTTGGTTATTCGGCTCCAGCATACTGGGACCAGAATAGCTTCTCCGTTGAGCTCCCCTCTTCGGCATGATAGAACTCTGTGGCACCCAATATGCTGCATGGCAGATCTGCGAATGCCCCTGGAGAGCTCCGAATTCGGGTAAGTAAAAGAAATGTATCCTCCACATGCTTGCTTTGCATAATAAATGCCTTACCCGCCACTATCTTCTTGGCCGCCTGGATTTCTTGTTGGGCCTTTTGGGCTTTGTCCTTGGCGTCTTTCGTGCTCAGAAGGGCCTTCGCAAGCTCAGACTCTTTCGTGTTGAAGTCACGCTCCAAGGACTCGAACTTCTTTCCGAGCTCCTGGAGCTCTTGCTGTACCTCGCCAACCCTAGCATCTTGCTTTTCACGCTCAATGCGCTCCGTGGCCGCCTTGTCTTCGGCCTCGGATAGCGCTTTCCTCATGGCCGCCACTTTGGTCGTGGCCCCTATTAAAAAATCATGACACTTTTTGTTAGCGTCACCAATTTTTCTCTGCTATACGACACATGAATGGTGTATCACTCACCTTTGTTCTCTTCGAGCTGCCTCTTCGTGAGGCTGAGCTACTCTTCGGCCTGCTTCAGGTCCCGTTCAAGTCCGGTGACCTCTGCTATGGGGGCAGCAGCGGCAAGCAGCACCACCTGCTTATTCACATAGGCACATACTGTTAGATTCATGCGGTTTAAAGTTGACCCTCCGTTTGGCTTTTCTTTTCGAACACCAAATAGAGTATCAGGGGCTACTGTCTATTGGGTGATAATTTCTCACACTTTTGACTACTTACCTCAAAGCCTGTTAGGAGGCTGGTGCAAGCTTCGGTGAATCCGCTTTTGGCGGACCGAACCCTCTGAATCACCATACTCATAAGAGTATGATGCTCTTCATCCATGGAAGCGCCACGAAGCACTTCCAGCAGATTATCCGATGCCTCTGGCGCAACGGAGGTCATTGGCACGGCCGGCTCGCCCTCCGAGGTTCCGGTGCAGTGTCTGGCTGGGAGCCCAACTTGCTGCGGCTCTTGTCAGCACAATCTATGGGGATCTTACTCCCCATGTGCCCGGCGTCTGGAATTTCGCCTTGGAGCATCTCCAGAGCCGCCTCCCCCTGCTCTGGTACCCTTTGGGACCACACCTCCGTGTTATCCGTAGGCCGAGGGGAGGTGGCTGTCGGGAGCGAATTCATTGCCGAATCACTCAGAGACCCATCCGAAGAGGATACCTCGGGATGGGACCTGGCCAAACTGCATATGCGTGTTCGGCGTTATAACAAACTATGAAGCTAAGTCACCCTAAAAGTATTATAGAGTGCAGATACTTATGATCTCGCCAAGGGCTTGCCCCTGGGTAGCCACTCCTCCTCTCTATAGGCGGCGTTTGTGGAGTGGTCCGAAGGGAGGGTCCGTCCCTTCATGGACCCTTCAGACTCCCCGGAAAGGGTGGCCTTCCTCTTCGCCCCCCCTCGTTTTTGGGGAGAGGGTTTTCCTCCTCCTCCTCCTCATTGTCATTGGAGGAGTGCGCCCCGGTGTCTTCGGACGGTGAGTCCGGCACCAGGTTGCACCGGGAACTTCTTCTGGTCCCCGTGGCCTTTTTCTTGGCCTTCTTCTCTGGCACCTCATATGGTGCCGGAGCCAGCATCTCCGTCAGGAGTTCGTCGACTGGGTCCTCAGGCAACGGAGCCGGACAGTCGATCCGCTCCGCCGTCGCCATGTATTCCTGTTAAAATCAGCACAGTGGCCTAAGTTTCTCCCACGAATATACTGGGGAAAGGCACATCTTGTGAAATGTAGAATGCTTACCGCGTTGGCCTGGCGCCTGGCGCTGAGTCTGCGGTCCTCAGAGGTGGGAGGAGGAACTTCGCTGGCCTTAAACAACACCTTCCAGGCGTCTTTGTGTGTCGTCTCAAAGAGCTCTTGCAGTGTCTGTTGTTGGGCCGCGTCGAACTCCCACAGGTTGAATGTCCGTCTCTGACACGGGAGAATCCGACGAAATAGCATGACCTGGACCACATTGACTAGCTTGATACTCTTGGTTATCATGTTTTTGACGCCGTTCTGGAATCCAGTCAGCTCCGCGGATGCGCCCCAGGCCAGGCCCTTCCTCTTCCAGGAATTGAGCCGCACAGGGATGCCGGATCGGAATTCGGGGGCCACCACCCAGTTGGCGTCGCGCGGCTCAGTGATGTAGAACCACCCCGATTGCCACCCCTTCACGGTCCCCGCAAAGGAGCCTTCGAGCCAGGTGACGTTGGGCATCTTGCCCACCATGGCGCCACCACACTCCGCCTGCTGGCCGACCACTATCTTTGGATTTACTTTGAAGATCTTTAGCCATAGGCCAAAGTAGGGCCTGATGCGAAGAAAGCCCCGCACACGATGATAAAGTGAAAATCCAGCCCGTAATAGAACATGAGCCCGTGGACAAATGGGTGGAGGGGGAATCCCAGTCCGCGGATGAAGTGGGTGAGGAACACGACCCTCTTGTGGGGTCCTGGAGTCGGAATAATCTGCCCCGCGTCCGGCAACCGGTGCGCTATATCTGCGGCCAAGTATCCGGTCGCTCGAAGCTTCGTAATATGCTCCTCCTTGACGGTGGAGGCCACCCACTTGCCTCCCACTCCGGGAATGTTTGGCTGTGTCGGATTTCGGGTTCCGGCGGACCCTTGAGGTTCGAACACTGGGGTGCGCGCGGAGATCACACCCTCGGCCTACCCATGTTTCACCGCCTTGCTAGGATCGAAACTACTTGAAGAACAACACAAGTGACACAAGATTTATACTTGTTCAGGCCACCATTGTGGTGTAATACCCTACTCCAGTTGGTGGTGTGTGGATTGCCTCTGGGGCTGATGAGGAACAGTACAAGGGAAGAACATCCTCGCGAGGGTCTGTTCTTGGTTGGTGCGATGAACTGCTAGGAGGGTTCAGTCGCCTCTCTCTCTCTGTGTCTTGGGTGTGGATCCAATCTGATCCAGATGCCCCTACCTTGTGGGTGGCTAGTCCTATTTATAGGTAGAGGCCCTGGGCCTCTTCCCAAATATTGAGCTGGAACGGTGCCAACAATTGGCCAATTTGAAGGGGAACATCTAGTACACTTATCCTGACTAAAGTTGGTCCTCGCCTGCCAAAAGACCCTAACGATGACGCTGGATTGGGCTCCACCATGACCTCCGTTCTGCCGTCCTGCTAGTCTTGGTCTTGTTGCACCGAAATGGTTGCCTTTGCTTGATACCCTTTCCTGCGCTTGCCCCTTTGCACCAAAGGGGAAACAAGGACTCTGCACGGGCCGGCGCCTGCCTGGCGCCCGCCTGCGCGTTCGTCGTCATGGCTTGCGTCACGGGCACCTCATGAGGTAACCCGCCTTGATCTCTCCGCCTCCTCGCGAGCTAGCCTGACGAGGCCGCGCCTGAGGAGGCCTTCTGTCGTCCGCCCCGCGAGGCTTGGCCCCTCGCGAGGGTCTTGAGCATGTGCTGGTGAAGATGGGCCGTACTTGGCCACTCCTTGAGCCACGCCGCAGGCCGCAGGTAGGCAAGTCTAGGTACCCCCGTTCCCAGAACGCCGACAGTAGCCCCCGGGCCCAAGGCGCGCTTGGACTTGGCTTAGCAGAGAAGCCAAGAGGCAAGTGAGATGCGCCGTGGGCCCCAATAGCCTGCAGCCTTGGGCGCCGCGTGGTGGTTGATTGGACGTGGGCGTCCTGGCTCCCCCACGACGCCTCGGTAGCTGCACGATTTGACAAGTCCCTGCATGCAAAACGGGTCATGATTACCTATGATCGCGGAGGCCGTCGGTTGGCCTCCCGCAGTTATATGTATGGAACGATGCGAGCCCTTCTGGTTTATCCCTCCTTGCTACTCCCTGCCTTCTTCTCGGACGCTCGCCGTCCCCATGGCTCCGCCGAAGAGGTTCTTGGCCGCGGGGAAAGGGAAGGCTCGCCGGGAAGGGCCCGGCTCCCCTCCGACCAAGCGCGGCCAGGGACGCCCTCGTAAACACCCCGCCGCCCCTGCTGCGGCTTCCCGAGGCCGTGGAAGCAGCCCTCTGCACAGTGGTGGGCGTCCGGCTGCCATTGAGAGGTATGCTCGGGCTGCGCGACCCCCAAGGCCGCACTTCCACTCGGCGGAGGTGCTGCCGGAGTTCGTCATGTGGTCGGCTGACCCGACCGGTACCTGGCTCCAACTTCCTTGTTTCTTCATAGGTGAGCTTCCGGCTGGTGCCCCGGTGGCCTTTGGCTTCAGGCAGATGGTTGCTGCAGCAGGTCCTCTTGGGCTACCCTGGAGATCTCCACCGCCGGGGAGGCGGCCTTGACCCGCGGCTGGCAGACATTCGCCCGCGCGTGCGGCCTGCGCCGATGTTGCACTCTGCAGTTCAACTTCGATGGCGACGCCACCCTCTACGTGAGGGTGTTCGGGGAAGACGGTCGCCGTGTCGGATGCTGTTACGAAGACGATGACCGCGGTCGCGCGCCCAGCCCCGGCATTGGTCGTGGTGAAGGGGGCGGAGGGCGTGCGGGCAGCGGGACCCGAGATCCGCCAAGCTCCAGCGACTCTCCTTCGGGTAGCAGCTCCTCCAGCGGTGGCCGCGACCAGCCCCCTCGTCGTCGCCCTCGTCTGTGAGAGGGCAGCGGGTCGGCCCGCCGCCGCGCCCTCGTGAAGCGGGAGGCGGAATCCAGCTGAGCTTCGGAGGCAGTACGAGCCTTCGCTGAGGGTCGGCACCGAGCACGTTGTCCCCCCTTTTACTTTCCTTTTTCTCCTGCACGAAAAGAATGTAATCCGTTGCCCCACGGGGCCTGCTAAACAGTTGTTGTTTTAATTCGTGTGTTGTTTCTACTGCTTATGTGCTATGTCTTCATTCTGTGTGCTTATGCGTGAAAACCAGTTATCTTGAGGGGGGCTTGTCGCGGTCCTCGCCTCCCGAGGCCAGTGTCTCGTCCTGCGCCTTGTGTCCTGTAGAGTTTAGTCAACAGGGGTAGTCCCCAGCCTTGGTAGTGAGGGGAACCAACCCAAACCCCGTGATTGTGTCGCGATGCCCGTGGGGCACGGACTGGGAGGGGTGCTCCCGCTGTGGACTCAAACAGGGAAGTTCCAAATTGCTAGGCAAAAAATACTCGCGAGGGTGCCCACGCTCCCCCCTCGCGAGGCTTTGCATGGGAGAAACCGAAAGGAACAAGTAAAACGGGAAAGTCGCGAGCTCGAAACGGCAATAGCTTCGGAAAAACATCAAATGGGAACAAACATGCCAACTGCGGAAAGCAAATGAAAGAGGCCGCGTCCGGCACCTAATCTAGTCTTCGACCTCTTGTTGCCAGCGCGGAGCTAAGTTCTGCCACTAGGCGTGGGCGGGAGCCCCCGAGGACCGAGGGCGGCACTCCGGACACTCCGGGGCGTGTACAGCCCCACTCATTATTACGTGAGAGTGTCACGGGCGGCGAGCTTCACAGGCGTTTGCCTTCTTCACAGGCACCGGACCTTTTTCAAAACACAATAACTTCACAGGCATTCGCCTTCTTCACAGGCACCGGGCCTTTTTAAAATCACAGCAGCTTCACAGGCATTCGCCTTCTTCACAGGCACCGGGCCTTTTTCAAAACACAGCAACTTCACAAGCATTCGCCTTCTTCACAGGCACTGGGCCTTTTTCAAAACACAGCAGCTTCACAGGCATTCGCCTTCTTCACAGGCACCGGGCCTTTTTCAAAACACAGCAGCTTCACAGGCATTCGCCTTCTTCACAGGCACCGGGCCTTTTTCAGGGGTAAAATCTTCGGAGGTGTTGGATGTTCCACGCGTTTTGGATGGGCACTCCCTCTTGGGTCTCCAAGCATGCAGAGCCGGGCCTGGAAACATGAACAACCTTGAACGGGCCCTCCCACATGGGAGAGAGCTTATGCAGCCCCTTCCTGGAGAGAACCCGTCTGAGCACGAGGTCCCCTACCTCGAGAGTCCTGGGGCGGATGTTGCGGCAGTGGTATCGCCGCAGTGATTCTTGGTACCTTGCCGCCCGCAGGGCGGCTTCTCTGCGATGCTCCTCCCCCAGCAAGAGATCTGTCCCCTGCATGGCGTCCTGCTGCGCTTTGTCGAACGCCAGGACCCGCGCGGAACGACATCTGACCTCGTGAGGGAGAACGACTTCAGCTCCATAAATCAGGAAGAACGGGGTCTCGCCAGTCGGCTTGGTGGCGGTCGTGCGGATTGACCACAGCACGGACTGGAGCTTGTTGTACTAGCCCCTGCCGTGGGCCTCCAGCTTCTTCTTGAAGGTTTTGGTCTTGAGGCCCCTCAGGACCTCTGCGTTGGCTCGCTCGGTCTGACCGTTGCTGCGCGGGTGCGCCACCGAAGTGTAGCATATCTGCGTTCCAAGGTTAGCACAGTATGTTTTGAAGAGGTTACTGGTGAACTACGAACCGTTGTCGGTGATGATGCGGTTCGGCACCCCGAATCTGCTCACGAGGCCCTTGATGAACTTGACCACAGAGCCTGCGGGGATGGTGCGGACAGCTTCCACCTCAGCCCACTTGGTGAACTTGTCCACGGCAACATAGAGGTAGCGGTAGCCCCCTGGCACCCGAGGGAACGGGCCCAGGATATCCAGTCCCCAGACTGCGAAGGGCCACGAGAGGGGTATAGTCTGCAGACCTCCCGCCAGCTCATGAATCTGCTTGGCATGGAACTGACAGGCCTCACAAGCTTTCACCAATTCCACAGCGTCATTGAGTGCCGTGGGCCAATAGAAATCGCTGTGGAACGCCTTACCGATGAGGGTTCGTGACGACGAGTGGTGCCCACAGTCGCCACCGTGTATGTCTGCCAGTAGCTCCTTCCCCTGCTCCCTGGAAATGCAACGTAGGGACACATCATTCGGTCTCCTTCGGTAGAGCTCCCCATCCTTACGGCAGTACGTTGTGGCCTACCGTGCCACAAGCTCCGCCTCCTCCTCCTTTTCTGGCAACGGGTCTCGTGTTAGGTAACTCCTGAGCTCCATAATCCAGCACCCCACCTGAGGTTCCAACGCCAGGAGCGGGCACGCTCCTGATGTCGGGCCGTAGACCGGGGCTCCCGAGGCAGGCGGCTGGGGGAGCTCCCCCCCGAGGTTGTGCCATGCTTGACTGTGTTGGCGTCGCCAAGGGCTTGAAGAGCCACTCCTCGAAGACGCCGGGCTCCTAAGGTAGCCGCCTGGATGCCCTTT
The DNA here is from genome assembly GCF_018294505.1 of Triticum aestivum. Lineage (NCBI taxonomy): Eukaryota > Viridiplantae > Streptophyta > Magnoliopsida > Poales > Poaceae > Triticum > Triticum aestivum. The sequence continues at coordinate 326,195,875 of NC_057807.1, read as the reverse complement.
TGGCGATGTCATCAGCCTCTTAATTGGTGCCGCGAGGCACATGCTGCAACTCCAGCCCCCAAAACTGCTTCTCCATCCTGCGGACCTCCACGAGGTAGGCTTCCATGTGCTCGTCCTTTGGTTCGTATACTTTGTTGGAGAACTTGACGAGAAGCTGCGAATCACCCTTGACGGTGAGGCGCTTCATTCCCAGGGCGACTGCAGCCTTCAGGCCTGCTATCAGGCCTTTGTATTCTGCTATGTTGTTGGAGACCTTTTCCCCGTGCTGGAAACAGAGTTGCACGGCGTAGTAGAGCTTGTCTTGAGTGGGAGATACGAGCACCACACCAGCCCCTGCGCCGTGTCTGGAGAACGCCCCGTCGAAGTGCATGACCCATCCGTCCGGTGCCTCGCTCCCTGGGGAGAGCGATTGATCCTCGCCAGCCTCGAGGCCTGGCGCCTCTGCCCATTCCGCCACGAAGTCCGCAAGCGCAGCCCCTTTGATGACCCTGGTTGTGCTGAATTCTATCTAGAACGCCTGCAGCTCGATGTTCCACTCAGCGACTCTCCCAGCTGAGTTGGCGCTCCTGAGCACCCTTTCCAAGGGGCATGCTGAGACAACCTTGATGGGATGGCCTTGGAAATAGTGCTGCAGCTTGCGCGAGGCCACCAAGAGTGCGAGGAGAAGTTTCCGGGGCATGGGGTACCGCGCCCTTGTGTCCCGCAACACCGTGCTGACAAAGTACACTAGGTGCTCGACTAGGTCGGGAGTGCTGGCGCCACTAGCGTCCTCCGAAGGCTGGGGCGCCTGCTGAGACAGCAGAGCCCCCGGCGACTGGTCGCCCGGGGGAGGGGCCTCTTCTGTTGCGAGTGTGCTTCCCTTCTATGGCTGGTCCTCCTTGGCTGTAGTCGCGGTCGCTGTGAGGCCCTCTCGGCCCTGCTTTGCTTTAACCCGGACGGTTGCTACGGCCTTGGTCCTATGCTCCTCCCTAATGGCCACTAGGGTTGTGCTGGCAGAGTAGGGGGTGGCCGCAAGGTAGAGCACCAGGGGCTCCTGAGGGCGTGGAGCCACCATCACCGGGGGGCTTGTCAAGTACCTCTTGAGATCCTCGAACGCCTTGTCGGCCTCCTCAATCCATTCAAAGGGGCCCTTTTTCTTCATCAGCTTGAAGAAAGGCAGCGCTCATTCCCCCAGCTTGGGAGATGAAACGCCCTAGTGCGGTCACGCGCTCGGTGAGCTTCTGCATCTCTCTGAGGGTCTTCGGCGGACTCATGTCCTCGACTGCCTTTACCTTTTCCGGGTTGGCCTCGATGCCCTGGTGGGATACTAGGAAACCCAGGAGCTTGCCCGAGGGGACTCCAAACACACACTTCTCCCGATTGAGCCACAGGTCCACCTTGTTAAGGCTTGCGAAGGTTTCCTCCAAGTCCTGTATCAGAATTTTTTGCCTCTCGAGACTCCACCACAATGTCATCAACATAAGCCTCCGCATTCCTCCCGAGCTGCCGACCCAAGGCGATGTGCATTAGCCGCTGAAAGGTCGCACCGGCATTGCGCAACCTGAATGGCATGCATGTATAGCAGTAAACCCCGCACGGGGTCAGGAAGGCCATCTTCTCCACATCTTCTACTGCCATCTTGATCTGGTGGTAGCTGGAGAAGGCATCCATGAAACACAACAGGTCGCATTCGGCGGTGGAGTCGACAATCTGGTCGATGCGAGGGAGCGAGAACGGATCCTGCGGGCAGGCCTTGTTGAGGTTGGTGAAGTCGACACACATGCCTTCCTTTCCCCCTTTCTTCGGCATGACCACAGGGTTAGCCATCCAGTCTGGGTAGCGGACCTCGCGAATGAACCCCGCCGCTTCCAATTTGTGGGTCTCTTGGACGATGAAAGCTTGCTTGTCAGTGGACTGCCGCCTTGCCTTCTGCTTCACTGGGCGCACGTTGGGGCACACATTGAGGTGATGCTCGATTACGCCCCTCGGAACCCCAGCTAGCTAATCAGGTTCCCACGTGAATACCTTCTTGTTCGCACGCAGGAATTTCACCAAAGCTTCCTCCTGTTCGGGCTCGAGGTTGGCGCCTATGGTGAAGGTGGCACTGGTGGGTCCGTCCTCGTCAACCAGTACATGCTTGGTTTCCGCCTTGTCCTGAGTGAATGACTGCTTCTTCTTGGCCGGTGCAGCCCCCTTGGGCTCAGAGGCGTCTGAGTCGACGGGCCGTGCCGCCGCCGCGGCCTTGAAAACGAGATTGAGCGCTTGCAACGCGTCCCCGGTGTCCCCAGACACGGTGAGGACGCCGCTACTCCCGGGCATCTTCATGAGGTTGTATGCCGGGTGAGTTGCGGCCATGAACCGGGCTAGCACCAGGTAGCCAAGGATGGCATTGTATGGGAGGCCGATGGGGGCATTTCTGAGGATCTGCCCCAGGGAGCCGAGGTAGCTACCTCCGACGCCCAAGAAGGGCTTGCTGGGCTGCAGTCGTTCCAGTGGTACGTGGAGAAGGCTGAAGGCCTCCACTGAGAGCACGCTGAGGCCAGCGCCGCCCGAGCAGGACGAGTGAGGTGACCGCCACGTTGCAGATGGTGGGGGTGCATAACATTGGGAGCGCGCCCGAGCAGGCCGAGTGAGGTAACCCGCCTTGATCTCTCCGCCTCCTCGCGAGCCAGCCTGACGAGGCCGCGCCTGAGGAGGCCTCCTGTCATCCGCCCGCGAGGCTCGGCCCCTCGCGTGGGTCTTGAGCATGTGCTGATGAAGATGGGCCGTACTGGGACACTCCTTGAGCCATGCCGCAGGCCGCAGGCAGGCAAGTCTAGGTACCCCCGTTCCCAGAATGCCGACAGGCTGTGCGTAGAAGGCGTGAACTAGGGCGTTGGAGGTCGAGGGTGCGAGAATGGATGAGCAAAGGAGGAAGAAGGCGTGGGTAAAAATGGGGGATCCATATCCCTTTATAGAGGTGACAAAAACGGTGTGCCTCCCCACTTGCCCGTTAAAAATCGCTTATTTCCCAAGCGCCACGATTGATGGCGCGGTTGGGTTACCCGTACCCGTCTTGATGAGAATCCCGTGATAAGGGGACATGATCTCTGCTTCGACAAGACATGCCGAAGAAGCCACCTCGCAATATGTGCGGTGGCTGGTTGTGGGAAAACGGTTCGAATAATGACTCGACCATGGTGTGATGTCACGTTATCTAAAGTTGTCAGCAGATTATATTTGAGGAATATCATTCTCTCTACGGTGGTATGTGAAAATCGTCTTGCAGAGCCAGACACGATTTAAGTGTTCAAGGTTTACTTTGGAGTATTCGGAGGTGGAACCCGCCTTGCAATGCCGAAGACAATCTACGCGCCGGACTCATCGTCATTGAAGCCTGGTTCAGGGGCTACTGAGGGAGTCCTGGATTAGGGAGTATCCGGACAGCCGGACTATATACTTTGGCCTGACTGTTGGACCGTGAAGATACAAGACTCAAGACTTCGTCCTGTGTCTGGATGGGACTCTCCTTGGCGTGGAACACAAGCTAGGCGATCCGGATGTTAGATCTCCTTCTTTGTAACCGACTCTGTGTAACCCTAGCCTCCTCCTGTGTCTATATAAACCGGAGGGTTTAGTCCGTAGGACAACAACAATCAGAATCATAGGCTAGCTTCTAGGGTTTAGCCTCTACTATCTCGTGGTAGATCTACTCTTGTAATACTCATATCAACAAGATCAATCAAGCAGGAAGTAGGGTATTACCTCCATCGAGAGGGCCCGAACCTAGGTAAAACATCGTGTCCCCTGCTTCCTGTTACCATTAGCCTTAGATGCACAGTTCGGGACCCCCTACCCGAGATCCGCTAGTTTTGACATCGACACCTAGTCCTCCTAGATATGAATTGCCTAAGATACCAGAAGGTTATGTTATGGATGAGGAGACAACTAGAGACTTTCTTGCTTGCAATGATAGAGATGATCTTAAGAAATTATTATGCAAACTGAAAGAAAAATCTTTGAATGCTAGAATGAAATGTGATCCTAAGTTTGCTACTTCACCTATCTTTGTTGATGACGAGGATTATGAATTCTCTATCAACCTAGAGTTAATCACTTTGGTTGAATCTGATCCTTTCCATGGTTATGAAACTGAAACTGTTGTGGCATATCTTACTAAGTTGAATGACATAGCCACCCTACATACTGCAGGATGCTGCTAACGCGACACTATGATCAGACACACTTTGACGAAACTGCATTAATCGCAAATGGTGATGTAAAATAACCGTCAAAAAACATGCAAAACGTTTGCGATGGTGAAGACATCAAACACGGTTCCGATTTTAGTTCCATGTGTGATGCAGGGCACACGGTTGATCTATCCGAACTGTTTGCGATGAGACAAAACAACAGAAACATGCAGCCATATCAAGGTCTGTGCGATATACAACATACAGTTCGCTCAGATGAACTATTTGTGATGAGGCGGAACAACAGAAACGGGCAGCCATATGAAGGTGTGTGCGATGTATGGCATATAGTTCACTCAGATGAACTGTTTGCGTTGAGCCAAGACAACAGAAACGATTCAACTTAATAAGATGTGTGTGATAGCGGCAAACAGGTATGTAATCGGAAATCTGTGGGAAGACCGATCACAACACAGAGGATTCCTGTTAACGAGCCGTGTGTGTTGTGAGCAAACGATTGCTGGTATACAATTGTTAGTGATTGATGAAATCATCAACGACGGATTCCATTGTTTAGTCCTTGTGCAATGCGATTTGCTCTGTCTACAGAGCACCAACATATATACTTAAAAAGACAGCATTGCAAAACCAAATTAAGCATACAATTACACAAGTGACAACACACATAACATTTCCACACACCAAAGCAAGCAATTACATGCATACTAAACTAGGAGAAACGAGCATCTAATCATCTACTTATTGTTGCGATGATGCTTGCCATTGCTCTGCTTCCGGTTGGATCCCTGGCCATTTTAGGGAAGGAGGCACTTCCTCATGTCAACAGTTCGCGTGTACATGTCGTAGCTCGTGTACGCCTCCTTGGCCGTGTACACGACATGAGCTTTGTCGAGTTTCTCTAGCCAGGACGAGTGCCAGGCACGCTTGTCCTTGTTGTAGGAATCCTTCATGTCTCTGTAGTAGGGGTCGATGATGGCCTTAGCAAGGTGAACCAGTGAGTCCTTCTCATGCTCCTTGCTGCCCCAGATCTTGTATTGGCCCTGGATGTCGACAAGATTCTGGCAGGCGATGCCCAAATTCTTGAGCACCTTTACATCGTTGGTGATGTCCATCGTAGCGAACATGTAGTGGGGGATGTTGACAAACCTGTCAAAACGCTCACAAGGCCTTGTGTCCAAGCAGTAGTGGTAGACAAGGACGTGGTTGTGCACGCACATCTAGGCAACAATGAACTTGGGACGAGACCCGGCACGGGCGCGGGTGTACTCGAGGGTGAACCCGACCACCTTGTACTTCTCCTCGGCAAGCAACAACTCCATGATGTGGATGGAGTGCTCCACCCAGACCGGGTTGTTGGTGTACACCACGGAGAGCTCCATGAACCTTATGTGGGTGTCCACCACGGCATGCATGGTGAACTGCTGCCCGTCGTCGGCAGCCGCTCGGAGCGCCATTGGAGCCGTGCAGCATACCCTCTAAGAATTGTCATGGTGGGTGTGCTTCTTGCAATGGTGGGGCGCAATCGAAAGGTTGAAGAGACACAAGGGTTAAATGGCCACTGTAATAAATGGGGGCCAGCTGGCCTGTAATCATCACGTCTTGTCACGGTGTTCATAGCGAAGGATTCGAGTGCACGCTTGACAACACCGCACCGCACACATTTTGTTTGACCACGTGTGGGCTCGAAGAGGCGCCAAATGTATCGCCGGTGAGCCTGTTCCCGCGCTATCGGGCAAGCTTCTAGCCTGGCTAGTTTGGCCATGCGTCGGCTGGAAGAGGGACAAATCGTGAGAATTTATTGGCAAAAAGCTTTGTAGAAACGAAGTGTGTGGAATGACTTCGGTCATAAGTTTACCCATGGGTGATGAGGTCAAAGTTACACAGAAGGGTGATGATGGACACTCGACTGTGATAATTAATTTTGCGCTCTACAGGGCACACGGTTGAAGAAACCAACTGTGTGCAATAATGTCGAAGATCGCAGTCGAGTTAGCTATACAGATCGTGTGCTATGAGATCGACGAGGTAAACAGATTCGAGAATGGTTAATAAAATCTAAGTCCATTCCACATTAAGGTCAAAATAGTGCTACCAATATACGAGTCTCATACGATGTCATTTCAATGATTGTATCACAAAAGCTCGAAATATTACAAGGTTCAAATTCCAGAGTTATATGGCTCAAATTTGAAGATTATAAGGTTCAAATTGGTACTAGAAATGAAATTCAGCTCATCAGCTGCAAACACTTGCGCTGATCCACTGAACATGGATATCAGAGAGGTCCAAACTAATATTACCACTTCTAAGTCTGGTTTCGAAACCTCATAATTTTTGCAAAGGGGTCAACCACTGAGAAGTCATGTATGGGGTTGACACGATGACTTACGGTTACTCTATCATCTGAAGTTACAAAATGAAATTCAACATTTTCGGAGCCTATTCCATTCTGGCGTAGCTGCCAGCAATGATCAACAAACCATTCATTTTTGCGAAATAAATGTAGGGCAAACCTCATTACCTTCAGCACCCTTGCTCTGACAATAAAGAACCTGGCGAATATAATCTCCAGTAAGGTCCCTCGGCAAGAGTTCAAAGTAATTTCTGAGAGATGCAGATCTAGGCATTCTACGTGATTGTTATATTGTATCACATTATCCACCACCGGGCCTAATCTTATCTGCAAAAGAAGAAAACGTGTGAGTGCCTACATGCAGTTTTGAACACTACTACGGGCCTATTTGGTTTGTAGGATTTGTAAAATGCACTAACATGCCATCTTTGATCCGACATGATTAACATGGGCATTTGATTACACTAGAAAAATGTCATTGTAAACTTGGAGAAAGGTGTCACAAACTAAACTCCCTTGTGGTTAACATTTAACAAGAAAGGAATATCACCTTGAAATATAGCTTCTCCAGGCACAGAAAGCATCTCAAGAAACTGACAACTTGCTCCAGGTTGGGGCCAATAGATTCTAGTGCCAAGACCTTCACTGTGTGCAGTTTCGGGGTCAAGCTTGTCGGAATCATTTTTTGGATGACAGACAAACATACGTCTTCAAAATTAGAATAATGTTAATTTCTAGAAGGAGAGGTAGAAGGCGGCTGTTGTATACCTGAACGGGTGTGGATCCAATACCAAGTTCGGAGTATTTGTTAGACGAGTAGCCCACCGCTATCAATTTCGGTGCAGAAATGACATTGATTCTTGTTGGACCTTCTTGATCAACTACAATTGATATCTCAAGTGAAGTTGTGTCCTCAATGACTATACCTTGGTACGCATCTTGTGATGTCTTCTTGCCGCACCAGCAACACACATAAATAGACTGGAGAGTCATGGAGGTGATGTGGAAGCTACTCAACCTATTGATCGCGTGATGACGAAGGTACTCGAGTGCAGTACAACCATGGAGCAGCCGTTCCATGTCACCGTTTGGGAAGAAGACGACGAGGAGCTCGAGGTGCTTCAGTCATGGTAGAATAAGAGCGGGCGCGTCATTAAGGGGGGGTGGAAGTTCCTGAACTTGGCGACGTGAAGCATGGGCACGATGCAGAGCACAGACGTTGGCAGCGAGTGCATATACCCATCATCAAAAGTGAGCTCCTCGAGCTGATCTAGGGTGGGGGATCGGAACCAGTCGTCAAGCTTGGCTTGGTCCTTGCCGTTGGAACGGAACTTGCCCATTCTAAGGCCTCTGGTTGGGCCAGGGTGACTGCCGAGGATCTTGGATAACGCATCCAAGCTTTTCCGATAGCCATGGCAGAGCTCGTTGGTGTCGATAGCCATAGGGGGCACCACAGCTGGGAAAGGACGGTTGTTCGCGCCCCATATTTGATTGGGGGGAGGGAGATGATGACTGTCAATATATCATCGGGGAGGCTGCTAATGAAGTCTAGGCCCGCTGGAGTCGCTTGTGGTTCTGGCTCGCCCTGCCTCTGCTTGTTGACAGCCCCATTCTCCAGCTCTGGAGTCTCCTTGTCAGCGGCACTTTATGATATAAGTGGGAGTACAGGGAATATTTAGTTAAAACAGGGCAATAGAAAAGTGTATTGGTAACTAAAAGTTAGTAGGTAGGAATATAGTAAGAAAATGGAATAACAATTGGTTGCTTAAATACTATACAATTCATTCAATATTGCTGGGCAAGTCAACATGCAGATACTTGAAAAGAAAACAAAGTCTGGACGGATGGTGTCATCGGGGAAGTTAGCATATATCTCATGACCAAGCTCTTTTATGTGCAGTGCAATTTTAGTGCCAGCTTTCAGTACATAGAACTTAGAAATTTCTTTCCAAAGGCCAATGCCAAAATAGGAGTCACCATGTTCATCAAGTCTTATAGTAGCAATGACTGTAAATCCATGGTCTGGGTTCAGTATGACATCCCTGCAATCTTGATTTATGTAAAGGGAAAGATTGTGCACTATAGATTCGGTTGCATAGCAAGGGACGTGCTGCAGAAAATGGTAGGATTGTTAAAGAAAATATGGTAACATGCAAATATGGGCCCAAATTGAAAGAACTGTACATCAATTGAAATCGGAGGACAAAAATCTACAATTAAATAGATGGGGTAAACATGATGTCATGGAAATATGAGTAATCGAAAGAACAATACATCATTAATTTTCCTAATATAGACAGAAGAGGGGGGAAAATCCCCTTTGACGTATATGGTGCATGTGGCACCTTTTATCCAAATGTAGCAATATTTAGCATATGTTTAGGAAAGTAGGCCATGCCAACCAATTTAGGGTGAGATTGAACATACTGCGCGCATCCTCAAGTCATCTGGTATGGTGAGATGGAACTACATGGATGTCTGGCGGAGGTCGCAAAGTCCTGATGTGTCCATGCACTATACACTCTATGAATGAAAGAAAACCCTCAAACCAGCTCGAATAAAAATGAATTCACGGCGATTTCGACCGGGTGATTAAAGGAGGCAGATGAACTGGGATAAGAGATGAGATAATATCTCATTAAATTAGTTACCTTGTTGTCCATGAGAAAAAACCCTCAGTACGTCAGATTCCCCAACCGGGCGGAGCTGGGTCGATCGCGAGCAGCATCGAGAAAGTCGATGGCGATAGGCGGCGGCAAGTGGAAGTGGCGAAATGTGGTGGGGTTTGCTGGCAGCCTGGCGGCGGCGGCAGGCGGCGAGCTAAGTGGTTGCCGCCGCGATAGGCGGTGCCATGCATAGACGCGGAGGAGCTTGTGCAGGTGTGAATGGGGACCGGAGGGGGTGGCGGGCATGGTGAGGGTTTTTGTGACGTGGGAATGGTGAGGGTTTTCTTTTTCCTTTTTTGAATTGGGTGGTGAGGGTTTTCAGTCCCACAAATAATTTCAGAGGCAACGATTTGCTAGAGTCAACTGTGTGTGATTAACGCAACAGGCAAAATGAAAGTCATTGCACACAGTTCCAATTTTAGGAACCGTGTGTGATTGACGTACTACCTCCATCCTGGTTTATTGGTCCCCTTTGTAATTTATACCAAATTTTGACCAAATATTTAACTAACCAATGTTTATGCATGTCACCAAAAGTTATATCACTCAACACTATGTTCAAATACTCATCCAACGATATAATTTTTTATGACCTACACTAACATTTTGTTAGTTAAATCTTTGATCAAAATTGAACACAGTTTACAAAGGGGACCAATAAACCAGGATGGAGGTAGATTCCATCAACCGAACTGATTGCATCCATAGCCCACATTTAGACATAATTACTCAGACATAGATAATAAGCGTACACAAGCATAGTTCAACCATAAGTACATGGTTCAACCGTCATTAAGCATACTCAAGTGTACATAGTTCGATCCCACATCTCATCTCATCTGCCGGCACGATCCTGAAGCTTCTCCAGGTACTCGGCGTACGCGTCGTGCGCCACCCTGCTAGAATATTTCTGCTTGAAGGAGCCAACAGCCCATCCTCTTGCATGCGCCAGAACACTTTGATATGCATCATGAAGCTTGTGGTTGCAAAATGGGCATCGATAGCTGCTGTCCCAGGTCCCAATGCGCCTGTTATGCATTCCCGCATAAAGCTCCCTCGTGATTTGCCTCTTGTACCTCCTATGGCATCTTCATCCTCGCTGTCCACCTCTTCAGATAGCACCTATACAAATAGTAAAAAAATGTGGCGTCAAATTAATGTTTACAAACTAATCTCTAGCGAACATTTGGCATTTGCCAAAAGTTGGCATCAAATCAATGTTTACATGTTCTGAAGTAGGATTAGGAATTTATGGCTATTTTTCTATACATACCCAGAGATTATGGTTTGATTTTTAAGCACAGTCGTCTATGTACAGACCAATCTTGAAGAAAATAATGGCAGAAACATATATTTAGTTCATTCAAAATCAATTGTCAAGTCCTGGCTAGGAATTATTAACACGAACACTAACCCTACTCGGATTACTAGCAGAAATCATTTGCACAGATGAAACAACTAATCACTTATCACTTGTACCATTCAAACAATCAATACACTACACAGATCTAACGAAACTTACTCAGATTTCATGGATTGGGAGAACATAATCATAGGATTTCTATTCCAAAAAGGGGGAGGCAGGAGTAACCAGAGAAAACCTAGGATCTATTTGACACATAAATAGGTATAGATGACTAACCAGTCGTTCGTCGTCGTTGGAGTCTTCACCAGAGTGGTCGTCGGAGTCGTCTCTCGGGTCGTCTCCCGAGTCGTCACTGGAGTCGGTGTGGAACTCCGCCTCCGGATGTGGAAGCTCGACGCCGTCGATGACGTCAGGGTGCAGTGATACCTCACCGGCGGTGATGGCAACCTCTGTCTCCATCTCCACACCGTGCTCCGGTGCTTCAGTAGTCTCGGCATCGCCACTCCCTCAGATGGGGCGCTTCGGCAGCATCCTCATACACTGATGGCTTTGAGACTAAGAGCGGCGTCAAGGATGCAAGCGGAGAGAGAGGATTGTGTGTGTGGCAAGGATGGGTGTGCGGCCGCTCGGACGCACAATTAATATGGAGTAGTGGGAGAGAGGCGGGCGGCGGGTAAACCACTGGCTCGCCTCCCGGTGAGCGTGTGCACCGAACGCTGGCATGCCTACCGTCATTTCACACAGCTACTCACATGCCTCCTGATGACACTGCACAGGGAGCACGCCTCCGTCAATTCACACACCTGCATGCATGCCTCCCGTCTGCCTGCGCATGTGTTTTTGCCACACATGTAGTCGATGGTTGTCCTACACAACACTCGGTACTCGCATGACACTTTCGGTGGGTCTGTGAGGTCGTCGTCCATCACTTTGACGAATAGCCAGCAGTGAGGTTAATTTGACCAGCAAGGTAAAATCTTTTTTGTTTGTGTTATGGTGGCAGTATATATATAGTACGCGTCGAAGAGGTGGGAGGGGACTAGCATATATACTATACTTACGCGTCCGTGAGCAAGTACACCTCACTCAGTGTCGGGACTTTTCGGTTTTCGAGGCACGTGCCACATCAAAGTTATGAAATTGGCTATTCAAACATCACACAACACCTTTTTGGGCCACATGCATGCAGGCGGTGGTTATCCTAGGACACTCACGTGTGACGCTTGCATTTGTGGGCCCATGAGACCATCGTCGATGCATGCATCACATTGACCTACATCGGAAGAGGTTAGTTAATTTTACCATCAAGGAGGATTCTTTTTTGGTTGTATTATGGTAGGAGCATGTAGTATGCATCGAAGAGGGGGAAGGGGACCATCATATGTAGTACGCTTCATGAACCTCGCTTTGTGTGGGGACTTTACGGTTTTTGAGGCATGTGCCCCATCAAAGTTGTGCATTTTGGGTATTCAACATATGTTTGGCCCACATGCAAAGCCATGATGGTTGTCCTCTCGCACCCACTTAAGTGGTTATCAGTGATATTGATGATTTCCATCTGTGGGCCCGCTTGGTCCATCACTACTTTGTGTCACAAAGAGAGAGGTTAATTTGACTTAGGAGGGGATTATTTGTTTGTTTGTAATACGACATATATATAGGTCATGCTCTAGGATGACATGATACAGTTTGAGCACACGCATGCATGTGTACGCATGAATCCCTCCCATCGAGTTGAAGTGGCTAGTACAACGACACGTCATGAACCAATCTCGCTCTGTGTGGGGACTGTACGATTTTCGACGCACGCGCCACATCAATGTTGAGAAATGGTATTCAAACATGCATGCACACATCACCTCCATACATATGCATGTAGTGGTTGTCTTTCAATGGTACACTCCCTCGTGTGGTTATCGGCGACAAGCCTATATATTCGTGGGCCTGCGTGGACATCCATGATCACCTTGACCGACAACAAGATAGGTTACCATGGCGGATTCTTCCTTTGGTTTGTGTTATTGTAGTATAGGTCATGGTGAGATTTAGAACTAACTATGTTTGAGCCGCATACTATGCATGCATGAATCCCCGTCATCGGCTTGAAGTGTGGTGTGACATACATATGCATCGTCAACCTAACCCTCACTCAGTGTGGGGATTTCTGGTTCAAAAGCACGGTGCCACATCAGAGTTGTTCCATTGTGTATTCAAAACACACCTCTCCATACATATGTTTGGGCCACACACAGGCAGTGGTTGTCTTCGGAGACTAGCTACTTGCTTGATTATTGGCGAGCTAGCCCATCTTTGGGATCGCATGGACGGCCATCACTTTGACCAACAACAAGAGAGAGGTTGTACGACCAAGGTGTGGATTATTCTTGGTCTGTTTTACGATCCACCTTAGTGAGATGCCTCTCTGGCCCGCCGACTGAAAGTGGGTGTGGGGGTGGGGACTGCTACTTCTCACTTTGCTAGGTGAACCTCGGTTGGGGGGGCATGCATTCATAGCTTAGGGTTCCCTTCCTGCCGACACGACGGGGGGCAAGTAATACCGTGCGCTTTGCGAGATAGGTGCCGCATCAACGTTGCATTTGGTATTTGAACATCAAACCACCCTTTTCATACATATATTGGATCCACATGCAAGTGTGTTCATGTTCTGACCCTCTCCCGCGTCATTTTTTGCCAAATCTATCTAATATATAATTAAAACAAGAGTAAAATAAGCCACCACGTTCATCCAGACAGATTAAATTATCTCAACCGTAAAATAATAGATATAAACAGCTGAGATTTAATGATATAACGTTACATAAAAATACTATGTATAAATGCATACTGGCCTGTCACGATAACGCACATAGGCTCACATATACCCTATAAAAACATACGGTCACACCTCCCTAAAAAAACACAGGGTCACATGGACACATGTGATGCAATGAACATACGTATACTAGAGATCGATGGACACATGCAAGAATTGTCATGAGCCACTTTAAAATAAAGTTGTAATGAGCAAACATACAGGAGATGGACACTTGCAAGACTACAAGCCGACCAAGCCAAAGCAATCCGATTTAAAAAAAAGGTAAAACAAGAAGAGGAATTAACAAAGATAAGCTAGACCAGGAACGTACACGGCAGTTAAAAAAACGTACACACCGGCCGTCCAGGTGGCAGTAGGAAAGCAATACTTAGCCTCTTGGGAGACCTTCGACCAACACATTATGCTGTACGCGGATGCAAATTCTTAGCAAAAATAGCATTGCAGATGTTACCAGCTCAATTAAAATTCTATGTACAATGGTAGTGTTGCTGATGTGAGTAGAAATATCTGATTTAAAAAAAATACATAGTCCGGTCCCCTCTTTATGGTGATCATCCTTTGGTATCTAATTAACTACTAAATCATAAGAGCTTTGATTGAGAAGGATGGTTGTAGTCGAACTTTTCTACCATTTACTGTTCATATATATTTATAATATATATGATCATTTAGCTGTCATGAAACTTCTCTTCAACAATATAAATATATTTTCATGGAAGCATATTCACATGAAAAATGTTCCTCGAGATTATGCACTTATTGGGATCATCTTAAAATCTAAGTCAACATGTATAAATTATGTTAGAAGTTAATGGGCAAATGAGCTGGTTACCTTCAGATTGAATCAAAAATATACGAAAGTTAGCTACGTGTTTTTGGATGAAATAAATGCATAATTCATAAATAACAACATCCGAGGAACCAATTTATATGAAAAATATTAGTTGGATTATAGAATACAACTCAATTATACAAATAGAATTCAAAATATAAAGTATCAACAAATTCATTTTTATGAACCTGATATGAAACCCCTAAAATCATAATATACAACATCTCATTAAGTAAATAAATGCTTCAAATATTTTAATGTATGGACGATCAAAAAATGATTTCATTTGCAAGTTGATAATTTGCTTTTGTACAAAGTTCAACCAGGATTAATAAATAAACAAATTCTAGAAAATATAAACTGATACTAAAATTTAAATCTCAATAAAGGTAAAACAAATATAGTGGTATTAATTCCATGCCATATAGTATGTAGCACAATAGTTGTTAAACATTAGTATAGTATACCTACAACGAATGGACATGCATTTGTTTCGAAGTATATGAAAAGGGTTAAAAATTGACATAATGTAGACGGACACAATCGGTCATAAATTAATTGTCACCAACGAATATCATGGTCATAAAAAATATTGAAGTGGTCAATTGGAGATGGAAATTTATCAATGAGGTACTCTTGACATCGTGTAAGACAACGTATGTTTCACTGATCAGATTTTATGAGAAAAGTAACAGAATGTCGTGATAGTAGGAGTAAATGTTGTAATCTCCAATTGCAACTGGGTAATAAGTTATTTTAGTTGCATGGAAAAATATAAGTAGATACAAACAACACGAGCGCATGAAAGCAAACACAAGTGGTGATGAGAGTGCCGAAGTGATATAATTTCAGCATTTTTGTATGAGTACACACTACATTGAACTAGGTTGGCAGCGATAGAGGAAACTATTGTAAGTTGTGGATGCATTTAGATGCCTCTTAATGCATGTGATTCCACAAATAATGATGAAAAAACATGGTTTATGTATGAGCCATACATGTTTAAGTTTAATACTTCATGATTTAGAATTCATTAATGATTTAAGGAAGCATCATACTGAAGTGTGCCTTAATATGTGTCTAATTACTTAGCAACATAAAAGTGCCAACTAAGGAGACTGTGTATAATCACACTTCCTAACTATGGCTATTATTCTACAAACAAATACATGATTAGTCAAGCAAAAATAGTGGATTTTCTTTGTTATGGTGTTTCTTTTTAATACATAAATTTATTGTGGCTACAGACATGTATTTCTAAATAAGAAAAATACATGCATAACATAATAACATATAGAAAATCTGGCCACGCAATTGCGCCGGTCACCCCGCTAGTTTTTATTATATATATATAGCTCACAGGCTCGATTACATAGATAGCGATCAACACAAAACTCAAAGCTAGATCATACCAAAACTTTATTCTACTAGATCAAGATATAACCAAAAGGATCGAACTAAGAAAAACGGTAAAGATAGAAGTGTGATGGTGATACGATACCGGGGCACCTCACCCAAGCTTGGCAATTGCCAAGGGGAGTGCCCGTACCCATGTGTTTATGTCTCTTTCTTCGGAGGTGGTGATGATGGAGTTGTTGATGATGTAGGCTTGTCATCCATCTTCCAAGGCATAGGCTCACCATCATAGAATGATGATCGAGTCTCCGGGATCTTCAAATCTGCAGCCAAACCCATCCTCTTGAATCTATATTCATACTTACAGTTTTGGTTTTGCAGGTCATAGATCTGGGCTTGGAGGTGCTCGATTTTTTCTTGAAGCTTGAAGATGGTCTCCCCAATGTTCTTGGCATCCAGCTTGTGGTTGTTGGTGAACTTCGCGATCATCATGTGGTTGGCTTTGAGTCCGTGTTCCACCATCCCTTGGCACTTGAAAACTTGTTGCTCCATTGCTTCGAGTCTTGTCTCCACGCTTCCGGTCCTCCTTGGTCCCTCAACATCGCGGATGTGCAGCACCCCCTCACGCATTTCAATGGTTGGAGGGTGTTGCAGCACCTCCGTGAGGTAGGGGTTGATGACCTTCTCAAAAAACTTGTCCTTGGGGGCGCTTGAAGACATCATGGCGATCTAGATTTGCCAGAAAAATAGCTCAAACAAAAGCAGAGGATTTTGTCATGGTACGTGGTCAACACCTTCGGGAGATTATACAATGAATTTTTACCGACCAAAAGAAGTATTGTGCAAGAAAACAGAGTTCGGAGGGCACACGAGGTGCCCACGAGGCAGGGGGCGCGCCTAGGGGGACGGGTGCGCCCTCCACCCTCGTGGACGCCTCGTGTCCCTTTCGGAATACTTCTTATTTTCGTAATTTTTTAAATATTCAAAAACGGAGAAAAAATGCTATTAGAACTGTTTTGGAGTCGGTTTACTTACCATACCGCATACCTATTCCTTTTGAGAGTTTGAAACATTATGGAAAGTGTCCCTTATGTACTCTTCCGGGGTTACGGTGTCAATAACATTGGTTCCAACATTTATGGGATTACATGATATGTAATGTTTGATTCTTTGACCGTTCACCACCTTCGGATTTGTGCCTTCGGCACTGTTGATTTTTATGGCTACAGAACGATAGACCTCCTCGACAACATAAGGACCTTCCCATTTAGAGAGAAATATTCCTGCAAAAAATCTTAAACGAGAGTTGTATAGCAAAACATAATCACCTACATTAAACTCACGCTTTTGTATCCTTTTCTCATGCCATCTTTTAACTTTTTCTTTAAACAGTTTGGCATTCTCATAGGCATGGGTTCTCCATTCATCAAGTGAGCTAATATCAAATAGCCTCTTCTCACCGACAAGTTTGAAATCATAATTGAGCTCTTTTGTCGGTGTACAAAAGTATGGGTGCTTTTGTACCCCTTACTAGTGCACGGGCAGTCGCAACCACACCTGCGGCAGGGCCTGGCAAGGCAGACGAAGGCAAAACCCGAAGACTACCAAGACAGATACCCAAAGCGCAAGGAGTGGAGGGCGAGCTGGACCATCCCCGGCAAGGGCCTTGCCGGGGCGTCCTACGCAGCACCAGCAAGCCCATCACCCTTGGGGCTAAGAGCTCTGACACCATCGACAACATCAAGACCAAGATCTGGAGAGCGCATGCTTGATAGCATGCATCTCCTCATGAAGATTGACAACCCACAGATCCATGTGGGACTAGAAGACGAAGACCCCCGGCAAGACCCTTGCCGGGGACGATCGCCGGGCCACGGCCAGACCCGCGCCCGGCAAGGTTTCGCTACCTCACCACCACTCCAGTGCGACAATAGGCATGCCAACTAAGCAGACGCCTGCGTGGCGGCATGCAGATCTTCGTGGAAGCTTACCATTGTGCCAACACAAACAGCTAGTTGGCCAGCGTGACACTACATGCCTCGTCGACCTGGAGGCGAGTCAAAGCGAGGAGGAGCAGTGAAGGACGGGATGGCTTCTGTTGCCATCCCCAATAAAGCAAGAGGACACGTAGGCGACACATTAAATGTGTTTGTCCTATGCTGCCGAGCGATAAGCTCGTGCACTGTAGTTTGTCACCTCCTGTGTGCCACTGTGGCAACCCCTTCTCGTATAAAAGGAGGCCCATGGCACATAGAGAGAGGATTCAGACTTTTGGACAAAGCACGCACCGTAGCTAGTTCAAAATCTCAAGAACACACATATAAACCAGACAAGCGGGACTAGGGTATCACGCATCTTTGTGACCCGAACCTAGATAAAAATCCCATGTGCTCGACCTGCTCTTCGTGCAGCTAACCCCCGCCAAACATAGAAGGGATCCTTGTGACCCCATAGGTGTTTGGTTTCCCCGACATCTTTGGCGCGCCAGGTAGGGGGGATTAGTTGTGAGAATCTGGTTTTTTAGTTAGTACAGTAGCTTCTTCACCGCCATAGCACCAAAGAAGAAGACGATCGCAGTGATCGGCCCGTCTGGATTCGCTCCACCTGCAGCTGCACGGACGGGCAACATGGTGGGCAACAGTGGCAGAGGAGATCGAGATCCTCCAAATCATCCAAATGCAAGAAGCCAAGCGAGCGCCGTCGTCTACAGCCGTCACGATGATTCGCACAGCAATAAAAAGCTAAGTCAACTAAACCTTGAGTAATCCTTCCTTTTATAATGTTATCTCCCTTGATGGTTTCGGTCCTTGTATGGAGAACCTACATGCAAAAGGAACCCTGCCATGATTGGCAACGCCCCTGTTCTGTTTTGAGTCTGCTCAACAGTTCGGGTGCTGCGCTCAGCTAAGGACGGTGGGGTACCTAGCCGTAATCAACAGCACCCCTGTTCTGCTATGAGTCTGCGCAACAACTCAGGTGACTGCGCCAAGAGCTGCAAGGTAACCTGCTGGCATCGACACCCTCCGCAGGCTGCTAAGGATCTGTCCTTCTAGCGCCTACGACAAGGGGTGCGCGTGCCGGCAGGCCTATCCAACTAAGCGTAGGGTGCATAAAATACAAGGATAAATAAATGGGAGAATAACAAGCAACCAGTTCAAAGCACAACAAAAGTTATATTACATCAAAAGTTGTCGCGATTCTAACTTAAGATAATTTGACTTGGGTGCTTGATGACTACTATGCAACCTTCTCCTTGTAGATGTTGTTGGGCCTCCAAGTGCAGAGGTTTGTAGGACAGTAGCAAATTTCCCTCAAGTGGCTGACCTAAGGTTTATCAATCCGTGGGAGGCATAGGATGAAGATGGTCTCTCTCAAACAACCCTGCAACCAAATAACAAAGAGTCTCTTGTGTCCCCAACACACCCAATACAATGGTAAATTGTATAGGTGCACTAGTTCGGCGAAGAGATGGTGATACAAGTGCAATATGGATGATAGATATAGGTTTTTCTAATCTGAAAATATAAAAACAGCAAGGTAACTAATGATAAAAGTGATCACAAACGATATTGCAATGGTAGGAAACAAGGCCTAAGGTTCATACTTTCACTAGTGCAAGTTCTCTCAACAATAATAACATAATTGGATCATATAACTATCCCTCAACATGCAACAAAGAGTCACTCCAAAGCAACTAATAGCGGAGAACAAACGAGGAGATTATGGTAGGGTACGAAACCACCTCAAAGTTATCCTTTTTGATCTATCTATTCAAGAGTCCGTAGTAAAATAACATGAAGCTATTCTTTACGTTCAATTTATCATAGAGTTCATACTAGAATAATACCTTAAGACACAAATCAACCAAAACCCTAATGTCACCTAGATACTCCATTGTCACCTCAAGTACCCGTGGGCATGACTATACGATATGCATCACACAATCTTAGATTCATCTATTCAACCAACACAAAGTACTTCAAAGAGTGCCCCAAAGTTTCTACCAGAGAGTCAAGACGAAAACGTGTGCCAACCCCTATGCATAGGTTCATGGGCGGAACCCGCAAGTTGATCACCAAAACATACATCAAGTGGATCACGTGATATCCCATTGTCACCACAGATAAGCACGGCAAGACATACATCAAGTGTTCTCAAATCCTTAAAGACTCAATCAGATAAGATAACTTCAAAGGGAAAACTCAAACCATTACAAGAGAGTAGAGGGGGAGAAACATCATAAGATCCAACTATAATAGCAAAGCTCACGATACATCAAGATCGTATCACCTCAAGAACACAAGAGAGAGATCAAACACATAGCTACTGGTACATACCCTCAGCCCCGAGGGTTAACTACTCCCTCCTCGTCATGGAGAGCGCCGGGATGATGAAGATGGCCACCGGTGAGGGATCCCGCCTCTGTCAGGGTGCCGGAACGGGCTCCCGAGAGGTTTTTGGTGGCTACCGAGGCTTGCGGCGGCGGAACTCCCGATCTATTGTTCGCTTCGGTGTTTTTAGGGTATATGGGAATATATAGGCGAAAGAAGTCGGTCGTGGAGCCCACGAGAGTGGAGGGCGCGCCCAGGGGGGCGGGCGCCCCCCCTATCTCGTGGCCTCCTTGAAGCTTCCCTGGCTTGCACTCCAAGTTCCTTGGATTGCTTTTGTTCCAAAAATAACTTTTCCGAAGGTTTCATTCTGTTTGGACTCCCTTTGATATTCCTCTTCTTCGAAACACTAAAATAGGCAAGAAAACAGCAATATGGGTTGGGCCTCCGGCTAATAGGTTAGTTCCAAAAATAATATAAAAGTGTATAATAAAGCCCATAAACATTCAAAATAGATAATAAAATAGCATGAATGCTTCATAAATTATAGATACGTTGGAGACATATCAGCATCCCCAAGCTTAATTGATGCTCGTCCTCGAGTAGGTAAATGATAAAAGAAAGAATTTATGAAGTGTGAATGCTAGAAGGTGCACAAGTTTGATCAATGATAATTTCAATCACCTTTTCTAGCATGATTATATGTCATAACAGTAGTTCATCTCATAAAACTTCTCAAGATCAAGTAACAAGCTATTCACATGTTAAAGCATAGACCATAAACTTTCTTGAAAACTAGCAAACTTCATTCTCAGTCATCAAACAATTACAGTTCATCTTATTTTCAGGAAGGGTCTATGTCAGATCTTTGATTTATCAAACTCCACATACTTAACATCATATAGTCTTCTACAATTGCTAACACTCACGCGATACTTATGGTTATGGAGTTTTAATCGGACACTGAGAAAGATAGGGGCTTGTAGTGTTGCCTCCCAACATATTCACCTTTGGGTGATGTCAACAATAATAGTTCATGCTAACTTACATCCAATTGGATATATATATCTGGATCTTTCCAACACGAAGTGCTTGCCAAAGGATAAAATGAAAAACGGAAAGGTGAAGATCACCTTGTCTCTTGCATAAAGTAAAAGATAGGCCCTTCGCAGAGGGAAGCAGAGGTTGTCATGTGCTTTTAGGGTTGGATTCACAAAATCTTAATGCAAAAGAACGTCACTTTATATTGCCACTTGTGATATGAACCTTTATTATGCAGTCTGTTGCTTTTATTACTTCCATATCACACGATCGTATACAGCTTATTTTCTCCGCACTAATAAGTCATACATATTTAGAGAGCAATTTTTATTGCTTGTAGCATGACAACTTACTTGAAGGATCTTACTCAATCCATAGGTAGGTATGGTGGACACTCATGGCAAAACTGGTTTTAAGGATATTTGGAAGCACAAGTAGTATCTCTACTTGGTGCAAGGAATTTTGGCTAGCATGAGGGGGAAAGGCAAGCTCAACATGTTTGAATGATCCATGACAATATACTTTAACTGAGATGTGAGAAAACATAACCCATTATGTTGTCTTCCTTGTCCAACACCAACTCTTTAGCATGTCATACTTAATGAGTGCTCACAATTATAAAAGATGTCTAAGATAGTATATTTATATGTGAAATCTCTTTTCCTTCAATATTCTTTCATGAATTGTTCAAATGACCAATACAATGCTTGCTAACCTTCAATAAATTTACAACCTCTACTTCTTAGATGTGAAGTCATTACTCCCCATGGGATAAGCAAATGAAACATGTATAATTTCAGATTTATGACATTCAACTTATTCAACCATTTACTCATAGGATATAAGTGAAGCACACGAGTAAATGACAAACTACTCCAAAAAAATATAAGTGAAGATCAATGAGTAGCTAAATAGTTATGTAACTATGTGAAGACTCTCTCTCATTTAAGAATTTCATATCTTGGTATTTTATTCAAACAGCAAGCAAAACAAAATAAAATGATATTGCAAGGATAGCACAACTCATGTGAAGAAGCAAAAACTTAGGTTCAACCGATACTAACCAATAATTGTTGAAGAAAAAAGGTGGGATGCCTACCGGGGCATCCCCAAGCTTGAGCTTTTGTGTCTCCTTAATTCCTTTTATATCTCGGTTTCCGAAATCTCGAAAGCTTCATCCACACCAAACTCAACAAGAACTCGTGAGATAAGTTAGTATAAACCAATGCAAAAACCTTATCATTTTCTACTATAACAAATCACTAAAATTATTATTCAACTTTGCCTACTAAATGCCTCTGCATATGTAATACTCCTATCTTCAAATAGAATCATTAAACAAGCAAACATATGCAAACAATGCAACCATAACAGCAATCTGCCAAAACAGTATAGTCTATAAAGAATGCAAGATTCATCATACTTCCCTAACTCCAAAAATTATGAGAAAAATACTAAGCTGTAGAAGATTTATCAGAGCTCAATATGCAAAAAGTTTCAACATTATACCATTCTCTGACTTTTCTAGGGAATTTTTGCAACAGCAGTAAACTTTCTGTTTTCAAACAGCAACATGCATACTAGCAAAATAAGCATGGTAAAGGCTACCCTTGACATTTTTATTGAAAATAAAGATGCAAAACATTATTCTAAATAACAGCAAGCAAAACTAACAAAGAGAAAATGACGCTCCAAGCAAAACACATATCATGTGGTGAATAAAAATATAGCTCCAAGTAAAGTTACCGATGAACAAAGACGAAAGAGGGGATGCCTTCCAGGGCATCCCCAAGCTTAGGCTCTTGGTTATCCTTGAATATTACCTTGGGTGCCTTGGCCATCCCCAAGCTTAGGCTCTTTCCACTCCTTATTCCATAGTCCATCGAATCTTTACCCAAAACTTGAAAACTCCACAACACAAAACTCAACAGAAAACTCGTAAGCTCCGTTAGTATAAGAAAATAAAACCACCACTTAGGTATTGTAATGAACTCATTCTAAATTCATATTGGTGTAATATCTAATGTATTCCAACTTATCTATGGTTCATACCCTCCGGTACTACTCATAGATTCATCAAAATAAGCAAACAACACATAGAAAACAGAATCTGTCAAAAACAGAATAGTTTGTGGTAACCTGTGTCAAACGTATACTTATGGAACTCCAAAACTCCTACCAAATTAGGAAGTCGTAAGCCATTTGTGTACCAATCTATAGCAGAAAGAATCATATCAAAATCACATCTATGTGAATTATAAAAACTAATGTACTGGGTGCAAAAGTTTCTGATTTTCAGCAGGATCAACACAACTATCACCGTAAGCTATCCTAAAGGTCTTACTTGGCACTTTATTGAAACAAAAGATATAAAACATGATTACTACAGTAGCATAATCATGTGAACACACAAAAACAGTAAGGATAAATATTGGTTTGTCTCCCAACAAGCGCTCTTCTTTAATGCCTTTCTAGCTAGGCATGATGATGACAATGATGCTCACATAAAAGATAAGAATTGAAACATAACGGGAGCATCATGAAGCATATGACTAGCACATTTAAGTATAACCCACTTCCTATGCATAGGGATTTTGTGAGCAAACAACTTATTGGAACAATAATCCACTAGCATAGGAAGGTAAAACAAGCATAGCTTCAAAAAATTTAACACATAGGGAGGAAACTTGATATTATGGCAATTCCTACAAGCATATGTTCCTCCCTAATGATAATTTTTAGTAGCATCATGAATGAATTCAACAATATAACCAGCACCTAAAGCATTCTTTTCATGATCTACAAGCATAGAAAATTTACTACTCTCCACATAAGCAAAATTCTTCTTATGAATGGTAGTGGGAGCAAATTGAACAAAATAATTATCATGTGAGGCATAATCCAATTGAAAACTAAAATCATGATGACAAGTTTCATGGTTATCATTATTCTTAATAGCATACAAGTCATCACAATAACCATCATATATAGCAACTTTGTTCTCATAATCAATTCAAACCTCTTCTGAAATAGTGGATTCATCACTAAATAAAGTCATGGCCTCTCCAAATCCACTTTCATCAATATAATCATCATAAATAGGAGGCATGCTTTCATAATAATAAATATTCTCATCAGAACTTGGAGGAAAAAAATATCATCTTCATCAAACATAGCTTCCCCAAGCTTGTAGCTTTGCATATCATTAGCATCATGGATATTCAAGGAATTCATACTAACAACATTACAATCATGGTCATCATCCACATATTTTATGCCAAGCATTCTATGTAATTCTTCTTCTAGCACTTGAGCACAATCTTCCTTTCCATCATTCTCATGAAAGATATTAAAAAGATGAAGCGTATGAGACACACTCAATTCCATTTTTTGTAGTTTTCTTTTATAAACTAAACTAGTGATAAAACAAGAAACAACAAGATTTGATTGCAAGATCTAAAGATATACCTTCAAGCACTCACCTCCCCGGCAACGGCGCCAGAAAAGAGCTTGATGTCTACTACGCAACCTTCTCCTTGTAGACGTTGTTGGGCCTCCAAGTGCAGAGGTTTGTAGGACAGTAGCAAATTTCCCTCAAGTGGATGACCTAAGGTTTATCAATCCATGGGAGGTGTAGGATGAAGATGGTCTCTCTCAAACAACCCTGCAACCAAATAACAAAGAGTCTCTTGTGTCCCCAACACACCCAATACAATGGTAAATTGTATAGGTGCACTAGTTCGGCGAAGAGATGGTGATACAAGTGCAATATGGATGATAGATATAGGTTTTTATAATATGAAAATATAAAAACAGCAAGGTAACTACTGATAAAAGTGAGCACAAACGGTATTGCAACGGTAGGAAACAAGGCCTAAGGTTCATACTTTCACTAGTGCAAGTTCTCTCAACAATAATAACATAATTGGATCATATAACTATCCCTCAACATGCAACAAAGAGTCACTCCAAAGCAACTAATAGCGGAGAACAAACGAGGAGATTACGGTAGGGTACGAAGCCACCTCAAAGTTATCCTTTTTGATCTATCTATTCAAGAGTCCGTATTAAAATAACATGAAGCTATTCTTTCCGTTCAATCTATCATAGAGTTCATACTAGAATAACACCTTAAGACACAAATCAACCAAAACCCTAATGTCACCTAGATACTCCATTGTCACCTCTAGTATCCGTGGTCATGACTATACGATATGCATCACACAATCTCAGATTCATCTATTCAACCAACACAAAGTACTTCAAAGAGTGCCCCAAAGTTTCTACCGGAGAGTCAAGACGAAAACGTGTGCCAACCCCTATGCATAGGTTCATGGGCGGAACCCGCAAGTTGATCACCAAAACATACATCAAGTGGATCACGTGATATCCCATTGTCACCACAGATAAGCACGGCAAGACATACATCAAGTGTTCTCAAATCCTTAAAGACTCAGTCCGATAAGATAACTTCAAAGGGAAAACTCAATCCATTAATAGAGAGTAGAGGGGGAGAAACATCATAAGATCCAACTATAATAGCAAAGCTCACGATACATCAAGATCGTATCACCTCACGAACACGAGAGAGAGAGAGAGATCAAACACATAGCTACTGGTACATACCCTCAGCCCCGAGGGTGAACTACTCCCTCCTCATCATGGAGAGCGCCGGGATGATGAAGATGGCCACCGGTGAGGGATCCCCCTCTGGCAGGGTGCCGGAACGGGCTCCCGAGAGGTTTTTGGTGGCTACAGAGGCTTGCGGCGGCGGAACTCCCAATCTATTGTTCGCTTCGATGTTTTTAGGGTATATGGGAATATATAGGCGAAAGAAGTTGGACGGGGGAGCCACGAGGGGCCCACGAGAGTGGAGGGCGCCCCCAGGGGGGTGGGCGCGGCCCCCCTATCTCGTGGCCTCCTTGAAGCTTCCTTGGCTTGCACTCCAAGTTCCCTGGATTGCTTCTGTTCCAAAAATAACTTTTCTGAAGGTTTCATTCCGTTTGGACTCCGTTTGATATTCCTTTTCTTCGAAACATTGAAATAGGCAAGAAAACAACAATATGGGTTGGGCCTCCGGTTAATAGGTTAGTTCCAAAAATAATATAAAAGATTGTAATAAAGCCCATAAACATTCAAAACAGATAATAAAATAGCATGAATGCTTCATAAATTATAGATACATTGGAGATGTATCAGGTGCGAACTCGCAGCGACAACAAGGAACAAAGTGGCTAATCCCGGCGCTGGCCCTCCAGCCTCATGACTCCGTTGACGCAGCTGATGATGGGCTTGATGCGCTCCTCCAGCGCCTGACAGTCGACGCCCTCCGGCAAGCTATCAAGCACCTGAGCAAAGTCGACGCTGGGGTTCTAGTGCGCCACCTTGGTGAGCACCTTGGTCAAGGCGCCCCGACAAAGTTGCCGAGATTCCTCGGCTAGGTAGGCCACCCTGGTGGATTGTAGCAACTTCGGGGCGTTAAGAACAAGCTCGAAGAATAGGGATAGCCTGGCGCTGTCAGCCATGTTCGCCTTGTGGGAGAACCTGAAGTTTGGCATGCCCATGGCAGTCAGCTATGCAGTAAGCTTCTCCGTGACATCCAAAAGGTGGTTGGTCCAAAGCTTCGTGCTCTCCATGAGCTCGCTGTGGGAAGTAACGGCAGTTCGCGACAGTAGCTGCTCATCCGCAAGATCCTTGGTCAGGATCTGCTCACGAGCCTGGGACTCCAAGAGCATCTTCTCCTGGCTGTCCAGCTTTAGCTTCAGATCGTCAATAGATTCGTTGGCCTTGGAGAGCAACTTGGTTTTGTCAGATATGGTGATTTGCATCTCCACCAGGTCGTAGAGAGGCTTCTCTCTATCGTCCTTGAGCGTGGAGATCTCCTTGTCGAGCTTTGCCAGGTCCACCTCCTGCCTTTCCACCTTAACGACCAGCTCAATCCTGGTGGCCTCTGTGGCCTCAGCACGGCTAATGGCCTCCTTCATCTTGCCGACATGGTCGAAGACCAGACCATCCAGTGCCTCTTGGTGCCTCTGCAGCAGATCTCGGGTCCACTGCGCGACGGGGTTTTCAATCTCTTCGTCCTTGGTGCGAAGTGTGGCGGCAAGTGTCGCTTCGCGAGCGACCAAGTCTCCTCCTGGGCATCGAGCAAGATGCGGCGTTGCATCTGGTCGGACTCGTCCTTGGCAGACTTTGCCTTTGCCACCTCCTGTGACTTGTCAAAATTGGCCAGCATCAGAAGGACCTCCTGCTGGCGCTTGCTCGGTTGGATTTGGGAGGCCTTCAGATCTTCCCGAGCCTCGTCAAACCAGATTTTCGTCTGGGAGACGCCCTCCTGGAAGTCCGCCTCGGCCTTGTCCACAGCCGCCATCCTGGAGTCCACCTTCTCCTTGCGAGCGCGATGAAGAGCTTGGAGCTTGTGGAAGTTAGCGCTCATGGCCTGAAGGAGTTGGTCCTCTTTGGAGCCACCGCTCCTGATGCTCAGTTTGTCAACAACCTGGAGCCAGGCAGCAGTGAGGATCTCTTCATCAAAGACCTCCCCCTCGATTGGTGCTCTAGTGCCTGCCACTCCTGGGATGCTGACGAAAAGGTCATCACCAACCTTCAAGTACCTGCTCGGGGCAGAGGCTGAGGAGGAGGAAGGTTGGTCATTGACCACCTCCTCCCCGGTAGGATCCTTGGCGGCCTCTCTAGTGGCGGCCTTGCCGGCCTCCCCGACAGGCCCCATGGCGGCCTCCTCCTTGGCCACCTCCTCCCTGATAGGGTCCATGTCGGCCTCCCCAGCAGGCCCCATGGCAGCCTCCTCAGCGGATCCCTTAGCGGCCTCCTCGGCAGCAATATTGGTGGCCTCGGTCTCGGTGTCCTTAGCGGTCTCCATGATCACGGCGTCGACATCCGCCTGGTTTGCCAAGGGAGGATCTGAGGCCAAGAAATGGAGAAAGGCAAAGCCAAAATTAGAGAAGTTCAAGACAAGGGAAAGGGAAGAAATCAAGGCGACGATGGCAAGGAACAGGAGCAAGTAACTTACCCGCAGTGAGTGGGGAGGACGCATCCCCCTCCCCAGCGATGTCTGTTGCTGGGATAGGGTCACCAGCGCCTGTGCCCGTCGCCTCCTCCTCCAAGTGCATAGGCTCGTCGGTGGGTGCCCTTGCCGGGGACGCCCCTCTGGTCGGCGTAGTTGATGGGGGCAGCATGTCATGGGTGGCCCTTAGTGGCTCCTCCTCCTGTTGCTCCCCTCGTGCTGGCCCGGCAAGATCATCAATAAGGGGATGCGCTCCAACGCCCGCCGGCAAGAAATAAGTGACAAACTTACAATGGGGGCTGGAGTGGGGGCTACGCTGGGGGCTGGAGTCCGGGCTAATGAAGATCATCCCCAATGCGTGAGGAGTGCTTGTCGGGGGCACAACACTCGTCGAGGCCCTGGCTCTTTTCGCCACCCTCTGGGCCAGCGTCTCCGTGTCCCTGCAACAATGATATCAAGTCAAGATGAAGCGATTCAAGTAAGGAATCAGAGAATAGATGGGGGAAGCATAGTACATACTTGTCCTCTTCCTGTGCCCTCCTCTTCTTCCTCGGGCGGAATGACCCAAGGTCGTATTTGGCCACTGGGACGAAGCCCGCCGGGGAAGGAGACGGGGTCCTTACGTGCTCGACCAAGGAAGAAGTGGCAGCACGTCCGGTCGAGGAGGAAGGAGCGGTTGTGGCTCTCTTCGTTGTTGCGGCCTCCTCTAGCGCCTTTGCGGCCGCGTGCCTCGTCTGGCGGATGGGCTGCGCCTGAGCCCCTTGCCGCTGCGTGGCCTTGACGGGGCGTACTGGCTCGCCAGAGCCGGTCCGCCGCAGGACGCGTCTGTTCTTCGGGGCCAAGGGCTCGTCCGCCTCGGACGCCTCCTCGGCCGATTCTTCGGCCGCCTCCGCGGTAGGGGGAACCCCAAAACTGGCACCGCTGGTCGCCCCAGTGGGCCCCATCCACTTGAGGAATCTCTGCTCCTCTCCAGCCTCTTCGTCCTCATCCTCCACGGTGCCACAACTGTCGGCCTCCTTGGCAAGTGCTGCTTCCTTTGCCCTGGCGGCAATGTACGCCACCTCCTGGTCGGTGGTGGGGCGGATGAGCTCTGGCTCATCATGGATGGTGTCCTCCGACAAGTTGTTGAAGAACTATTGCACCAACTCTGCCTCTGGCTTGGCCCAGGATGGATCCAGGCCATGGGCATTGAAGGCTGGCATCTCGAACCCGTAGGATCCGCACGCTTAACGTTCGATGACGATATGTATTATATGAGTTATGTGTTTTGGTGACTGAAGGTTGTTAGGAGTCCTGGAGGAGATCACGTACATGACGAGGAGTCTCGAAATGGTCGAGAAGTAAAGATTGATATATTGGAAGGGACTATTCGGACACCGGAAGGGTTCCGAAGTGTATCGGGTACATACTGGAGTACCGGAGGGGTTACCGGAACCCCCCGAGGAAAGATATGGGCCATATGGGCCATAGAGGGAGGCTAACCAGCCCAAAAGGGGCTGGTGCGCCCCCCACAAGGGAGGAGGCCGAATTGCATTAGGGAAGGGGGTGGCGCCCCCCTTTCCTTCTCCTATTCCGTCTCCTTCTCTCTTTCCCCATCCGATAGAAGGAGGGGGGCGAATAGGGTTGGGAGTCCTAGTAGGACTCCCACTACTGGGGGCGCACCCTAGGCCAGCCTCCTCTACCTCCCTCCTTTATATACGGGGAGGGGGCGCCCCCATGAGACACACAATTGCACTTAGCCGTGTGCCCCCCCTCCACAGTTTACGCCTCCGTTATATTGTCACGGTGCTTACGTGAAGCCCTGCGCGGATCACATCACCATCACCGTCACCACGCCGTCATGCTGACAGAACTCATCTACTCCTCCTACCCTCTGCTGGATCAAGATCTCAAGGGATGTCATCACGTTGAACATGTGCAGAACTCGGTGGTGCCGTACAGTCGGTACTTGATCGCTCGAAATGAGAAGATGTTCGACTACATCAACCGCGTTGAGCAAATGCTTCCGCTTTCGGTCTACGAGGGTACGTGGACACACTCTCCCCCTCTCGTTGCTATGCATCTCCTAGATAGATCTTGCCTGAGCGTAGGAAATATTTTGAAATTGCATGCTAAGCTGTGGTTTGGCAACAAACCTAAGTTGTCGTTTCATAAAGTTTGGGGATGCGATGCTTATGTCAAAAGGCTTCAACCTGATAAGCTCAAACCCAAATCAAAGAAGTGCATCTTCATAGGATACCCTAAGGAAACAATTGGGTACACCTTCTACCACAAGTCCGAAGGCAAGATTTTTGTTGCTAAGACCAGAACCTTTCTAGAGAAGGAGTTTCTCTCAAAAGAAGTGAGTGGGAGGAAAGTAGAACTTGATAAGGTAATTGTACCTTCTCTCAATTTGGAAAGTAGCTCATTCGAGAAATCTGTTCCCATGATGCCTAGACCAACTGGAGAGGAATCTAATGATAAAGATCATGAAACTACAGATCAAGTTGCTACAGAACCTCGTAGGTCTGGCAGAGAACGATCCGCACCAGAGTGGCACGGTAATCCTCACTACAAAAAAAATACACTTCCGTGATGATATGTGTTTGTCACAGTAGGTCGAGTTTTTTGTCATGCATGTACATCCATGACGATTTTATGAGATAATCAAGATAGTCATACCTGTGCTGTCGTAGAAGTGTTCCATGACATTACCAAAATTATCATCACGGAAGTGTCCACTTCCATGACGATAAATCACGCGTCACGGAAGTGCTTTCATCAAGGGAGACCGACACATGGCATCCACCATAACAGAATGTCGTTAAGCTATCGGGTCCGGTTTTGGATCCGATAACCCGTTAACAGCCCCGACCAATGGGGATTTTCCACGTGTGAAATCATCATTTTTTTGACAGTAAGACTGTAAGGGAGGCCCCTACAGTATAATAGGTGCAACAAACCCAAGTTGCAAGTACCATGCCTTGAACCTGGGTGGGTTGGAAGACATCAGCCCCTTCCCACCACTAGGCTATGCCTTAGTCTGCAGGTGTAAAATCATCATTGGCTGGAGGAAACATGTGTCGGCTCACCGTTGGGACAGATGTCATCCACTCATTGGACCAAAGGCGCCTATGATACGGCGACACATGGCACGGCCCAACAGAGGCCCATTCCTGTGAAAAGGCCGGCCCGTTTGACATGGTCAAAAGGTGGCGGGCCGGCCCATGGAAAGCCTGTTAACGGCCTGTTCACATATAGCCCATTTATAGCCCGCTAACCCAGGGCCCGTCATGGCCTCTCCGAATTAGGCCCAGTAGCGTCATCTGGGCCGTCCAATATGATTCCAGCTCATTTTAACTTCCGGCCCATGTGTGGCCCATGACTTCTTTCGGCCCATATGAGGCCCTTTGTAACTCTTGGCACATTAACGGCCCGTGGTGAAACTGGCCTGTAATGAACAGTGTATCACTTTATACCCATTAATGGCCTGTTATTCCATTGGGCCGTTTCTAGCCCAAGTTATCTTTCGGCCTTCTCAGGGCCTATTGATTCTTGGGCTCATTTGCAGCATTCGGTTACATACGGCCCGTTGCTGTCATTTTCTACTTGTGGGCCAAATTCAGCCCGTCGTTACAGTCGGTCCATTTTCATGTCAAAAAAACCCGTTGGGCTGTTTTCATAGAGTTCTCAAATACGGCCTATTGACGACCCGTTATGGTCCACGAATAGTACGGCCCATGATTGGCGAAATGATGATACGCCCCGTAGAAGGCCCATGGATCCTACGGCCGGTATGAGGCCCATGGATCGTACGGCCCGTAGAAGGCCCATGGATTGTACGGCCGGTAGAAGGCCCATGGACCATACGGCCCGTAGAAGGCCCATGGATCCTAAGGCCCGTATAGAAGGCCAATGGATACTATGGCCGGAAGAAGGCCCATGGATGATACGGCCCACAGGAGGCCCATGGTTACAATAGTCCGTGTGTTGCCATGATTATTTTGGCCTACTTACCAAAAATAGGCTATTGTGGCCACTAGAAAAACACAGAAAAAGAACTATAGTGACTACAAGCAAACAACTAAACAAGACAATAAGGAAATAAATTAGCAAGCAATTAACGCTAGCCTATTATCGCTATTACACATTGATACGTCTCTAACGTATCTATAACTTTTTATTGCTCAATGCTATATTATCTACTGTTTCGGGCAATATTGGGCTTCATTTTCCACTTTTATATTATTTTTGGGACTAACATATTAACCGGAGGCCCAGCCCAGATTTGTTGTTTCATGCCTATTTCAGTGTTTCGAGGAAAAGGAATATCAGACGGAGTCAAAACGGAATGAAATCAACTGGAGAAGTTATTTTTGGAAGGAAAGCAACCCAGGGAACTTGGAGTGCACGTCAAGGGAGATACGGGCTGCCCACAAGGGTGGGGGCGCCCCCATCCCCCGGGCGCGCCCCCTGCCTCGTGGGGCCCCCGTAGCTCCTCCGACATACCCCCTGCACCCATATATACTCTCGTACCATAAAACTTCTAGAACGGAGATTAGATTAGAAGTTCTGCCGCCGCAAGCCTCTGTAGCCACGAAAAACCAATCGGGGCCCTCTCCGACACCCTGCCGAAGGGGGCCATCATCACCAGTGGCCATGGAGGAGTATCCCAGAGGGGTCTTCATCACCATGAAGGCCAAGGACCAGAAGGTGGAGGCCATGGAGGAGGAAGAACAAGGGGGAGAACCTCTCCTCCTCTCTTCCGATGGCGCCGGAGTGCCATCGGGAGGGGAATCATCGCCACGGTGATCGTCTTCATCAACATCACCAT
The DNA here is from genome assembly GCF_018294505.1 of Triticum aestivum. Lineage (NCBI taxonomy): Eukaryota > Viridiplantae > Streptophyta > Magnoliopsida > Poales > Poaceae > Triticum > Triticum aestivum. The sequence continues at coordinate 326,163,091 of NC_057807.1, read as the reverse complement.
CATCATCACCATCCTCATCTATTTTACGCGGTCCACTCTCCCGCACTCCGCTGTAATCCCTACTTGAACATGGTGCTTTATGCCACACATTATAATCCAATGATGTGTTGCCATCCTATGATGTTTTGAGTAGATATCTTTTGTCTTTGGGTTGATTGACGATCTAGATTGGTATGAGTTGTATGTTCTACTTTGGTGCTATCATATGGTTCCCTCCGCGTCGCGCAAGCGTGAGGGATTCCTGCTGTAGGGTGTTGCAATACGTTCATGATTCGCTTATAGTGGGTTGGTGAGTGACTGAAACACAAACCCGAGTAAGAGGGATTGTTGCGTATGGGAATAAAGAGGACTTGATGCTTTAATGCTATGGTTGGGTTTTACCCTAATGATCGTTAGTAGTTGCGGATGCTTGCTAGAGTTCCAATCATAAGTGCATATGATCCAAGTAGAGAAAGTATGTTAGCTTATGCCTCTCCCTCATATGAAACTGCAATAGTGATTACTGGTCTTGTTAACAATTGCCTAGGACAATTCCGCACACCGATCCACCATTATTCCACACTCGATATTTATAATATTTAGTATTATATTCTAACTTTATGATAACAGCACCTACTTTTATGTTTTAGCTCTCCGATATCATACAAAGTTATCCTCTTCATACCCACAACGAAGTTTTATTTCTTGTTGCTAGTTGAAAGCAAATGTCCGGTGCACGTAGAGTCGTATCAGTGGCAGATAGGGCTTGAGAGAATATTGATCTTACCTTTAGCTCCTTGTGGGTTCGACACTCCATACTTATGAGTTCCTCCTTTGGAAAGTGCTATGATGATTCCTTGCACTTGGGGATTATCAAGCTCTTTTCTGGCGCCGTTTTTGGGGAGCAATAGCGTGGGGTTGATATTCTCATGTGTTCTTGTTTGCTTCCTTCACTAAGTATATTTTGTTTTTCCTTTCTGTTTCTATTTAGTTGTGGGTGAAACATACAAAAATAAATAAAAATTAAAATGCAAAAAAAATTTATTACTTTCCTTTCATGCGTAAAAAGTTTTTCAAAAATAGATGTGATTGGAAGGTTTTGCATTGAAGAAGTGAGGGTCGACCTTGAGCACTTGTGCTCATGCTCACGGCAACAATGTAGAATTTTTCATGGAAGCTGCTCTGTAAATAATTATCCCCTTGTATATATTCCTTGTATTATAAAAATAATATGCCAAGCTTTGGTTTTAGGATGATTAGATTGCTTGTTTGCTATGTGCAAAACAAAAACAGAAACTTTGGCTGTAGTGCATGAATTTACATTTTTAACTGGAAAGTCAAATGGTTCTTATTCTTTTTGCACATTACTTCTGTATAAAATTTTCAAATTGTAAAATTTAGTTTATAATTTTAGGAGTTATAGAAGTTTTCCAAACTTCCAGATTACTACAGACTGTTCTGTTTTTAACAGATTCTGTTTTGCATGTGTTGTTTGCTTATTTCGATGAATCTATGAGTAGTATCGTAAGGTATGAACCATAGAGAAGTTGGAATACAGTAGATTTAACATCAATACAAATAAAGAATAAGTTCATTACAGTACCTTAAAGTGGTAGCTTGCTTTATTACACTAACGGATCTCACAAGTTTTTGTTTAAGCTTTTGTGAATGAAGTGTTTGAAGAACGAGGAGTTACCGATGTGAGAAGAATTAAGAGAGACAAGAGTTCAAGCTTGGGGATGCCCAAGGCACCCCAAGTAAATATTTCAAAGGATACTCAAGCATCTAAGCTTGGGGATGCCCCGATTGGCATCCCATCTTTCTTCTTCAACAATTATCGGTATACCTCGGGTTTTGTTTTGTTCACATGATTTGTGTCCTTTGTGTTTTTCTTTTTCTTCTAGGACCATGCTAGCATAAGATATCTCTTCATTGATTTATAGAATACTTCATGTGCTTCACTTAAATCTTTTTAAGTATGATCTTATAGAATTGCTCTTCGTGCTTCACTTAAATCTTTTGAGTATGGTTTTATAGAATGCTTCATGTGCTTCACTTATACATTTTGAGCTTGGATATTGGTCAGTTGTAGAATGATCCATGAACTTCACTTATAACTTTTGGAGTATGAATAATACTATCATTTAAAGTGGGTTTGGAAGAGTGTCAACTTTAGGAATTAGTGATCCCACTATTTTGGAAGATATTGAATCTTAGTGTGATATTTATGAAAGTGGATTTGGAAGAGTGTCAACTTTAGTTAGTAATGATTCCACTATTTCATAAGAGGTTCCAATTGAGTATGAGAACAAAGTTGTTATCCATTATGCCTCTGAAAATTATTATGAGGGAGGAATACGTGCTTGTAGGAGTTGCAATAATATTAAGTTTCCTCCCTATGTGCTTAAAGTTTTGAAAGTTATGCTTGTTTTGCCTTCCTATGATAGTTGATTGTTGTTCTTATAAATTGTGTACTCACAAAATCCCTAGGAATAGGAAGTGTGTTAGATTTAAATATTCTAGTCATATTCTTCAAGATGCTCTCTTTGTGCTTCAATTCCTATCTTTAAAGTGAGCATCATTGAAATCATCATGCCTAGGTAAAAGGCATTAAAGAAAAGCGCTTGTTGGGAGACAACCCAATATTTACCCTTACTGTTATTGTGTGTTTACATGATTAATCTACTGTAGTAATCATGTTTTATATCTTTTTGTTTCAATAAAATGCCAAGTAAGACCTTTGGGAAGACTTGGGTGAAAGTTAATGTGATCTTGCTGTAAAAAACAGAAACTTTCCACTCACGAGATTAGCTGTCATTTTTTACAGAAGAGTGTTTTTGAGTTGATTATTTTTGAAGAAGATTAATAGACAAATTACTCACGTCCACAAATTTATTTAATAATTTTTGGAGTAGCATAAGTATGGTTATTGTTCAGATCATTACAGACAGTTCTGTTTCTGACAGATTCTGTTTTCATTGCATAGTTTGCTTGTTTTCTAGTTTCTATGACTTATATTTCACAATATAAATTGTATAAATGATATGGTACAGTAGGAATTGTGTGAGAACAATTATGAACCTTGTCTTTCACAGTATCCAAGTGCATGGTTTACTCTTTATCATACTAACCTATCTCACGAAGTTTGGATGAGTTTTGTGTGATTGAAGTTTTCAAGTTTTGGGTAAGATATCGATATGAGGAGAATAAGGAGTGGAAGAACCCTAAGCTTGGGGATGCCCGAGGCACCCCAAGGTAATATTCAAGGAAGACTCTGTTGGGGAACGTTGCAGAAAATTAAAATTTTTCCTACGGTTTCACCAAGATCCATCTATGAGTTCATCTAAGCAACGAGTCAAGGGAGAGAGTTTGCATCTACATACCACTTGTAGATCACGAGCGGAAGCTAGCCAAGGGGATGGTGATGATGGAGTCGTACTCGAACGTGATTCGGATCACCGATGTCCAAGTGCTGAACGGACAGCACCTCCGCGTTCAACACACGTACGGGACGGGAGACGTCTCCTCCTTCTTGATCCAGCAAGGGGGAAGGAGAGGTTGACGAAGATTTCTCCAACGGCAGCACGACGGCGTGGTGTAGTTGGTGCAGCAGTACTCCGACAGGGCTTCGCCAAGCATATACGGAGGAGGAGAGGTGTTGGGGAGGGGAGGGGCTGCGCCTTGGCTTGTCTTAAGCTCCCATGCGCCTCCCCACTATATATAGGGGTGGAGGGGCTGGTTTCTTGCCCTCCAAGTCCATTGGGGCGTTGGCCAAGGTGGGAGGAAAGAAATCCCATCATTTCCTTCCCCACCGATTGTTATCCCCCCTTTTTAGGGATCTTGATCTTATCCCTTCGGGATATGATCTTATTCCTTCTAAGGGGGGATCTTGGTGCGCCTTGACCAGGGGTGTGGGGCCTTTCCCCCACTACTCACGTTCATGTGGGTCCCCCCATGCAGGTGGGCCCCACTCCGGAACCTTCTAGAACCTTCCCGATACAATACCGAAAAATCCCGAACATTTTCCGGTGGCCAAAATAGGACTTCCCATATATAAATCTTTACCTCCGGACCATTCCGGAACTCCTCGTGACGTCCGAGATCTCATCCGGGACTCCGAACAACATTCGCTAACCACATACAAACTTCCTTTATAACCCTAGCGTCATCGAACCTTAAGTGTGTAGACCCTACGGGTTCGGGAGACACGTAGACATGACCGAGACGTTCTCCGGTCAATAATCAACAGCGGGATCTGGATACCCATGTTGGCTCCCACATGCTTCTCGATGTTGTCATCGGATGAACCACGATGTCGAGGATTCGATCAAACCCTGTATACAATTCCCTTTGTCAATCGGTACGTTACTTGCCTGAGACTCGATCGTCGGTATCCCAATACCTTGTTCAGTCTCGTTACCGGCAAGTCACTTTACTCGTACCGTAATGCATGATCTCGTGGCCAACACTTTGGTCACCTTGAGCTCATTATGATGATGCATTACCGAGTGGTCCCAGAGATACCTCTCCGTCATACGGAGTGACAAATCCCAGTCTCGATCCGTGTCAACCCAACAGCTACTTTCGGAGATACCTGTAATGCACCTTTATAGTCACCCAGTTACGTTGTGACGTTTGATACACCCAAGGCACTCCTACGGTATCCGGGAGTTACACGATCTCATGGTCTAAGGAAGAGATACTTGACATTGGCAAAGCTCTAGCAAACGAACTAAACGACCTTTGTGCTATGCTTAGGATTGGGTCTTGTCCATCACATCATTCTCCTAATGATGTGATCCCGTTATCAACGACATCCAATGTCCATAGCCAGGAAATCATGACTATCTGTTGATCACAACGAGCTAGTCAACTAGAGGCTCACTAGGGACATATTGAGGTCTATGTATTCACACGTGTATTACGATTTCCGGATAATACAGTTATAGCATGAATAAAAGACAATTATCATGAACAATGAAATATAATAATACTTTTATTATTGCCTCTAGGGCATATTTCCAACAGTCTCCCACTTGCACTAGAGTCACCAATCTAGTTACATTGTGATGAATCGAACACCCATAGAGTTCTGGTGTTGATCATGTTTAGCTCGCGAGAGAGGTTTAGTCAACGGATCTGCGACATTCAGATCCGTATGTACTTTGCAAATTTCTATGTCTCCATCTTGAACATTTTCACGGATGGAGTTGAAACGACGCTTGATGTGCCTGGTCTTCTTGTGAAACCTGGGCTCCTTGGCAAGGGCAATAGCTCCAGTGTTGTCACAGAAGAGTTTGATTGGCCCCGACGCATTGGGTATGACTCCTAGGTCGGTGATGAACTCCTTCACCCAAATCGCTTCATGCGCTGCCTCCGAGGCTGCCATGTACTCCGCTTCACACGTAGATCCCGCCACGACGCTCTGCTTGCAGCTGCACCAGCTTACTGCTCCACCATTCAACATATACACGTATCCGGTTTGTGACTTAGAGTCATCCGGATCTGAGTCGAAGCTAGCGTCGACGTAACCCTTTACGACAAGCTCTTCGTCTCCTCCATAAATGAGAAACATGTCCTTTGTCCTTTTCAGGTACTTCAGGATATTCTTGACTGCTGTCCAGTGTTCCTTGCCGGGATTACTTTGGTATCTAGCTACCAAACTCACGGCAAGGTTTACATCAGGTCTGGTACACAGCATGGCATACATAATAGATCCTATGGCTGAAGCATAGGGGATGACACTCATCTCTTCTTTATCTTTTGCCGTGGTCGGTGACTGAGCCGAGCTCAATCTCACACCTTGTAACATAGGCAAGAACCCCTTCTTGGACTGATCCATTTTGAACCTCTTCAAAATCTTATCAAGGTATGTGCTTTGTGAAAGACCTATGAGGCGTCTCGATCTATCTCTATAGATCTTGATGCCTAATATGTAAGCAGCTTCTCCAAGGTCCTTCATTGAAAAACACTTATTCAAGTAGGCCTTAATGCTGTCCAGAAATTCTATATTATTTCCCATCAAGAGTATGTCATCTACATATAATATGAGAAATGCTACAGAGCTCCCACTCACTTTCTTGTAAACGCAGGCTTCTCCATAAGTCTGCATAAACCCAAACGCTTTGATCATCTCATCAAAGCGAATATTCCAACTCCGAGATGCTTGCACCAGCCCATAAATGGATCGCTGGAGCTTGCATACTTTGTTAGCGTTCTTAGGATCGACAAAACCTTCCGGCTGCATCATATACAGTTCTTCCTTAAGATGCCCGTTAAGGAATGCTGTTTTGACGTCCATCTGCCATATCTCATAATCATAGTATGCGGCAATTGCTAACATGATTCGGACGGACTTTAGCTTCGCTACGGGAGAGAATGTCTCGTCGTAGTCAATCCCTTGAACCTGTCGATAACCCTTAGCGACAAGTCGAGCTTTATAGATGGTGACATTACCATCCGCGTCTGTCTTCTTCTTAAAGATCCATTTGTTTTCTATCGCTCGCCGATCATCGGGCAAGTCTGTCAAAGTCCATACTTTGTTTTCATACATGGATTCTATCTCGGATTTCATGGCTTCAAGCCATTTGTTGGAATCTGGGCCCGCCATCGCTTCTTCATAGTTCGAAGGTTCACCGTTGTCTAACAACATGATTTCCAGGACGGGGTTGCCGTACCACTCTGGTGCGGAACGTGTCCTTGTGGACCTACGAAGTTCAGTAGCAACTTGATCTGAAGTACCTTGATCATCATCATTGGTTTCCTCTTCAGTTGGTGTGGGCATCACAGGAACATTTTCCTGAGCTGCACCACTTTCCCGTTCGAGAGGTAGTACTTCATCGAGTTCTACTTTCCTCCCACTTACTTCTTTCAAGAGAAACTCTTTTTCCAGAAAGCATCCGTTCTTGGCAACAAAGATTTTGCCCTCGGATCTTAAGTAGAAGGTATACCCGACAGTTTCCTTAGGGTATCCTATGAATACGCATTTTTCCGACTTGGGTTCGAGCTTTTTAGGTTGAAGTTTCTTGACATAAGCATCGCATCCCCAAACTTTTAGAAACGACAGCTTAGGTTTCTTCCCAAACCATAATTCATACGGTGTCGTCTCAACGGATTTAGACGGTGCCCTATTTAAAGTGAATGTAGCTGTCTCTAGAGCGTATCCCCAAAATGATAGCGGTAAATCAGTAAGAGACATCATAGACCGCACCATATCCAATAGAGTGCGATTACGACGTTCGGACACACCGTTTCGCTGAGGTGTTCCAGGCGGCGTGAGTTGTGAAACGATTCCACATTTCCTTAAGTGTGTGCCAAATTCGTGACTTAAATATTCTCCTCCACGATCTGATCGTAGGCACTTTATCTTTCGGTCACGTTGATTCTCCACCTCATTCTGAAATTCCTTGAACTTTTCAAAGGTCTCAGACTTGTGTTTCATTAAGTAGACATACCCATATCTACTTAAGTCATCAGTGAGAGTGAGAACATAACGATATCCTCCGCGAGCCTCAACGCTCATTGGACCGCACACATCGGTATGTATGATTTCCAATAAGTTGGTTGCTCGCTCCATTGTTCCGGAGAACGGAGTCTTGGTCATCTTGCCCATGAGGCATGGTTCGCACGTGTCAAACGATTCATAATCAAGAGACTCTAAAAGTCCATCGGCATGGAGCTTCTTCATGCGCTTGACACCAATGTGACCAAGGCGGCAGTGCCACAAGTATGTGGGACTATCGTTATCAACTTTACATCTTTTGGCATCTACACTATGAACATGTGTAATATTACGCTCGAGATTCATTAAGAATAAACCATTGACCATCGGAGCATGACCATAAAACATATCTCTCATATAAATCGAACAACCATTATTCTCAGACTTAAATGAGTAGCCATCTCGTATTAAACGAGATCCAGATACAATGTTCATGCTCAAACTTGGCACTAAATAACAATTATTAAGGTTCAAAACTAATCCCGTAGGTAAATGTAGAGGCAGCGTGCCGACGGCGATCACATCGACTCTGGAACCATTCCCGACGCGCATCGTCACCTCGTCCTTCGCCAGTCTCCGTTTATTCCGCAGCTCCTGCTGTGAGTTACAAATATGAGCAACGGCACCGGTATCAAATACCCAGGAGTTACTACGAGTACTGGTAAGGTACACATCAATTACATGTATATCAAATATACCTTTGGTTTTGCCGGCCTTCTTATCTGCTAAGTATTTGGGGCAGTTCCGCTTCCAGTGACCCTTCCCCTTGCAATAAAAGCACTCAGTCTCAGGCTTAGGTCCATTCTTTGACTTCTTCCCGGTAACTGGCTTACCAGGCGCGGCAACCTCCTTGCCGTCCTTCTTGAAGTTCTTCTTACCCTTGCCCTTCTTGAACTTAGTGGTCTTATTGACCATCAACACTTGATGTTCTTTCTTGATTTCAGCCTCTGCTGACTTCAGCATCGAGAACACTTCAGGAATGGTCTTTTCCATCCCCTGCATGTTGTAGTTCATCACAAAGCTCTTGTAGCTTGGTGGGAGCGACTGGAGGATTCTGTCAATGACCGCCTCATCTGGGAGGTTAATGTTCAGCTGGGTCATACGGTTGTGCAACCCAGACATCTTCAGGATGTGCTCACTGACAGAACTGTTTTCCTCCATCTTACAACTGTAGAACTTGTCGGAGACATCATATCTCTCGACCCGGGCATGAGCTTGGAAAACTAGTTTCAGCTCTTCGAACATCTCATATGCTCCGTGATGCTCAAAACGCTTTTGGAGCCCCGGTTCTAAGCTGTAAAGCATGCCGCACTGAACGAGGGAGTAATCATCAGCGCGAGTTTGCCAAGCATTCATAATGTCTTGGTTCTCTGGGACGGGAGCGTCACCTAGCGGTCCTTCTAGGACATATTGTTTCCTGGCAGCTATGAGGATGATCCTCAGGTTCCGGACCCAGTCCGTATAGTTGCTGCCATCATCTTTCAGCTTGGTTTTCTCTAGGAACGCGTTGAAGTTCATGTTGACATGAGCGTTGGCCATTTGATCTACAAGACATATTTGCAAAGGTTTTAGACTAAGTTCATGATAATTAAGTTCTAATCAAATTATGAACTCCCACTCAGATTAGACATCCCTTTAGTCATCTAAGTGTTACACGATCCGAGTCGACTAGGCCGTGTCCGATCATCACGTGAGACGGACTAGTCATCGTCGGTGAACATTCTCATGTTGATCGTATCTTCCATACGACTCGTGTTCGACCTTTCGGTCTCCGTGTTCCGAGGCCATGTCTGCACATGCTAGGCTCGTCAAGTTAACCCTAAGTGTTTTCGCTGTGTAAAACTGTCTTACACCCGTTGTATGTGAACGTAAGAATCCATCACACCCGATCATCACGTGGTGCTTAGAAGCGATGAACTGTAGCAACGGTGCACAGTTAGGGGAGAACACTTCTTGAAATTTTTGTAAGGGATCATCTTATTTACTACCGTCGTCCTAAGTAAACAAGATGCATAAACATAATAAACATCACATGCAATTATATAGTTGTGACATGATATGGCCAATATCATATAGCTCCATTGATCTTCATCTTCGGGGCTCCATGATCATCTTGTCACCGGCTTGACACCATGATCTCCATCATCATGATCTCCATCATCGTGTCTTCATGAAGTTGTCACGCCAACGACTACTTCTACTTCTATGGCTAACGCGTTTAGCAATAAAGTAAAGTGAGTTACATGGCGTTCTTCAATGACACGCAGGTCATACAAAAAATAAAGACAACTCCTATGGCTCCTGCCGGTTGTCATACTCATCGACATGCAAGTCGTGAATCCTATTACAAAGAACATGATCTCATACATCACAATTCATCATTCATCACAACTTCTGGCCATATCACATCACATGATCAATCGCTGCAAAAACAAGTTAGACGTCCTCTAATTGTTGTTGCATCTTTTACGTGGCTGCAATTGGGTTCTAGCAAGAACGTTTTCTTACCTACGAATAACCACAACGTGATTTTGTCAACTTCTATTTACCCTTCATAAGGGCCCTTTTCATCGAATCCGCTCCAACTAAAGTGGGAGAGACAGACACCCGCCAGCCACCTTATGCAACTAGTGCATGTCAGTCGGTGGAACCGGTCTCACGTAAGCGTACGTGTAAGGTTGGTCCGGGCCGCTTCATCCCACAATACCGCCGAAGCAAGAAAAGACTAGTAGAGGCAAGTAAGATGACAAAATCCACGCCCACAACAAAATTGTGTTCTACTCGTGCAAAGAGAACTACGCATAGACCTAGCTCATGATGCCACTGTTGGGGAACGTTGCAGAAAATTAAAAATTTTCCTACGGTTTCACCAAGATCCATCTATGAGTTCATCTAAGCAACGAGTCAAGGGAGAGAGTTTGCATCTACATACCACTTGTAGATCACGAGCGGAAGCTAGCCAAGGGGATGGTGATGATGGAGTCGTACTCGAACGTGATTCGGATCACCGATGTCCAAGTGCTGAACGGACAGCACCTCCGCGTTCAACACACGTACGGGACGGGAGACGTCTCCTCCTTCTTGATCCAGCAAGGGGGAAGGAGAGGTTGAGGAAGATTGCTCCAACGGCAGCACGACGGCGTGGTGTAGTTGGTGCAGCAGTACTCCGACAGGGCTTCGCCAAGCATATACGGAGGAGGAGAGGTGTTGGGGAGGGGAGGGGCTGCGCCTTGGCTTGTCTTAAGCTCCCATGCGCCTCCCCACTATATATAGGGGTGGAGGGGCTGGTTTCTTGCCCTCCAAGTCCATTGGGGCGTTGGCCAAGGTGGGAGGAAAGAAATCCCATCATTTCCTTCCCCACCGATTGTTATCCCCCCTTTTTAGGGATCTTGATCTTATCCCTTCGGGATATGATCTTATTCCTTCTAAGGGGGGATCTTGGTGCGCCTTGACCAGGGGTGTGGGGCCTTTCCCCCACTACTCACGTTCATGTGGGTCCCCCCATGCAGGTGGGCCCCACTCCGGAACCTTCTAGAACCTTCCCGGTACAATACCGAAAAATCCCGAACATTTTCCGGTGGCCAAAATAGGACTTCCCATATATAAATCTTTACCTCCGGACCATTCCGGAACTCCTCGTGACGTCCGGGATCTCATCCGGGACTCCGAACAACATTCGGTAACCACATACAAACTTCCTTTATAACCCTAGCGTCATCGAACCTTAAGTGTGTAGACCCTACGGGTTCGGGAGACATGTAGACATGACCGAGACGTTCTCCGGTCAATAACCAACAGCGGGATCTGGATACCCATGTTGGCTCCCACATGCTTCTCGATGTTGTCATCGGATGAACCACGATGTCGAGGATTCGATCAAACCCTGTATACAATTCCCTTTGTCAATCGGTACGTTACTTGCCCGAGACTCGATCGTCGGTATCCCAATACCTTGTTCAGTCTCGTTACCGGCAAGTCACTTTACTCGTACCGTAATGCATGATCTCGTGGCCAACACTTTGGTCACCTTGAGCTCATTATGATGATGCATTACCGAGTGGGCCCAGAGATACCTCTCCGTCATACGGAGTGACAAATCCCAGTCTCGATCCGTGTCAACCCAACAGCTACTTTCGGAGATACCTGTAATGCACCTTTATAGTCACCCAGTTACGTTGTGACGTTTGATACACCCAAGGCACTCCTACGGTATCCGGGAGTTACACGATCTCATGGTCTAAGGAAGAGATACTTGACATTGGCAAAGCTCTAGCAAACGAACTAAACGACCTTTGTGCTATGCTTAGGATTGGGTCTTGTCCATCACATCATTCTCCTAATGATGTGATCCCGTTATCAACGACATCCAATGTCCATAGCCAGGAAATCATGACTATCTGTTGATCACAACGAGCTAGTCAACTAGAGGCTCACTAGGGACATATTGAGGTCTATGTATTCACACGTGTATTACGATTTCCGGATAATACAGTTATAGCATGAATAAAAGACAATTATCATGAACAATGAAATATAATAATACTTTTATTATTGCCTCTAGGGCATATTTCCAACAGACTCAAGCACCTAAGCTTGGGGATGCCCCGGAAGGCATCCCCTCTTTCGTCTTCAAAACTATCGGTACACCTTACTCGGAGCTATATTTTTATTCGTCACATGATATGTGTTTTACTTGGAGCGTCATTTTATTTTGTTAGTATTTGCTTGCTGTTATTTAGAATAATGTTTTGCATCTTTAGTTTCAATAAAAATGTCAAGGATAGCCTTTACCATGCTTATTTTGCTAGTATACATGTTGCTGTTTGAAAACAGAAAGTTTACCGCTGTTGCAAAAATTCCCTAGAAAATTCAGAGCATGATATAATGTTGAAACTTTTTGAATAATTAGCTCTGATAAATATACTACAGTGGGAATTTTTTCTCATAATTTTTGGAGTTAGGGAAGTATTGATACTCTTGCATTCTTTACAGACTATACTGTTTTGGCAGATTGCTGTTATGGTTGCATTGTTTGCATATGTTTGCTTGTTTAATGATTCTATTTGAGGATAGGAGTGTTAAATATGCAGAGGCATTTAGTATGCAATGTTGAATAATAATTTTAGTAATTTTCTACAGTAGAAAATGATAAGGTTTTGCATTGGTTTATACTAACCTATCTCACGAGTTCTTGTTGAGTTTGGTGTGTATGAAGCTTTTGAGATTTAGGAAACCGACATATAAAAGGAATTAAGGAGACACAAAAGCTCAAGCTTGGGGATGCCCAAGGCACCCCAAAACATTATTTCAAGAAGTCTCAAGCATCTAAGATTGGGGATGCCCCGGTAGGCATCCCACCTTTTCTCTTCAACAACTATCGGTTAGTATCGGTTGAACCTAAGTTTTTGCTTCTTCACATGAGTTGTGCTATCCTTGCAATGTCATTTTATTTTGTTTTGCTTGCTGCTTGAATAAAATCATTGGATCTGAAATATTTAATGAAAAAGAATCCTCCCATGGCTAGTTAATAATTATTTGCCTACTCGGTGCCCTTCACTCAAATCTTTTGGAGTAGTTTGTCCTTTACTCTTGTGCTTTACGTATATCCTATGAGTAAATGGGGAATGAATTGAATGTCATAAATCTGAATTTTTATATGTTTCATATGCTTATAACATGGTTAGTGATGACTTCACACATAGAAAGTATGAGGCATAAAAGTTGTTGAGAGTTGGCAACCGTAGTTTTGGTCATCGTTGCAATTAATAGGAAGTAATAAGGAAAGAGAGGTTCACATACAAATATATTATCTTGGACATATTTTGTGATTGGGAAGTACTCATTAAGTATGACATTCTAAAAGAGTTGACGTTGGACAAGGAAGACAATGTAATAGTTTATGTTTTCTGACATCTCAGTTAAAGTATATTGTCATTGACCTTCCAAACATGTTGAGCTTGCCTTTCTCCCCCATGCTAGAAAAATTCCTTGCACCAAGTAGAGATACTAATTGTGCTTCCAAATATCCTGAAACCTAGTTTTGCCATGAGAGTCCACCATACCTACCTATGGATTGAGTAAGATCCTTCAAGTAAGTTGTCATCGGTGCAAGCACTAAAAATTGCTCTCTAAATATGCATGACTTATTAGTGCAGAGAAAATAAGCTTTGTACGAACTTGTTGTGGAAGTAATAAAAGCGACGTACTGCATAATAAAGGTCCACATACAAGGCGCAATATAAAGTGACGTTCTTTTGTATTAAGATTTTGTGCATCAACCCTAAACGCGCATGACAACCTCTGCTTCCCTCTGCGAAGGGCCTATCTTTACTTTATGTTTTTACCTTATGCTTGAGTCAAGGTGATCCTCACCTTTCCCTTTTTCATTTTATCCTTTGGCAAGCTCCTCGTGTTTGAAAGATCATGATATATACTAGATCATTGATGGCGCGTGTTGCTGCGCTCATCTATTTGTACAATGAAATGATAGGAATTTTGCTAAATATATGACCACGTGAAACATATTAAATGCGTAAATATAACCATACATCAGTTAGTAATTTGAGGAGATCTAGCAAGATTCAGACATACAAATTGGCTTGGTATAACAATATACACAACAGTTAAGATAGTAAATACGCCTACTCAGCACTACCAAGACAAATAATAAGCAGAGATTGTATACATGCTACATAAATGGCATCTTCACAAGCCTCTACCAAAGGGCTATGATGTTTGGAAACAAATAAGAAATAGGGGAGCCTTATGCATCTGGTCACAAAAATGTAAAACTCCCATGGAGACAGCATAACTAATATAGCGAGCACCATCATGTGCCAGCACTAGTAGAAAAGGGATCATTTGTCCCGGTTCATAAGGCCCATTTGTCCCGGTTCCTAGCATGGATCCAGTACACCTTGCATGGATCCAGTACGTCCTTCTTGAAGTTCTCAACCTAGATATCATTGCTTGGTTATGCGCTAGTACTGAAATAAATTTCAGCAAAGAGTCGGTCAAATTTTATCGCATGAATACCTACATACAGAAAAAACGTAACTTGAATCCTCTTTGACAACATATAATATTCGTTCAACTGGAAACAACCAAACTTTCTACAATATTTGTTAAAAAAATTGAGTAATAACAGTCTAGCCTGATTGGCACACTTCTTCTGTTCTTTCACCTGACATGGAGCCATCACAAGTTTGACCTATCACTAACACGGCAGTGAAACCTTGTCTGACAACCAAATACAATGTCCTAAATTTAAACTCGGCCAGACATATTAAGAACTTTTTATCTCTAGGAATTATATACTGAGAGGAGACGTTCTAAACAAATAGAAATTTATAGGAATCTGCAGCAAACATTGCTTTCTGGTAAATAATTTGGCATACCTTGGAACAGTAATAAGCAACATTTGTATTTATGAGGAATGGGAAAATCAGATGGAACAGATCTTTGTGTTCGCGAGGCCAGCTTATAAGTTCAATCAGGTTTACTCCAAATATTAGATAGTGAGTGTACTCTACTAATACCACATGTACTCGTGAATTAGAGCAAAAAATTCATACCTAGTTTATAATCTTCATGTAGTACTACTGCTACTCATGATTGAAAAGGGACCACATGATTTAGAGATAGATAATCTACATAATGTGAAAAATAAATTTTGGATGCTGACATATATTGTAACAAAATTCAAGATACTCACATACTCTATTATATTGTACATGATAATTTGCTAACTCCAGGAAAAATAGCAATTCTTTTGCTTTCAGGCACATAATTAGCTAAGTACAAGAGGGGCGATATCTAGGAAAAGAGAAAATGGTAAGTACTAAATGTTTCCAGCCGAGGGACTTCAGAATCATGTACTTACACTGGAACCAAGTTGATGCTCCATTCCTATCTTAGCATCCATCTAAAACTCAATAGGTGGTACATATTGGAGTCATTTGATTTATAACATGGAAGAAGTTGTAAAATTAGGTATTGCGATTACACAAAGTAATCGGTTACCTTGAGATTTATAATAATAATATTAAACAACTGACTGCATTCAGATTAGAACATTACAATATGTACAGTAACAGATTTATGATCTGTCAGATAGACGACCCTCCTACTCTAAAAGTAGTTAAGTCAAAATATAGTCAAGGGATTGCCTATTAGTTCATCCACATGTAAACAAAGTGAATTCATTAGAATCTAGTAAAATACATTGTAACTCTTTTTGCCATGATTCCTGCAGCAACACATATGCATGGTGGGAGATGAGGTCTACCAACACATTGACATTGAACTTATTTCATGCCTAATTCGAAGGAACAAAGACATAGAACAATAAGAATTCTACCCAAAATATATTTAAAAAATCTTTTCTTGATGTGTAATTAATCATAAAATATTAACCCATGAAAGAAACAGGAAGGAATCAAAACTTCAATAGTATAAACAATGGAATCACCATAGAAGTGATATCGATTGGAATTTGATTGGGGTTGAAGGGATTTCAAATGGGATACACGTACATAGTAAAATGCTTGGCTAACACAAAATTCCTAGCTTATAACTGTGTAATAATCTTGCAACAGCAAACCAATACTGACAGACAGTAACATTATCTTCCACTTGGAGCAAAGATTCAACTCTGCTTCATAAAATAAAACTCAGAGAGGGCAACTTCTTGTATGCAGCACTGAAACGTGATCACTAAGATACTCTTCCTGGTTTTTCAAATTGGTTGTTTCAACACACGAAAACTAAAAAGAACATAACTAAATACAAGTGCATAACAAGACTATGAGGATGATGGCATGATGTTACTAAAACTGCAAAGAGTAATCCATCATTATATTTTGCAACGACCAATTAACTATATTAATTAAATGATACGATTGCAAAAGGAAAATTGTTAGGAAGATCTACCAATACCTGAACAGTAGTTTCCTCCACAAAAAATTCCTTTACCTCATAGCAGAACGCTTTGACCTGCAATTGGTTTTACGAGTACAAGAGAAAATTCACAGATTGAATGAAATATTGTTTGGGGATGAGTGGAAGACCGAGAGAAACAAAGTTTGCAAAGTTGTATGAAGGTGTTACCTTGGAGGAGGGAATTTGACATCAACGTGTAGAGGAGAGGGTGTCATGACGTGTATATAATCACCCAAACCAAATCCCTTGATGCTGCTCGTTGTAGCGCGTTTGTGCTGGTTGTGCACCTGCGAGAGGTGCCAGATCCACAAGGCTAGTGTCAGAAACATAGGGTCGGGCTGGATGGCAGCGGCGCCGACGTTCCACCTTGAAGGACGGATTTGAGCATTCCAGGTAGACAGAGAACATGCCGTCAAGGAGGCAAAGCGATAGAGATGGTCGGTGCCGCCATCTGGCAAGCTGGGGGTTGCCGATAGAAAACAAGAACGAGGGAGACGCACCACTGATCGAGGTCGTGGTGGGCGGCGGTGCCTGGAAGGCGACGTCGCGTCCAGCCGCCCGGATCGCCATGACCGTCGCGCCAGGACTGTTCGCGACCTAGTCACCTAGGTCGACCAGCCATGGGAACAGCCGCCAGCCGCCAGGCAAAGGGTGTGAGAGGCGTTTGGTCTTGGGAACAAAACGGTGGCTTCACGAAGGGGATGGTGCTGCAGGCCCATTAGGCCCAATTTAATCTGAGACGCCGAAAA
Organism: Triticum aestivum; assembly: GCF_018294505.1. Classification (NCBI taxonomy): domain Eukaryota; kingdom Viridiplantae; phylum Streptophyta; class Magnoliopsida; order Poales; family Poaceae; genus Triticum; species Triticum aestivum. Next base: position 326,145,922 of record NC_057807.1, on the reverse strand, counting down.
AACCGACCAGAGCAGCGGCCCATGACAATTAGCAATCCCTAATGGCCAATGAGGCCAGATAAGGAGCGATTTACAGTAAATCTGACGACTGAAAATGCTCAAGATTGATGATCCGATGGCTACGGGCGCTGATGGCCTGAGACGGCAGGAAAAGTGCTCAGTTTTAATGTTTTTAAATATCCAATTGGATGTAAGTTAGCATGGGCTATTATTGTTGACATCACCTAAAGGTGAATATGTTGGGAGGCAACACAATAAGCCCCTATCTTTCTCAGTGTCCGGCTGAAACTCCATAACCACAAGTATTGCGTGGGTGTTAGCAATTGTAGAAGACTATATGATAGTTGAGTATGTGCACTTGCCGAAAAGCTCTATTCTTGACTCTTTCCGATGTTATGATAAATTGCAATTGTTTCAATGACTTAGATTATAGTTTGTTAGTTCTCAATGAAGTTTATGAACCATGCTTGACATTGTGAATAGATTGTTACTTGATCATGAAAAGTTTTATGAGATAAGTTGCTATTATGACACATTTTGATGCTAGAATAAGTGATTGGAATTATCATTGATCAAACTTAAGCACTTACTAGCACTCTGCATCAAAAATTATCTTTTTATCATTTACCTACTCGAGGACGAGCAGGAATTAAGCTTGGGGATGCCTGATACATCTCCAACGTATCTATAATTTTTGATTGCTCCATGCTATATTATCTACTCTTTCGGGCAATATTGGGCTTTATTTTCCACTTTTATATTATTTTTGGGACTAACCTATTAACCGGAGGCCCAGCCCAGATTTGCTGTTTTATGCCTATTTTAGTGTTTCGAGGAAAAGGAATATCAGACGGAGTTAAAAGGGAACGAAATCAACTGGAGAAGTTATTTTTGGAAGGAAAACAACCCAGGGAACTTGGAGTGCACGTCAGGGGAGATACGGGCTGCCCACGAGGGTGGGGGCGCGCCCACCCCCCCCCCCCCTCCCCGGGCACGCCCCCCTTCCTCGTGGGGCCCCCGTAGCTCCTCCGACGTACCCCCTGCACCCATATATACTCTCGTACCCTAAAACTTCTAGAACAGAGATTAGATCAGAAGTTCCGCCGCCGCAAGCCTATGTAGCCATGAAAAACCAATTGGGGCCCTCTCCGGCACCCTGCCGAAGGGGGCCATCATCACCGGTGGCCATGGAGGAGTATCCCGGAGGGGTCTTCATCACCATGAAGGCCAAGGACCAGAAGGTGGAGGCCATGGAGGAGGAAGCACAAGGGGGAGAACCTCTCCTCCTCTCTTCCGGTGGCGCCGGAGTGCCATCAGGAGGGGAATCATCGCCACGGTGATCGTCTTCATCAACATCACCATCATCATCACCACTATTCTCATCTCTTTTACACGGTCCACTCTCCCGCACCCCGCTGTAATCCCTACTTGAACATGGTGCTTTATGCCACACATTATGATACAATGATGTGTTGCCATCCTATGATGTTTTGAGTAGATATCTTTTGTCTTTGGGTTGATTGACGATCTAGATTGGTATGAGTTGTATGTTTTACTTTGGTGTTGTCCTATGGTGCCCTCCGTGTCGCGCAAGCGTGAGGGATTCCCGTTGTAGGGTGTTGCAATACGTTCATGATTCACTTATAGTGGGTTGGTGAGTGACTGAAACACAAATCCGAGTAAGAGGGATTGTTGCGTATGGGAATAAAGAGGACTTGATGCTTTAATGCTATGGTTGGGTTTTACCTTAATGATCTTTAGTAGTTGCGGATGCTCGCTAGAGTTCCAATCATAAGTGCATATGATCCAAGTAGAGAAAGTATGTTAGCTTATGCCTCTCCCTCATATGAAACTACAATAGTGATTACTGGTCTTGTTAACAATTGCCTAGGACAATTCCGCACACCGATCCACCATTATTCCACACTCGCTATTTATAATATTTAGTATTATATTCTAACTTTATGATAACATCACCTACTTTTATGTTTTAGCTCTCCGATATCATACAAAGTTATCCTCTTCATACCTACAATGAAGTTTTATTTCTTGTTGCTAGTTGAAAGCAAACTTCCGGTGCACGTAGAGTCGTATCAGTGGCAGATAGGGCTTGAGAGAATATTGATCTTACCGTTAGCTCCTTGTGGGTTCGACACTCCATACTTATCACTTCCACCTTTGGAAAGTGCTACGATGATTCCTTGCACTTGGGGATTATCACACATATTACATCCACTGGGCATCAAACTTCGCCACCAGTGCAAATATAGGGAACAAAGCAGCATATTACATACACTGGCCGTCAAAATTGGCCACCAGTGCAAATAAACGCGGCAGCAAAACAAGAGCATAACTGAAACAACTTCAGAAGAGTTCAAGAAACGTTATCCTGGGTATCCACCATGCTGGCAGTAAGCTTAGCAAGCTTATTAGCTTTGTCTTATTTGGCGCTAAAATCCTCCAATGCTTGCTGTTACACCAGAAAGTATGCATCTGAATGCTCCAGGGACTTCCGCAGTCCTTCCGCTTCTTGTCGTAGCACAGCTGATCGATGTCTTTTAGCTTGTAGTTGAGACTCAAGAAACTGAACTGATTCAGACAGTGAGTTTGAATAGCTTCTGCAAGCGGTAGTGGCCAGTAACTCGAACACTAAACCAAGATAGGACTTTGGGGTTGTCTCGCTGTCTGTCGGAGTAAATGACCACGGGTAGCCTAGCCGGCTCCCCCTGGCTCTTCAAAAAATAATAGGCCGATCAAGCCTTCAAGCACCCAAGACACGAGGCCGCCTTCCCTCGGCCGGCTACCCCACTATCCGACTACCGGAAGGCGGCCCGGCCCTAGAATCCTCATAAAGAAAGCCGCGGGAGGGCCGACTCCAAGAAGCCGGCCCCCGACAGGCGACCAAGATCGTGCCCTCAAAGTCTGCACCCACATAACAGAGATGGGATAGGGCGTGGCAATAGTGAAGCTTGCCACCCCCGAATCCCGGAATACGCATGGCTACAGTACGCCGTACGGGGCAGCCATGACCCGTCCGGCGTGGCACTGCTGCCATGCTGACCATGACATCACCCACGACAGGCTGTCAGTACGGCCCGCAGGTTGCAGGCCCCTTCAGTAAGAGGGACACCCGAAGGCGGCCATGCTTCCCCTAGTCGGCCTGGGACGTAGCCGTCTCTCACAAGCCGGCTCGCTCCCTCCCTCAAAATATGCGCACCATTAAGGAGACAAGACGAGGTAAGGCTACAGTGAGAGCACGCCAGGCGGCGGCACTGTAGCCATGCTTACCTTGACAAAGCCCTCGTCATCAAGAGTGAGGCAACAGTAACCAGCCCCCGACAGACCCCCAAGCGGTGGGAACTACCTGTCGACCAGGAAGCCGGCAGCCGGCTGGACCCATCAGTCAGCGGGCCCCAATGGTCGGCGGAGAAGCCGGTGAACGTGGACACTGACTGCTGGAGCCACGCCTAGCTGGATTACCATTGTACCCCTGGGGGGTAGGCCTATATAAACCCCCCAGGGCACCCATGCAAAGGGTTGGACTTTGATAGTTTTAGACACAACTTTGAGAGGAGAAGAGAGCTAGCCTCGCCCTTTCTTCCTCCTCTCGCCGAACAGCTCAAGGAGCCTCTTGTAGCCACTTGTTGATCTTATGATCATGCGGAGACCCCGCAGAGCAGGACTAGGGGTGTTATCTCCACGGAGAGCCCCGACCCTGGGTAAGATTCGTCGGCGTGCATGTCTTTGCCTTATCCCGTTTCCAGGCACCGGCGATGTCTTATTGGCTCCCATAATGATAAGCCACCCGTTGGCATTTGTCGCACCTACCACCCGATACTGTCTTCAAGATAGTCTTCCTTAGCTGTTTTATCAGCTTTGTTGGAGACCAACAAGGATGTGTCACTATCCTGAACCTTATCGCATTACTTCCTTTACCATTGCTTAATAAGGCACTCTTCCCCAGTATTATGTCAGCATTCTAAAAGAAGAAACAAGCAGACACATAACAAGTTTAGCATGTACTCGTATATGAAACTCATTTCGGTGAACCAATTCATTAGTAAGGTGGACAGGATTAAACTACCAAGTCTTCTATTGCCAAGTACTAGTACATAATAAAAGCATCAAACAAACATATATCTATGTCCTATGGTCACTGCAATGTCTTGCCAAATCAAAATAGAGACACGGTTCAAATCATATCAGTTCAAGACAAAGCAGCAGTGAAAGATTACAAAGCGTGGGAAACTACACGGCACAACAAGATTTCAGATGGGTACCACGGGTCTACATGTACACAAACACTATTGGCTCTGTTGTGATGCTAGTAATGTGCATGATATGAAACTCAACTGTATACACAATTAAAATTGAAATCAACAGAGCTATTGATAAGAGCAAACCTGTTAAAGAAACATGCGTGAACATACCTGCTATGCCATTGGAGTTTCGGTTGGATCCTTCAATTTAAAAATAAGTTTGTATGAGTAAATACAGTGATACAAGAGCAAAGCAATCATAGTTAAAAACGGCGCGCCTAACAGGCGCTTAAGCGCGCCTAGGCTCTAGGCGTTGGCAAAACGCATTGCGCATAACTACGCTTAATCTGTGCATAACTACGCATAAGCATGCACATTAGTTAGTAAAGCGCAAGGTGGTGGCAAAACGCATAATTAACACCTAACACTTTTTTGAACTATGATAGCAATGGAATCTTAAATTAGAAGAGTTGTTCTTCAGGTTTAGGCACTTGTTCTACATGAACAGAGTATAGTAAGATGCAAGAATATAATACTTAAAAATAGAAAATGAGCTCATAGACCTTACCACATTCTTGGTTCGGGACCAGTACAGAACAAGGCGTTCCCAGTCATCGTCCAGTAAACGTGTCTCTGGAGAACATAAGGGAATTTGATGAGTTTCTTTGCCGGTGAAGTACGTTTTCTTTAGGTAATTCCGATACTGCCACCAAGCATTCTTGAAGATAGCAAAGGTATTAGCATAGGTTACCTCATCCTGAGTTTCCAAATCGGTCCTTCTCTATAGAGAAAAATAGGAAAATTTGTTCTATTATAACCATCATGGAGGTAGGACGTATGGGACAAAGCAAAGTAATTGCCATGAATAACATTACTTACACATAACTCCTGGACAAACACCTGCAACTGGCATTTTCCTTCATCTTCAATATAATATTTCCAAGATGGGAAGATACGCACATACGATTTAACAACATCAAATGTGATAGATGCTAAACTACGACTAGCTGGTTGTGCTTCCTCCACAGGAATAGGCGTACTAACTGGTGGAGTTGGGGTCTCTTGTTTGGGAGCTCTGTGGTGGAGATGGTGCTGTGTCAACAGGAACTGGGTTACTATCGGCTGGGGTTGGGGTTAGATTGGGTGAAGCTGGTTCTCTGTCCATCGCAGTAGGGGTACAATCTACGAGAGTTTGGCTTATGTGTGGTAGGGATGGTTCTTGTGCATGTACTACCGGGGTGCTATCTCCACCAAGAGGTAGCACTATTTTATTTGAAGACTGTGTTTTTAGTCCGCTAGATACTGGCATCACCCGCTCCAATTCAAATGGCTGATAAACAGGAAACATAGTTAAATGTACAGACATTGTATGAGAGACAGATGCAATAGATAGTGTGGAAAAAAGGCATGAAATAGTTGACATGTATATTGTTTAACTAAAACGGATAGCATGACATAATTTCACATATATGATGTCTATCTAAACTGGATAGCATAGCATAACATAATTCAAAGATATGATCAATAACTAAATAGGATCGCATGACATAATTCACCTACATGTTATCTAAGTAATCAGGATCGCATCATTTAATTCCCATATGTGATTTATATGCTAAACAGAGGGCATTCGATATGATGTCTGAACTAAGAACATGGTTTTGAATATTGTGTATATGACGTGTAAACTATGCAATGCAAGACACCATATGCATGATATGAGCAGTATAATCGTGCCAAGTTAGAGCATACACCTCGGTGGGGGAATAGGACTGGTCATCTGTCTCTGAATCCATCTCTAAGGAGCTATCGGGACCCAACAAGAGATCTGCTTTGACAGGTAGCACTGTCTGCTCTGAAGGCCTTGTTTTCATTCCAGATTTTCCATCTCCCACCCAAATGGCTGATTCACAGGAAGAGTAGTTTAATGTACAAACATTGTCGACAAATGGAAATGTAATGAAGAAAAGGATGGGCAAGATATCATTCAAATATATGATGCCTGGTTAAACAGGATGGCATTGCACATTTCACATATATTATGGCTGGCTAAAAGACATGAGACTGCATAATTCCCATATATGATATAGAAACTAAACAGGTGGCATTACAGAACATGTCTAAACTAAGCAGATGACATATATGATGTCAAAAGTAGGCACTACAAGGCAACATATGCATGATATGACTAACATCATCATGCCAAGGTAGAGCAAACACCTTGGGGGGGGGTAAATAGGAGTGGTCAGCGGCATCTGAATCCGCCTCAGAACAGATATCTTCCTCTGGATTACAATCTGGAGAGGGGTGGGGAGGGTTTGCCATTGAACCCACCATGGAGCAATGTCTGCATGACATTGTATTGCCGTGCAAAACTCTTCTCTTTTTCTCTACATGTTAGCATGACTGTGTACAATATCTGACATGCATATGAAAAAAATATGGTGAGATTATGTAAGGAGAGCATGCAGAAATTTAGAGTGATGGTAACAACCAATGGATGGATCCAAAAATAAAGATAGCAGGCTGATGATTGCTTTAATTTAAGAAAAAGACAGATGATGATTGCTTTACTATTTGTTTCCCACCCAAGATGAACAACATAGGCATACCCTAGGTGAACCAGATATTAGACAGACATACTATTTATTGTTGCCTCGATATTTGCCCCACAACTAATGTAGAACTCAAGTTTGAACATTAATTTGGACCTGACTTGGAGTCCAAGAGGTGAACAGGATGATAAAGTAGCAGGTAATTTTAAGCAATGCATAACATAAGCAAAAACAAAAGAGTGCGACCTCTCTTGTGGACCCGTGTACTCCTTAGGTTCATCTGCTAAGTCGATGATGGTGATGCCGTTGCGGTGGGTGCCGGTGGCAGGGAAGGAGAACTGAGACGGCGAAAGACAGTCAGGAGTCATGATGTCTGGTTTGGTGGATGCTTCTATCGATGGAGCAGCTCAGGTGAGGTGGACGATGTCGTGGCAGGAGCAGGACAAACCACACAAAGTTCCCTTCGACACCTACCTATAACTGAAGTAATTCTGTAAGGGCTCATTTGGCTTGCATGATTCTAAAAATGCAGGGATAGGAAAAACGCCGGAATAGGATAGGAATGCACATGGTAAACAGAGAATTTGTAAACACAGGATTTCTGTCAACTTGGGTGTTTGGTTTACAGGAATTGGAAGAGCAGAGGAATGCAAAGAAACATGGCCAAAATAAAGTGAAACCATATGAAAGCGTGTACAATTAGAATGTTATTCTGCCACTAATGCACTTGGTCTTGTTTTCATGCATAGGATTTTGAAATGTAGGTCCAGATGGATGTTTTGCTTCATTCCTTTCAACAAAATGCATGAATAATTGAATAGTAGAGTGTCATTGGAAAATTCCCTATTGCTATGTTTTTCCGTTGAACCAAAATAGCCCTAATGGATCGACGTGAATGTATAGTAATAAGTGATTCAACAAGTGTACAACCCCTTTGCCGTAGCCGTGTAGACCTCAACATCATTGGGTTGGTCGCTGAAGCAATTGAGGCAGAGGTGGCTGTTGGAGGTGTGGAGGAAGATCTGAGGAATCTGTAGACAACATCCAGGGCACTGCTCTGTTGTGATGGATCGTTCTGTCGTTAGAGCAGCTCTGGTGAGCCGTAAGATGTCAAGGCTAAAGCAGCACAAGACAGACATCGTCAATCTCAAGTGGGATTCTAATAGCATCTCCAATAGATGATGTAAAATAGATTCAAAATTTACATCACCAAAAACCACCTGACTACAACAGATGAGGTAAAAACTGTTGACTCTGAACTTAACTGTCGAAACTGAAATTTACTGTGGAATCTGAATGCTACTATCAAAACTGAATGCAACGGTAGCAGAGAGGCACTTGACATGTAGTTTAGGGAGGGCCTGCAGTTCATCTTCAACCTGCACCCCCCTGAGCCGCCAGCCACCACCGGCCAAACCGCCGGCCCCAGCGCCGCCTCGCCACCCTGAAACAAGTCCCCACCGCCGCCCCGTCCAGCCCTCTAGGCCTCCCCCCCCCACCCTGAACCCTAAGATAGATAGTGGGGTACCTCTCTGGCGAGCCCCCGTCCCCGCTGCGGGTGGTTCTTCCTTAACTCCGGCGAGGCCCCCAACCCATGAAAATCGACTAACCCAAAAGTCGATTCAGTCGACTGAAGTGTGGCTAAATCAGAGCAGACCAGCAGCACGAGCGAGGGGGAGAGCAGCAGCAGCAGTGCGAGCGAGCGAGCGAGAGCCGGAGCAGCAGCAGCTGGGCGAGCGAGCGATCGAGCGAGAGCCGGAGCAGCAGCAGCAGCGCGAGCGAGCGAGCGAGAGCCGGAGTAGCAGTAGCAGATCCGGCTGGTATGGACGCCGCCGCCGAAGGGGCCTCGCACTGGGGGAGAGCCGCCATGGAGATGTCGCCCGTGGCGCCGGCTTCAAGGTAGCCGCTCCATGGGGTGCGGGATGGAGCACCGTCGGCGCCGGGAGGTCGAGTTAAGGAGAAGGTGCGATGCGATGAGTGTACAACCTCTTTGGTGGCACCGAGTAGGCCTCGGCTTCGTCCGAGGAGTCGGTGAGGATGATGCGGTTCCGGTGGAGCAGGTTAAGGCGGCACTGTGGGGGTGGAGCAGCCGTGATAAACGAGGCGATCGTCGGAGCGGCTCTTTGGAGGTGGAGGACGGGGCGGCTGAACCGGCGGGACGACGAGATGGACGATTGGATCCTCATCCGGGGAGGTGGACGAGGGACGTCGAGCTGTTGCGGTGGACGATGTTGTCGGGGAAGAGGATCCGGCTGGGCAGTGGTGATTTGGCGGACGGAGGAGTGTGGGGTTTCGCGGCAGGAGCAGAGAAGTTATGGCGGCCTGGGATTTCGAATGGCAAAAAGGGGGCGATGGGAGGGGTGAACCATGACTTAGGGACGCACTTGTCCAAAATGTAGGGTGTGTTACAAAAGTACCCCCCACCAATTTGAACTAGCGGCCCTTTTGGCTCAGGGTTAGAAGGGGGATTTCGCGTCGGGATTTGGCAGCTGGAGGGAGTTTTTGCGCGCGTTGTAATTTCGGGATAGCAAGGCGCGGGTTGTGAAGGCGCCAGTTTTGGGAGCACGATATCTGAATTTTCGGGATATAACAGGACGCGGGTTGAATTTTAGGGACAAGCCTAACGTGTAGTAATATTGTACTTGTACGTACCAAATCAATTTGCACTTCCCTCAACCAAAAAGAAAACAAAAAAGATAAACTATTCACACCACACAAAGAGAGAGTCTTGCCCCGTTTTACTATACAAATGCTATTCAAAGCTACTCCCTCCTTCCATCTATATAGGGCCTAATGCATTTTTCGATGCTGACTTTGACCAAATATTAGAGCAATAATATATGGCATGAAACTTACACAAAGCACACCGTTAAATTCGTCTGTGAAAGGTTCTTTCAATGATATAATTTTCACATTGTGCATGTCATGTACTATTAATCTTGTCAATAGTCAAAGGTGGTCTTAAAAAACTCATTGCACCCTATATAGATGGAAGGAGGGAGTATGAATCCATGTTATGTCCAATTAAATTTTTTCGCTTGCTGTATAATGCATGTAACCTACTCATACCAACATTTTAGTGCATTCCAAATGTCTATACTACCGCTGCAATTCGAACCAAATTTGAATTCGTTTCTTTATTTCAGTAAGAATCTACAATCATGATTGTTGCCAACTTCAACCATCATTCGTGTATTACCTTAATAACACACCACATGATTACTATAGAGATAGATATGAACTATGTGTACTACATGAACTCGAATTCTATTTTTTGAATACACTTGATGTTGATTCCAAATAATAGTACATTTGATGTACTAACTATATATTCATAATCTAAACCATGTTCCATATGTACACCGTGTTTACCACACAAAGTATAGTGCCCCGCCCCCTACATTATGACAAGTATTTAGACCTGAGTTGCAAAAGCCACACATTAGTCCAAATTATAATCAATGTTCTACATTATGATATCTTCTTCAAGTATCCGTATCCACTTTTTTATAATGAATTATGATCTTTGTTCGTCTTTTACACCTTCACGATCCTCTTCTATTTGTAGCTAGCTAGCGCTAACTTTCTATCATGCATGCACACGCCCGCCCCCCTCTCACCCACCCTTAGCGTCCCCTCCATCGCGCACATTCATTATTTCTCTTTAGGTCGTCCACCCGCGGTGTGTGTAGGCCCCCGGCTCCTTCTTTCCGGCACACACCGGTCGATATACCTCTCTAGCCAAGTGCGCCTACAACAAACACATATATACTTCCCCTCTTCTCTTCTCACTGTCCATGCCCCCCTATGTCCAACACGGTTACACGTAGGTGCACACTCCTTCCCCACTTTTCATTGATCACATACTCGCACACTCCTCCCCCCTTGACATGGTAGGCCTCTCGCACCACCTCCTAGCCGCACCCCTCTCCCCCTGTCTGTCTCTCCGGACCTTATTTGCTTCTAACACATGCAGGTGTGTATATGAACTGATCTCCCTACATATAGCCAGGTCTACTATAATTCGTTTTCCCCAAGCACCGATACACTTACTCGCTAGTTATGTCTCTCCCTTTCTCGAACACATGACGGTTGACCTTCCTATGTAGTTACGTATGCTTACCACAACCATATATTCTCCCCTCATCATCCTTGCATACCTCCCGACCCGTCTCTCACATGCACGTGCATAGACAGACAGACATCCCCCACCCTCTCTTATTGATATTGCACGCATACCCTCCGTTTGTCTAGTAGGCCTCTCCCACCATTTGTGAGATGCCACTCCACCACCAACCCTCCGACGCTCTACCTTTGGCTTTCTCCCAACCTTATTCCTCAGCTACACATATCCATGGATGTCGATCGATCTCCCTCAATACATAGCTAGGTCTCTCTCCTTCCCCATACATATACTAGTCGATCGGTCTCTGCCCCCTCCCCCCGCCCCCCCCCCACACACTGATAGTCGAACGTTCTAGGTAGGTATCCATGCCACGGAAAAAAACTGCACCTCTGCCCTCTCAAATTCCAGTAGGCCAGGTGCCTTGTATCTTTGACGTGGGCAAACACAAATTCGATGGCACTCTTTATCGATCACGTAGCCACACACTTCATCCCTGTTTTCAATTCTATCGATATCTCACGTCGATGACTCTGTTTCACACACATTGCATATGTTACGTTTTTCTGTTTGAGACATCATCAACACATTGCCTCTGTTTCGCACAAACCATCTCTATCACACCCACCCACGTATGTACCTGCACCTAAATAAGAAGTGCACGCAGGACGCACGTACTCACATCTCATTCCCGGCCACACCCGCGCGGGTACACGGTGGAGTTTGTTTCTGTACGAAAAGGCAGCCCACGTGATAATTTGACGCGTGTAGCGGTTGTTTACTCAAAGGAGGGTCGGGTACCACGCCTAGAAGGAATGAAGTTCGACTTGACGCGTTAGTATTAAATAAAGTTATATATTCCTCAATGGCATGTAGAGAATATAAAACAATTGCCGTGGGGAAAATGGAAAAATGGGTTTGTCTCTCGTCACACCATCTCACACAAGGCGGCCGTGGCCTCTCTCTCTCAGCGTTGGCCAGTGATCCGGCCACATCCCGTCCACCGGCGGAAAGGGAGGATGTGCATCGTCTCTCCGTTCGACGGCGTTGAGGCAGCACGTACCAATCTGCGGTACCCATCATTCTCTCTAACCAAGCTCTGGCGCGGTAGGGCCTTCGCCACTTGCTCATTGCCGCAGTATGGGCAGATCCCGGCCGCCGGCGCCCTCCTAGTAACATCCCGACAACCCTCAGGTACAGCTTCCTCCGGCCTTGCTCCACTGCCCATCTTCCCATGTTGCTGCATGTGGATCTTCTTTAGTTGTTTGCTTAAATCGTATCTCGGCCAGCGTACTTTCCATCTTGCAATCTCGTCCTCAAACCATTTTTGATAAACCACCATGTGCTATCTTTCCCTTATTACATGGAATATGCTTCTTTTTTGTCGGTGTATGTGTCTTCAACTTGTGTTATTAGGCAGTAATTGTTTCCTTTCGACCTCCTTTTGCAAATAGAGCTATCCATTTTCACCTCGTTGCTATTGCGACCTTTTGGTGAACTACACAAAGAGAGATCGTAGAGGTGATCGGCTTCTATTTATGTGTGTTATTTTTCATCATCTAGTTCCACTATTATTGTAATCACACTGACTAGATATCTTTGCAAACAGTGATGGTCCGCTCAATTTTAGTGGAGCTGCACAAAATGATCGGATTGTGGTGTCCTCCATACACCTCTTTTTTGGCTACAGAGCTGGGTGAAAGTAGCTGCCAAGCAATGAACATTGTGCCAAGGAAATGGAGCCATGCCTACGAACAGCATCGATCAATTATATTTTTTTTCTTTATTTGTACACCTTCTCACAACTTTGTCTTTAGTTGTGATGTGACTATTGGCGCTGATCTGCGAACCATTGAGATGAATTAGCCATGGTAGCCATGGTAGTTTCATTTGTATTTCATGGAATATTGTAACGAGATAATCTTGAGGCAATACACATGAATCCTTCGTTGAAACCTTTTTTCCTGCGGGAACCAAAGTTGAAACCTTCATAGCATCACAGTACAATTTCATTAAAATTATGCATACATATAAACAAATCCTGAAGGATTGATAGCAATGACCGAAACAATTCAACTTTGTTTCGCCGACATGTTGGACATCCTTCATCTAGCTCCACCTGCCATGCAACAATATTGAGTGTACAACACAACTTTAGGGAAAGATTCACCCGGTCGTTGCACCACAGTAGTAATGACTAGTGAGCAGTCAAATCACAGAGTCCCACCTTCGCCATAGTAAGTTGCTCGGACGAAGCAACCATCATTTCTCTGTTCCTTGAATCCGCTGGTACTCCCATATTCCCACAGTAATAAGTTGCTCGGGCGAATCAACCATCACTATATCCGCTCACGTGTGATGACCATAGGAGCTATCCATTCCGATTGTATGTTAAAAAAATAAAGGTCGATAACTAATGTGGAAAACTTTTAAAAAAACTAATGCGGCACCTCGGGCCAACACGGCCAGATCGCATTTTGCACGAGGAATTACACACCATGTTTCATTGACATGTGGTCCCGTTCCAACATCTCAGTGCGACGACGGCGAGTCCTTTTCTACTAGTATTTCCGAACAGACGTGTAGGCCGGGGCGCCTCTTTGTGTACCGTGGCAAACTGGCAACCGTCCACCGACTCTTCGCCTTTCCCTCTCGATTTGGAACTGCTGTCGCACGCTTTTCCTCTCCCTCCTCCATTTGCCTTCACCCTTCCTTCTGCCATTGTTCGATCGTCTTCTCCATGGAGGGAACAGACCGGAAATGACCCCGTTATTCTTGCCTCGATATGAAAGATGATGTGGTGGAGGAACTCATTGATCGGTGCGACGTCATCACCTCAGCTAGCATGGCAGGTTCGTTCAAGACCATTATCGACTCAGATAATAACATCATTACAAGGAACCCAAGGGTCAAGGAGCGGCTTGATCTCCCCTATCTTCTTCACCGTGACCCTGATGACAGGCGTGGGGACGATGAAGGCCTCGCCTTGTGCAAGTTGATGCCGCTTGATAATGATACGTATGATGTTAAGATGCCATCGCTTGAGGGCAAGGATTGGGCAGGCGCAAATGGAGATTGGGTTGTTTATATTGGGTACAACTGTGAATGGGAACTTGTGAATGTGTACACTCGTCACCGGCTTCCACTTCGAAGAATCTCAGCAGACTGCCCAAAGGTTGAGCACACCGGTATTATACGCACGTTCAAATACGATCATGGTGACTGTCTTCTACGGAAGATAGCAATTTGTCGAGTTCCCAACCGCTCTTGGAATTACTAGAACTATGAAGTTGTTGCTATCTTCGACAAGCTTGTTACCGTCCTTTGTGGTTCGACTCGATGGATATTGCTCAAAAATCAGTTTCTATACACGGATGTGTACTGTGATTCAATTCAATACGAGGGTCTTGTGTTTGCTTCCACCACTCATGGCACTATTTTTGCATGGGATCCTCATAGTTTCGGTACGTTTGTCTTCCATCGTAATTATAATTGTTTCATCCACATGCATGCGGGTTACCAAGTTTCCCTTTACTAATTAACCTTCTTCTTGTGTTTCCAAGGTCCTATGAACATTCCACCACCTATACTTGAAAAATGTTATAACCAAGGGGGAGATGACGATGGTGATGATCACGAGCATGAGGACGAGCAGAACTTATATACTCAGTGGCGCCTGGCAACTAATTCTGATGGATCACCTCTTATTATCTGTATACAGCACACTGAGTTTGTTACTACTGAGGGAGCACGTGTTGTCTCCCATGGTTGCACTCTCCGGACCTATTCCAACACTCGTTGCATGGTATTCGGGATGGAGACTAGTGTGCTAGCGCCAACACCTTCTCCCTGGTACAGAATTGATAGTCTTGGAGAAAACTCGCTCTTCCTTGGACAAAACTATCCGATGATGGTGAAAGGCGATCCAACTGCTGTTGACACAATGTTACTAGTACCGTTTGTGAGAAGCAACTGTATCTATACCTTGGACATTTGGGTGGTTCCCTACCCTGGTACTGATATAGTAGGCCGCTTCAGCCTGGATGATCAGTCATGCATTGGTCTCGAGATTGACAATAGATGGCCCGTCCCAGAGAATCACTTGTGGTTCAAAGCAAGTGTTTCCAACGCTGAGGATTGGTTGAGTTGAAGTTCATTTCATTGCTTGTTATTTGTTGTGTGATGAAAACTTTAGTATTTATAATGTATCCTCGTTGTTGATGTGGGTTGATGACCTGTTGTATGTAATAAAATGATATGCCTGTGATAAACTTACTAAATTTATGAATGGCTTTCGAGTCGCTTCTCTGAGTGAGTGGTGCGATAAGGCAAAAAAATATTTTCCAAATACATAGTTGTACGTGCATTGCAATAGGTTATCGGATGAGGCCAATCAATAATAGTAGTACACTATTTGTACTAGCTTCACATGCTTAGCGCATCGGGCGGGTGTTTTTACTGTAGCCATATGTTAATGTGTTGGTTGTACATAACCAGCACCTCGAATCCTCGATAGTACTATATAAGTAGTAGGAATAGTAGGGTGCCATGGGCCAGAACAAGAATTCACGTCCAAGAGTATGGCACACGCCACCAGCACGACATCCATCTGACACCATATTTCTTGGAGTCCGTGCTAGAGCAATCTCTTCAACCTCGTCGTTTCTCTAACTAAACCATCGCGCGGCGGGCAAGGTGGGGGTTTGCCGATAGTCGGTTTCCTCAACTGTGGTCCCACTTGTAAGGCCAACTCCAATGCACGAACCCAAATGGACCTTCGCTTTACACGAACTCCAATGATAATTTTGACTAGAAAATCAAGACCAAAGAAAACAAGAACCACAAGAATAAATTTTAGAAGATATCCAACTTCCATAACTGCTCCTGTAAGTTGGATTAGTGCCTTCTCGATGCATTCATTGTTGATCTGCGGAGGCTCGATCTTGCGTGCTTCTTTCTTCTTCGAGTGTGAAGAAGTTGACGTTGCTTCCTCGCATCTAGTCTCATGTGTAGCCTCTATTCTAGTAGTAGGAGTATCAACAAGTGCACTAGTCTCATCTCTAGCCTCTATGCTAGCTAAAAGTGCTAGAACATCTACTAAACTGCGCTCTATCAATATATCGATGTACTCTTCTTCCCAATACCAAAACTTGCATCCATTCTACTCCCTCCGTTCCACAATACATGCCTTCTATTTGTCAAAATATAGATGTATCTGACATGTTTTAGTATATAGGTACATCCATTTTTGGACAAATGGAAGTCAAGTATTTTGGAACGGAGGGAGTACACAATAAAATTTTTAAGTTAGCACAACTAGTCTAATCCGAGAGCACAACCGAAGATTTGGTCAGGTTCTTCCTCCTTTTGCGGACACATGGGACATCCAGCATCCAGGTCGTGTCATGCAAGAAAATAGAGTGGTAGTTGAAGCCATGTGATGTGCATCTTGGGTTAATCTGTAAATAGAATCTTACTACTCTTTAGTAACTCCAAAAGCGGCCACCGAAGATCTTTATTGGATTTATTTTTCATCACCATCACGTCGAGGTGAAAGATGTGCAGATCCAGTGGGTCCTCTTGCCTTTTCACTGACATGTGGGACCGCATATGAGAAAACAGATGATGGGCTCTGCGTGTCCGCTGGCTGGCTGAGAAGAGAGATAGAGGAGGGCTAAGCACGGACTCCAGGAATTTTGTTCTACGTAACAAGCACCTCAATATTCGCGTGTGGTTGTTTCTAGAATAAAAAAAGGAGGTACCCCTACTTATGTTACTCCCACTACACCTAGCATAAGGTTAGTAGGTGACCTTGCGCTTGGCTCTTCGCCTCTTCGGGAAGTCGATGGTTCTATAGTAGTACTTCTGGCAATCTGACACCAAATGAACTGCTGCACGTCCACCGCTTGTAAGCAAAAGTTTCTCCTCGTGCTGCGAGCCACCGCGCATGAGTTGTCGAGGGAGAAGGCGTGATCAAGCTTCTCGTCGTTCTGTGAGTTTACGGGACACATCAAAGTTATTTAGTACGTTCTCTCTCCAAAAAGGGCTGACCATG
This sequence comes from Triticum aestivum, assembly GCF_018294505.1. Classification (NCBI taxonomy): domain Eukaryota; kingdom Viridiplantae; phylum Streptophyta; class Magnoliopsida; order Poales; family Poaceae; genus Triticum; species Triticum aestivum. The sequence continues at coordinate 326,128,930 of NC_057807.1, read as the reverse complement.
TCATTGCTACCATCCCGTGCTCTATCGTTGAGTATGTGCACTATTCACGTGCCATCGAGGAGAAAAAATATTGCGTAGGTGCCATCGAAATGCACGACTCACTTACACACTGCTTATCTGATTATCTCCATTTTCTTGCATGATACGTGCACCTTGATGCTAGATGTCTCGCGTGTTGGGAAAAGGATGAACAAAGCTCACGTAAAAGAAAAGAGTTGAAGAGCATAGATTCCCGACGACCGAGAAGGAGCAAGGAACCTCGCGGTGGAGCGTCTACAAGGAATCGTGCGTGTTTTCCCCTGTTTTTTGCCACCTGCCCACCTATAAACAAATAAAAGAACATGAACTCTTTGCTAACCACTAGAAACGGTACATCAGGATGCTAAGTTGAAGATGTTTTATACTCCCTCCATTCCCAAATATAAGTCTTTTTAGAGATTTCAATAAGGGACTACATACAAAACAAAATTAGTGAATCTACACTCTAAAATATGTCTACATACATCCATATGTTGTAGTCTATTTGAAATGGCTAGAAAGACTTATATTTAGGAACGGAGGGAGTAGTTTATATGGATAACCATGCAACAAGACATGCATGTACAGGACGCATGCAGCCACGCATGTACACAAGACAACGCACTAACTCCATCCGATCCAACTCATGCACATACGCGCACAGCATGGAGCACACAACGCACGTACACAACACGTGCATGCACACACGCTTGGCCGCAGAATGCACGTGAATAACACATGCATGCACACACACTTGGCTGCATGGAGGCGTGTGCCATCTGCGGCGATGTCCGGTTCATCGTGCTACGGCGAAGCTCGCACGCAACGGTGCCTACGCATCTCTTGCAGCACCTCTTTGCCGTCGTTGCTCAACGACTAGTCGGAGACGAAGACGACCGCAGCCTCGGCCTTAGAGCTAGCACCGATGGAAAAACCCGCACACTGCACGCACACGAGCACGTATGGAGTGCCCATGACGTGGTGCGTCCCCAGTCGCCTCTACTCCTTCCGCGTACATTGTCTATCAAGGCGGCTGCATGCTAATGATGATGTGGGTGAGATCTTCTAGGACTCAGATGATGGCGAGGAAAATTATGAGACACAATGTAACGTACACCGTCAAGGTCCACGGTCAAGGGGGTGCTAGTAAGTGCTTAGATGAGGTGCTAAGTGCATTAAATGGCTTAGTAGCCCAAGTCTTCAATGCATAGGTGCTTAGTTTATTGGTGCCACATCATATTTTATGCCTACGTGGCAGGCTTAGCAGCTATACATGGTGGAGCACTGGGAGAGGCCAAGGCTGGTCATAGTGGGGAGTAACTTATACTGTAACATATTACTATGTTACTCTAAACATCTCTATAAACCGGAAAGGAGGGAGTAGAAACATAGACTAGTGTCATATGCAGAGTATGGGAGCACATGATATTTCCCCGTCCGGACCGATCCCAATTGGCTTCTCACCTTCTTGGCCCAACAAAAACCCCTCCCCCCTCCCACGCGCGCTTCCGGCCTGGCGCCAGCTGAGCCCGCTGAGGGAGTCCGGGATTAAGGGGTCCTCGAACAGCCGGACTATATAATTTGGCCGGATTGTTGGACTATGAAGATACAAGATTAAAGACTTCGTCCCGTGTCCGGATGGGACTCTCCTTTGCGTGGAAGGCAAGCTTGGAAATTCGGATATGTAGATCTCCTTCTCTGTAACCGACTCTGTGTAACCCTAGCCCCCTCCGTGTCTATATAAACCGGAGGGTTTAGTCCGTAGGACAACAACAATCATAATCATAGGATAGCTTTTAGGGTTTAGCCTCTAAGATCTCGTGGTAGATCAACTCTTGTAATACTCATATCATCAAGATCAATCAAGCAGGAAGTAGGGTATTACCTCCATCGGGCCCGAACCTGGGTAAACATCGTGTCCCCCGCCTCATGTTACCATTAGCCTTAGACGCACAGTTCGGGACCCCCTACCCGAGATCCACCGGTTTTGACACCGACATTGGTACTTTCATTGAGAGTTCCAGTGTGTTGTCACGATAAGGCTTGATGGCTCCTTCAATCATCTTCAACGACGTGGTCCATGGGGAGGTTTTCCTCCCCGGACAGATCTTTGTATTTGGCGGCTTCATACTGCAGGCCAATTCGCTTGACCATCTGGAGCAGATCGATAGCTACGCCCCTGGCCACCAGGTCAGGTTTGGAAGCTTGAACTATTCTGCCGACATCCATGGAGACTTCATCTTTGACGGATTCGAGTCCATGTCAGGTGCGTCGAGAAGTCACGACGAGCATGACTTAGATCTGCCATCAGACAACATTGGGGAGATCGCGCCTGCTGCTGCCCCGAGAATCAATCCGGAGCAGATCGCGCCATCCGAGGACGGGTGGATGGACCCCGCCATGGAGGTCGCACACTCATCAGCGTTGGAGCCGAACACTGACCCCATCTCCTATGAGACCGGTGTCATCGGACCCTCGGACTCATCTCCGGCTACAGGCTCCGAACCGCGTACATCCATGCATATCGAATGTGATTGGGCACCGATCATGGAGTTCACCTCCGTGGATATCTTTCAACACTCGCCCCTGGATGACATGCTAAATTCATTAAAGTCTCTCTCTCTGTGAGGGGACTCTTGGCCGAACTATGTCCGGCTCGAGTGGGAAGCGGACAACAAAGAAATCCGCTACCCACCCACCACCCACTTCATAGCCACTGTTGATGACTTAACCGACACGCTCGATTTCGACTTCGAAGACATCGACAGTATTTGCGATGATGCAGGAGAAGAACAGGAACCACCGCCCACTAGGTGCTGGACTGCCACCTCATCATATGATATATATATATGGTGGACACGCCAAAAGAAGGCGATGACGATGATGCAACGAAGGATAATCCCCTCGATAAGCCACCGAAGCGATGACGTAGGCGCCACTCTAAATCCTGCCACAGTAAAAACAGCGACAACAGTGCAAGAAATAATAATACCCCGGTCGACTCCAAAGGAAACGACGACCCCATGCACCCAGCGATGGAGCGGGACGAGCCAGGGGACGGTGAACATAGTCCAGAGCCGATGTCAGATACGCTGATCCCGAGGGTAAAATTCATCAACCTGACTCCGGAAAGTAGAATAGTCCGGACGACGACGCACTCATCATCCCGGAAAAACACTTGGAACAAGAGAACCTCCATAGAAGGCTTATCGCCACCGCGAGGAGCTTGAAGAAGCAGAAGCAAAGGCTTAAAGCCGAGCAGGATATGCTCAACCGTAGATGGAACAAGGTGCTTGACACTGAAGAGAAATACGGTGGCGACCGTCACACAAAGAGCTATCCAAAACGCAAGTTGCTGCCCGAATTCGACGACGAGGCCATAGAGCCCATTCAGCCAAAAATAAAATGACCGATCAGCCAGACCGACCACCCCGTGGCCGCGACAGGACGGCTAATGATGCCGCACAAAAGTCAGCACATGATTTACGTGAGCTCCTGGAAAAAAATCCGGTATGGCCAGATCCATCTATGGATCTAGGAAGCGCACTTCGACACATGATCAGAGCTACCAAAATGATCATATTGATCGAATACCAGCTAGGAATCAGCACCGAACACAACAATCGTCGACAGCATGCCATGACACGTCCAAATACAAGGGTGTCGCATACCCCCTGTGCTTCACCGATGAGGTGCTGGACCATGAATTCCTGGAAGGATTTAAACCTATAAATATAGAGGCATACAACGGAACGATAGACCCTGGGGTCTAGATTGAGGACTTTATCCTTCACATCCACATGGCCCGCGGAGATGATCTCCACGCCATTAAATACCTACCCCTCAAGTTGAAAGGACCAGCTCGGCACTGGTTGAAAAGCCTCCCCGAAAACTCAATTGGAAGTTGGGAAGAACTTGAGGATGCTTTTAGGGCCAATTTTTAAGGGACCTATGTCCGACCTCCGGATGTAGACGACTTAAGTCACATAATTCAACAGCCCGGAGAGTCAGCCGAAAACTTTGGAACGGATTCTTACTAAGAAGAATCAAATTGTCGACTGCCCGGATGACGAATCCTTAGTGGCCTTCAAGCACAGTGTCCAGGACGAATGGCTCGCCAGACACCTCGACCAGGAAAAGTCGAGGACAATGGCAACCTTAACAAGCCTTATGACCCGCTTTTGCGCGAGCTAGGACAGTTGGCTGGCCCGTAGCGGCACCAGCGACCCAGGCACATCCGAAGTCAGGGATGGCAATGGGAAGCCGCGATGCAATAAAAACAAGCGTCGAAACAATGAAGACAGCCCAGATAACATGACAGTCAACGCCGGATTCAGGGGCTCTCGACCCGGTCAATGGAAGAAGCCATTTAAAGGCAGTAGAGATGGACCATCCAGCCTAAATAAGATTCTAGACAAATTATGTCAGATTCATGGCACCCCTGAAAAACCTGCAAATCACACCCACAGAGAGTGTTGGGTTTTCAAGCAGGTCGGCAAGCTAAATGTCGAACACAAGGGGAGAGAGACACCAAGTGAAGACGAGAATGAGCCTCGCCAGCCGAATACTGGGGACAGAAAAAATTCCCACCACAAGTCAAAACAGTGAATATGATTTATATAACTCACATTCCAAATAGAAGGCGCAAACGCGCACTCCGAGACGTATACGTTGTGGAGCCCATCGCCCCCAAATTCAATCCCTGGTTGGCCTGCCCGATCACTTTTGATTGCAGGGATCATCCGATAAGTATCCGGCACAGAGGATTGGCTGCCTTGGTGATCGACCCAATAATTGATGGATACCATCTCACCCGAGTCCTTATGGACGGCGGCAGTAGTCTTAACCTGATATATCAGGACACTATCCGCAAAATGGGGATAGACCCGTCAAGAATCAGCCAAAGCAATACTACCTTTAAAGGAGTGATACCAGGTGTCGAGGCCGCTGCACGGGCTCTCTAGTACTAGAGGTTGTATTCGGTTCTCCCGACAACTTCAGAAGTGAAGAACTAATCTTTGACATCGCTCCATTCCGAAGCGGCTACCACGCACTACTCAGGAGAACGGCCTTCGCTCGTTTTTACCGCACTACGCCTATCACAAACTTAAGATGCCCGGTCCACGTGGCGTCATCACAGTTAGCGGAAATATAGAGTGTTCCCTACGTGCGGAAGAATATGTGGCAGCTCTAGCAGCCGAAGACTGAATGTCCCCTCCAACCAGAATAAATGGTCGGTCGTCAAGACCACGGACATGGTTAGATGAGTCCGGCGCTCCACCAAACACAACAGCCCAGATAAACCTGAGTTTGGGTTGATAGATATACCCCCATAGGTGGTGCTAGGGGTTGCTCGCAAAAAAAAGGGAGCCCATAGTTTGGCTCGACCCTATTAATACAATAACATATTGCATTTTCATGGTTCATTCAGATTAACCAACTCTTCACACGAAGTCTTTCACCTGGGTTTTTCCTTTTCTACAGATGATCATCGTGCTACACCCTTCCAGGATATGGCACAACAGAGATAAAGGCGCAGACGTGCAACAGGGCCCCGCTCAAAGGTTTCTTTTTAGATTAAGACCCCGCGTAAACCTTTTTTAAAGTCTCTTGTTGCTTCATACCCTCTGGACACTTAACACAACTGGGAGGGATACTGGCATTCTTGACACTTCGTCACGCCAGACTAATGCATGTACCTGGAAACACAGGGCTCATTATCGAGGGCATTACTCAGCCCAGTATATGTCATAAAGTCCGAATACCTTAGGGAGTGTTCGGCGTCGCGAGTTTGGCCTTATATGCATTAGCTCCGAATCATGTCTTTGGTCAAATGTTGGATTTTTTCAGCTCCCGTGTTTTGCTACCTTACGTTCCGCTCTATCGGCTAAGGGGGCACCAGGAGAACTACTGCGATTGTGCCCTGGTACATCTGGGTGAGAACCTCAGTAGAGAAAGCCGAAAACTGATTGTCATGATATAGCGTGAGACTAGGCAACCACTCGATGACTCAACAGAATCTTCGCGATTCGTCCACATTAACAAAGGACTGGTTTTTCGGTCATGTACGTACGCGCACTACATTCGGATGAACGCGGAAGTACCAGGGGCTATATAGTAGCCCCACCGTCAAACTCATATGGCTAAGTGAAAGTGTTATAGCTATATAGTCTGATTGCCTGGTTCGCCGCGCTATCACCTCCTTAATGGACCAAGACGTTGGATCAAGTGTGATTACGCGCTTTTCCGAACACCCCCGCATTATATGCATGGGGGCTGAAGTCGACGACTGCAAACTTTCAGGTTATATACATACATACATAAATGGCCGCACAGGAGGCACTATAATACTTTCAGGCAAAAGTATAAACACAACCTTTATAATCAAAATCACATTGTTTTTACAATGGAGATACATGTCACTTGAACATGGTACTCTTCGAGCACTGAGCCTCTATTAAGCGGGCACCTTCTAGGACTTCTTCAAAATAGTGCTCGGCCGGGTCCTGGCCTCCCGCCGGACCCTGGGTTGCAATAGCGGTGGCCTCCATCCCCGCCCAGTATGTCTTAACACGGGCAAGAGCCATCCGCGCACCCTCCATGCACGCCGACCTCTTCACAGCATCGAGATGCGACACAGCACCAAGGAATTGTTGCACCAAACCAAAATAACTGTCCGGCCTTGGTCCCCTCAGCCAAAGATGATCCACGACAGACCTCATAGCAAGCCTGGACAACCTATGGAGCTCGGCCCATGCAGCCATCTTTTCATTCAATGGCAGCGGACGTGTCGGGGCACTGAACTGCGACCAGAACAACCCTTCTACCTCATGATCTTTCCGATCTTTGTAAAACTCATTTGCATCAGCAGCACTCTTTGCCAAGTCCGTATACGCATCTGCAGCACTCCATAACTGATCCAGAGGGGCATACTTCAGATCTCCGAACTTCATCCGCAACAAAAAGGGCCTCCCAGCTGCGATATCTCTGGCTTCACGCAGCTCCTCCCTTATCGCTCTCATTTTAGAGCGGGTTTCCTTGGCTACCTCCAGGGCCTTATTCAGGTCAGCCACTTTCACTTGGCCTTCCTTTTCAAGGAGCTCATAATGGCCGGCGCCATCTTTCAGTTCAACAGCCATCTTGGCTATCTTTTCTTCACTCTGGCGATGAGCAACCTGTTCGGCTCTTAACTCTTTGACCGCCTTCAGGGTGGCCGCATCACTTATTCGGGCTTGTTCCTTGGCTCGGGCAAGCTCCACCCGAAGGGTCTCCACGACAACAGCTCCATCTGCAGTCACAGCATATTATAGATACTAGCATCATGCTCCTCTTAACATTTGCTGACAAGCCGAACATACATACCCTGGGCCTCATCAAGCCGCTTGTTAACAAGCACGATGTCGGCATACACCAAGTCAAGCTACCGCTTCAGTTCGGCAAAATCAGCAGTCCGATCAGTCGTCGGACCCTCAGCCGTCGGCATAAAAGCAGCGCGATCATTACCTGGGATTATGATCCTCTGTTTTCCACCTCTGGATGGCAACCAGAGTCTCAGGGGCTACTATCTATACAGAGCACACCTAGCATGTGCGGTACCGTCAAAAATACATATATTATTTTTTGCGTACCTCAAAGCCTCTCAGCAGACTCGTAAAAGCTTCATTCAAACCACTTTTGGCGGATGAAATCCTCTCAACCACCGTACCCATTAAGGTACGATGCGTCTCTGAGATAACCGCTCGCTCCAGAAGACCCATTAGTGTCTCTGGTCGTGTGCCGGATAATCCCGGAATCTTTCTATTGCTCTCTTTGGGAGTCGGATACTCCGGACTTCGGGTAGCCGAAGTGTTAACTTCTGTCCTTGGCGGATCATGAGAAATCCTCCATGAAGACACCTCGGGGTCGTTTGCCCCATGTGGCGGGGAGGCAGGAGGAGGCGTTTCGCTCTCCATCATCTCCGGAAGAAGAACCCCCGAAGACGAACTCTGTGGAGAAGGGCTACGAGCCGGACTGCAAGATATATGTCTCGGTTATTATTCTCAGAGATAAAACAGGATATACTTGCCGGAGTACCTTTTTTTACTTACAGCTCGGTTGAGGGCTGGCCCCCTTGCGGGCGTTGTACAGTAAGGACGCCCTCTGGGGCAGGGCCCCCTGGCGAGGGTTTCTTCCCTCGTTTGGAAACCTCCGTTTCCAAGTCTTCATAGGCGGTCCTTTTCTTCCCATGAGGAGAGGGCGTTTTAGACTCACCTCCCCGATTATCCTCCTTCGCAGAGGCACTTACTCCCCACATTTGGATGTGTAAAGTATGAGGCCCACCTGTGGCTTCTCTATTCCTCCCCTCATCTTCTCCTGATGGCACCTGATACGGTGCACACTCAAGCATCCTGGTTAATAAAGGATCCAGCGAGCCTTCGGGAAGGGGGGCCGAACACCTGATGCTCTCCGCCTTTCTTATCCAGTCCTGGCAGAGAACAATTTTTCAGAATGATGTTGTAACAAACATAAAGGGCGGCATGTTCGGTAGCGGGATTACTTACTTGGGTATCCGGACGGTTGCAGTTGAGACCTGCATCCTCCGTGGTGTCCGGACACTTTATTCGTGATCCGAAGAATGATCCATACATCTCTTTGAGCGTCACGCCAAAGAATTGTTGATTGGTTCGTGGTCCTTCTGGGTTGAACTCCCACATACAGAGAGGTCGATGTTGGCATGGAAGGACCCGATGAACCAGCATTACTTGCATTACCTTGACAAGGCTGACATCCTTCTTAAGGATGTCTCGGATGCGGCTTTGCAGTGTCAGCACATCGTTAATTGGCCCCCAGTCCAGCCCCTTGTTGACCCATGACGCCAGTTGCGGCAGAGGGCCCAAGCGGAATGCTGGAGTGGCCGCCCGCTTTGTACCTCGGGGAGCTGTGATGTAAAACCACTCCCGTTGCCATAAATCAGACGTTTCCGTGAAGGAACCCTTTGGCCATGGGGCGTCGGCGCCTTTGCTTATTATAGCGCCTCCGCACTCCACGTGACGCCCGTCAATCACCTTCGGCCTCACATTCAAGGTCTTGAGCCATAGGCCAAAGTGGCGGGTGATGCGGAGGAAGGCTTCACACATGACGATAAACGATGAGATGTGAAGGATGGAATCCGGAGCTAGATCATGGAAATCTAGCCCGTAATAGAACATGAGCCCTCTCACGAAGGGATCAAGACTAAAACCTAGCCCTCGGAGGAAGTGGGAAATAACTATGACACTCGTTGGGTTCGGGAGTGGGGATGACCTGCCCTTGAGCAGGCAGCCTGCGCGGAATTTCGGCGGTGAGATACCTGGCCTCCCTAAGCTTCTTGATGTCCTCCTCTGTGATAGAGGAGGCCATCCACCGGCCTTGAAGGTTGGATCCAGACATGGTTGAAGGTCCGAAGCGCTTAGCTTGAGCCTTGGGTGTTGGAACTCGAGGTGCGGGAGGGGAAGGATTGAGCGTGGGAAGAAAAGGACAGGCCTTGGCCCCCTTATAAAGAGGATGAATATCAATCGTCCCCCGCGTGGCCGTTTGGGACTTGCCTAAAATCGAGGAGTCATATTAAACAAGCGCGGTTGGGTTACCCACACCTGTATTGATGAGAATCCCGCGATAAGGGGACACAATCACTGCTTTGACAAGATGTGCCAATAAAACCGCCTCGCGATATGTGCGGTGGCTTGTTGTGAAAAACGGTTCGAATAATGACTAGGTCATGGCGTGATGTCACGCTACGAAAAGTTGTCAGCAGATTAGATTTGTGGAATATTGTGCTATCTACGGTGGTATGTGGAATTCGTTTTGTAGAGCCGGACATGACTCTCGTGTTCAAAATCTTCTATGTAATATTCGGAGAAGGTACCCGCCTTGCAATGCCGAAGACAATCTGCGCGCCGGACTCATCGTCATTGAAGCCTGGTTCAGGGGCTACTGAGGGAGTCCGGGATTAAGGGGTCCTCGGATAGTCGGACTATATACTTTGGCCAGACTGTTGGACTATGAAGATACAAGATTGAAGACTTCGTCCCGTGTTCGGATGGGACTCTCCTTTGCATGGAAGGCAAGCTTGGCAATTCGGATATGTAGATCTCCTTCTCTGTAACCGACTATGTGTAACCCTAGCCCCCTCCGGTGTCTATATAAACCGGAGGGCTTAGTCCGTAGGACGACAACAATCATAATCATAGGCTAGCTTTTAGGGTTTAGCCTCTACGATCTCGTGGTAGATCAACTCTTGTAATACTCATATCATCAAGATCAATCAAGCAGGAAGTAGGGTATTACCTCCATCGAGGGGGCCCGAACCTGGGTAAACATCATGTCCCCCGCCTCCTCTAACCATTAGCCTTAGACAGATAGTTCGGGACCCCCTACCCGAGATCCGCCGGTTTTGACACCGACACCCGCCGCTCCACATTGATGGCAAGTCAGGGCGACGCGACCTCTCACTGCTTCCGCCGTAGAAGTGGCACGCCGATCAAGGGCACCGCCCGCTGCACGCCTAGCATTTCAGAGTAACTTTAGAGCAAGTACTAGAATTAGATGACATAAGCAGGCTATAAGGATTTAAATATAGTATTTGTGCTTAGTTGAAGGAGAGAGAAGAGGAGAGAGAAGAGAAGCGGATTGTAAACGTGTAGCCGGTTGTACTCCAACATACTTTGTGAGACAAAAGGTGGGGCCATTATTAATGATATAGTATTTATACTAAAGAGACTAACGGACGCCTTAATTACTCTGTTTTTTAGACAAACCTTGGTGGGGCTATTATTGACTTGGACATGGGGTTTGGGGGCCAAAGGCCTACTATTATACTTGCACGACCGACCTGACATGCTCTACCCTAGCAGCCGCTGTATCATATGGTTTCGCACCGTTTCAGGTCTTAGCGCTGCCATGCAATTCTCCTCCAGCCCTCCTTCCGGCGTGCACCGCGAGAAGGGGCAGCAGTCCTCCAAACCCCACCTTTCGTGATCCTGTACGGGAGAGGAGCGATCAGGTTTTTGGGGAGCACACTCCTGTGACTACTGCCAGCAACGACTTCCTTAGCGATAGCCTTCTTCCCCGACCTCACTAACCTCTTCATCAATGACATGAGTGACAACATCAACCACATCAGTCTGCTCCCGCTGTACAGTATGTGATTCTGTCCTCCTGGTTTAGTCCGCCTCATTACTTTGATGTTTGCAATTGTCGTCATGATCTATTTACTGCTGATTCGGATTAAATCTCATACTAAATTGCTCATATATTCAACAATCCAATCCAAAAACCTGATTATAGGCAATTTACTCTGAGTGGTTTTACTGCACTTTTGAAGCCGCCTACTTTTAAGGGGGTGCAATATACAAGGTGGCGCACAAGAGCAGTATATTGGTTTCAGACCATGTACTGCTATGACGCCACTAAGGGTAAGCCTGAGGGCGATCTTAATCCTACACACCAGGAAGCTTTTCAGAACATGGATACCCTCTTCAAAGCCGCCTTGCTGAGTGTTCTTGACGATTCCATTATGGATTCATATATGTCATTTGACAGTGGCAAAGACATGTGGGCTGCGCTCGAGGCCACGTTTGGGCCCTTGGGCGCTGGCAACAAGTTGTACGTCATGGAGCAATTCTGTGACTACAAGATGATTGATGAGCACTCTGTTGTTCAGCAGACTCATGAGATACATTCACTCTCTAAGGAACTTGAGTATTTTAAGTGTGTGTTGCCGGACAAATTTGTTGCTGGGACCATCATTGCCAAGCTTCCACCTTCGTGGAACTATTTTGCTACTTCTCTGAAAAACAAGAGACATGAGTTTTTTGTTTTCGATCTCATTAGCACTCTTGATTTTGAGGAGAAGGCGAGAGCAAAAGACACACGTGCTCGGGTCGCTGAGGGAGCTTCTAGTGCCCACATGGTACACGAGAACTTCCAGCGCAGCCAGCCCCAAAACAAAAAGAACAAAATCTCAAGGGAAAGGTAAGTTTGATGCAAAGAACAAGCCATCACATTCTACCAACTTCAAGAAGAATTCTCATAACAGGAAGGGACACAAACCTCAATTTTGGTAGCACCGCGCAAAATTTATATGGCTGCATCTACCTGCTGTCAGCTAACCTCATGGTGCTCCAGGTATTCCTACATTCGTAACTAGGTACAATGACCATCACAAGATGAAATTAGCTTATTCGTACGTTGGCTTGCTGAATGCAGTGCAGAACGATCCTGTCATGTGTGGAGGAGAAAACAAGCAATGCAGGTGAAGGTGGAAATCAACCAAGGACTTATGAAATTATATATAATCTTCCCCAGGCAGGTCAGTATCCCCTTCGTCCAGATGATCGTGTTTTGTCATGCCGAGCTATTGATATGTGCTACTGTTTTGCAACACCGTTTAAGTATAGCTTCTGTTTTCCTATCTTTTCAGATTCAGGACAATGAATATGATTCCAGGGGAACTGCACAATATGGACTCATGTTGAGTCATCTCTATTGCCTCATGTGTTTGCTGCAAATGTGTCAGCATCAATTGCAAGATGGGGCAGCTAGCTAGCTGTGGAGTTGCCAGCATGCTCAAAGTGCTTGCAACATTGAGAAGAAACAAGCATGCCCAGGAAATTAATGCAAGCGCAGGGAGGCCCTTTGCTCAGAGAAGCATCGACCGATTTTCTTTATTTCCTCACCTTCTCACAGCTTTGTATTGGTTATAGTATGGTGAATCATTGAGATGCATAGACATGCTGAACTTTTGTTCTTCTGAATGTTAGTATGCATACCGTATCTTCTGAAGCTTAGTTTAATGTGAGTGTCTGCATCCAGTACCGCATCCTCTAATTTGGTGGATGCACACAGAGAAAATAAATCTCCTTAATTTACTCCATAACCACCCTATTAAATAGGCCTAGTAACAAACCAGGCGCATGTAGTGGCCGGCGGGCACATGCATCCTGCATGCATGGCCAGTCAGCCAAGTCCATGCGCCAGCCCCAATGCAGCAACGCAAAACAAGAGAGCGGTTCTTGGGAAAAGCAAGTAGTTAGTGCAGCGGGCCTTATAAACACGAACAGTTTGCTCTCCTGCTTCCGTCTCCCCCCCCCCCCCCAATTTCCCCCGCTCCCCAATCTTCCTCACTCGTCCAGAAAACCCCCGCCCACCTTCTTCCTCACTCGTACAGAAAACGCCTGCTCCTTTTCTTCCACTCCTACAGAAATCCCCAGCCCTCCTTCTTCCCCACTCGAACTGCCACTAGGCTCGTCTCTGGCTACTCTACTCAAACCCATGAGCTCGGTGCGACGCCCACAAGGAAAATGGAGTTGGTTGGCCCCAGTGCCAAGAAGATGAGGCTCCCGCCAGCGGCCACTTCGGTTGTAGATCCCGCACCCGGTAGCACGGGGAGAAGCGGCGAGCCCCCCCCCCCCCCCACCCGGATCTAAGGAACCGATAGAATCTCCGGTGGACCGCATCAGCAATCTCCCGGACGCCATCCTTGAGGAGATCATCTCGCTTCTCCCCACCAAGGATTGCTGCCACACACAAGTCCTCTCAACTCGGTGGAACCCTCCATGGCGCACCGCGCCCCTCAATCTCGACTGTCGTCAGATATCTGTCCTTCCTGAATTTTATCTCCTCAAAGCCATCGTCTCTTCTCACCAGCAGGGCCCCATTCAATGCCACAGCATCCCGACACGCTACCTGTTGTCCATACCCGGCAAGGTGGACGCTTGGATGACATCTCCTGAATTCGGAAAACTCCAGCAGTTTGAGTTGTACCATTACAACAAAAGTTTCATACCATGAACACACCAAGAATTCGTGCCCACACCACCGTTGTCCATCTCGCGGTTTTCCTCCTCTCTCCACACCGCCACCTTGGCCCAGTGCCATCTACCAGACGATTTGGTACAAATGCTTCAACTCCCACTGCTAAAAAAAACTTTCGCTTGTGGTGGTTTATCTGTCGGAGGCCTCACTGCACAGCATCATCCACTCTAGTTGCCCTGCCCTGGAGCGCTTGCTGATTGTTTTGGGAATAGAAATCCGTATCAGTTGTCTCCAAATAAAGTCACCTCACCTTAAAAGCATTGGAATTTATTTTAAAGGATAGCAGCTCATCATCGAAGATGCCCCTTCACTTGAAAGTTTGCTCCTTGATAATTGTTATACACCTTCACAAATAATTGTCATCTCTGCGCCCAAACTGGAGACCTTGGGTGTAATTCGTGACCCTTTTAATAATCACAAGGAGTTGGTGTTTGGCTCCTCACTTTTTTCGGTACCGTATATTATCATCTACACATTTGTAATCATATGCTGCATTTTTCATTTGTGCGCATAAGTTTTATATCATCTTGGAGTACACTTTGGGTACTAATATTATGTTATATGCTCAATGAAGAGTTCGTCCATTGATAGACTATCAATGCTGCTGGATTCTGTCAAGATCATATATATTAGAATGTATAGTTTTGATCTGGACATAATTATTGGCTTGTTGTGATGCTTTCGATCTCTGAGAATTTATACATAGAGGTGATGATTTCATGCACATTGAAAGCCCGTATATATTGTACTAGAATTAATTGTTCAGCTGTCGTTCTTTTGACATACTCTTTTTTCAGACCTTAACTATTTTCAATCTTCATGTCTACTTAGGTAGAACCACATGGAGAAAAACATATAACCAATCGGTGGCGTAATAAGAACAAGGATTTTCTTAGTTCTCATGACATTCGTTTGAGGAAAATAACGATGGAATGATATGCATCCAACCAGGCAAACAAAAGCTTTCTCACATTCTTCCTGTTGAATGCAAGGTTACTATTGTCCATGAGGCTTAATTTTTACCGCAAGAGATTTCTCACGGACGGACATGTTGAACAGCAAAAAAAGAAGTTTCAGGTGGACAAATGGGCTTCTAAACATGCTCGGCTTCTATTTACAACAAGTTGTAGTCATCCTGAAATAAGTTTTTTTGCACAGGATGTTGATTTTATGGATCAGACCGATCCATTTGTTTGTGACTGCAAAAAAGAGTGGTTAGGTTAGATGTTACTGTCATGTTCAATCTGGGTTTTGTCTAAAAATTGATGAACAATTAATCCTTGGGCTTTTTGTACCATTTGTATGCTTGAGTTGCATGTTGTTGCCCTCGTACTCCCCTCCTCCTGCCACTACACTGCCGCATCTTCCACGGCTGTTGTTCGTTCCCGTCCGAGGCCTCGCCGTTGTTCTCCGCCTTGGTTCGCTCACTGCGCCCGCCGCCGTTTGGTGTTGTCAACATGGTCAACAACCAAGAGGAATCAGGAGATGACTGTACGTGGAGAGGCTGACAGTAGGGACCCACCAGGGTCATTGCATTTCGCAAGCAGGTGCCTCGTTATTACAAGCCAAAAAAATACTTCCTCCTGATTGTTTGACAACTAGGTCCCACGCCATTGTCAATGTAGTCAATAAATGAGAAAATTACACAACGAGCGGATAACACCAGGGACCCAGCAGCTCGCCCAGTTGTTTTTTAGTTTCGGAGATGAAACTCAACTGCACGCTATGCAGGGGATGTGGCCCGTCTAGCCCACGCTTACGCTTTTATTAAGCACATGACGAGCCCAGTTGATATATTTTTTCTTTCTGAAATTGGCTAGCCCAGTTCTTTTTTTTGAGTACCAAAACCGATGCCTACTTGCTTTTCTCAGCCCTGCTGGGCTGCAAATATTTCAAGACGAGGAGGGATGTAAGTAGTAAGAAATGGGCTTCCCCGGAAAATGGGCTATAAGTTGTAAGAAATGGGTTGTAAATTTTTAAACCAAAGCCAACCGGCAATTACATTAAAATACCATTTTTCAGGATTTCTCTACTCTCTACTCTTATAAAAACCAAAGCCAACTCGCAGTCACATTAAAATATCATCTTTTCTCCCACAAGATAAACTACTCATACAAATGCATCTTCATGTTCCGTGCAACGAACGGGCATCTTGCTAGTTAAGATTCTAAATTTCATTCATTTTTTTGCGGAGAATTATTTTTTTAATTTTATATTGATATAATTTTTTGAAAATTATTTTTAACGTGACTCAAAATTTCGTGATTATACGAGTTCGGACCCCACCGAAATATGCAAAATTTCGTTGAATTTCTTAGCAGTGCCCAGAATATATGGTCTGTAATGCTAATAAAAATAATATGGGCTTCAAATATCCTTAAGAATTAGCAAATGGGCTGTAAATTATTGAAAATAATGGCTAATGGGATGTATGATGTTTTCCACAGATTTGGAGGCTGACTTCTGGGCCTACTAGGTTGACGATGACGCTGTCCTAATTTTTTATTTTGACGCGTACGCAAGGCTTTGTCAACTTAGTCAACACATAGCAGTGACTGTTGGATGTCCATCCAATGGCCGTTGTGCTTCTTCAATCTCTGATCTTCCTGCTCCAGCCGCCCAAACCAGCGCCGGCAGGACTGCCTGCTCCCTCCTCCCGTGGCTTGCTGTGCTGCCGCCATGCCATCCCTCTAACCACCCACACATCCTGTTAATTTCTGGCAACGTCAGCCTCACCCCGCAGCCAACCAGTCAGCGTTCGTACTCCCCTCATCGTGGGCATCCGCTACGGTGGCTTCACCGGCTCCGGGTGGTTCTCTTCCTAGGCCTCGCCGTCGTCCACCGCGTTTGTGCTCTCGGCGCAGCGAGGTCAACATGGTCAACAAACAACAACCATTAGAAGAGGCTGACAGTAGGGGCCCACACAGGGAAATGCCTCCTTATTACGCGCAAAATAATGATTCCTCCACCTGATAGTTGAGACCCACCGGAAGGGCCTCTGTATTTCGCAAAAAAAAGTTCCCCCCGCTGTCAGCTCGGACCCACTGGAAGTGCCTCCTTATTACGCACAAAAAATGAATACTCCTCCTGCTAGCTGGGACCCACCTTGGTGGGATGCTGACTTGTGGGCCAACTAAGTTGACGGGGATGGAGGGCTTTGTCAACTTAGTCAATATGAACGATTCTAGCTCCAGTGACCGTACAATGTCCATCCAACGACCGTAGTGCTTCTTCAACCTCTGGTCTTCTTGCTCCAGCCGCCCAAAGCAGCGCCGGTCGTCCCTCACCGCCCCCTACTATTCCCACCGCTGGCCAGGCCCTGCGGTGACGGTAGCCTCACACCGCAGCCGAACCAGTGAACCCTCGTACTCCTCTCCGCGCGGGCTTCCACTATCGCGTCTTCCCCGGCTTCGTGTCATCCCCTTCCTAGGCCTCGCCATCGTCCACCGCCCTGGTGCTATCCGCGCGGTATGGTTAACGTGGTCAAGGAACGGACTTCCATCGGAAGAGTACTGTACGTGGAGAGGTTGATAGCTGGGTCCATGGTAGCCGCAAGGAAGTGCCTCCTTATTATGCGCAAAATAATTATTCCTCCACCTGACAGTGGGGACCCACTAGACGGGCCACCATATTTTGCAAAAAAAATGATTCGCCCCCTGACTGCTGGGACCCACGAGCTACATATTCGCACGCAAGGAAGTGCGCGCGGGCAACAAAAAAATGATTCGCCCCCTTGACTGATGGGACCCACCAGCTACATCTTTGCATGCAAGGAAGTGCCTGACAGTCGGGACCCACCTGGTCGAAGCGTACATAGCGTTTTCATTCTGGTCGCGAACGTGTACGTACATACAGGCGGGGTCTCGAACGCCTACTCGCGCATACGTACGGCCAGGGCTTGTGTACATGGCTGGGCCGGAACAGAGAAACGGCGTCGTCGTCGTGTTCATGGGGAGCCAACCGGCTGGGTCGGAACGGAATGCGTCGTTGTGTTCATCAAGAGGGCTTGGACAGAACAGGCGATGGAAACGAGGCCTGGCGTACCGCAGAATGGAGGAAACGGCCTTGTGTTCGATCGGCCACGTTCGAAACAGGATCCTGTTCATCGGGAGGGGTCTGACAATGTGTTGGATGTCCTACAGTCAAAACAGGGTCCTGTTGATCGGGAGGGGTGTGGCGTACCGCAAAACGGACAAAACGGACTTGTGTTGGAGCGCTACGGTTGAAATGGGGGTCCTGTTCATCGGGAGGGGTGTGGCATACCGCAAAACGGGACTCCACGGGATACTGTTCATCTCCACCGTCGACCTCCTCCAGCCTCCACGGGCTACTGTTCATCCACCGTCGACCTCCTCCAGCCTCCACCTGCGACTGTTCATCCACGGGCTCCTGTTCATCCAGCCTCCACCACGCGCTACTCCACCGGCTACTGTTCAACCACCCCTCTCCATGGGCTCCTGTTCAACCACCCCTCCACGGGCTACTGTTCATCCACCCCTCCACCATCTACTATTCATCCAGCCCTCTACGGGGTCATCCTGTTCATCTAGCCCTCCACGGGGTCCTGTTCATCCAGCCCCAACCGGCTCAATCGATCGGGGTCCTATTCATCCAGAGGCAACGCCACGGGGTCCTGTTCACCCACCCCAACCGCTCACTCTTCATCCAAACCGCCCCCCCCCCCCGCAATGCTCATTGTTTCATCCAACCCCCCCTGCAACGCTCATTGTTCATCCAGAGGCAGCACCGATCGGCTTCAGTTAGCAGCAGTAGCGAAGGAATCGCTCGATCACTCGAGTTCAGTAATGCGTAGCCTGCATTGCAATCGCTCGGATTCAGTTAGGCAATGCCTCGCTCGGGTTCAGTTAGAGTCCAACACCTTGCACACACACGCGTATGTGTACGAGAAAAACGTGCATCGCTCGGCGCCCGACCACCCACCGTAACCAGGAACTCCCCGAAATTTTCCTCGCCCTCACTTCTACCACGGCTTTTTCCGTCATGGACGGCCCAAAGAATGTCATGCAGCTGCGTCTCTGCCCCCCCCCCCACTAGGACGAAAAGCCCATTTTCTATCATGATTTTTTGTCATAGAAGTAGGAGCCCACCACATCTATGATGATACCGGGTTTTTTCACAATTATCGTCATAGAAGTGTCATAAGTATGACAGGAAAAAAATTCGTTCGGCCCAAAATGTCACGGATGTGTCTTTTTTTTGTAGTGCCTGTTCTAGAGGTCATGTTACTTGACCATGACGAACCTACAAACTATGAAGAAGCTATGATGAGCCTAGATTCCGATAGATGGCTTGAGGCCATGAAATATGAGATAGGATCCATGTATGAGAACAAAGTGTGGACTTTGGTGGACTTGCCCGATGATTGGCATGCCATTGAGAATAAATGGATCTTCAAGAGGAAGACAGACGCTAATGGTAGTGTTACTATCTACAAAGCTTGACTAGTTGCAAAAGGGTTTTCGACAAGTTCAAGGTGTTGACTACAGTGATATTTTCTCAACCGTAGCGATGCTTAAGTCCGTCTGAATCATGTTAGAAATTTCCACATTTGTGAAATCTGACAAATGGATGTCAAAACTACATTCCTTAAATGGATATCTCTAAGGAGAGTTGTATATGATGCAATCATAATGTTTTGTCGATCCTAAAGGTGCTAACAAGGTGTGCAAGCTCCAGCGATCCATATATGGACTGGTGCAAGCATCTCGAAGTTGGAATATACACTTTGATGAGTTGATCAAAGCATATAGTTTTATACAGACTTGCGGTGAAGCCTGTATTTACAAGAAAGTGAGTGGGAGCACTACAACCTTTCTGATAAGTATATGTGGATGGCATATTGTTGATCGGAAATGATGTAGAATTTTCTGGAAAGCATAAAGGAGAGTTTGAAAGGAGTTTTTCAAAGAAAGACCTCAATGAAACTGCTTACATATTGGGCATCAAGATCTATAGAGATAGATGAAGACACTTGATAAGATTTTTCCAATGATAGAAAGAGTTCAAAATGGATCAGTCAAAGAAGGAGTTCTTGCCTGTATTACAAGGTGTAAAGTTGAGTAAGACTCAAAGCCCGACCAAGGCAGAAGATAGAAAGAGAATAAAAGTCATTCCCTATGCCTCAGTGATAGGTTCTATAAAGTATGCCATGCTATGTACCAGACCAGTTGTGTGCCTTGCTATCAGTTTGGCAAGGGGGTACGATAGTGATCCAGGAGTAGATCACTAGATAGCGGTCAAAGTTATCCTTAGTTACCTAAGAGGACTAAGGAAGTATTTCTCGGTTACGGAGGTGATAAAGAGTTCGTCGTAAAGAGTTACGTCGATGCAAGCTTTACACCATTCCAGATGACTCTAAGTCTCAATATGGATACATATTGAAAGTGGGAGCAATTAGCTAGAGTAGCTCATGCAGAGCATTGTAGACATAGAAATTTGCAAAATACATACGAATCTGAATGGTGACAGACCAGTTAACTAAACTTATCTCACAAGCAAAACATGGTCACACCTTAGTACTCTTTGGGTGTTAATCACTAGTGATATGAACTAGATTATTGACTCTAGCAAACCCTTTGAGTGTTGGTCACATGGCGATGTGGACTATGGGTGTTAATCACGTAAAGATGTAAACTATTGGTGTTAAATCACATGGCGATGTGAACTAGATTATTGAATCTAGTGCAAGTAGGAGGCTAAAGGAAATATGCCCTAGAGGCAATAATAAAGTTGTTATTTTATATTTCCTTATTCATGATAAATGTTTATTATTCATGCTAGAATTGTATTAACCGGAAACTTGATACATGTGTGAATACATAGACAAAACACCGTGTCCCTAGTATGCCTCTACTAGACTAGCTCATTGATCAAAGATGGTTAAGTTTCCTAGCCATGGACATGAGTTTTCATTTGATTAACGGGATCACCTCATTAGTGGAATGATGTGATGGACAAGACACATCTGTTAGCTTAGCATAATGATCATTCAGTTTTAATGCTACTACTTTCTTCATGTCAAATATATATTCCTCCGACTATGAGATTATGCAACTCCCGTACACCGGAGGAATGCCTTGTGTGCTATCAAACGTCACAATGTAACTGGGTGATTATAAAGATGCTCTACCGGTATTTCCGAAGGTGTTTGTTGGGTTGTCATAGATCGAGATTAGGATTTGTCACTCCGAGTATCGGAGAGGTATCTCTGGGCCCTCTCGGTAATACACATTATGAAGCCTTGCAAGCAATGTGACTAATGAGTTAGTTACGGGATGATGCACCACGAAATGACTAAAGAGACTTGCCGGTAACGAGAGTGAACTAGGTATGAGGATACCGATGATCAAATCTCGGGCAAGTAACATACCGATGACAAAGGGAATAACGTATGTTGACATTGCGGTTCGACCGATAAAGATCTTTGTAGAATATGTGGGAAACAATATGAGCATCCAGGTTCCGCTATTGGTTATTGACCAGAGAGGTGTCTCGTCCATGTCTACATAGTTCTCGAACCCGTAGGATCCGCACGCTTAACGTTCGATGATGATATGTATTATATAAGTTATGTGTTTTTGTGACCAAAGGTTGTTCAGAGTCCCGGATGAGATCAGTACATGACAAGGAGTCTCGAAATGGTCGAGAGGTAAAGATTGATATATTGGAAGGTAGTATTCGGACACTGGAAGGGTTCCGGAGTGTATCGGGTACATACCGGAGTACCGGAGGGGTTACCGGACCCCCCCCCCCCGGGGGAAAGATATGGGCCATATGGGCCATAGAGGGAGGCTAACGAGCCCACAAGGGGCTGGTGAGCCCCCAACAAGGGAGGAGGCCAAATTGGATTAGGGAAGGGGGTGGTGCCCCCCTTTCCTTCTCCTATTCCCTCTCCTTCTCACTTTCCCCCTCCGATAGAAGGAAGGGGGCGAATAGGATTGGGAGTCCTAGTAGGACTCCCCCCACTTGGGGCGCACCCAAGGCCGGCCTCCCCTCCCTCCCTCCTTTATATACAGGGAGGGGGGTGCCCCCATTAGACACGCAATTTGCTTTTAGCCGTGTGCGGTGCCCCCTCCACAATTTACGCCTCCGGTTATATTGTCGTGGTGCTTAGGCGAAGCCCTGCATGGATCACATCACCATCACAATCACCATGCCGTCGTGCTGACAGAACTAATCTACTCCTTCGACCCTTTGCTAGATCAAGAGCTCGAGGGACGTCATCGCGTTGAACATGTGCAGAACTCAAAGGTGCCGTACGTTCGGTACTCGATCGGTCAAAACAAGAAGACATTCGACTACATCAATGGCATTGAGCAATCGCTTCCGCTTTTGGTCTATGAGGGTACATGGACACACTATCCCCCTCTTGTTGCTATTCATCTCCTAGATAGATCTTGCATGAGCGTAGGAATTTTTTTGAAATTGCATGCTACGTTTCCCAATGGCTTTTGATAAGCTCAAGCAAATTTAAGTGAAGAACATGAGCATAAATTATTTTCTTCTCTCAAAATAATTTAAGTGAAGCATGAGAGAATTTCTTCAAAAATTCACTAACTCTCAAATAAATCTAAGTGAAGCATGAGAGTATTTCTTCACAATTATTAAAGCACACCGTGCTCAAAAAGATATAAGTGAATCACTAGAGCAATTCCATAGCTCAAAAAAATTAAGTGAAGCGTAGAGCAATTCTAACAAATCATAGCATAATTTTGGCTCTCTCAAATAGGTGTGTCCAGCAAGGATAGATGACACAAACTAAAAACAAAGCAAGCAAAGACTCATATAATACAAGACGCTCCAAGCAAAACTCATGATATGTGAAGAATAAAAACATAGCTCCAAGTAAAATACTGATGGTCATTATAAGAAACAGGGGATGCCACTTAGGGCATCCCCAAGCTTAGGTTCTTGTTCCTCTTTGGATAATGACTTGGAGTGCCATGGGGCATTCCCAAGCTTAGGCTCTTCTTACTCCTTATTCCTTCATCCATCGTGATCTCACCCAGCCGAAGCTTAGTTGCTTGATACTCTTTGGATAATGACTTGGGGTGCCATGGGGCATTCCCAAGCTTAGGCTCTTCTTACTCCTTATTCCTACATCCATCGTGATCTCACCCAAAACTTGAAAACCTCAATCACACAAAACTCAACAAAACCTTCATGAGATCCGTTAGTATAACAAAGCAAATCACCACTCTAAGTAATGTTGCAAACCCATTCATATTTTATTTTTGCATTATAACTACTGTATTCTAACTTTACCATGGCTTATACCCTCCAATACAAACCATAGATTCATCAAAATAAGCACACAACACAGAGAAAACAGAATCTGTCAAAAACAGAACAGTCTGTAGCAATCTGAAAACTTCGAATACTTATGTAACTCCAAAAATTATGGAAACTTAGGACAACATAGGAAATTTTCATATCAATCTTGTGTTAAAAAATAGGGACAATTGCATTTTTACCCCTAGTTGGTTCCTACCCACGGGTTTTGCCCTTAATTTTCGAGCTTGCTCAGTTTTGCCCTTACTTTTTTCATCGAGGTTCCTCGAATGCCCTTTGACTGTTTGACCAAAACTTTAAAAATTCATAACTAAATCATACGAACTCAGAAAAATGCAAATAAGATATGAAAATGTTCAGATAAACATTACCTTTATGGAATATCATTTGCATTCAGGACAAAAGCATCGTTTAAACTACCCGAGGTAATTAATGTTATTAACATTATTAAAAATAAATAGGTATAAACAATATTTTTTTCATGAATAAAAATTACATGCAAATGTAGGTGATGTTTTCTAAACATCCTGATAACTTATTTGCATTTTTCTGAGTTTATATCAACTTGTTATGAATGTTCTAACGACTTTGACCATTATTTGGAAACTTCATAACAAGTTGATACGAACTCAGGAAAATGCAAATAAGGTATCAGGATGCTCAGAAAACATCACCTACATTTTTAATAATGTTAATAACATTAATTACCTCATGTAGTTTAAACGATGCTTTTATCCTGAATGCAAATGATATGCCCAAAAAGGTAATGTTTATCTGAACATTTTGATATCTTATTTGCATTTTTCTGAGTTCATATGAATTAGTTATGAATTTTCAAAGTTTTGGTCAAACGGTCAAAGGGCATTCGAGGGAGCTCGATGGAAAAAGTAAGGGCAAAACTGAGCAAGCTCGAAAAGTAAGGGCAAAACCCGTGGGTAGGAACCAACTAGGGGTAAAAATGTAATTCTCCCTAAAAAATAAGGATTTTATCATGCTTCTGTGAATATTGAAAATTATTTTTCTGGGCGCAAAAGTTTCTGTTTTTCAACAAGACCAAATCAACTATCACCAAACGTGATCCTAACGGCTTCACTTGGCACAAACACTAACTAAAACATAAAAACACAATCATAATAGTAGAAAAATTGTGCAAACACTCAATAACAGAAAGAAAAAGGCAAAAATAAAATTTATTCATTGGGTTGCCTCCCAACAAGCGCTATCGATTTATGCCCCTAGTTTGGCATAATTCATAGATTCAATTATTGTCATCTTTCTTCTTATTTTCCATAGATGTGTTCTTATCAGGTGGTTTTGCAAAATAACTTGAAACACATTATACCTAGAAATTTTAGCATTATCAAGTTACCCATCTATGTCCTCTTTGATTCCCGGCAACAATCCAAGAATATTGTTGATTAACATCATTAAAAACTTGTTGGATTATATCTAAAAGGGGGATTTCCTTTTTAAGATTGTCATAAAAAATTTATTATTTCCAAGCAAATGTCTCAACGTATAATCACTATTATAAAGGATCTCATTTATCACTGGTTTTTCATGGCTCGTCCCATAAACATCAAAAATTTCCCTAGCTTCTCGTGCTATGTAGTCAAATTCATTCATAAGAACAAGGGTAGCTAGCTTTTTAGCCTTAGGATCCTTTATAATAGGTAGCTCATAAAACAATCTTTGCAAAGTAGGATGGGTACGGATAAAACTACTCTCAAGTTTCAAAACTAGTGCTGAAATGGCTTCCGCATAAGATTTAGTTCTTTTAAGTATAGGGGTATCATCAAGAGTCTAATTTCTAAGACAATTGAAAAATTCTTGTACATCACTACTACAGGATGCTGCTAACGCGACACTATGATCAGAGACCCTTCGAGAAACTGTGTGCGATGCAATAATCGCAAATGGTGGTGTCAGAGAACCATTGTAGGACCTTGAAGTATGTCTAGAGGGGGGGTGATTAGACTACTTGACCAATAAAAATTTAACCTTTTCCCAATTTTAGAGTTTGGCAGATTTTAGCTACTTTAGGACAAGTCAAGCAATCATCACACAATTCAAGCAAGCATGCAAAGAGTATATAGGCAGCGGAAATTAAAGCATGAAACTTGCAAGAAAGTAAAGGGAAGGGTTTGGAGGATTCA
Organism: Triticum aestivum; assembly: GCF_018294505.1. Lineage (NCBI taxonomy): Eukaryota > Viridiplantae > Streptophyta > Magnoliopsida > Poales > Poaceae > Triticum > Triticum aestivum. Next base: position 326,103,611 of record NC_057807.1, on the reverse strand, counting down.
AACACAATTGGAGACACGGATGTTTTTGGCGTGGTTCCGATAGGTGGTGCTATCGTACATCCACGTTGATGGAGACTTCAACCCATGAAGGGTAACGGCTGCGCGAGTCCACGGAGGGCTCCACCCAAGAAGGGTCTGTCCTGGTTCTAAGTCTGAAAGTAGAATGGGGGTAGGTATGGAGAGGCAAGATCCTAGCTATGGAGTAGTTGTACACACGAGTGTTTAATAAGTTCAGGCCCTTCTCTGAGGAAGTAATAGCCCTACGTCTCGGAGCCCGGAGGCGGTCGACTGGTTTATGTGTATATGAGTTACAGGGGTGCGAACCCTTCTACCAGTGGAGGGGTGGCTTATATAGAGGACGCCAGGACCCCAGCCAACCCACGTAGCAGAGGGTTAAAGTACATTAAGGCCGGGCGTTACTGGTAACGCCCTACATAAAGTGTCATCATGACCATTAAGACTACCTAATTACAGACCGTTTGGATACAGAGTAGATCCTGAACTCCTGGTGGTCGAGTGAGTCTTCATGGTCGAGTGTCTTTAGGTTCGTCGAGTGAAGTCCTTCTTGGTGGACTGAAAGGTAGCTTCGTCTAAGGATGTCCTTTGGTATGGTATCCTAGATAGGTCCATGACCCTACCCTAGGTACATAACATCATCATTAGCCCCCGAATGGATCGAGGTTCGAGTGAGGAAGGAGTTGATGATTTTCTCCGACCTATTTCCCGTGCTCTGATTATGTCGTATCCTGGATCGGCGATTTTTCTTTCGGCGTTGGCGTCAACTTTTACTTCAGTCGCCTTGATCCATTCTTCTGTCGAGTGAACTTTTGAACTTCAGTGAACTTCCGAGCGACGGATCGCAGGAAAGATATCGTCTGACACATTGATCTGCTGTTAGCGGATTTTGCGGGATCCGAATTTTGGGAAGCACGCGAAGCGGGGCGGACCACGGTACTCGGATGGGATAAGGGGTGGACGGCTCGATTTCCGCGCCGCCTTTTTCTCCACATATCGTGCGTGTGCGACTGTTTCCGAATGTGACAGGACTGCCCGGACCCACCCGTCAGCCACTCGGAAGTGCCCTTATATAAATTGTCGGGCGAGGGTTTTTTGAACAGTGCCTTCCCATTCTTCTCTCCGCCCTCTTTGCCTCCGCCCACTGCGCCTGCTCTCGCCTCCGCCTATCCACTCCTCGCGTGCTTCACCGGCGACAATGGTGAAGGAGAAGATGGGGCCTTAGAGTGCGCGAAGAAGGTGACGGCGACGGGGAAAGCGAAGGGGAGACCGTCCAGTCAGGGCGGATCTTCATCAAGGTCCCGCCTGCCAAAAGGTTGGGTCCAAGGGGATTGGATCCACTCGACCATCACCGAGACAGATCTCCATGACCTGGCCAATGAGGGGCTGATCCCCCACGGGTCAGCAAGGCTTCCGGGGACCGAGTGTCAACCACAGCCGCAGGAGGGTGAGTGCATTCTCCTAGCCACTCATGTAGACCGTGGATTTTCTCTGCCGTCGAGTGTTTTCTTCCGAGGGTTTCTGAATTTCTTTGGGGCGCAACTCCACCATTTCACCCCCAATTCCATCGCCTATCTTGCTGCTTTTGTGTCCATGTGCGAGAACTTCCTGGGTTGTCGACCACACTGGGGTCTCTTTAAGCACATATTCACTTGTCGCTCGCAGACAGTGAAAAAGGCGAGTCCGGAGGATGAGAGGACTAAGGTTATCCAGATGTGCGGTGGTCTTGGGATTCAGATGAGGAATAAGAGTACTTTCCCGGCCATGACCCTTCCTGAGTCGGTCAGAGGGTGGCAGTCGACTTGGTTCTACTGCCAAGACGAGTCGACGTCGGGGCAGTCGACTGGTCTCCCTCCGTTCTCCATGGACTGAGTGGACAAACCCTCTTCTCTGAAGGTGCTTCCTGAGGAGAAAGCTCAGGTGAAAATGTTGATGGAGCGCGTAGTCCAACTTGTTAGGGACGGAGTGACGGGTATGGATCTTCTGGAGGTCTTCCTTAGGCGGCGCATCCAACCGCTTCAGTACCGAGGCCACCCGATGTGGCTGTACTGTGGTACCGAAGACACCACTCGGGTCCATCCAGAAGCGGTCAACGACGCCACACTGGAGAGGTGGGTGGCAGCCATCACAGGGAATAAGGACAACCCTCGAGGGGCTAGGAGGATTCCACCACTTGACTGTACCTATACGTCGGACACGGTATAACTACTTATCTCCAATTGTAATCTTGTTGTATTCATTCTGCTTTGCTGCGAATTAGTCGATTGATCTTTGTCTTGTTTTGTTGTCTGATAGGCCACCACCGAGTTATACTCGATGCCCAATGGAGCGCAGACGCCGACTGAAGAGGAGGAAGGAAGTGGGAGCGAAAGCCCGGAGGAGTGGGATTTGGATGCTGACGACGATGATGAGGGCGATGACTCTGATGAGGAGGAAGAGGAGGAGAAGGAGGAGGAAGTTGCACCTTCCCGCTCGGAAAGACGCTCGAAGCTTGTCCATGATCCCGCGACTGAGCGTGGTAAGGGGTTCGCAACCGCTACACAGTCGACCAAGCGCCCTCGGACTACTTCTCCGGTGCCGACTGAGAAGGCTCCGAAGCAATCTCGAGTGGCACCATCGAAACCGGCGAAGGTCTTGCCGAAGATGAAGATGGTGATCCCCACTATCTCAGGGTAATGGTAGTCTTGAGTTTTCCCGTTTCATGAACTTGTTCTTGGTTGACTCATGGGCCAATCGACTGACTTCTGGAACTGCAGTGCTGCTACTTCTGATACTTCGGCCAGGGCTGAAGACCACGAGATGGAGGATGTTGTTACCTCAAAACCTGGTACGACTCTTGTGATGCCATTTTCAGTCGATTGACTTATTGTCTCTAATTTTGATTCTTTCTGCAGCTTCATCTAACATTGTTATTGATCTTCCCGACGACGACGACGAGAAACCACCAAGGCAGAGGAGGAGCAAGAAAGCGTCTGTTGGCAAGGCGACTCAGGACGTGCCAGCACCCGAGACGTTGGTCGTGGAGGGAGACAATGTCACTCGGCCTACCGTAACCTTTGTGGTGTCGTTGACGCGTGCTCATCCTTCATTGTCGAGTGCTGCTCAACCCTTGCTTTTCTCAACCTACCACGTTCCAGAAGACCAAGCTAGTGCTGCTAAAGAAGCATTACGCCAAGCGGGGGTCATGATGGAGCAAGTGAAGGCAATACGAGAGGCCTGCCAGGCAGCCTATGACGCCAGTTCGGCTCTTCAGAGTAATGTTCAGGTCAGTCGGTCACTGCCTGTTCTGTTAGGATATGATATCTGAAAACTCTTCTTTCTGAAATTCTTAGAGTTTGTCCTACACCCGCTGGGTGTGTCGTTTGAAATTCTGGATTAGTGGGGGCACGCTGAGTGCACCCACTGGGTGTAGTCCCCAAGGCTATGGTCGACTGCTGGCAGTCGACCATAGGCTTTATGTCTTAAGTTTTTTCCTTACTCGACTAGGTCGAATAGATTCGTAGACCGGTGGGGGCACGCTGAGTGCACCCACTGGGTGTAGTCCCCGAGACTGTGGTCGACTGCTGGCAGTCGACTATAGTCTGAAGAACATCTCCCATTTTTTTTTCTTGGTCAACTGGTCGACTCTCACTGATGAAACTAGTGGGGGCACGCTGAGTGCACCCACTGGGTGTAGTCCCCGAGACTATGGTCGAATGTTTGTATTCAGCCGTAGTCTTAGAAACGCTATGATTTTTCCTTAGTCACTCGGAAGTGAATTGTCTTTGACATCTGTCGATTGGTTCTTCGTAGAAATCCTGTGACCTTGTGGCTCATTACACTGAGTTGGAGAACAAACACATTCAGCTCGAGCTTGATCTAAAACTGGCCCAAGAGAACTTGACGAAGGCGAAGGAGGAAGCTAAAGGTATGTTTGGTGAGGCCTTCGACGACTGCCTTTGCCTCTCACTCGTTTCCGAATCTTAATCTCACCGTTTGCAGACAAAGTGAGGGATGCCCTGAAGAAGCAAGACCTTGACTTGGCTGAGATGCAAAAAACCGCTTTAGAGAAGACCAAGCTTGCAGATGAGAAGCTGGCCAAGCTTGAAGAAGAAAACACCAATCTGAAAGCTGCTCTTGATGCTGCCAACCAGGAGGTCAGTCGACTGAAAAGTGACAAGACCACCCTGAATGACAAGGCCAGTGAGTTGATGAGAAAAAAGAATGATCTGGAGGCTTATCTGGGTGGACTCGCCAAGAAGTTGTTCCTCATTCTTGAAGGTAATCTTTTGTATCAAACAAATATTTTAACTGTAACCTCCGATTGTTGTCTTGACTCGGTGGTTGTGCTTGCAGAATTTTGCTATAACTTTGAAGAGGAGACTGGTCGACTGGAAGTAAAACTGGACCCCATCAACTCTCCCGTGAAAGATGAAGTCGCCATGAATGTGCTCCGGCTTGAATCTCGTGTTGCTGCCGTCATCGACTATCTCGCAAGGCTGAAGGTCGCAACTTCTCGCATCGACACAACACTCTGGCCAAGAGAAACGCTCCAGAATGACCTCGAGTCTCTGATGACTCGACTGAACGAGGTCCCAAGTCGAGTGCAGGAGTGGAAGAAGTCTTCGGCCAGGTGCGGTGCGGATGTTGCTCTGTCTCTGGTCGGCCTTCACTGCAAGGATGCACGAGAGGACAAGCTGGTGGTCCTTAGGGTGGCTAACACCAAGAAGCACGATTTCCGATCCTTCATGGAGACCTTCATCGCCGCCGCCACTCGAATTGCAGATGGAATCGACCTGGACAAGTTTGTTGCGCCTTCCAGCCCTCCACAAAAGGGGTAAAAAACTTCTGAGCTTGATACTTTAAATTTGCCTCGGTATGCCGAGTGAGTTTTGTAACCAACAAACCTTAACAGGCTTAGCGCCTGAGCACTTTCGGTTCCGTTAGGTGTTATCCGAACTTGGATTCAACGTTGAATATGTTTGCATTTGGTTTGAGATGTCTTTTGCAGGTTAAAGCGAAGCGCTCATTGCAATTGACTTGTTCCCCAATATACTTAGACGAGCACTGGGCTGCGGCTAAGCCTTCGAGTGAGAGGTTTGCCCTCCACTCGGTAGGATTTTCAGATACTTAGGCGAGCACTGGGCTACAGCTAAGCCCCCGAGTGGGAGGTCTGCTCTCCACTCGGTAGGATTTCAGATACTTAGGCGAGCACTGGGCTGCAGCTAAGCCCCCGAGTGGGAGGTTTGCTCTCCACTCGGTAGGATTTTTAGATACTTAGGCGAGCACTAGGATGCAGCTAAGCCCCCGAGTGGGAGGTTTGCTCTCCACTCGGTAGGATTTTTCAAGAACTTAGGCGAGCACTGAGCTGCAGCTAAGCCCCCGAGTGGGAGGTCTGCTCTCCACTCGGTAGGATTGGATTTCAAATACTTAGGCGAGCACTGGGCTGCAGCTAAGCCCCCGAGTGGGAGGTTTGCTCTCCACTCGGTAGGATTTTGTATTGGTGGCGTAGCTCGGAAGGAGAGGGTAGCGGTCGACCTGCACCTCGTCCTCCTTGCAAAGCGCATGTTGTATTTGTGGCGTAGCTCGGAAGGAGAGGGTAGCAGTCGACCTGTACTTAGGTGAGCGCAATGCTGCAGCTAAGCCTCCGAGTGGAAGGTTGGCTTACCACTCGATAGGATTTTGTTTATCTTAGGCGAGTACTTGGACTGCAGCTAAGCCTCCGAGTGGAAGGCTGGCTTACCACTCGACAGGATTTTGTTTATCTTAGGCGAGTACTTGGACTGCAGCTAAGCCTCCAAGTGGAAGGCTGGCTTACCACTCGACAGGATTTAGTTTACCTTAGGCGAGTACTTAGACTGCAGCTAAGCCTCCGAGTGGAAGGCTGGCTTACCACTTGGTAGGATTTTGTTTATCTTAGGCGAAACGGATTTCGCAGCTAAGCCTTCGTGTGGGAGACTGGCTCACCACTCGGTTAGGATTTTTTTTATAGACTTGGGCGAATCGGATTCGCAGCCAAGCCACCCACTGGGGGATTGTTTTGTGTGGACAATTATAAAGTTCTTGTCTTTGGTAAATAAACTACAGAAGTACTTTTATTACAACTCATCCGAGTGAATACTTAAGTGTAAAAGGGGCGGAGAAGCTCCACGTTCCAAGCTCGGGGCTCGTCGATCTGATGCTCGACATTGTAAAGACGGTATGCTCCATTGTGGAGAACCTTGGTGACGATGAAGGGACCTTCCCAAGAAGGAGCAAGCTTGTGTGGTTTCTGCTGATCCACTCGGAGAACTAAATCTCCTTCCTGGAAGGCTCGACTCTTCACGTTTTTGGCGTGGAAGCGATGCAAGTCTTGTTGGTAAATGGTCGATCTGATTAGAGCCATCTCCCTTTCTTCCTCTAAAAGGTTGACTGCATCCTGCCGCGCTTGTTCTGCTTCAGCTTCGGTGTAGAGCTCGACCCGGGGAGCATTGTGGAGAAGGTCACTCGGCAAGACCGCTTCAGCTCCATAGACCAAGAAGAATGGAGTTCTTCCAGTCGACCGGCTGGGCGTGGTCCTTAACCCCCAAAGCACCGAGGGAAGTTCGTCGACCCATGCACTAGCCGCATGCTTAAGATCACGCATCAAATGGGGTTTCAACCCTTTGAGAATCAAATCGTTGGCTCGTTCTGCCTGTCCATTCGACTGTGGATGAGCGACTGAAGCATAGTCGACTCGTGTGCCTTTAGACGTGCAGAAAGCTCTGAACTCTTCGGAATCAAAGTTTGACCCGTTGTCAGTGATGATGCTGTGCGGGACTCCATATCTGAATATCAATTCTCTGATGAAGCTGACAGCAGTTCCGGCATCGAGGTTCTTGATGGGTTTAGCTTTGATCCACTTGGTGAACTTGTCGACTGCTACCAGCACATGGGTAAAACCGTTTCTGCCTGTTCTCAAAGGACCGACCATATCCAAACCCCATACTGCAAAGGGCTAGACGAGTGGTATAGTCTTCAAAGCTGACGTAGGCTTGTGTGACATATTGGAGTAAAATTGACATCCCTCGCACTTGTCGACTATCTCCTTCGCCATTTCATTCGCTCTTGGCCAATAAAATCTTGCTCGGTATGCTTTGGCCACGATGGTCCGAGAGGACGCATGATGGCCACAAGTCCCCGAGTGGATGTCATCAAGGATTATTCGACCTTCCTCCGGTGTTATGCATTTCTGACCAACTCCAGTTGTGCTTTCTCTGTACAACTGTCCTCTTATCACGGTAAAGGCCTTAGATCGGCGGACAATCTGTCGAGCCTCTTCTTCGTCCTCCGGGAGTTCTTTCCTCAAGATATACGCGATATATGGTACTGTCCAATCGGGAGTGATCACTAAAACTTCCATGATCAGGTCGACCACTGCTGGAACTTCAACCTCAATGGGATCCGCAACACTCTTAGGTTGCGGAGCTTCGTCGGTAAAAGGATCTTCTACGACTGATGGAGTGTGGATATGCTCCAAGAACACATCACTGGGGATTGCTTCTCTCTTGGATCCTATCTTCGCCAAATCACCAGCTGCTTGATTTTTCAGTCGGGGTATGTGGTGGAGCTCTAACCCTTTGAACTTCTTTTCGAGCTTCCTCACTGCATTGCAGTATCCAGTCATGGTTGGGCTTCTAACGTCCCATTCCTTCATCACCTGATTGACCACCAAATCTGAGTCGCCATAGACCATAAGGCGACAGACGCCGAGTGAAATGGCCATGCGCAACCCATACAAGAGTGCTTCATATTCTGCTTCATTGTTGGAGGAATCAAAGTGGATTTGGAGCACATATCTGAGTTTATCTCCTCGGGGGGAAACCAAAACAACCCCAGCACCAGAACCATTTAACATCTTAGATCCATCAAAGAACATGGTCCAATGCTCCGAGTGAACTTGAGTCAGCTGCTGTTGCTCAATCCACTCGGCAAGGAAATCTGCTATAGCCTGGGACTTAATGGCTTTCTTTGCCTCGAATTTGACATCAAGGGGAAGGAGTTCAATCGCCCATTTAGCCACTCGACCAGTTGCATCTCTGTTGTGCAGAATCTCTGACAATGGTGCGTCGCTGACGACTGTAATGTCATGATCAGAGAAATAATGAGCAACCTTCTTCGTGGTCATGTAGATCCCATATACAAGCTTCTGATAATGAGGATATCTTTGCTTCGATGGGGTCAAAACTTCAGAGAGATAATACACTGGGCGCTGAACTTTGAAGGCTTTCCCTTCTTCTTCCCGCTCGACCGTAAGTACTGTACTGACGACTTGTCATGTGGCTGCAATATAAAGCAACAGAGGTTCTTTGCTGATTGTAGCAGCAAGCACCGGTTGGGTGGAGAGCAGAGTTTTTAACTCGGCAAACGCTGCATCAGCTTCTAGAGTCCACTCAAACTTGTCTGCCTTCTTCATCAGTCGGTAAAGGGGCAATGCCTTTTCACCGAGGCGAGAGATGAATCGACTTAACGCGGCCAAGCATCCAGTAAGCTTATGGATGTCGTGCACACGCACAAGGCGTTTCATTCGGAGTATGGTGCCAACTTTTTCTGGGTTAGCATCGATTCCTCGTTCTGAAACGAGAAAACCGAGTAACTTTCCGCCAGGTACTCCGAATGTGCACTTCGATGGATTGAGCTTGATATCATACCTTCTGAGATTGGCAAATGTTTCAGCTAGGTCAGTCAATAGGTCAGAACCCTTTCGCGACTTGACCATTATATCATCCATGTACGCTTCCACATTCCGACTGATTTGAGTGAGTAAACACTTTTGAATCATTCTCATGAATGTGGCTCCGGCATTCTTGAGGCCGAATGGCATGGTGATATAGCAGAAGCACCCTAATGGAGTGATGAAAGCTGTTTTGATTTCGTCAGGTCCATACAGACGGATCTGATGATACCTGGAATAAGCGTCTAAAAAGACAATCTCTCGCACCCTGCGGTCGAGTCGACAATTTGGTCGATGCGAGGGAGAGGAAAATGATCTTTTGGGCAGGCCCAATTGATATGTTTGAAATCAATGCTCATGCGAAGTGAGTTATCCTTCTTGGGAACCATGACAACATTGGTGAGCCACTCGGAGTGGTATATCTCTCGGATAAACTCTGCTGCAAGGAGTCGAGCCACCTCCTCACCAATGGCTTTTTTCTTCTGAACGGCGGACCATCGAAGATGTTCTTTAACAGCTTTCGCTTTTGAGTCGACTCTAAGGCGATGCTCAGCCAGCCCCCTGGGAACACCCGGCATGTCAGCTGGCTTCCATGCAAAGATGTCCCAGTTCTCACGGAGGAACTGGGTGAGCGCTTCTTCCTATTTAGAGTCGAGTGTTGTGGAAATATGGGTCGGAGCTGCATTGGGGTCAGTCGTGTGGATATGAACTGGCTTCGTCTCCCCAGACGACTGAAATGCTGACTCTGTGGCGGGCTTCTTGGCCCGCAGCAAATCACTCGGATCTGCATCCTTCTTGTATTCCTCCAGCTCTACCACTGTTATCTGGTCATCCGCAATCTTTGAGCCTTTCTGGAAACACACTTCTGCCTTCTTCCGGCTGCCAGTGATAGTGATCACGCCTTTGGGGCCAGGCATCTTTAATTTGAGGTACACATAACATGGTCGAGCCATGAAGCGGGCATAGGCTGGTCTTCCCAAAATAACATGGTAGGCGCTTCGGAAATCCACGACTTCAAATGTCAGCTTCTCTTTGCGGAAATGCTTCGAGTCGCCGAACACTACATCCAGAGCTATTTGGCCGAGTGAGTCAGCCTTCTTTCCAGGGATGACTCCGTGAAAACTCATGTTGCTGGAACTGAGCCTGGACATCGAAATGCCCATTCCCTTGAGCGTCTCTGCATACAGTATATTCAATCCACTGCCGTCATCCATCAATACCTTCGTCAGTCAAGTGCCTTCGACGACTGGGTCGACTACCAGCACTTGCCTCCCAGGGGTGGCAATGTGAGTAGGGTGATCAGACTGGTCAAAAGTAATGGGAGTTTGTGACCATCTCAGATAGCTTGGTGTCGCCAGGGCGACCATATTGACCTCACGGTTGATCACTTTCAGTCGACTTTTGCTCTCTACATCAACAAAAATCATCAGAGTGGAGTTGACATGAGGGTACTCTCCATCACTGTCCTCCTTGTCCTCGGCCTTGTCTGACTCCTTCTCTTTGTCCTTCGGCTGTTTTCCTTGAAACTGCTGGATTAAGAGCCGGCACTGGCGAGTGGTATGCTTTGGGTAGATGAAGTTACCCTCTTCGTCTTTCTTTGTGTGGATATGACACGGTAAATCCATCACGTCATTACCTTCCTTATCCTTTACCTTCTTGGGGTTCCAAGATCCTTTGGGCTTCCCTTTGAATTTGCCCTGAGTCACGGCCAGAGCCTCTCCAGGAGCAGCCGGCTTGGCCTTCCGCTTCTGTTTCCGACTGGAGTTTCCTTTCTCCGACTGACTCGGCTTGTACTTGCCACTCCGGAGTCGGTCCTCTTCTTCGCCATTGGTGTACTTGGTGGCTATTTCCATCATCCGACTCAGGGTCATATCTCCAGTTCGACCAAACTTCAGGCTCAACTCTCTGTTCTTGACACCATCCTTGAAGGCGCAGACCGCTTGATGGTCTGACACATTCTCTACAGTATGATGCAAAGTGATCCATCTCTGGATGTAATCTCTCAATGTTTCACTCGACTTTTGTACACAAACTTGCAGCTCTGTCAATCCAGCCGGTCGCTTGCAAGTTCCCTCGAACGTCCTGACGAACACTCGGGAAAGATCTTCCCAGGTGTAAATGCTGCTAGGAGCTAATTGATTCAACCACGCCCTGGCCGAACCCTCTAGCATAAGTGGTAAATGCTTCATGGCCACCTCATCATTACCGCCACCAATCTGAATAGCCACTCAGTAGTCTTCAAGCCAAGTTTCAGGCTTAGACTCTCCGGTGAACTTACTTACTCCAGTCGCCAACCTGAAGTTGGGGGGTATCACTGCGGCTCTGATGGCTCTACTAAAGCATTCTGGACCTGAAACATGGACTCAGCTGCTTGTGGGCACATCTCTATCATGGCCACCTCTGTGAGCTCTGTTCCGGTCGACCAAACCTTGCACGATGATGGATCTCGCATCAAAGCCTGGCTCTCTGGGGTTGACTGGAGCTCTCTGCCCAACACTGAGCTGGCGCCTGTCATCTTGCTGCTGATGGGCGTTAGACCCACTTCTCGGGGGAGGAGTGGGCACTCGACGCCTATCATCACGATCAAAACAATCATCATAGTGGTCCCGCTGGCCTTCACGTCCCACTCGCCTCGGAGGCGACCTCGGGCTGTGAGCCGACTGAACAGTATTCACAGCGATGGATCGCCTGTGAATCCTGTTGCGCGACTGTGACACAACTGAATTCTGATCTCCTGCCGCCTGGAGCAAATCTCTGATCTGCATCAAGCCTCTTCCAGCCTCCGACCGAGAGGGCTGAATTGACTCCACTATACGGGTTGCAGCTGCCAAATTCTGAATCGGGGTTCGATATACCTGAGTAGGTTGCGGAAAGAGCTGACGTCGGCTGGAGTCGGGTACTCGTTGACGCGCACGCTCGTCGAGTGCTCGCTGGAGGTTCTCCAGTCGAGTGCGTTCAGCCAGGTTGGCCAAACGCGCCTCTTCCAAGGCACGAGCCTCAGGAGTTTCTCCTGCGATGGGAGTATGCAGGGCATCCATGTTCCGGCGGCGAAGATCTTCTCTTTGCTGAGAAGTGAGTGGCTCGGGTTGATACTCTTCGTGAGCCTGTGTGGGGTCGCCTCCGTCGTCCATCCCGTCGGTGCGGGGTAAACCGGGAGGGCTACGAGGCCCGTTGACCATCAGGACCTCCGCCGCTGGATCACTGTTGTCGCACTCGGATGCAGTCTCCACGGAGCCAGTCGACAGATCGAATAGGCCGTAGAGAGATTCGTCGGGCTCTATTGCCGCGAGTTGGGTGGTGGCCGATTGGCGAGCCACTGCGTGTCTCACCCATCGCTGAAGTCTCGACCGACCAGAGCGCTTGCGCTGGCGGGAGACAGGGAGGGAGGACGGCACAGGAGTCGACCGGTATGGGGTCGACGGCTGCCGTAGCAGGACGCCGCGGACACACGTCCGAAAGTGCCTCGCCCCGCGGACGGGGAGCGCATCGATGTCGAGTGGTGCCTCCTGGATCCAAGCAGAGTCATCGGCAATGAAAGCGAGCGCACCGAGACGGATCTCACGGCCCTCGACCAGAGCTCCACCAAAAACCATGATGAAGGCAATCGGACAAATTGCAACTTCTCCAAAAAGTCGCTAAGACACCTGCCCCACGGTGGGCACCAATTGTCGTGGTTCTAAGTCTGACAGTAGAATGGGGGGTAGGTATGGAGAGGCAAGATCCTAGCTATGGAGTAGTTGTACACACGAGTGTTTAACGAGTTCAGGCCCTTCTCTAAGGAAGTAATAGCCCTAAGTCTCGGAGCCCGGAGGCGGTCGACTGGTTTATGTGTATATGAGTTACAAGGGTGCGAACCCTTCTACCAGTGGAGGGGGGTGGCTTATATAGAGGACGCCAGGACCCCAGCCAACCCACGTAGCAGAGGGTTAAAGTACATTAAGGCCGGGCGTTACTGGTAACGCCCTACATAAAGTGTCATCATGACCATTAAGACTACTTAATTACAAACCGTTTGGATACAGAGTAGATCCTGAACTCCTGGTGGTCGAGTGAGTCTTCATGGTCGAGTGTCTTTAGGTTTGTCGAGTGAAGTCCTTCTTGGTCGACTGAAAGGTAGCTTCGTCTAAGGATGTCCTTTGGTATGGTATCCTAGATAGGTCCATGACCCTACCCTAGGTACATAACATCATCAGGGTCCACGAAGAAGCAACCTTGTCTATCCCACCATGGCCGTCGCCCACGAAGGACTTGCCTCACTAGCGGTAGATCTTCAAGAAGTAGGCAATCTCCTTGCCCTTACAAACTCCTTGGTTCAACTCCACAATCTTGTCGGAGGCTCCCAAGTGACACCTAGCCAGTCTAGGAGACACCACTCTCCAAGAAGTAACAAATGGTGCGTTGATGATGAACTCCTTGCTCTTGTGCTTCAAATGATAGTCTCCCCAACACTCAACTCTCTCTCATAGGATTTGGATCTGGTGGAAAGAAGATTTGAGTGGAAAGCAACTTGGGGAAGGCTAGAGATCAAGATTCATATGGTAGGAATGGAATATCTTGGCCTCAACACATGAGTAGGTGGTTCTCTCTTAGAAATGGTAAGTTGGAAGTGTAGGTTCGTTCTGATGGCTCTCTCCACGAATGAAGAGGAGGTGGAGGGGTATATATAGCCTCCACACAAAATCTAACCGTTACACACAATTTACCAAACTCGGTGGGACCGAATCGTTAAACTCGGTCGGGCCGATTTAGTAAACCTAGTGACCGTTAGTGATTTGCGGTCGGACCGACATGCATCTCGGTGAGACCGATTCGATTAGGGTTAGGGCATAATGTAATCTCGGTAAGACCGATTACACAAACTCGGTGAGACTGATTTGGTAATAAGCTTTCCAGAGAGTTGGTCAGGTAAACTCGGTGGGACCGATTTGCTCTTTTCGGTGAGACCGAAATGTTACAAAAAGGAAACAGAGAGTTTACATTGCAATCTCAGTGGGACCGATCGCTCACTTCGGTTAGACCGAAACGTTACGAAGGGAAACAGAGAGATTGCAACCCCATCTCGGTGAGACCGAGATCCCTATCGGTAAGACCGATTTGCTTAGGGTTTGTGGCAGTGGCTATGAATTTTGGAATCGGTGGCGCCGGATAGGAAGAATAGGTGTGACCGATTTTGGCTTTGGGTTTAGGTCATTTGTGGATGTGGGAAAGTAGTTGAGGGTTTTGGAGCATATCACTAAGCACATGAAGCAAGAGGCTCATTAAGCAACACCTCATCCCTCCTTGATAGTATTGGCTTTTCCTATAGACTCAATGTGATCTTGGATTACTAAAATGTAAAATGAAGAGTCTTGAGCTTTTGAGCTTGAGCCAATCCTTTGTCCTTAGTATTTTGAGGGATCCACTTTCATCATCCATGCCATGCCATTCATTGAGCTTTCCTGAAATAATAGTCTTGGAATAGTATTAGCTCAATGAGCTATATGTTGTTATGAATTACCAAAACCACCTAGGGATAGTTGCACTTTCAATCTCCCCCTTTTTGGTAATTGATGACAACATATAGATCAAAGCTTCGACAAATGATAGTAAGATTGAATAACATCGTCGCTTTGAGAAGTATGTGATAAGCAAGAGCTCCCCCTAAATTTGTGCATAGTTTTAGATTTGCTTTGGACTGCAAATGCACAATGAATTAGGCTCATGGGTTACTCTTCCATGTCACATACATCTTGGTGGAGCGTTCAAAATAATAAACAATGAATACATGCACTTATCACCAAGCATAGTGAGTGATCACATAAGATAGATAGGATAATATCAAGCATGCATAAGTGTAGCTTATGATCAAACACATGATCATCAATGTCTCACAAGCATAATATCTCAAACAAAAGCAAACAAAGTTTGAAAAGCCACCAAATAAAGCAAGAGAGATCAAAAGCAACACACTCTCTCTCTCTCGAAGCCTATGATCTATACATTTTTCTCCCCCTTTGGCAACAAGTTACCAAAAAGTTCATAGAAAATGCATAGTGCTAGATCGTCTCTGAGGCTTGATCTTCTGGTGGTGGTGTAGAGATGGCTCCTTGGACGAAGGCTTCAGTTGAAGTGGATGGAGCTGGAGGAGTTGGTGCTGGAGCTGGTTGCACTGGAGCTGAAGGTTGTGGTTGGTGTTGAAGTTGTTGCTCTAGTGTCTGTCACTGGCACTGCAACTGACCTCTGGGCTCTGGGCACTCTGGCAAACACATTGGTGGTTGTCTTTCCCTTCCTCTCTTGCATGTCATCCTGCAGCTGCTCCATGACTGACTGAATCTCAGTTACCTTGACATCTAGATCATAGAATTTTTGTTCCATGATTCTTTCCAGGCTCTCCTGGTTTTGAGTTAGGGTGGCCAACCCCTTCTCAATCCTCAGAGTTGATTCTATCAAGTAACCAAGCTGCTCCTGTTTGGTTTTCAAGAAATACTCAGATGCCTCCTCTTGAGTTGGCATCTTGGCAGCCTTCTCCTTCTTTGCCTTCTCCTTCTTCTCCTGAGCTTGAACTGATTGTGGATCATCTTCATTCATGACAACCTCATTGTCCTCAAAGTCTGGATAAAGTGGAAAGAGTTCCTTATCCAACTGATATTTTCCTGTGCCCATCTTTGAGTTAATCAATTCTTGAATCTGAGGTGCATATCCACAGCTCCTCTTCTGATCTGCTGCAGTCCTCTTGATTGTTTCAATAATCAGGCTCATGACTTTGAACTTATGAGGTACATCAAACACATGCAGCATGTTGATGGCATGCCCTCTGATCATGTTGTGGTCACCAAACTTGGGCAGCAAGGTGTTCCTCAGAGTCCAATTTATGGTTGGCAACCTTGACAGCAGAAAGTGAACTGACCCAAACTTGTGAGTCTCTACTGCTTTGTCTGGGATTTCCTTGTACATGTGAGCCATTGAATTGTGACCCAACTTCTTCTTTGCATAAATGTCTAGGTCATTCTCATTCTCCTTGGGGGTATTTATCAGACTTGCCCATTCTTCAACAGTGGACTGGTACCTTGTACCTTCAGACATCCAAACAATTCTACTATCTGGGTAAAAATGTGCTATGGAGTAGAACTGCATGATAAGCTCATCATTCCAGTTGGTAAACTTCTGTCCAACAAAATCTACAACTCCACAAGCAACAAAGCTGTCTTGCACTCCAGGATAGTGCTGCTCATTCTCCTTGATGAATTTCCAGTCAACCCACCTCATGTCACAGACTATGGGCTTCTTGTCCAGCAGAATTGTTTCATAGAAGTCCTGTTGTTCCTTTGTGTGGAACCTGTAGTCAACAGCAGTTCTTCTCCTTGAAGCATATGGATCTTCCATCCTCCATAGTCTTAGCCCTGAATCCTTCCTGATTCTCATGTCCTCATCCACAGGATGGGCATCATTGTGGTCTGGTATCTTGGGCTTGAGCTTTCTAAGGACCTGACCTTCTTCATCTGAATCTTCAGCAACATTGGGCATTGGGGCCTTGTTCTTCTCAGCAGCTGGAATACTCATAGTATTCCTCTTTGGAACTTGCTTGGCCTTGGAGGCAGCTTTGGGTGCTTCCTTGGGCTTGGATTTTGCATCCCCTGATCTGATTGCATCACCCATGAGTTTGGCTGCCTTAGGAGCTGGTGCAGCATCCTCTTCCTCTTCATTAGAATCCCTTCTCATTGAGGGCTTTCCAAGGACCTTGGCAGTTGTGGTTCTAGCTCTCTTCTTTTTCTTATCCTGATCACCATCATCCTCTGATTCAATTGTGAACTTCATAGTTTCACCAGTGGGGACTTTCTGAGGTTTGGATGATGTTTCTTTCCTTGCAGGTGCTTCTTTGGGTTGAGCTTGAGCTGGCACTTGAGTGGACTTTCTGGCCTTTGGCATTGGAGTTCTCTTGGTAGGAACTTTCCTCTTCAGACTTGGCTTTGTGCTCTGTGCAGAGCCATACTCTTTCTTGAGCACCACTTTCTTGGAAGTGGCCTCATCTTCCTCATCTTTGTGATCTTCATCCTCAGAATCTGATGTTCTTTTCCTCCTTTGCCTAGTTGCAGCCTTAGGCAAATTTCTAGGAGTACTTCTGCTCCCATCATCTGAAGTTGAGGGACTAGTGCCCTCACTCAAATTCATCTGCTCTTCAGACCTATTCTGGCTGTCACTCTGATCAGACATACTGTAAAAGCTGACTGCTGACCCTATGAAGAGTTATAGATGAGATAGAAAAGATGAGCATCACAAAATGCAGAGATTTTTGCAACAAGATGATTCAAAAGTTCAGTTTTAATTTTCCAAAGAAAGCATGTCGGATCAACCGATTTTCAAACTCGGTGATACCGAAGCAGTTTTGGAACCTAAACTGATGATCTCGGTTGGACCGAGTTTTAGTTCGGTGGCACCGAGACTGCTAGGGTTTCACAGAATCCTCAAATCGGTCACACTGATTAGTAATTCTCGGTCAGACCGAGAGTCACTAGTGCAATGGCATAGGCCAAATCGGTGAGACCGAGTTTTTCAACTCGGTGGGTCCGAGATGGTTTCGGCGGAAACCTAACCCTAAAAATTTGAATCACTTCTAGTCTATGAACTACTTTGACTGGATAGAAGAGTTTCAATCGTGGCAAGAATCAATAAGAGTACAATGTGCTAGGAATCAGACATGCATAGCACAAAGATCAAGTCCATACCCTAACTTGGTGGTGGACTCGCTACGGCGGCAACGGCGGGGACGAAATCCGTTGACGGGAACGAAGACCAGCGATAGGAGGCTGCTGGCGACGAGGAGACGATCCAGAGACCATGATGGCAGAGCGAGCTGTTGCGCGGGCGAAGGGTTTCAGAGAAATTTCCAAACTTTTGCCCGTGGCTATATATAGCCCGACCCTGTCGGTGTGACCGAGTGGAACAACTCAGTGGCACCGAGATGCATAACTGTGTTCAGTTATAGCAAATCGGTGAGACCGAAAAATTCAAATCGGTTGCACCGAGATTGAAAACTCAGATCAACTTGATGATCTCGGTAGGACCGAAATGGTGGAATCGGTCAGACCGAGAATCACAAAGAGGTTTTGGAAGTTTAAGTCTATGACGAATTGGGGACTCCGAGTGCTCCTCACACAGAGTGGTTCGAATCTGACTTGATCAAATTTTGTGATGTAGCATGAATAGAGTTTGAGATGAGAAAAGCATAGATTGCTAAAGAAGGTTCTTAGGCATTCTTGTCAATCCACTTGGCAAAAAGAAAAGAAACCAAACAATCAAAGCAACAAGTGGATGTCCTTGAATGAGTAAAATATGCACCAACATGCTCACACAATAAGATGGCAAATGAAATATGTGGCAAAGCATGCACAACCAATTCTAGCATCTATCAAGCAATTGGCGATGACTAGGTCATCTATATATGAGTATATTGACTTAGGAGTCAAATGAGAACATTTGATCATAGGTCATACTCATCATTTAAGCTCAAGTGGGGTTACCACTTTTACATAATGCATTGTTGTGTTCACACAATTAAAGTTGCTTTGACTCAATTCTTAGAGTAAAGCTCCCCCTAGATGTGAGATCCCCCCTTAGAGGGATGAACTAACATTGGGTTTTGTCGATGATGACTTCATGTAGGTGTTGAAGATGTGGATGCTCAATGTTGGTGTAGATCATTTGGAGCAATCCTTTGGAGTGAGTTGCACTTTCAACTTACCTACATGGGTTAGTCCCACAAGGAACAAACAAGAGTATCCATAGACATAGAGTGATGCACACACAAGATGATGTCCATGAAATCATTAGGTTACCTTGTCCCTTGCCTTACCAACACGAGGGTTTGTGACTCCTTGAAGTAGTGCAAGATGTGGAAGTTGATTGCACTTGTTCTTGCCAAAATGATATATGAGTGAAGAATGTTGGCGAAGTCACCCTCAAGAACTCTCTAGTTCTTCTTCTTCGGGATCCACATCATCTTGATGGGAATCCTTGGAGTTGTAGTTGTACTTGATGAAGTAGAACTTGACGTAGTCTTGGGGACCCACTTGAACGAGGCTTTAGGTGCTTCTTCAAATGCATCAATCTCTTCTTGAAGCTTGTCCTTGCCTTTGTTCTTGTGGTGTTGTGGTGGAAGATCATCTTGAGCTAGTGTTCCCTTGAAGGAAGTAGGATCATACTTCTCTTGTTAAGGAACAAACTTCGTCTTGGGGTATTGATCTTCTTCCCACTCAACTCCATTGGCATTGAACTTTCGTTCAAAACCAACACCTTGATTCTTCCGGTGCCTTCCTTGCTTGCGTACAATTTCCTCGAATTTCTTACTCCCGGCAAGGCTCTTGTAAACACCTTTCTCTATAATTCCCTTCAATAAGCTATTTTCTTGCTCAAGTGTAACTTGGCTAAGAGAATCATTAGTGGAATCAAGAGAACTACTAGAAGTAACAATATTGGATTTGACATTATTATTGTTACTACTAGAGGAAGTATCTTTCTTGTACTTGTTACTAGACTTAACTTGAGGCATGTATGTAGATAAGAGTAAACGCTTGGCAATGTAAGAAGAACTTTTCTTGCGGAGATCATCATTGATTGCTTTTAAGAACTCATGCTCTTGCTCGAGATTGAGCTTTTCAAAGCGTAACTTCTCATGAGCCCTTAAAAGTTCTCGATGATCTTCGTAGATAGTTTCATGAGCTAACTTAAGAGAGTTTAGTTCTTTAGTTAGAAGCTCAATCTTGTCCTTATCATTGTCATTTGTTTTAGCATGATTAGCATGATTAATTGATGTTTCATCATAGTATTCATCACTAGAGTTGTCAACAAGTAAATCATCATCCACAAGAAAGTCATCTTCATCACTATTGAAATCAACATACTCAGGATGCGTTACCTTTGGACCTTTGGCCATGAAGCATCTTCCAATTCCTTCATTTGGTGAATCAAATATGTTGTAGGAGTTGGTTGACACAAGTGCTAGACCGGCAACACCTTCATCTTGAGTATATTCGGAGTCAGAGTGATAGCTTCTCTCGGAGTGATTATCGGAGTTGGAGCCGGAAACCCATTCACTAACATGAGCTTGATGTCTTCGTTTTGTGTAGCTCCTTGATGACTTGTCCTTCCTTTCCGAATCCTTGCTTCTCCGTGAGGGTCTTCATTCATAACGATCATCTCTACTCCTCCTCTCTATTTGTGGTGATTCTTCTCTTTTGCTCCTTCTTCTTGGAGAATCTTCTCTTCTTTTGTAGGGTGCCGTACACTCATTGGAATAGTGTCCGGGTCTCCCACAATTGTAGCAATTGCGCTCACGGCTAGAAGATCTCTTGTCATTGTAAGACCTTGACTTGGAGCTTCTTTCTTTGCTTCTACTCTTGTAGAATTTGTTGAAGTTCTTCACCATTAAGCTCAATTCTTCATTGAAGGTTGGTTTCTCACTTGATGATGTGGGGGCTTCACTTGAGGCTTTGTAAGCACCACTTGACTTGTTGTGAAGTTCCTCCTTATCCTTGAGTGACATCTCATGAGCAACAATCCTTCCAATGACTTCCGTTGGCTTGAGATCTTTGTAGTTTGGCATCATTTGAATCAATGTGCACACGGTATCATACTTTCCATCCAATGCCCTTAAGATCTTCTTGATGATGAATTTGTCAATCATATCTTCACTCCCTAAGCCGGCAATCTCATTTGTGATAAGAGCAAGCCTAGAGTACATTTCAGCGACACCTTCACCATCCTTCATTTTGAACTTGTCAAGCTGACTTTGGAGCACATCCAACTTGGATTCCTTGACGAACTCGGTACCTTCATGCATATCAAACAAAGTATCCCAAATTTCCTTTGCATTCTCAAGACAGCTAATTTTGTTGAATTCTTCGGGGCACAATCCGTGGAAGATGATGTCACATGCTTGAGCGTTGTATTGCAGCATCTTCAATTCTTCCGCATTAGCTTCACGGTTCGATTCTCTCCCATCAAAGAATTCACCTTGCAAGCCAATACAAATAATTGCCCAAACGGCGGGGTTATGTCCAAGAATATGCATTTTCATCTTATGCTTCCAACTAGCAAAATTAGTACCATCAAAGTAAGGACCTCTACGGTGATAATTTCCCTCGCTAGACGCCATACTATCCTAGGTTGTGAAACCAAGGCTATGACCACCAAAAGCTATGGAAATCAAAGCAAATGGAGACCAAAGCTCTGATACCACTTGTAGGACCTTGAAGTATGTCTAGAGGGGGGTGATTAGACTACTTGACCAATAAAAACTTAACCTTTTCCCAATTTTAGAGTTTGGCAGATTTTAGCTACTTTAGGACAAGTCAAGCAATCATCACACAATTCAAGCAAGCATGCAAAGAGTATATAGGCAGCGAAAATTAAATAATGCAACTAGCAAGAAAGTAAAGGGAAGGGTTTGGAGGATTCAAACGCAATTGGAGACACGGATGTTTTTGCGTGGTTCTGATAGGTGGTGCTATCGTACATCCACGTTGATGGAGACTTCAACCCACAAAGGGTAACGGCTACGCAAGTCCACGGAGGGCTCCACCCAAGAAGGGTCCACGAAGAAGCAACGTTGTCTATCCCACCATGGTCGTCGCCCACGAAGGACTTGCCTCACTAGCGGTAGATCTTCACGAAGTAGGCGATCTCCTTGCCCTTACAAACTCCTTGGTTCAACTCCACAATCTTGTCGGAGGCTCCCAAGTGACACCTAGCCAATCTAGGAGACACCACTCTCCAAGAAGTAACAAATGGTGCGTTGATGATGAACTCCTTGCTCTTGTGCTTCAAATGATAGTCTCCCCAACACTCAACTCTCTCTCATAGGATTTGGATCTGGTGGAAAGAAGATTTGAGTGGAAAGCAACTTGGGGAAGGCTAGAGATCAAGATTCATATGGTAGGAATGGAATATCTTGGCCTCAACACATGAGTAGGTGGTTCTCTCTCAGAAATGGTAAGTTGGAAGTGTAGGTTCGTTCTCATGGCTCTCTCCATGAATGAAGAGGAGGTGGAGGGGTATATATAGCCTCCACACAAAATCTAACCGTTACACACAATTTACCAAACTCGGTGGGACCGAATCGTTAAACTCGGTCAGACCGATTTAGTAAACCTAGTGACTGTTAGTGATTTTTGGTGGGACCGACATGCATCTCGGTGAGACCGATTCGGTTAGGATTATGGCATAACGTAATCTCGGTAAGACCGATTACACAAACTCGGTGAGACTGATTTGGTAATAAGCTTTCCAGAGAGTTGGTCAGGTAAACTCGGTGGGACCGATTTGCTCTTTTCGGTGAGACCGAAATGTTACAAAAAGGAAACAGAGAGTTTACATTGCAATCTCGGTGGGACTGATCGCTCACTTCGGTTAGACCGAAACGTTACGAAGGGAAACAGAGAGATTGCAACCCCATCTCAGTGAGACCGAGATCCATATCGGTAAGACCGATTTGCTTAGGGTTTGTGGCAGTGGCTATGACTTTTGGAATCGGTGGCGCCGGATAGGAAGAATCAGTGTGACCGATTTTGGCTTTGGGTTTAGGTCATTTGTGGATGTGGGAAAGTAGTTGAGGGTTTTGGAGCATATCACTAAGCACATGAAGCAAGAGGCTCATTAAAAAACACCTCATCCCTCCTTGATAGTATTGGCTTTTCCTATAGACTCAATGTGATCTTGGATCACTAAAATGTAAAATGAAGAGTCTTGAGCTTTTGAGCTTGAGCCAATCCTTTGTCCTTAGTATTTTGAGGGATCCACTTTCATCATCCATGCCATGCCATTCATTGAGCTTTCCTTAAATAATAGTCTTGGAATAGTATTAGCTCAATGAGCTATATGTTGTTATGAATTACCAAAACCACCTAGGGATAGTTGCACTTTCAACCGTCAAAAATGTCCAAAACGTTTGCGATGACCGATGCATCAAACATGGTTCAGATTTTAGTTGCGTGTGCGATGCAGGGCATACGGTTGATTCAGCTAAATTGTTTGTGATGAGGAAGAACAACAAAAATGGGCAGCCATATCAATGTGTGTGCGATATACAACATACAGTTCCCTCCGATGAACTGTGTGCTATTAGGGAATGCAACAGAAACGGTTAGCCAGGTCAATGTGTGTGTGATATACGGCATACGGTTCACTCGGACAAACTGTTTTCGATTAGGCAAGAGAACGGAAATGGTTCATCTTAACAAGATGTGTGTGATATGCGGCATTTGCGATCAGCCCAAAGAACACAAACGATTCGTGTAAAGCAGATGTGTGTGATACACAGCAAACAGCCCACTCAGATGAACTGTTTGGGATGAGAAATTATAACACAGATGGTTACTATAGTAAGTTCGTGTGTGATAGTGGGCAGACACGTACACGTACATCCGAGAACAAGGGCCCACGTTTCGGGCCTCCGATGCGTGGCATACGGTTGATCCAAAAGAACTGTTTGCGATGAGATAGAACAAAAAAGAGGCTTTGTGGGGCCAGAACCATCAATAAATTTTGACTTTGTTTCTCCTCACATTACAGATTACAACGCAATAAGTAATTGCAAATTTGTTCACACGGATCAAACTTATATGTGTTCACACTTAGCACCAGGCTATAAAAGCTACCCACTCGAAAGTTACTTCACATTTCCTCTCCTCATCACCTACAAAACTGGTATTTCCTGTCAAGTCGTTCCGCCAAGACCGGTAGGAGGAGTTTCGGTTGGGCATATAACCAGGCAGCAAAGACCAAGGCCACTGAAGCACTAGAGAGGTCCTGCCGCAAAGCGACAGCCGCAGTAGAGATGTCCCGGTGCGCCGCAGAGCCCTCGAACAAGCTCTCACGGGCACGCGACGGCTCACACAAGCGCACTCTCCGCGTCGGCGATCGCGACGAGCTGGCGTTGCTGAAGTCCTTGGCCGGCGATGATGACATTCTCGTTGGCCTCATTAAGCAGAAGGAGCTGGTCGACGGCTTGGTGAAGCTGTTCGAGATCAGTGATGCCTCGGTTGACAAGGCGACTAGCCTCATCGAGCAACTCATGGGTGAAAATGCGAAGCTCCTCAAGGCGCTCACCGAGAAGGAGGAGGAGGTCGTCGGCTGGCACTACAAAAAAAAGACACATCCGTGACATTTTGGGCCGAACGAAAAAAAAATTGTCATACATATGACACTTCTATGATGATAATTGTGAAAAAACCCGGTATCATCATAGATGTGGTGGGCTCCTACTTCTATGACAAAAAATCATGACAGAAAATGGGCTTTTCGTCCTGGGAGGGCTGGAGACGCAGCTGCATGCAATTCTTTGGGCCGTCCATGACGGAAAAAACCGTGGTAGAAGTGAGGGGGGAGGGAATTTTGGGGAGTTGCCGGTTACGGTGGGAGGTCGGGGGCCTAGAGATGCGTGTTTCTCTCATACACGTACATGCGTGTGTGCCAGGCGTTGGCTCTAACTGAACCCGAGCGAGGCGCTGGGCTCTAACTGAACCCGAGCGATTGCACTGCAGGCTACGCATTACTGAACCCGAGAGATCGATCGATGGCTGTGAATTGAACCTGATGGAGCGATTCCTTTGCTACTGCTGCTAACTGAAGCCGATCGATTGGATGAACAGTGAGCGTTGCGGGGGGTGGATGAACAATGAGCGGTGGCGTTGCCTCTGGATGAACAGGACCCCGTGGTGTGGAGGGCTGGATGAACAGTAGACGGTGGAGGGGTGGCCGTGGAGGGGTGGTTGAATAGGACCCGTGGTGTGGAGGGCTGGATGAACAGTAGACGGTGGAGGGGTGCCCGTGGAGGGATGGTTGAACAGTAGCCGGTGGAGTAGCACGCGGTGGAGGCTGGATGAAGAGGAGCCCGTGGAGGCTGGAGGAGGTCGACGGTAGCCCGTGGAGGCTGGAGGAGGTCGATAGTGGAGATGAACAGTATCCCGTGGAGTCTCGTTTTGCGGTACGCCACACCCCTCCCGATGAACAGGTGAAAGCACAAGTGCTCCCTGGGTGGTTTTGGTAATTAATGTCAACATATCTCTTGTTGGACTAATACTTTTATCTAGTATGTTTCAGATAAGTTCAACAATGGAGTGGCATGGACTAAAGGATGTGGGAACTCCTTCAAGATGCTAAGGACAAAGGATTGGCTCAAGCTTCAAGATCAAGACTCTTCATTTTACATTTTAGTGGTCCAAGATCACATTGAGTCTATAGGAAAAGCCAATACTATCAAGGAGGGATGAGGTGTTGCTTAATAAGCCTCTTTCTTCATGTGCTTAGTGATATGCTCCAAAACCCTCAACTACTTTCCCACATCCACAAATGACCTAAACCCAAAGCCAAAATCGGTCACACCGATTCTTCCCATCCGGCGCCACCGATTCCAAAAGTCTTAGCCACTGCCACAAACCCTAAGCAAATCGGTCTTACCGATAGGGATCTCGGTCTCACCGAGATGGGATTGTAATCTCTCTGTGAATGTCCATTGTCAAAATTGGTCTCACCGAGTTTGAGCAATCGGTACTACCGAGATTACAATGCAAACTCTCTGGTTCACTTATTACCAAAATCGGTCCCATCGAGTTTGTGTAATCGGTCAAACCGAGTTTGCTTGACCAACTCTCTGGAAAGCTTATTACCAAATCGGTCTCACCGAGTTTGTGTAATCGGTCTTACCGAGATTATGTTATGCCCTAACCCTAACCAAATCGGACTCACCGAGATGTATGTCGGTCCCACCGAAAACCCTAACGGTCACATTATTTGCTAAATCGGTCTGACCGAGTTTAAAGATTCGGTCCCACCGAGTTTGGTAGATTGTGTGTAACGGTTAGATTTTGTGTGGAGGCTATATATACCCCTCCACCTTCTCTTCATTCGTGGAGAGAGCCATCAGAACGAACCTACACTTCCAACTTACCATTTCTGAGAGAGAACCACCTACTCATGTGTTAAGGCCAAGATATTCCATTCCTACCATATGAATCTTGATCTCTAGCCTTCCCCAAGTTGCTTTCCACTCAAATCTTCTTTCCACCAGATCCAAAACCTATGAGAGAGAGTTGAGTGTTGGGGAGACTATCATTTGAAGCACAAGAGCAAGGAGTTCATCATCAACGCACCATTTGTTACTTCTTGGAGAGTGGTGTCTCCTAGATTGGCTAGGTGTCACTTGGGAGCCTCCGACAAGATTGTGGAGTTGAACCAAGGAGTTTGTAAGGGCAAGGAGATCGCCAACTTCGTGAAGATCTACCGCTAGTGAGGCAAGTCCTTCGTGGGTGACGGCCATGGTGGGATAGACAAGGTTGCTTCTTCGTGGACCCTTCGTGGGTGGAGCCCTCCATGGACTCGCGCAGCCGTTACCCTTCGTGGGTTGAAGTCTCCATCAACGTGGATGTACGATAGCACCACCTATCGGAACCACGCCAAAAACATCTGTGTCTCCAATTGCGTTTGAATCCTCCAAACCCTTCCCTTTACTTTCTTTCAAATTTCATGCTTTACTTTCCGCTGCTCATATACTCTTGGCATGCTTGCTTGATATGTATTGTGAATGTTGAAATTGTGCCTAAACTCCACTTAAACTCAAAGAAACTCAAAAACTGCAACTTTAGTACTAAGTGTCTAATCACCCCCCCCCCCTCTAGACACCTCTTCTCAAGGTCCTACAAGTGGTATCAGAGCATTGGTCTCCATTGCTTTGGTTTAATCACCATTGGAGGAAGATGGATGAGTCTACTATTGGGAGTCTTAGACATAGAGTGCCTATTCTTGATGGAGAGTATTTTCATGAGTGGAAAAATGAGATGCTTGCTATTTTCAATCAATATCATTTGAACAAGTACATTGCTAGCCCTTGTGCACCTTATGTTGATCCTATGCATCCTACCCATGATGAGTCAATTGACATGATTAGGAATCTTAGAACTGCCGAACTTATCATTAGAGGATTGCCTAGAAATTTGATTGGATGTTTGCCTACTTTCAAGTGTGCCTACACCATATGGAAATTTCTTGAGGAACGATTTCCCGATTATTCCTTGAAAAATCTTGATGAAATTCTCCATAAGTCTATTGCCTTGAGTAAGATGAATACTAGTGATCCTATGTTTGGTGATCGTCTATTTGAGCTTACAAACCTTATGCGTGCCAAAGGAAATGTTGGTATTATTAGTGATATTATTTCTGAAGCAATAAAAATTCATAAGCAAGATCATTGTCAAACTCATTCTAATGAATCACCCTCTCTAGGACTTGATCCACCCCATGATGATGTTGAACATGGATACTATGATGAGGATGATGATAGTGACTTCGATCTTGATGATGCAATGAGACATTTTGGTCTTATGGCAAATCTTCGGGGATACATGTCAGGAGGAATGGAATGGGTTCTTGATAGTGGATGTACCGATCACATGACCGGAGATAAAGACATGTTTCGTGAGCTTGCTGATAATGATAGTCCTCGAAAGTATGTCACTTTCAGTGACAACTCAAAGGGTAAGGTGGTTAGCCTCGGTAAGGTGGCCATATCACATGATAGCTCCATACAAAATGTCATGCTCGTTGAATCTCTTGGATACAACTTACTTTCAGTATCTAGACTTGCTGATTTCGGTTTCAATGTCTTATTTACTAAAGTTGATTGCCAAGTGTTTCGTCGAGATAATCATTAAATGGTCTTTACCGGTGTGCGTAGAGGTGATCTATACATTGTTAACTTCACTAAAAAGGCTCAACCTAAAACTTGCTTCATTGCTAAATCCTCAAAAGGTTGGTTATGGCATAGAAGATTAGGTCATGTTGGTATGCGAAACCTTGACAAGCTTATTAAAGGAAATCATATCCTTGGAGTTAACGATGTCATATTTGATAAGGATAGACTTTGCAGCGCTTGTCAGGCAGGTAAACAGGTTGGAGGAAGGCATCCCATGAAGAACATCATGACCACAAGGAGGCCACTCGAGCTACTTCACATGGATCTCTTTGGTCCCAACTCTTACAAGAGTCTCGGTGGAAATTATTTTGGTCTAGTTATAGTTGATGATTTTTCAATATTTACGTGGGTGTTCTTTCTCGATGATAAATCGCAGGTCCAAAAGATCTTCAAAAACTTTGCTAGGAAGGCCCAAAATCAATTTGAAGTGAAGATCAAGAAGGTTCGTAGCGACAATAGAACGGAGTTCAAGAACACAAATGTGGACACCTTTCTTGATGAAGAAGGGATTTCACACGAGTTCTCGGCTACGTACACACCTCAACAAAATGGAGTTGTTGAGAGGAAGAACCGGACGCTCATCGAAATGGCGAGAACGATGCTTGATGAGTACAAGACGCCGAAGCACTTTTGGGCGGAAGCGGTTGAGACAGCTTGTCATGCAACAAATCGCTTGTATCTCCACAAGCTACTCGGCAAAACGGCATATGAGCTCCTCACCGGTAACAAACCCCAAGTTGGATACTTTCAAGTATTCGGCTCAAAGTGCTACATTCTTGATAAGCATCGTCGTTCTAAATTTTCTCCTAAAACTCATGAAGGTTTCCTGCTAGGTTATGGCTCAAACTCTCACACTTACCGTGTCTACAACAATTTCACCCGAAAGGTTGAAGAGACGGTAGATGTAAAGTTTGATGAATCTAACGGCTCGCAAGTAGAGCAATTGCTAATTGATGTAGGTGACAAAGATCCTTCTAAAGCAATTCAAGACTTGTCTATTGGCAAAGTTCATCCAACGGAGGTGAAGGAGAGTACCTTGTCCGTCCAAGTGGAAGCTTCTACTTCACGACAACGTGAACCAATAGTTGATACGGAAGCATCCACAAGTGGGACACACCAAGATGAAGAAAATGAGGAAGTGCATCAAGATGAACGTCAACAACCTCCTTCTCCACCACGACAAGAAAACGACAACGCCAATAATGAAGAAGGACAAGAAGAAGAAGAACAAGATGAAGAAGATGTTCAATGAAGACCCAAGCAAAAGCTCTCACGAGTTCGAGCAAGAATTGCTAAAGATCATCCCGTCGAGCAAATCTACAATGAGATTCAAACCGGGAGAATCACTCGCTCTAAAACTCGTTTAGCTAACTTTTGTGAAAACTATTCTTTCATCTCTAGCATTGAACCTATGAAGGTTGAAGAAGCATTGGAAGATCCGAATTGGATAAATGCTATGCATGAAGAGCTACATAACTTCGAGAGGAACCAAGTTTGGACATTGGTTGAGAAGCCCGACAACAACCACAACGTCATCGGTACCAAATGGGTGTTTCGCAACAAGCAAGATGAAGATGGACAAGTAGTTCGCAACAAAGCACGTCTTGTCGCCCAAGGCTACACACAAGTCAAAGGTATGGACTATGACTTACGCCCCCGTTGCTAGACTTGAATCCATCCGCATCTTACTTGCCTATGCTAATCATCATGATATCACCTTGTACCAAATGGACATTAAAAGTGCTTTTCTAAATGGTGAAATAGAGGAGGAAGTTTATGTTAAGCAACCTCCCGGCTTTGTCAATCCTAAGAAACCCAATCATGTTTACAAACTTCACAAAGCTCTTTATGGTCTTAAACAAGCTCCTAGAGCATGGTATAAATGCTTGACCAAGTTCCTTATTGAAAAAGGCTTTGAAATTGGGAAAATTGATTCTATCTTTTTACCAAAAGGGTTAATGGAGAACTATTTGTGTGCCAAATTTATGTTGATGATATCATATTTGGTTCAACTAACCCTCATTTTAGTGAAAAGTTTGGGAAGCTAATGTCGGAGAAGTTTGAGATGTCTATGATGAGTGAACTCAAATTCTTCATTGGGTTGCAAATCAAGCAAACTAAGGAAGGTACCTTTGTTTCTCAAACGAAGTAC
Source organism: Triticum aestivum (assembly GCF_018294505.1). NCBI lineage: Eukaryota > Viridiplantae > Streptophyta > Magnoliopsida > Poales > Poaceae > Triticum > Triticum aestivum. Next base: position 326,074,052 of record NC_057807.1, on the reverse strand, counting down.
ACCAAGGACTTATTCAAGAAGTTCAATATGCAAGAATGCAAAGGTATGTCTACACCCATGCCTACTAGTGGACATAATGACTTGACCAAAGATGGTGAACCGGTTGATTAAAAGGTTTATCGCTCTATGATTGGTTCATTGTTATATCTATGTGCTTCACGTCCCGTGTGCATGTGTGCACGATATCAAGCTGCTCCTAAAGAATGTCATCTTAAGGCCGTGAAAAGGATAGTGAGATACTTAATCCATACACCAAATTTTGGCATTTGGTATCCTAAGAGGGCCTCCTTCGATCTTGTTGGCTATTCCGACTCAGACTATGCCGGAGACAAGGTTGATAGAAAGTCCACCTCGGGTACTTGTCAATTTCTTGGTAGATCTCTTGTGTCTTGGTCCTCCAAGAAACAAAACTCGGTATCCTTATCCACCGCCGAAGCTGAATATATTGCCGCTGGTTCATGTTGTGCTCAATTACTTTGGATGACCCAAACTCTTAAGGATTATGGGATATATGTGAAACATGTTCCATTGCTTTGTGACAATGAAAGTGCTATCAAAATTGATCATAATCCTATGCAACATTCTCGAACTAAGCATATTGAAGTCCGTCATCATTTCATTCGAGATCATGTTGCTAAGGGTGGCATTGATCTTAAGCATGTTCGCACCGAAAAGCAATTAGCGGATATATTCACTAAACCTCTTGATGAGAAAGTGTTTTGCAGGTTAAGAGGAGAATTGAACATCATTGATGCTTCAAACTTGGAGTAGAAACTCCATTGGATACATGCAAGTCATGAGCTTAAGACTAATCCTTGATACTACTCTTATGATGAAAATCTTATGTCTTGGATATATTTGTATCTTGCATGGTATCTAACCCATGTAGGTACTTGGTGGAATCAAATTCTATGAGATGGTAATCCACTCATATCTTGAGCAATCTCTACATCACCAAGTCTCTACACCTTGGAGGTTGAAGACAAGGAGGCACGAAACCACTCAAACATATCCTTTGACAAATTCTATGTTGAGCTTCATGATTGTCACTCTTGGATACACAAGTGCTCTTCCTTGCAAGAACTAACCCATGTAGTTAGATGGACTAAAATTCCAAGTGGTGCTCCAAATTCTTGATGAGCTACATCAACCTTGAGCAACCCACACAAGTTAAACTACATGGACAACACCATCAACCAAGGTATGTTGATCCATCTTAGAGAAGCTTTACTCCAAGTCATGAGCTAAAGCAACTCGAAAAGATGTGAATACATCAAGATGCTTAAACGGAAAATGGCAACCCCATTTTGAGCTTAAACGATGAGTATGACCTATGATCAAGTGATCTCACTTGACTCCTAAGTCAATATACTCTAACATAGGTGACTTTGTCGCCGACCATCTCTAGATGAAGTTCTCTTGTGTTTTTTTTGTGATTTTGCATTTGAATCATGCATATTCGTTTCCCCTTACAAAAAAAACTTCATCTAGATTTCTTTCTGTTTGTTCTGCAATTTCTCTACATTCCAATTCATTGCACATCTTTCAGTAAATTCCTTGCAAATCTTTGTGAGATCTTACTAGTCTAGTGAGCTGAGGTAACAAGTGTTTTCTCTATGATGAACTCGGTTTCACCGATTAGTTATTTTTGGCCCAACCGAATCCTTTCGGTACGACCGAAGCATGCCACTCGGTGCCACCGATTACACAACAGGAAAAACTATTTGCTACATATTCTGTGTTTCTTCTGATCCAGCTCCACTCAATGAATCTTGTCCTCTACAAGCATTGCATTTTTATTATTGCTTTGTTCTGTGTCTCAAGGACCAAACCCATTCGACAGATTCCAGAAGACCCTTCTTGGAAATTGATGTCAAAGGGGGATAGAGAGAACATCAAAGCTTATTATTTGAAGAGAGAGAGATCATCAAAGCTTATTACCTTCTTAAGGGGGAGAAAGACCCTCAAAGGGAAGAGAGAGATGTTCAGGGGGAGAGAATAAGTAGAAAGTATTTCTCAAGGATCCCAGATGCTTGGTGTTCAAGAGGAGAGATGTCCACATGTCTTCTTGAGGGGAGAGACATGTTCATATGTTCTGTCGTGCTTATTTGCATTAGCATGCATCAGCTCTGATCATCATTCATATCGTTCAGCTCTGATTTTCTGTTCCCTATCTTCTCCCAGTATCCCATGTTAGATTCAGGGGGAGCAAGACATCTAAGGGAAAAAATCATTTAAATTCATTGCATATCTTTTACTCTTGGGGACATGTCTAATCCAATGTGGTACTTAGTACTCACTATCTACATGTCATTCCAGTCTTGATATTCTTGTTGGTTCTTCTGTTTGCTCTGGCTAGTAGATGCATCTGTGTTATCTAACCTTGTTTACGCAGGTTCATCCCATCCTAAGCCAACTCAAGACCACAAGGTAAGTATATGTATCACAATCATGTGTATGAGGAATTCTTGCTGATGTACATATTGTTTGCAAAAAGGACTCATGAGCATAAAGGTATTTTCTTCAACATTCTTTGCTCTGATGCATATGGCCAAGATACATGTAACACATTGCCTGCTCTATCATGTTTATGCTCTCACATGATTCTACAGTCCATATTCACATGATTGCATACATGTAGGGGGAGCCTATGATTGTTACATGTCCTTCCAAAGCATTTCTTGCTATTCTTTATATCTTTATATAAAGCTTTGATGTATGTTGCCATCAATTACCAAAAAGGGGGAGATTGAAAGCACAAGTGCCCCCTGGGTGGTTTTGGTAATTAATGTCAACATATCTCTTGTTGGACTAATACTTTTATCTAGTATGTTTCAGATAAGTTCAACAACGGAGTGGCATGGACTAAAGGATGTGGGAACTCCTTCAAGATGCTAAGGACAAAGGATTGGCTCAAGCTTCAAGATCAAGACTCTTAATTTTACATTTTAGTGGTCCAAGATCACATTGAGTCTATAGGAAAAGCCAATACTATCAAGGAGGGATGAGGTGTTGCTTAATGAGCCTCTTGCTTCATGTGCTTAGTGATATGCTCCAAAACCCTCAACTACTTTCCCACATCCACAAATGACCTAAACCCAAAGCCAAAATCGGTCACACTGATTCTTCCCATCCGGCGCCACCGATTCCAAAAGTCTTAGCCACTGCCGCAAACCCTAAGCAAATCGGTCTTACCGATAGGGATCTCAATCTCACCGAGATGGGTTGTAATCTCTCTGTGAATGTCCATTGTCAAAATCGGTCTCACCGAGTTTGAGCAATCGGTACTACCGAGATTACAATGCAAACTCTCTGGTTAACTTATTACCAAAATCGGTCCCACCAAGTTTGTGTAATCGGTCAAACCGAGTTTGCCTGACCAACTCTCTGGAAAGCTTATTACCAAATCGGTCTCACCGAGTTTGTGTAATCGGTCTTAACGAGATTACGTTATGCCCTAACCCTACCCAAATCGGTCTCACCGAGATGTATGTCGGTCCCACCAGAAACCCTAACGGTCACATTATTTGCTAAATCAGTCTGACCGAGTTTAAAGATTCGGTCCCACCGAGTTTGGTAGATTGTGTGTAACAGTTAGATTTTGTGTGGAGGCTATATATACCCCTCCACCTCCTCTTCATTCGTGGAGAGAGCCATCAGAATGAACCTACACTTCCAACTTACCATTTCTGAGAGAGAACCACCTACTCATGTGTTGAGGCCAAGATATTCCATTCCTACCATATGAATCTTGATCTCTAGCCTTCCCCAAGTTGATTTCCACTCAAATCTTCTTTCCACCAGATCCAAAACCTATGAGAGAGAGTTGAGTGTTGGGGAGACTATCATTTGAAGCACAAGAGCAAGGAGTTCATCATCAACGCACCATTTGTTACTTTTTGGAGAGTGGTGTCTCCTAGATTGGCTAGGTGTCACTTGGGAGCCTCCGACAAGATTGTGGAGTTGAACCAAGGAGTTTGTAAGGGCAAGGAGATCGCCTACTTCGTGAAGATCTACCGCTAGTGAGGCAAGTCCTTCGTGGGCGACGGCCATGGTGGGATAGACAAGGTTGCTTCTTCCTGGACCCTTTGTGGGTGGAGCCCTCCATGGACTCGCGCAGCCGTTACCCTTCGTGGGTTGAAGTCTCCATCAACGTGGATGTACGATAGCACCACCTATCGGAACCATGCCAAAAACATCCGTGTCTCCAATTGCGTTTGAATCCTCCAAACCCTTCCCTTTACTTTCTTGCAAATTGCATGCTTTACTTTCCGCTGCTCATATACTCTTGGCATGCTTGCTTGATATGTATTGTGAATGTTGAAATTGTGCCTAAACTCCACTTAAACTCAAAGAAACTCGAAAACTGCAACTTTGGTACTAAGTGTCTAATCACCCCCCCCCC